>NC_044246.1:27255093-27897786 GCF_003957555.1 Calypte anna
GAGGATTGAACCTATGATAATTTTCCCTACACCTGTCTTGAATTCTAACTTGCAACTTTTTTAATAACTGAAAATATTTCCATCAGTCAATGTAGACAAGTTGTATTGAGGATATTTTCTGTGGATATGGGGTCTTGTCTTCAGTGCCTCGTGTTGGAAGGGGTTAGTAAGTTCCTTACAGATGGACAACATGCAGCATATTTTACATTTGTCACCAACAGGCCATAGAGAGTGCAATAGGTGGCAATGCCTACCAGCACAGCAAAGTGAACCAGTGGACAACAAGTGTGGTGGAACAAACGCTCAGCCAGCTCACAAAGCTGGGGAAGCCTTTCAAGTATATTGGTGAGCTGAGCTTTCTCTTTCCTGTTAGAGCTGGAACAGTCACTTAGAGTGATGTGGAGGGGCTGGGGGAGGATCTTAACGGGAACCATGTCTACAAACTGCTCACTAGCATGTACCTAGACTTGTGTGTATGTGTGTATTTATGCTGTTGAGCAACAGTGTAGCTAAATGTTAATTAATTAATGGTAGCGTTAAATTAATAAAAGCTTCTCTACTGACTAACAGTGACCTGTGTGATTATGCAAAAGAATGGTGCTGGGCTACATACAGCAAGCTCTTGCTTCTGGGACAACTCCAGTGATGGTAAGGAACACAACTTCCCAATTTTTCAGCTTGCAACTTTAATACTAGTCCCATTAAGACTAGGCAGCACACTTTTCTTTTTTTCCAAGTACTTTTGGAGTAACAGCACACAGTTTGGTAATTTTTATATTTTCTGTGATGCTAACTGCCATATATAAGAAGATATATATCTGTTGTGACAGCTGCATTCTTAAGATTCTTAATGTTAACAGTTAACAAACGTGCATATAGGGGTGTGTATTTAACAACTGTAACTCTTTTCTGTCTCTGAAACCCTTTTTTTATATTCGTAGGAACCTGCACTGTGAGATGGGAGAATAAGAGTATGTACTGTATTGTCAGTGCCTTTGGACTTGCAATATAATTGCCTTGGAATCATTCATCCTCCTCTTTTCTACTCCAGCACTTGATTCCATCTCTACTTAAACTGTGAATACACTGAACAATTCCTGATTTCAATGTACTTTTTAAAGTAAGTTTTTTTCAAATGTAGAAATGTGAAAACACGCTGTTACATGGTTTATGTTTGTATTCAGTATTGTACCAGTGTTGCCACACTGTCTTAACACTTCAAGAACTTTTCTTCAAGGTGCTAATACTGAAATCTGCTGCAGTGTAAACACTTTCCCTAGATTTCTTTTTTAAGACCAAAATAAATGAGACACCGGCTTTCACACTTTGTACTCTTGGTTAGCATTAAATTATTTGAATTCATAACCATTGGTGTGACTCATTTAAACTTAACTCTTCTGTTATTTAAAAGAAAAAAAAAGGTCCCAATTCTTTTGAATTCTCTTCAAGGTAGTTGAGATACATGCCAGATTATAAAGGTCTTCCATGATTTTGCCACAGTCACTACAGAACTGAAGAAAATGAGAGGATGTTTTTCAGGAAGGAAGTTGGCTACATATTTGGACCTGTTTAATCTGATTGTATGGTATTTAAGTTATGAAATAGTTATTTTTTGTTACTATCTTCATTCAGCAAAGCTAAGAAGCATATCACATTGCAGAAGTGCTCAGCAAGCTATACAGGGTAATCATTCACTACTGCAGCCAGTTACATGTGTTGAGTGGGTCTGGAACTTACCTGCTCCCTTCTTCATTGATATTGCTGATGGTGTGATGAGTTCTCATAGCTGGTGAAACACGATTCTTTCAGAAAGGGGGAGAATACTGCCTCAAGGCAACGTAACCAGGTCCTGCTCTCTGGAGTGAAGCTGCAGAGAAATAACAAGTAAAACGAGTTTTCAGCATAGGACTGGATTTTTTTTTTTGGTTAGCTAATTAAAGAAATGGTAGCATGTTATTATTTCAGACTTCCTCACTGAACTGTTAGAATCAAAGGATGTTAGGGGTTGGAAGGGACCTCTGGAGATCATCAAGTCCAACCCCCTGCCAGAGCAGGATCACCTAGGCCAGGCCACACAGGAAGGCATCCAGGCAGGGTCTGAATGTCTCCCGAGAAGGACACTACACAGCCTCCCCAGGCAGCCTGTGCCAGTGCTCTGTCACCCTCACAGGAAAGAAGCTTCTCCTCCTGTTGAGATGGAACTTCCTATGTTCTAGATTAAACCCATTACTCCTTCTCCTATTACTGGGCACCACTGAAAAGAGATTGGCCTCATCCTCTTGACACCCACACCTCAGATATTGATAGACATTAATAAAAAAGTTGTTATCAAGACACAGCCTACTGGATACCATCTTTATGCAATTAACCAAGTTTAAATATGCACAAGCAAATACACATAGACTGAAAAATGTGTAATATGAACATGGTAAAGCTAGTCATTCACTAGGAGGAAAATAAAACCAAGACAGATACAGTATAAAAACTTTATTATGAACATATTTAACAGTGATTATGCACATTAAGTCTTCCAAGAAACTCAATACCCAACTTTTTCTTGAAGTAAAATAGTTTTTTCCTTCATATTTTGTCTTAGCATGATGTTTTCGGACGTAAATGGGTAATTTGCTGTTAACACACTTCTAGACAGGTAGCATATTTAACACTTGCTCATACACAGTTTCTCAATGCAGCATTTAATTACAGCTTCTCATTAAACAGAGCATTTATCTTACACATTTTTATACCATTTTGGTATACATTTTTCCCATATTTTCATTTTACATATTTACAAACTTCTAAAAAAAATTTACAATAATGCCAAGGTTATTATGGGTATAAGCAAAAGGAAATGGGGAAAAATACTGGACTGAATCCAAAGTTGTCTTTTGGGTCAGAGAAAGAAAACGGAGCTAAATCTTTTCTAGCTGGAATCATCCTTCCATTTTTCACCAGGATTAGTTCCATGTGTCTGCTGCACTGGCTATTCCTGACAGGGGTTAAGCATTAGGCTTCCTGATTCCAGTCATAGCAGAGTTCATGTTGCCATGAGTGGCTCACACCCAAAGACTACTGATTTCTTAAAAGACTCTTGATCACTGCACATATGGAAGCCTTGCAGTTATTTAATTGCTGACATCTCCTTTAGCACAGTAACACTGTGTGCTGTGGGGCCTTCCTGCATACTTTTCTCACTGAATACAGTTCCACTACTGATGAAAATATTTAATTATTTTAGCAGTAATCAAAGGAAAGCCAGGCTAGTTCCTTGTCCAGATTGCTTCTGTTTCACCCCTAGGTTACAGTGCTTTACTCAGGTAAATTTATGGCACCTGCTCCCAGGCTGCTTAAAATCCATGTTGTAGTATTCTTCCTCAGTTACTGTCTCTGCTTTCCAGTTGTGGAAAGAAGAGGAATGACACTGACATTTCTTGCTAGCAAAATTATTTCCTCACCTGCTTCACTGCTTTTGCCTTCTTACTGTGTACTGAATTTGATGTGACAGTGCTTCAACCAAGGTTACCACTACGCTCTAGCACTTATGAAATACAGAAGTATTTTGCATGGCAAACGTTTAAATATAATCTCTAAAAATTAGCAAGGAAATTATTTTCTCACTACTTTCATAGTGAGATACTTACTTCAAGTACATTTCCAATTCTCACCTTTCCTATTTCCACTTTGAATGTAGTGATGTAGAAAAGCCAATGCAAACAAAATACCAAGGAAAATGGGCTGAGAACAGCTTAGAAGAAAAACATCAGCTAAAGTTGATTTTAATCTAAAGATTAAATTTCTTTCTTTAGTTAGTGAAATCCCAAAGCATGACACAGTTCACACTGTGATAAGAAACATCAGTATACTTTGCACATTTGATCTCTTCAAAGTAATTTAGAACAAATTTAGAATTAAACAATATCATACTCAAAGAGATTAAAAAAATATATAAGGATTTTTTAAATCCCTAATTCCTGGACCCACTGTTACTCCAAAAGAAGTCAAAGGGATTTGGGGTATGCAGAGGCTGCCTAGTTGGCTGCCAAGTCTGACTTTGCAAATTCAAACACCTGTAAGAGAGTCATTTGGAGAATGATAAAAATGAGATACAAAGATCATCCCTCATGCTTATTAAAAAAAAAAGTAAAAGAAAGCACTGAAGGTACAGCTTACTACAGTTCACTTGGAAAAAAAAGACACCATTAACTTAAAATATGTCTTTAATGCATTCCTATATGTTTTTTTAAACTGACACAAAGTAATTAAGAAACAAAAGGAAAAAAAGCTCCCCTCCCCAGCAGCTTCCTTGCTGTACCTGCACAGTAGTACTTTGGCTTCTAACACATAAATGATTCCTGGCACAGACAGTTATGAATTTCAAATACAAATTTCGTAGCTTCACATAATTTTAAGAAGTATTTTCTCTTGCACAAACAGAGTATCTTACCACATTTGTATCTAGTAGAGCATTGATTTAATCTGAACAGTTTCATCTACAACAGCAAGGATGCAGCCACGTGAAGTAGTTTGGTCCTCTCCAAGTGAACTGCTGTCCTGTGAAATTTCCCCTTCATGGTCTGGAACAGCGACCAGGAGATTATTGCAACAGGAATGGTCTAGAACAGTTGCTGCATCAAAGCAGAACACATCTAGATTTTCCCCAGTATCATTAAGCAAGTCTAGTAAGGTTTCATTGCACTCTTCTGCTTAAACTAGTTCAGTGATGAGTACAATCCCTAGTATAAGCCAGCACCATTTTCTGTCTAATGCATTAACAATGCTTCTGAGAGTCTTTACTACAGCAGCAGGGCAGAGAAATTCTACAAGAACAAATCACAGTTATGAATCAATGACAAAAAGAAAGGTATTTTTAGACAGGTCAAGTACCTGAAAACAGAAGAAGTTAGAAACAAACAATTTCCACTTAAATAAAGAACTGAACAATGGTGTAGGATTAAACCAACTTTTAAATACAGAAGCAGCAGCATTGTACTAGGAATATGTAATTCCCATAAAACTCTGTTCCAGCAGAGACTGGAATACACAGAATGTGCTAGTGAACAGTTGGTACAGGTGGTAACAGTGATAAAGAAGCTGAGCCATGAACAGAACGTTCTCAAAAGCTAATTCTCATGCACGTTCAATACAGGAGCAACGATGGTTGTTCCTGTGATGTAGATTAATTATCTATGAATACAACTTCAAATAAAATTCTGACATAGAGAAAGCCTCTAAAAATGAAATGTTTGGGAATTGTAATTCTATATGAAACTTTCATACTGTATTTCCTGTAAGTGTAACAATCTCCTCCAGCATACAAAAACCCCAGAAAGAAGAGCACTGGCTTTCTTCTAAGAGATGTTGCTGCCTAAATATTTCAATTTGAAAGGGCTGTTTAAAATAACAAAAAAAGAAACCAAATACTGTTGTGGTGGCAAAGCACATTTTGTAACATATATTATACAAATAATTTTGCACCACTGTGACTATTTTAGTTCATATGAAATAGTCATATGACACAGTCATATGTGTGACTGTTTGCATATATCTCAGGCTGACAAAACTGGTAAACTCATTTAAATTGTCTCTTAAAACATTCTTAAAGAAAACCCTAGATCATTTCACTCCCTGCCTCCAGCTCAGAAGACTAATGCAGAAAATTGGGAAATGAGGCACTTCATACAGCAGTGAACAACATACAACATACAGAGGAGCTAACACAAATGCAAGAGATGAATACCAGTATGCTGTACATAATCCTTAAAATAAAAAACAATCCCCAAAAAAACAAGCATCAAGGAAGCAATTCAAATCAGCATATGATCAGTGACACTTAAATGGAAACACAATTACAGATGTTAGTCCACAGACATCATGCTATCGGCCATTTCCTATGATGGGTAAAAATTTTGGTTTCTTAGTTTTCACCACAACCTTTGAATGTTCTTTTTTTTCAGTTTTAACTTTGTAAACAGTAACAGAAGTAGGATATCCTTCCTGGGAGTCCATGTTCAGATGACAGGAGACTAAGGAAGCCAAGGAAGTTGTCCATCTAGGAAAACTTCAAAATTGGGTGAATTCCAGCTGAGCAAGTCTGTCTACATCAAACTCAATCACTGTCCGATTCCTCTTTATACTTGGCTCTGATAGCTTGGCCATTCTGAAGTGGCATTTCTTCATAGTCACTCCTGTGAAACAGACACTTTTTTCAAATTCTGAACACAGTGTTCAGATAGGAAGTCCAAAACAAACAGAAAAGTTCTAAACTACACAAGGATTAGCACAGATACAAGCTGATACTACCACTACTCACCTAGTTAAACAAAGGTGAGATAATTCAAACAATACATACAGCTGGTCTAACACAAACTAGTTCAGGTTCCTCACTGTTCCAACCACTCCAGTGTCCCTGCTAGGATGTGAGATCATCAAGGGAGACATACTGAGTTTGCTCAGTGATCAGCACAGAGACACCTGACCTTCAGGGTTTTTAAGTGCTGCTATAATTCTCGTATTACATAAACTCACACAAGTTGTCCAGGAAGTTTGGCTAGATTTGATTATTCCTATTTCAGTGAGTGATGGACACTTAATGTGTCATTTATCCTTCTCTGCAGTATTTACATTTGAGCTGCCTCTTTGGAAGTCCCACATAACTCCTGCAATCTTTCCCAGTTTAAAAGGAAATCCATTAATTTCATGTCCCTTCCTGCTTTCACTCCATGACTGACAAGCATTAGAATACTTTCTTACCTGCTTGTGTCAGTGCCATGGCAATCCCTAGCAGAAACCAAAAACCCCCCAAAGCAAAGAAAAAACAGCAAACATACAAGAAAACCCCATGCATTCTCATTACACTTCTGTTTCAGAATTAGGCTATGTTTCTGTTCTTCAGGCTGAATACTTCCACTAAAAACCTACAAAGCCTTCACTTAAGGAATATGGAAAAGAACACTACAAAAATGACACACCAAAAGTAACTCTCATAAGTATTTTATTATCTTACCCATAAATCACATCATCATCTGAATCATTCAGCATAGAAAATGCAGGGTTGTCTTTCAACTGTGATTCTGGAAAATGCAAATGAAGGTTTATTTAGCACATTAAACATAGAAATGTGGGTGGACTTCTAATCCAGCACTGAAGCAACAGACTCATCAACTTGCAAGACTCTCATGACTACAATTCAACAAAACTATATCCAAACAGGAATTCTTTCCTTTAAATTTTTCATCCTTTAGCCACATCGTCATTATATTCTTAAGAGTTAAGGAGATGACAATTATCTCATCTTATTTTTAAACAAGTTTTTAAACTCTCCATGTTGTATAAGTGAATTTTTTTCTCTTGTGCAGTTTTCTATGTCATATTATTTCAATCTGCACAGAGAAGTAACTAAGTCATATTTCATTATTATTAGTCATTATTCAAAAGTTCATATATGTTTAAAAAATGCAGACTTCATTAACTTCCTAGTTATTTCTAAGCTACAAATACAGTAGACCAAAAGTAAAGCATTTGCCACTTTACCCCTGTAATAGGTGAAGGAAGGATTTGTACCTTTATGGTGAGATGAAAGGAAACGTATACCTTGCCTATTCATGACAATTCCCTCTATCTTGTTTAAGGCCTTCAATTCTTGCATAGTCTGTGCTCCTTATCTGGAGTTCTTAATTATATGCAGGTATAATTCAATCCAGCAATTTGCCACGAACACATTTTTCCTGGCAGCTTTTTACTTCCTTCTATAAACTAAATTTCTTACAACCCAACAGCACGATTTCATCTTGATCCTCACTCAGACATTTGTCTTAATGGAAATACAGCATTTTTCTGTAACAGTTCCATTCACCTCAGCCATAAAGAAATTACTAGCTCTACTATTTAGTGCCTTCCCCCTCCATGCCTCTCAGGATGCAAGATGTGATTGCACAGGGTGCCAGATAATCTCATCTAGGCTCCCTTTCCTGTGAAAGGCTGGGCCCAATGATGTTTCCAGGTCCCTTCCAACTTGGGCTGTCTATGGTTCTGTATTTTAAATTTAATGCCTGAAATGGAGAATGCACTCACTCAGTATTAATATTTATTTTACACAGTGTTTACCTGTCAGAGCAGGGTAATCATCATGTGAGTTAGATACACGCTCCAGTAGGAGCGTAAAAATAGAAGTGACTCCACCTTCTGTCTCCTTTTGCATGGACTTTGTGCAACTCTCTCCCCATAGCAAGTTCCCCAAAATTTCCCCAGGTTAGAAAGCAGCTTCACTCTTATTTTTCCAGTTTGCCACCACACCAATATATGAATCATGTTGTTAGAACAATGTACAAATAAAGTATTGTTGCTCCTTAAGGACTGTCTGTGAGTCAGTGCAAGTTATGCAGACATTGCACTGACTGTAAGTTTGATCTACATGCATAAGAATTCAAGTCTAGCTAATTAGTTGTATAAATCCATATTCATATACATGTTCCTTTATATTTCCAATATTAATTTGTTCAGAAGCAGTGCAGCTTCTGCTTATGTTGACTCAAAGCAAATTGAAACGGTAATAAGACAATCAAAGTATAAGATGTTACATAGTATCTGCTAATATGCCAGCTCTTGTCATGTAAATTTGCCAGATAATTGCTTAAACTTACCATATAGTGCATTCTTTGAGGGGGAATACACGAAGGCTAATGTGTAGAGATAAAAGTTCAATAAACCATAAAATGATAAGAATTCTGCTGGTGGTAAGAGTCAAGGATACTGCTCAATGTAGCTCAATACATACTAACTTTGGAAACAAGACCAAAACAAGAGACCCAAAACAAGAAACAAACCCAAACCATACACAAGCTGTTTCAATTGAAAGAACATTTACCTTACTGAAGTTGAAGAGCATGAATGCCTAAACAAAACTGCATACTTTAAATTCATGACAATTAATGCACTCAAGCTATTCCAAAGTAAAGTGCCCACCACAGACAAAGCTTTATTACAGGTAACACTTGCTGAGATAAGGTCTACTGTTGAGTGGTGAATGCATAGTAAATTGAATAGTTCTGCCTTTAATGCTAAAAGAAAGGTGAGTAAGGGCAGTGTTCTGGTGGGTTTATTACGTTGGTTTTGTTTATTTTTTTAAAAGTTCTTGGCACAGCAATTAAAAGGAAGGAGAAAAGACTAACTGTAGATAGAACTCTGAAGATGGCTTCTTATCATCATTTTGGAAAATATTAAAGGCTTTACATACTGTTTTCTTCTAGTTCCTAACACATATCTATGATCATCAGTAACTGCAGCAGTGTTAGTGCCATAGGCACTTCCAGAAAGTAGAATGAACTAGGTTCTCATGGTTCAGGTCCAGAAACACAGTTTGTAGTCCTGCTGCCAACAGACATCACAAATAGTCTTTGTCAAGTCATTAAATTCTCTAATATGACCTCTTCTATATGTAGACTTAGACCAATACACAAATGCATTTTCAGTGACTTCTAAGTTATTAATTTCTCAAATATTTTGGTAAACTCCCTACCAACTGGTAGGTACACAGCAAACTGAATTCATGCAGCAAACATAGCCAAACTTGTCACAGTAAAAATAACTTGAATGGAAGCATCTCTAGGCCTTCAGTCCTTTTGAAGAGTACCAAATGCAGCTGTGATTTACATGATGTAAAGTCCACTGCTAAACCATGTCCTTAGGTACATAAATTTTGAGTACCTTCTGCATGAAAAGAGATTAACATTCCTAGTTGAGCAGTATCACAACACAAGGATATAATTCTGATAATGAGTTGACAGCTCAGCAACAAAGTTGTCCTGTAGAACTTGTGCTCCAAAGCGTAGGTAGAGTATAACAATGCTGTGGAAAAAAAGTTAGAGCACGTAGGTGTAATCTGTCTTTAAGCCACAAAATCAAAACAGTAGATTGACAGAGAATATATGAGAAAATATTATGTCAACATGCTGACTAATTATTTGACGACTCATTTGCTTTCATATTTCTAAATTAAAAATGATTCTTTAGTGAGTAAAAGTTAATAGTACACTGAGTAAAGCAGATTAAAAAAACAAAACCAATGGTCTACTTTCCTCAGATTTCATCTGCTACAGAAAATCCAAGATTCAGCAATAATTTTAAGTAACTGCTTGGAATGGGGGAGACAGATATTAACAATAATCTAAAAAAATAATTCTAAACTTCTGTTTTGACTAAGTGAAGTATAGAATGCTCCAAAAGAGTTGAACTGTGCACTACAGACCAGTCAACAATACACTCTGCCAAGTGGACCTCTAAATCTTTCAGTGTACTGCAGTGGTAATGGAAATAATATAGCTAGCTCTAAAAACCTCAAGAAGGGTTAAAAAATTGAGAAATGCTTGCCATAATAAAAAGCATGCCTCAGTTCATTGACAATTTTATTATCAACAAAAGGTATTCAAAGCCCTGAAAAAAAGCTTATAAAAGTTACAGTACTTAGAAATATACTTGAAAAGTCTTACCTAATTACAAGCACTACAAATGTTAATGCAGTCAAGAATTTTAACCTGAGATCTGCAAAAGATTAAGAAAAGTTATTAGCAAATTTACACCTACATCTAGGAGAGGCAAGTCTGTCTGAGGAAGAATCAAAAGAAATACTCCTTACCAACATAAGGCATGTTCCGAAGTTCTGAGCATGCCCTCACTATCAGGAACAAAAGGTAAAGAACATATGTTGTTGCCACCACAAGGAAGAAGATTTTCATTCCCTATGAAAAGAGTGTTAGCTTTCATTATTTAACAAGATTTGGTCTGTTCTTTCTTCCCTCAGCAAAAATTTTGATTTCTCAAAGCACAAGATAGAATGATTCATTTATTCAGGGAAAGTAAGCTCATGAAAGGAAGTACAAACCAAGGATTGCTATACATCAAGGTAGGTTTTCAGGGAATATTAAACATCCTCTTTTTAATTTTGTTCATTGAGTTTACAGTGAGCTGAATCTCAATGATAATCTTGAAATATAGTTCCTGGGAATGCATAGAAATCAGATCTTCCTTTACAACAAGAAGTCTGAAATTTATTAGGACAGAGGATCTTTGCAGGAGTAAAGATGTAGAGAATTGAATTAATAAAAGACTTAAATCTTTTTCCTTCAATCCCAACAGTCATGAGTCTGCAACTAAAACTGTGGTACTGAGTCTCTGGATTTGCAAGACACTTTTCTCCTTGGGACACTTTACTCATTTCACTCAATACAGACTATGCATGATCTAAAACAAAATTAAAAGTACCCCAGTCAGAATAAGACCATCTGACCAGCATTTGCTATTTTCTACATTGTGCTATAGAGTTTAATAGAAGAACAACCCCACCCCACCTCCTTATATTACCTAACTCCACATGACAATTGAACAGCAGGAAAACATTTCTGACTTACCTGGAAATTACCTGTGTCAACCCTGTACTGATATGTAGGATCATGTACTTCATTAACACTAGAAAAGATTCAAAATTTAAAAGTGCTACTTTGGTAATAGTACACCATTACAAAAAAAACCCCAGACTGACCAACAAGCCCATTAACAAAAGAAAATGTTCAAAGTTACTACACGAAGTTTATAACTGAAGATTTTGACTTATAAACTCGTGCAATGATGTCATGATGATATATAGTACATGATATCTTCTTTTCCAAAACCAATTTTGGAGGCATAGAAAGAATTTCACTTGTGAGCATGTCTAATCTTCCAACTTATTTTTTAGAAAATGTATAATCTTGTAAATTCCTACAAGCCTTCAGTATTAAGTTTCACGTTTTATCCTTGAAAAGGCATTAGCACAAGCATTACCCATAACTACATTGCTTTCATGGAGAGGGATAGAAGGTATCTTCTTTCTGATAAAGAAAATAAGAGAAAACTACTTGAGACTAAAACGGTTTAGAATCTACAAATGTACCAAAACTGAGAAAGTTTTCTGGGGAATACTGGGGAATAGTGACACCTTTATGTTAGCACAAAAAATTGGAGAAAGAAAAGAAGAACTGAGTTTTAAGGAGAGATGGCATAGCTTGACTGTAGCTTGACTAAGAAGTGTCAATACCAATCATGAAGGTTCAATAATGGAGAAAGTTTGGTCAAACTGTGTAATAGTTAACTACAGAGAAACTGTTGGTTCATATACAAAAAAGTAAGTGGGGTACAGTGCTAGAGGGAGTGTTGTAGGGAGATGTATCATACTGAAAAAGGAGTAATTTCTGGATCTCACTCTGATTTATAAAATTAGGTACCACTAGCTTGTCTATGAGAATTCTGTTTCCAAATAAGTCACAATGTGCAAAACAGAAAGATGTAAGAATTTAACTCCATACTCTATCACAGAGCAATAAAGAGAAGATACACTAATTTTAAATAATCTTCTCATTCTTGAACACTCTCTGTTTGTTACTTTTGCAATAAATTTTGAATTACTTACGTTTGCCATATACCCAGTGTAACAGAGGCCAGCCACAATAATCCAACAATAAACAATTTGGGCAGATAGAAAGTTAAACACTTCCTTTCCCCCTGTTGAGAATACAACAGTCTGGTGAAGAAATTAATCATATTTGAGATTGCATTCATTCTTGACAGAATAAAATAACTATCATCTTTGTTGCATTCAGCATGAACTAGATTAAGAAACTCGCCTTCTGTATTTTTAACTTGCACAGGTAATTACAGGAGACATAAAATTTTAACATCCTTTGTGTTAATAAGATGCAGTGGATCTGGAGTTCTCATGTTTTATTGAAACTGCAATTATAGGAATATACTCCATAACTCATATTTCTCTTATTCAGTTATTTTGAAGTGGTTTAAAGAACAATCACCATATACAACAAACCCCTTCAAGCAAGGACAAAGCATAATAGTATAATTCTAAAGACTGCCTTGCAATAATTTAGACTGGACTGTCACATCTGTTTAGACACAGTAGCCTCAAGACAAGCTACTTCACCACAAATCAAATACATATCTTTTTTGTAAAGATTTGGTTTCTTTTTTGTCACCTTTACAGACAATTGAAAAAACAAGTATTGTCTTCTCAGTTAGTAGCAGAAAATGTTGCACCCTTACCTGCACTCTTATACCATGGTAGACACAAAGCCAGAACAACAACAGTGCACAAAGAAAGAGTGACTGGAATAGATCATCCAACATTCCAGGAAACCAGCTGTTTACCAGAAAAGACAGTGGGAAAAATGGATCTGTAAAAAAAAAATAAGGAAAAAAAGGTTAATCAGAGGAGGAAAAGCACAGCCTTTTCCATTATGAAAAGTATGAATCTATCTTCACAGGAACAAAAAAACCCTAGGTCTTTCAAATTATATCAATAAGTGAAATTGAAGTATGCTGTATATTGAAGTAATTTACAAGAAAATGGTGCCTCTAGCTTTGTGCCATAGAAATAATCTGAAATGGCTGCCAGCATTTCTAGAAGATTTTGCTTTATTAGACTTTCTACTAAACCACTGTTCTGGGTGATGACCACAGAATGACTGAAAGGCAAATACTATTTTGGTACTAGAATTTGGTGTGGTTTACTGGACTAATAGTAGCCTCCTTTTTTAACAGAAGTGTGGGTATCTGAAAAATGAAGAAGTAAGACTCAGCACACCAAGCAATGACATGTTGCTGAAAGGTTCAGTGTGGTTGCAGCCACTTATTCCAGTCAGAGCTTTCAACATTCAGAGCTGATAGTGACATTACTGGAAAGAATGAAATCTGCCTCTTACTTACATTCTTGAATTTGATACACCTAAAAAGGTTGTATTTTTAAAAAAAGTTTTTTGAAGCCTTTTAAACAGCTGGTTAGAAGTTCAGAGCCAAATTCACTTTGCATTTTGCCTTCTCTCTTTCACTCTCTATTTTCTTTTGTTTTGTTCTGTTTTGTTTTTTTTTTGAAAAGAAGCTTTTCTGAAAGTGCCAGGATACACGTACCATTATAAAGTAGTAGGAGGGGGAGGAGGACAGACATCCATTTCTGTTCAATACCCCAGTCTCTCATGGAGAATTTCCGCAAGGAATGTGCAAACAGACACTATAAAACAACAACAACAATTTGTAAGGAAGCAATACAGTTTTAATAGTTTTACCAGAGTAAAGAGATTACACAAGACATCACAAATGCTACTTCATGAGGTCTTTGCCACTGAGAACATTGTAAAACAGGAACCACATCTCAAATGTTCTGCTTCAAGTTTGCTGGCTTATCCAGATGCAAAATACTTATTTTCTCAAGCAAACTGAAAGAGAAACCAGCTAGTATCACACAAATCAACAATGTATGAAAAAAATGTTCCTAGTTACTGGTCACACACTACCAACAACTTGCACTTAAGCTCACTTTTTATAAATCAGATTCCATATCACATGCACAATTACCTGCTGAGTGACATCATCTACATGAGAAAATTGCTTACTCTGAAAATCCTGCATTTTAGATTTTATGTTGGATTACCTTTTTTATCTGAGCATTCCTTTTCTAGGGCCCAGAACAGGTTGGAGGGAAGAAATAATCTAAATTATAGTATAATTTTGGTAGTAAGGGACCTCTGGAGGTCATCTGGCTCATCCTTGCACTCAAGGCAGTGACAATTTTAAGGTTAGACCAAGTCATACTCAACTTAATGTTGCTCATTTTGAGAGACAGTGACTCCACACTTCAGGCATCCTATTCATAGAATCATAGAATTGGCTGGGTTGGAAGGGACCTCAGAGATCATCGAGTCCAACCCTTGAACCACCGTTGCGGTTGCTAGACCATGGCACCGAGTGCCACATCCAGTCTCTTTTTAAATATCTCCAGGGACGGAGAATCCACTACTTCCCTGGGCAGCCCATTCCAATGTCTGATCACTCTCTCCGTAAAGAAATTCTTTCTAATATCAAACCTAAACTTCCCCTGGCACACCTTGAGACCATGCCCTCTTGTCTCGTTGAAAGTCGTCTGGGAAAAGAGACCAACCCCCCCCTGGCTACACCCTCCTTTCAGGGAGTTGTAGCGAGCGATGAGGTCTCCCCTGAGCCTCCTCTTCTCCAGGCTGAACAGCCCCAGCTCTCTCAGCCTCTCCTCATAGGATCTGTGCTCGAGTCCTTTCACCAGCCTGGCTGCCCTCCTTTGGACCTGCTCCAGGACCTCAATATCCTTCCTAAACTGAGGGGCCCAGAACTGGATACAGTGCTTGAGGTGTGGCCTCACCAGAGCTGAGTACAGGGGCAGAATCACTTCCTTGGACCTGCTGGCCACGCTGTTCCTGATACAGGCCAGGATGCCATTGGCCTTCTTGGCCACCTTGGCCGCACTATTGCAGTGTCTGAGCCTACGTGCACTGAAAATAATACTTTTTCCAGCATCTGATCACATTTTGCTTTCAGCAAAATTCTTTCTGTTCAATTCAAAAACACCATTTAGAAGAACAAGTTTTCCCATTTATCTTATTTGCTTAAATGACTTTAATATTACTTGTAAAAACATTAAAGCAGCAACTACATAAGTATTTTTGAAACGTTTTTTACATGCATTCCATGATAACTCTACGGCCTGGAATTAAGTTACTAAACACCACACTACACAGCAGGGTTATCAGCTGCCTATATAATATACTGCAGAAAAGCTGGAAAAAAAATCTTACCGTGACCATAAAAGTCAGAACTACAAAGACAAATCGGAACCATATTTCCACTTGTGAAAAAGTTGGATTGTAGGTCTTCCACTAAAAGAAAACAGAAGTAAACCAGCCCAATAAAAAATGCTTAGACAGTGTACATACTACACCAAAAATTAGCACTTTCTGCAGATACTGAAAAGTCATCTGGCTTTCCAAAATTTGAAGACCCATAAGAATACCTGATGTAAAGATAACCAGAGCAGTCTTAATACCCTTGCCCTGCCACGTTGTAACAAACTCGGTGTGCTGTGATATGATAAAGCACTTCTCAGGACAAAAAGGGTATTCTTTATTTATTTCAATTGCACTTTCATTACAAGTTTGTCTACAAATAATTGACTAAATCCAGTATGTTCTTCTTTATTACCAATGCATACAATTTTATGAAGATATGACAACATCTAGTCATGCTTCTAATAACTTGTCATTAGTCATGAAACTAATGACTTAGCTTTCTTAAAGCTTATTTTCTTCTTTCATTTGTGGAAAAAAAATAATCAAGTAAGGAAAGAATAAACAAGCTAACCAGAAAATAACTTATTCTATAGGTTAAGAAGGAAAAGCTCTTTCTTCTGTAATTATTAGAAGGGCATAACTATTAATTACAATGTGTCAGTTTGCATAAACTCTGCTCTGATGACAATTTATCTGATACCTGACATGCTTCTTTTTTGAAGTCACTTTTGAAATGTAAACTCCTTAGTACAATGTATGTTCTTTCCCATCTGAACAAGCAGCTTTAATTTTCAGTGTGCGAAATCTGCCAACCTCTTTTGTTTTTAAATTGTAAATGTAGAATGAAAATTTTAAGTAAAGAATACCATCATACAAAAGGCAATCTATCATTTCAACTAAGATCACCATGAATTATTGTAATAATTAAATAACTTGACAATTTTAGTTGCAGGGAAAACCAGGGCTTCGGGCTTTTTGGTTTTGCACCAAGTTTGCCTTAAGGCAGCCTGAAAAGCAATGTGATAAACTGTACATCTCTAAATGCTTCAATGCTTTCTCTCTCCTGTTTGAAACCTGGAACTAAGCAAAGAGTTTGTGGGCATGTTTTGGGTTTTTTCTCCTTAGAGCCTATTTTTAATGACATGCTTTATGCATTAGAAGATAACAAAAATAAATAGTCAGGAAGTTCATTTAGTATATAAAAAACACCTTTGCTTTACAGTAAGATTTTTGCTTGTTACCTGCTCTGATATAAATGTGCAACATATAAATGTTGCATACAGGAAGAATATACCATAGTAACTTGTACTATAAATTTGGCTTAGTTCCATTTTCTCACAATGCAAATATTTCTAAATTTCTTTCTGGAGCCAGTCTGCACACACTGATGATGAAACTGTTTAATAAGCCATGTTTAGAACTATGAACTGAGTCAGTTAGTTCACTAGGCATTATTTTAGTTAATTATTTTATTAGCCTCCTTATTTTAGGTGAATAAACATTTTTCTCTTCCTCATAAGCACAGTCAAAAAAAAATTCTTCATTTGTCTTTGAGTTTGTTAAATCTTTCTAGCCCACACTTTTGTAGTCTGGAAAGCAGATGCACCTCTCGCCTGAGAAGGTGGGAAAAAAGTATGCTTGAGAAAAGCAACATCTCTGTAAGCAAATGGAGAAAACTGGATATTCTAGTCTAGCTTGCCTACTGTTAAAAATATATAGGAGTTAAGCTAAACTTATCTGTTCTATAAAACAGCATTAGCATTCTTTTCTGAAAGAAAAATCTTTCCATATAGAGTAAAAAAGAATTAGTCTAGACCCTTATCAACAGCAAATGCTACAGTAGTTCTGACATTAGTAGTAACAGAAAAAATAATTACGATCAATCTTCAAGTTTATCTTAAAAATGAGATAACTTAAGTACAGTTAAAAAAGATTTCTGCAGCAGTAGTAATTAAAGAGATTTCTTCTGCTAGTATAAAACTTCATACTTACTGTGAAAGTAATATTCTGGATGCTGTATGTTAACTTACTTAGATCTTCAAAGCTGACAAATATATTGTACTGAGTGTAGTTCAGGTAGCCAAGGTGAGCAACAATGATTTCACTGCATTTCTGTGAATACATACAATGAAAAACAGTATGTAAAAGCCTTCAACTTACTCCAGAATATGCAGTTAGTATAAACTGGAGAATCTGTTTCTAAATGGTCAGAAACCATGTTTATTATTTGCCTTGCCAATCTTGATGAGTCAGAATAAAACTCAAACATGACCAACAGATAAGAGACAAAGCAGAAGAAACTGATAAAGTCAGTCAGCAGAATCAAAGACTGACCCAATAAGCATGGCTAGCTTTTCACTTAGACTGGTGAAAGCAACTGCTTGCTGCACCAGCACCAGGAAGAATCTCAAATTGTCAGTCAAAACTTCAACTATGCCCTTGCTAAAGGATTTGCATGTGGAAAAGTTGTTTTAGATGTCTCTAAGCTTAAAAATTTCAGTAAGAAGTTATACTAGGAACTCAAAACTTTAAACATTTATTCATAGGTGACAAGAAAGTTGTTTTTTTTCAGAACAGAGATGCCAGCTGATTTCAACCAGACTCTCTACAAAGTGTTGGAGGAGAATTTTTTTATCCTCTGCAGTCCTATAGCTAACCTTCTGCTACAATATTCCTTTCTTCAGTACTACTAAATCTGTTTAGGTGACAAAGCAGGACTCACAGCTTTGCTGGCAGAGAGCTATTCTAACAAGGAAGAGGAGTCTTTGAAGAATAATAGACATAAGTGAACAGAAAAAGATGGATAGGTATATTGTTCAGCATTATTAGCTAGGTTGTAATTATAAATAAAGCTATACTCCAGTGTATTTCCTGAGACATACTGAACATATAGATTCTTCTCATTTTCAATGTAATGTAACATGCACACAACTAAATTAGGAGAAAATCTACTGTATCAGTTTTGTTTAAGCAGGCACATACATACTTGTGCACAACTGAGTAATCTCGTCCGATTGTGAACTTGATTATTAACATATGGTGTACTTCCATCCTTCACCACCCCAAGTACTTTAACTGTCATAGTAACATTCTTTTTGAGGGATACTGTAATTAAATGAGAAAAAAAATAAGCTATTGCTACATGCATAAGTGAAATCTCAAATACAGTTCCAAATACAGCTTAAAACATGTATTATCCAAATATTACAGAGTTATTCAGTTAGATTTTACTGGAGTATGAGTCTAGTATATTAATAGAAAATCACAAAACTTTTTATTCATGTAACTAGGCAGTAGTCATGTTTTATTGAGAAATTAATATCATTAGAATCTACACATCTAATCCTTCCCCAAAATGAAGGGAGAATCAGATTTTCTGGACCCTAGTGCCTTCACATAAATAATAAGCAACTTCTCCCATATTCTTGGTTCCAGTTTTCAAGATCAGCACTGTGTATTTTTACTGAGGACAGAGGGAGAGAAACTGTATCAGAGAGAAAAAACACCAAACATAACCACAAAGCAACAGGATCATGTATGTGACAGCTGAAATCAAAGATACCATATAAAGATTGCTATAGAAGTTTCCTGAGAATTAGGTAAGACTCTCACCCTCCTCATGATCCAACTCTACCACGCAGGTCAGCCACAGCTGCTGGTTGTAAGTAGACAGTGGTGGTGAACTTAAATTAAATGGCTTCAGCTGTGAAAAAATCCACAAGGTTAGCACCAGCCATTTTTCTGTTACATTCTATATCTGCAGTTACAATAATGAAATGCATATTAGTTATGTTTGTGACAGTATTTTTGGAAATAGATTTAACATGTGCTTTTTTGTGGATAGTATGATAAGCAAATCAGATATATTCTTCCAGAGAATGAGCTTGAACAGCACATGTATTCTGCACAACACAGCAGTAAGGAAAGGTAAAACTATTTAAGGCACACAAAAGCAGCAGCAATAAAACAAAAATATGAAAAACAAAATCATGAGACCTAGCTTGACACTAAAAGGTAATTTCTGACACTTTACATCAAAACTCAACTTTGTGGTCCCTGTCACACAGTTTTAAATCTGTTCCATGATAATTATGAAAACAACAACAATTCTTACACGTTTTCTAAAAATCCCACATTCATTTCAAAAGCATGGAAGATACCATTAAAAGATAAGACCTACATGCAGGAAGGACTTTCCTTATTTGATACTAAAAATGTATATTGTTTGATATTAAAAAATGCTTTTAAAAAAAAGTAATCCAATTCTAATTCAGTACCAGTCCAAGCATGTATCTGATTAACAGACAAAAAAAGGAATTTATTTAAAGCTTATTTAAAGAAAGTTTACTTTAAAAAAACCAACACAGATCAAAGACCTTTTTAGCATTTTCACCAAAATTACTTTAGATACCAGGCTGACAGCAAATAAAAATGCAAGAACTGAGAAACAAATATGAAAGCTTTCAAGAAAATTAATGGGAAGGTTCATGTTAGGAAGCCAAATCTCATGTCTTGGTCCTATGACAGTGAACAATCAAGAAAAAGTATTCCTTCACAGCTGATGGAAAAGAAGATCACAAGGGGATATCATTAGTTGCCACTGAGAACATCTGTTTTCAGTTTGTTCTCAATTTTTATTTCTGGATCCCCTACAAGAATCTCCAACATGAACTCACTAGAGTGTTATTTTATCAGAAATTACTTTGCAGAAATACCACAGAATTCTCTACTTCGTCTGCTCACAATAGGAAGAGACTAGAAATTGCTGCTGGGCTATTAATGACTTAACACCTTGGTAGTACAATACTGCATGTTCAATTTGAAACTGGAAAGCACTGTGTGGCCAAGATATTTTCCAGTAAAAATCTAACTACCCAAAATAATCTGGGGGAAGGAAGAGAATGTTTAATAAAGACATTCATGTAAGCCAACGATATTAACTCTTACCTTTATGCTGTTATTTAAGTCAGTTCTTGCTACAGAAGTTTCAATTACATTAGGACCTACACAATATATAAGAAGGAAGAAATAATACTGAAGTATGCATATTACTGATGTGTAATGACCACAGAATATATCTCTGCAAAGCAGGAAGACAGTATCCCACTTTTCAGATGTTTCAGCTGAAGGGTAAATCACTTAAGACATTTCAATATTGTTAATAAAATTGGCCTTTAGGCCTCTCTGCAATACTATTTGTAGACATTATTAAGTAGGAGTAAATTATAAATCAAGAACTCGTATCAGAAACCCTGCATCTGTACTCTAAACTACTACAACAAATCACACAGTATTTTTCCCAAAATAAGGTATACATAGCAATCATGAAAGTACTCAGTGAGAGAAAAAGCTAAGGACCACTAGTACTGTTGTTACAGCAACTTGAAGCTCAACAGAGCCTGCAAAGATCACCTGAAAAAACAGCATATTTAATAGCACTATAAAGTCTATATAGCCAAACTGCCACTGTTATGTGTTTATATAAAGCAGAGCATCCATAATGCACTGCACTTAAGGTTCAGGTAGCAGGGCAAACACATCTCATTGGATTGGAGTGTGTGATGCTAATGCCTTTTTATGTATGCATACTATAGTTGCTCACATTATCACAATAAAGGTGCTTTCTTGCTAGTGCTGGATTTCATCACAGCAGTCAGTTCAAGCCAAGTTACCCACCTGTTTCTCTTAGGAACAGTTCAGAGTCCAATCAGACTGGCCCCCTCCTTTTCTAGAGAAACCTGGGGCTATAATATATTGTGTATATCATCACATAAATAAACGTAATTGCATAAAAATTAGCAAAATAATTTTTCCTAAAACAGACAACTCATTTATTCAATGTCATTTCATCTCCAGTTGTGGTGGGAGATTCCTAATATATAACTGGAATACCTTGTGTTCCAGCTCATATATGTGGCCTTTACCCTGTCACCATACACACCTGAGAAGAATTTAGCCCCACCTTCTGTGTCTCCTCTGATAAGGTAGTTGTAGACAGCAGTAAGATTTCTCCTTAAGCCTTAGGTATGCAAGAACAAATAGTACTGAGGAGAAGAGGAATGTATGCATGTACATACAAACACAAAAGTATGTATACCTGCATGCATTTGTACATGCACAAAAGGACTAAACCAGAAGAATTCAAGGGAAGAGTAGGAAAGGTCTGTATCTTTATACCAGGGTATGAAAAAAGAGAGAGATGTACAGTAGATATGGCCATAGGCAGGAGATACACGTGTATAACGGGATCAGTCTGAAGGCTTCCCAGTCACAATAGGGTTTCTCTGTCCAAATGGTCTCTTCCCTTACATATTTGGTCTAGCAATTTACTGTATCCTTAAAACATGCTGTTTCAGCCACAAACTTAGTATTAAAAAATAATAATGTGAAAATGGCAGTTTTTCACAAAGAACATGAACTTCAAAGTTACTACAGAGAAACAATGGAAAAGAAGGAAGTTCATAAATGCAATCACTCTGTTCAAGATGCATTTTAGGTAAGCTGTCATGAAAGATTTAAATATGCAGCACTCTGGGAGTTTCCATAATCAATCTAGTTACAATATTAACCATCTTACAGAATTTAAATGGAAAAATGGAGATTTTCACCCATCACACTCAAAGCTTCATTTTAGGATTACAGTTCAACTTCACTAACAGCCACCCACTATAAAGACAGCTCTGCATCACTGAATGTTTCAATTCTCAAGTACATACAAACAGGGCAGATTTTTGGAAGGTATTTTTTGTTTTAAAAAGTATAATTCAGTAAGTCCTCACAGCTGATAAATTATCATATTTCAGTAATTATGTCTTTAAAAAAAAATAGAATGAACCTTTTTTAAAAGTATTTTTCCCCAGAAGAACCTATATTGGTGTACAGAGCCCATAGTTCTTGTTTTTAAGAGCAGAAACAAATAAACAAAAAAATAATGAGCTGTAACTGCTACTCCCCTGTTATCCAATATATCAAAGCTTTTTAAAGCAACTGACCAAAATGATGACATGGTCATATTTAAAACCGGTGATTAAATTACATTGTTATTGCTTTAATCTTGCTTAGTTAATGGGAATGACATCTGAAAGTAAAGAACCATCCTAAGGTGGTGAACAGGAAAATTGCTCAGGTACAGAAAATAAGCTCTTGACCCTGTATTTTCCTTGCACTTGTCTCCCCTCAAATACAACAAATACCCGTAGGCTAAGAGGAAAATAATTGAGTTTAGCTTGGGAAAAAACAACCAAAGAAGTCCACATCTATCTTGCATTACAAGAACTGAAGAGCAAAAGCCACCTCAGCTTAAACTGTTTTGTTTATTCAGATGAGAAGCAACTCTTCCAGTATTCTTCCCAAACTGCAGATAAAGAGATTGAGTATGGGCAATGGCACATTCAAATAGCACAGAAGATATGGATGTATCTCACACTTTTTCATTTACTTAGTGAGTTTGGTGAGTTTTACTCGGACTGCACCCTTTAATGAGGGAGCACTCTATGGTTGGTGCCCCTCCCTCTATTCACAGGAAGCAAGGTGTGGTCAACTGCCATGAAAAACATCATAGTGAGTGTTCAGTGGGTCTCCTCCCAAGGAAAACAGCAATCTTTTAAAAATAATTAAGTTATAATAATGAATTGTGTTCATGCTTTGTCAACAAAATTATTCAGCAAACCAATCTTAGAGCAACAAAAATCCCACAGCCTTGCCTGTTCTTGAAGAGGATAATGACTCCAAGGACCCCAGCAAGAAGATGAAGCATTGCTTACAACAGACAAGTCACCTGGACCAAAGGCAAGTAAATCATCAGATCACTCTGCATGCAGAAGCAATGCAACACACTAACACAGCTCTTTCAGGTTCTGCTACTGATTAGAATTAAATGCTCAGTTTTCTCTTTCAGGAGCACTACTTTTTGCCTAGTCTTTTGTGAAACAACTTTCTTGCATTTATTGCAGCTGGGCAGTATAAATACACATTTACAAATGGGGTTCACTTTTTAAGCCAGATGACACTAAATTAAATAATTCTGGTTTTTTTCCTTTATAATTAATATAAAATGCATTTTTGTTAATGTTTTTATATGGCATTTTGGTGGCCAAATAATGCCCTTCAGCATCCTTAGGCAAAACAGGAATATCAGTAGTTAAGCTTTATGAACTTAAAAGTTTGGACCTTAAGCTGCTACAATAAATCAAACAGCATGAAGAAAGGTTTTATTTCACAGACAAATTTTATTATTTAATGCTATTATGAAGAATGTACTGCCCACAAGCATGGATGGGCACAAAAAGCCCAGATGCCTCCAATTAACTCCTACTTCTTTCCAAGGCAGGCAGGAGTAGATGAGTCCTAGGCCTGGGCAGCCCATCTCATTCTAAAAGAAATGAAGGACAGGGCAGAGGAAGAGATAACCCTAGAGACATGTCAAGAACTGTTGGACAGTGGCACAGGAGAACACACTGTGTGACATGGAAATAAGCAGTTATGTGGGGAGAGGTGATAATATCCTTAAATAATTCTTACATTTGGGGTGGGTTTCTTAATAAGTCTCATCCTTCCCCTCTCCCTGTCTGTCACTTAACTGCTGACTTGACAAGACAATCCTAAAAGCAGAGTATTAGCTTATTAACACTGCTGTGACAGCAGGCCAACTTCCTTCACAAGAATATTTTAGACCTGGAAAAGCTCTTTGACATGAAATAAAAGAGGACTCCCATGCTTTCCACCAGCCTAATAACACTCTGATCTCCAGGATAAGTATCCGGGCACTAAGTGCTTAGACTCCCAGATGACATCATGACTCCCACAAAGATCCTTGAAAGAAAAGACAGATGAAGTACATATTTCTACATTACTAAAAATTTTATATTTCTGTGGCATTTATCACCCAGATATTTAGCAGGCTTTACAGTAATCAGTATTCTCACAGAAAATCAACTATTAGCACCACCATTTTACAGAATGAAACATAAAAAAGAAAATCAGTGTAGCAGTCTGCTGTAAAATTATGTTACAATGAAACTGGTTTTGTTTCAGTTTAATGACCCTCAGTAAAGTATTTGGTTTTCTGCAGTTGCAAACATCAAATCTGTGTAGTAGTGTTCCTATGAAAAACATGAGACAGAAGAAACATTTCCTTTTCCTTGTCAAATAAATGATTCCTCAGACATCTCAGGGGCAGTAAGCTCATTAGTATTTAAATACATCTGTAAATACCAACAGGTTTAGACAAAGCATACAAAGACTGCAATCATTTAAAAAGACAATATTCTTACCTGCAATTCCTATGAAGACTGTCAGACCAAAACAAACAAAGAAAACTACAAAGACCAGAACAAAATGGCGTTTGGACAGTGTATACAATCGCATTGGTGCCAACCTATGGGAAGCAAAAGAAAGCACAGAATTAGCTGTTGGTCTTATTTCTAAAGTGAGGGGGAAGGTGGGGGAAAGGGAGGAAAAAGACCCCATTCATTCCTCCACAAAGAAAACTAAACTAAATTCTGAGGTAACATGTAAGACTAATAAAAATATATATTAATGCTGCTTTATAGAGCAAGAATAACTACTAGGAATTGTTATATTTATATGTAAGTACACGCACATCCACAACCCAAAATGTATGAATTTTGTTTTTTTTACATTAGTGTTTTCTATTGTCCTAAGACCTGAGCAAGAGAAAGCATTTCTTAAAGGGAGAAAAAGTTACTTTTTTTTTTTTTTTTGAGTTCATACAGTCATAATATAAACACCCAAGATACCATGTCTCCTGCAAGGATAGCTTGACCTAAAGGAATTGACAACACTAACTACTCACCAACCTGCATATGTTTGTGTTGAGTTTTCTACACCCTGTATAAACACACTTCATCCCTACAGGATCACCTCTAGCAAGGAGTAAGGCATAACTTCAGATCTCGTAGATGTGCATTCTTAAGCTTTGCATTTTTGTCTGACCTCCATCAAAACATGGGAAATAGAAACTTGAACTTAATTTATTATTAGACATTCAAGTACAGACACACATAAAAGCAAGGAAAAAAGGAAAAGTCTTCCACAACAGTTTAGTGGTTATTGTTAGGTAAAAGACAAAATAAAGGGGAAAAAGTACTGAAAGTACCAATTGCATTCTCTTGGAAACAAGGAACTTCCAGTCTCTTAAGAGAAATATAACTTGCTATGCATATTCTTGGTTATTTTTACAAGCTACTCAATTCCCAAGTTTTTGCAGACATTTCAAAATGTGAACATGAGAAGCAGCTTCATCTCCATGCTCCTTACCAGAAAGTCAACAGAATTCACCACCTAGCAAACACTCACAGTGTTACAGACATCAGCAATTATCATGTTTTACTCATATACCAAAGCAGAGATGCACTTGCAAGCTTCCAAAGCAGCATGTTCCATTTTCATTCTTTATTCCAACACCTCCCCAGATGGTGCAACGCCTAGCAGATAAAATGGGGAGGTATACATCTGCCCAAGAACAGTCATGCTGGCACCTAACAGAGGACAGCAGAAAGAGCAGGGACACACTCCATGTTTTCTTTTCTCCTTTCATATTGGTACTCCTGAAGTCTCATTTAAGCCACTGACTGCATATGCTGCTTTACAGGTCAGTAAGAAAACATGGGCACTTTGTGTAAAAGCAAAGTACGAACTTGGCCAAATCTTACATACATTTATCATGAAAGCAAACAGGTATTTACAGCATTCCTACTGGATGATGTATTCTTCATTACCCCTGAATTCAATTACTCAATGTCCTTGTGTGGTTTAAGTGTCTAATTTCAACCTGTCACCAGCCAACACACAGAGCAGATAAAACCATTTTCCCATACATTCATTGCTTAACATCTGCCTTTTGGAAAGCGATTTTATAAAATTTATGACTATATATTAGAGCAAGTTGATGATCCCTCGCTAATAGCTTCTTTCTTACATCTGAAAGACCTAATAAAGAAAGAAACATTTGAAAGGCATTTATGGGAAAAGCAAGAAAAAGTGTCTCACCCATCAAATACAGTAAAGAACTGTGCTTTGCTTTGCCAGTGAAGAATATTTTTAACAGACAAGCCAAGGCAGTCTTGAGCTCAGGACTAGTCATCCAAGTGTCTGCAGATTTCTCAGGCAGCTTTTACCACCTGTCCTACTCAGAGAGAAACTAAACGATTTATAAATAAATCGGATATGCCTGTAACTAACTGCGAAGGAGCAGAAAGCACTGGAATACAGAAAAATATTAGACACTGACATCTCAAATAGTAATCAGTAAAAGCTGCACTACTGCAGTGTAATAGGGTGACCTATGGAAACACACACTTGTAACAACTGAAGTATTGCAGTAGCCATTCATACATCAGAGGTAAAAGTAGGTTAAATCTTGCTCTTTGAGTCAAGTTCTGGCCCAAATGGTTAGACATGTTTCTCAGGCTATTCTTCATCTTCTAACTACTTCTTATGCCTGCATAACAGTCTAACTAAAAACTACCATGAAAACAGCCTTTTGTACAACAGTTTTCACTGAAGACTCACTTTACAGATGGGGAGGGTGTGACAAAATTGGGATTAAGCAGTAGGGATCACCAAACTGATATTAAAATCACCAGTAACTCACTTCTACACACAACAGTTTTTCTGACATACTGCCTTCCACAGTGCTGTCTCCAACTGGTCTTCTCTATTTTAGCCTCACTCCCAAATAAAACCATCAAAACCACTTTGACTTAAATGATTATATATGCTACCACGATTCACAGTCCTGGGTCTTTCTGTACACATTGCTTTTTATCATGGTTGATAGACACTGCTTGTTTTGGTGTTCCTCAGAAGAAGAGTTTCTTCTTACAGGGGTATCACACAGTGGTTAATAGCTAATGAGGCAGCACGTGGCTACATAGAAGGGGCACACAATTAATATTAACAATACTACCTAGTACTGTTACATGACAACTGACAGTTAAACATGACAAAGCTAAACAGCTCACACACATGGGATGGGCTTTGACTTCTTTTAGTGTCTTGTCTGTTGTGTTAATTGAAGTTTGAATAATTAGTCACGACTACAGCTCCACCCGTGTGGACACATTTCCAAGAAAACACGTTTTTCTTTAACAGATGCAATCTGAGAGCAGAGAACTGTGGGGTTTATTCACCACAGAAGAGGGAAAAATCCGCAGCGTCCCTCTAAAGCAGTGGGCAGTCACTCTCGGGTTTCTGATGGCGAACTACACCAACATTAATTTAACCCTCAGTGATTGGATTTCCTCTAATGAGAATTAGAGTGCATGAGCCGAGTGACAACAGATGGGTCTTCACAGGGGAAAACCTTAAGTTAGCGGCCAGGGGAAGGACCCAAGCAAACAAGTACGTCCCGGTCCCGGCAGCGCCGCGTGGGTCGGGTGTGCCCCCGAGACCGATCAGACCGCGCCGGTAGCCAGGGCGGTGGCGGTAGTAGCGGGGCAGAGGCAGCCGCTGAGCCGCCGGCCGGTTCCCCGCAGCCGGGCGGGCTCCCCGCCGGCCGCTGAACGGCCGCTCCCGCCACCGGCGCCCGAGCGCGGACCCGCGAGCCCCAAGTCAGCCGTCCCCCCACGCCACCGCAGCCGAGCCCCAGCCCTGCCGCCCGCCCACCACTCACGGCTCCATCCCGGCGCCGCATGCGCAGTGGAAGCGCCAACTCCCCCCGCCCGGGAGCTGCCGCTGCCGCCGCCGCTGCTGCCGCCTCCGTGGCACAATCGCGAGCGGTCCCTCCCGGCGGCTTCCGCGTGCGTCACCCGGCCGCCACGCGCGACTCCTGGAGACGTCACAACAGCCCCCGCCGCTCCGCCGCTGCCGGGCCGAAGGGTAACGCTCCTGGCAGGGGGCCGCGGCGCTACGGCGAGCCGCAGGGGACACGGGCCTGCGGGGGGCGGAGGGGAGCGGCTGGCGGCCCCGGCTCTGAGCCCTCATGGCGGTCGGGGCAGGTTGTCAAGTGATCCATTGGGTAGCAACGATGAAAAGTAGGCGATTTGGGGGATCTTACCAAGTTGCATTTTGTACTCATGTTTGACAGCTCTAGCACCTGCTTATGGAAAATTACGCGTGGGGTTACATGGTGTCCAGTCTTGGATACAATTCAGAGTAGCTTCGTGGCTTTGCTGTTTGTCATACACGTAAGGCAGAGCCACCTCAGGATGACACCAGGAATATTTAGATAGATCAATGAATATATAATTGAAAAATTATCAACAATCAAAAGCTTACTTAGACGGTAAGTTAGTTTTACTTCAATTACTTTCTAAAAGTACTTAACATTAATAACATTTCTCATTTCCTACAACTGCCCTACAGATGTCATTACTGGTGGGACCTGTGGGACCCACTATGTCTCTTGTGTAACAGCACTAAGCCTAAAAGAAATACGCTGGGAATTAATTCATAGAATAGAATCATAGAATTGGCTGGGTTGGAAGGGACCTCAGAGATCATCAAGTCCAACCCTTGATCCACTACTGTTGCAGTTCCCAGCTCATGGCACTGAGTGCCACATCCAGTCTCTTTTTAAATATCTCCAGGGACGGAGAATCCACTACTTCCCTGGGCAGCCCATTCCAATGTCTGATCACTCTCTCAGTAAAGAAATTCTTTCTAAATTCAGTCATTGGTACTGGTGTTTAAGCCATCAGTTAGATCTGTGATTTATAGCACTGATGATTATTTAGACATCTCATAAAATGGCTGTCTTGAGAAATGTGTAGTACCAAGTGATGAAGGAAAGGCATTTTTAAATTTTAAGTCAATAAGAATCACTTCTGTGGGACAGAAAAATAAAGCTCTGTGTAATGGGAACAACCTAACAAACTTATCTGCTCAGAACAAGACAGCACTGCTGAGTCACAAACTGAAGTCATTAGATCGCAGGTTACTATGGCATGCATCATGTAGCTTTCAGCACATTTCAGGGTTGTCCAGCAAGTTCTCCCTGGCCAGTACACCATGGGAGGGAGCGTACAGCACCTGTAGCCATTCCCTGTGGAAAGCACAGTTGCAGAGTTACAATTACTGCCATTGATCTGCGTGTGTTTATGCTCCAGCCCCTCTGGCACTCAGGTGTCTCACTAACATCAATGAATTTATTCTCCTTGAAACAAAAATAGATCACTCTCACTGAACAGGTAGGAAACTGCAGCACAGAGAGACTGAGCCTTGCCAAAATCACTCGGAGAACAGTGTGGGCGGCAGAGCTTGAAATCCAGCTCACTTCAGTTAGCAGTGGAACTATTTTTTTTTTTTTTTGCCATCTACCAACGTTCAAAGGGTTGGTAATACATTGTAAACGCGTATGTTGCACTCTGCAAGTTTTGTGAAAATAATGGGATTGTGTTTACAAACTCAACACTTGGAGGGGAGGCACACTGAAACCCTCTACCTCCAAACAGCAGGTCAGTTGGTGTCTCACTACTGTGCTCCTTGCAAGCAGGTGCCCCACTCAGTGCCTCCTCTGACCTGCTGAAAGAATGCAAGAAGCTACCACCTGCCTCACCTGTTGTAGAAACTGGATGGTGTATGGTAAATAGGGCTTGCAAGAAGCAGGCTGATCTATGAATAAGCAGGCTGAATGCTAGCTCAGCAAGGATTCTGCCTACACTATCCACTAAGGCTGTATTTTCATGACTACTTTATACTTCCATGATGGATGCCTGCAGTTTTAGTGACAAAAGGTGAAATCCAGCCTCTCTATATGTAGTTCTTTGATTTTTACCAGCACAAATGTTTGTGGAGTAGAGTGGCAAATCAAATGATAGAAATTATCTGAGCTAAAAGTCACTGAGAAATAAAAAAAAACAAACCACATTCTGCTGGATCTGTCACTGTGCAGCTACGGAATATTTGTGGGCAGAGGGGAAGAGAGCAGAAATGTGTGTCCAGGGAAAGGAGAGCTAGGATGGCTTCTTCCAAACACACAGCCAGCTTAAGGCAACTTAAAGCAACTGTGGAGTGTTAGTGTCCTCCTGGTGCTGTTTCAAGCCTTCTAGCCCTACCTGTGTGCTTCACACTGGTGTCATTTAGGCTCTTCCCCCAGTTGCAAGGAACCTGGAAGTTGCAAGTGAGCCCTGGAAGGACAAGAGAGGGCTGCCACAGCTGTAGCTTGAAGCAGCCACTGAAGAGATTGCCTAGGTCTAGGCTAGAAGCAGCATGAACCTTCAGGAATTCGACTGCAGTTCTCCAGCAAGGTCCTGCTGACCCCTTGGCTTCTCCCAGGCTTGCCCTTTGAGCACTTGGGAAAGATTTTAAGGTGGAAAAAGTTCATGAAAACAGACCTCCCTGGAAAAATGTAGGTTTCTTGTCTGAAACAGACAGGCACTAGTTTCTCTAAGGAAAAACAAAGAGCTGTTCTTTTTTGCTCAGTCAAATTTTGTGCTCCTTTGGCTGAACCACTGTGAATGAACTTTTCCTACATGTTTTGGGCATTAGTTATGGTTTAATGAACTAGAAACATTAGTAGGAGATGGTGAGGTATTAAGAATATCAATATAATCTGTAACTAGTTTTTCTGTTATCTGTATAAGCAAAATTAAGCATTAATTAAAAAATAATGCAAGGTAAATAATGTTTCATAATATCCTATATTTAGTCTTTTCTTTTTGCTGTATAAAATGTCATATTATTGCATGACAGGAGTTTAAAATATATCCTTTATTTAAAGCAGGGTGGATTGTAGGTCATTTGTCTTAATCTTTGGGTATTACTATGAATTCAGTATCAACACTGTGATTCCCTGTACGGCCTGATTGGTTGGTGGGATATGTTCATTAACTTTAAAACTGATTTTTCAAGAATACCAAGTTGTTACTTAAGTTGTTACATAAGGCAGCTATGTCAGATCACAGTTTGGCTACCTTTTTTCTCTCTCCACTCTATCAGGTAAGCACTTTATTTGCTTTCCTATCAAAATGTTTCCAGCATGCTGAACTCTTTGACTTGAGCTAGGGGATAGAGTTATGAAACTCCCACTGAAAAAACTGTCAGCTGATTCCAAGGTCTGATGTCTTCTGATACACTGATGACATTTCAAGGAGCTAAAAATGAAGATAGTTTAGTACCATTGGTACTAAGCTCTTTTTGTACCAGTTTTTTACTTAAAATTGCTTAGTGCAGGGTAGTTGGCTGTCTGCAGCCAGCCCTCCATCATCAGTCCCTGCCTCACCATCCTGGCCAGAAGGCATGTTCCGAAAGGAAGGAACATATTGGAGTGGGAGGGAGAGGCACCAGAGAACAAACCGTTCATTTGAGGGGCTTGTTTGGAGCAATTTTTTAGGGATATAAATCAGAACAGTCCTGAAATTGCTATAATAAATTTGATATGCTTTGTGGCAGTCCCTAGGACTGATGGGAGAGTGCAACACTTCTCCTTTCTTCTGCCTTCTCTGAGCTTATCTGGTGCATCAAGCACCTAGTGGTCTACCACAGACTACAGTGTACCAAGTCAAGAACAACTTTGTATTGAGATTACCAATGAGGCTCTTTACTAACCCACTAGTCTCTAAACACACAGTCTCTTTTGCAAGCATACCATTAAAAGTGCCATGTCTGCCTAAGGGAACTATTCACCTAGAAAGATGGCATTGATCTCTATGCTGGGCCATGGCTAACCCTGCCTACTCCATCTCTCCCAGGTGGCTGGATAAAGTAGCACTTGCTCATGGGGAATATACCCAGACACACAATTTAGAGACTATTCTGGGCTATTAAGCAGACCAAACTCACCAACACTGGCACCCCTTCATCTGTATAGTGTAGATGAGCACCCTGGGTCTCTGCAGATCAAGGAGGGTGTAGCTTGAGATGGCTGAGGAGCCTGACACCCAAAGTTGTCACTGCACAAAGAACAGGCTGCTCACAGGCAGCTGCTGAACCACACGCTCAAGACCATCGTGCTTTACAGGAAACCATCACCACAAAGCATAACTAAACATTCAGAATGACTCAGCCACCTATCGTGCAATGAGAGCACACTTACTTGGGATAACTGCTTCACCAGCCCTCTCCAAGCTGGGTCATCCCCTCACACTGAACCCCCTCTCACTGAGAATAAGCACATACCAGCACAGCATACAATTAGCAAATGAGTTAATTGTAGCAAGAGGAACCTCTTCTAGGGCACGGTGCTTCAAGGTCCAACCAGGTGTTCCAGCAGAGACTCACGAGTAGTGCTCTAAGCCTATAGCCCTCAGGGTTGACTAGCCTGGATCAGTGCTGTTGCTCCAAGAGCAACTGACCTCTCTGCTGGCTTGCTCAGGACTGAGCTGAGCCTGTGACTCAGGCCTCACCTTTTACTGTCCCCCTAATCCTGCTCATGTGCAGTGTGGGCCCACCCTAATCAGGCACAGGTGGGCTTAACACAAGCTCATGCTCACTACCTGGGAATTAGTGGCACCTGGTTGCCTCATTTCACTACAGTTAATGGCAATTTACCTTCAAGAGCTGGGGTTTCTTCTGGAAACAAAGCTGAATAAATGCCTCTTCATGTTAATCCAAAGGTTATTCCTCCCCTTTTTCTCCATTCTAATGCCAGCATTCATTATCATGCTGCCAGATGTACACAGATGTATTTACATCACTCTATTCACTGTTTCTCATCTCCAAGGCTTCTCACACCATGCTCAGGGACAGGAGCATGGAACCACTGATTTGACAGGCAGGATGGTGGTTATGTTAAACTCTTCCAGGCTGTCAAGCAGTGTTTCCAAACTTTGCAACTCTGTAGTTTTTGCTACTGTGAACAATGAGACAAATTCAATCTAATGCCTCTTCACTGGGGAAAATGGACACTGCAAACTGAAGTCAAATGATCTAAGCAGGAGAACTGGGACACTGCACAAACAGACTTATGCTCAGATTCATAGCAGAATGGAGCTGGGAGAGACCCCACAATGTACAATCTTTCCTTTTGTCTCAGGTGTGTATCTTCCTGATCTGTGTCTTTCTTGGTATGCATTTGTCTAAAGTTTTTAAAGACTTCCAATGATGGAGATGCTACAGTCTCACTGGAAATCCCCTTCTGTAGTGTTTTACCACCCATCCCAATCAGAAGTTTTATTTGTAAATTATTTTTTCCTGCTACAATTTAAGTTATTCTGTGGTATTTCGTTCAAAGGAGAATGAAGTTTAGCTTTACAAAAACTCCTATCCCCCCAACTTGGGTGCTTCTTTTCAGTGGACAGTCCCAAATTTTCCTTACAGCTTTATTTTTTAGGTCTTTGGCAGTAACTCTCTCCTTAGGCTCTCTTCCACTGGAAGACCCTTAAAGTGTGGTGACCCAAACTGGACACAGTTCCAGCTAAGGTCTGGAGTGGTGACTAAATTAGATGGTTTAGTTCTCGCATCTTGTGAGCTGTGCATCTGTTGTACATGCCAGATTACTCTTAGCGTCATCACATCTATAATATTATGTAATTGTTGAAAGAAGTTATTTTATAAAGCATTATAAATCCCATAAATTTTCCTACAAAAATGTTATGCAACTGTTCATTCCCCGACCTGTGTTTGTGTGGCTGCATCACATTCATTCTCTGTGTAGGTCCTGGCATTTTCTCCTGATTTTCATCCTATTATTTCAGACCCTTTCAGGGGTAATAATACTTCAACCTTTCAAGGTCTGAATCCCAAAATTCTTCTGATTTATAACCCAGTTCTCCAATACATCCTTCCTAGGCTTGTGTAATCTCGAAACATTAATACTCTCCAGTCATCACTGCTCATCTGTAGAAGCAGAAGGAAAGGGCCAGGCACAAAAGGAACATGGTGTTGTCTGCTCAGCACATCTGGCCCATTTGACGTCAACCTTTGCCAGCTACTCTGATCTCCTAGCCCGTTTTGTTCTATTCCAGGACTATTTTCAGGACTGCTGCTTCCCCTAGCTTGCTGTCTCAGTGGAAGACGAGTAGGACAGAGGAACACAAACGCACATTGCTTTCCTCACTTATTTAGGGGCACTAATTGGTGAGGTGCTGAACCTCCTGCCCAGAGGCGCTGCCAGGCCGCGCGGTCCCCGGGGGCAGATGGCCACCCTATCCGCTGGGGCTGCAGGCCCAGGGACGCGGGGTCGCCGCAGGAAGCCCGGCCCCAGGTTTCCCTGTGCCGGTCCCCGCCCACCCATTCCGGCTCACTCTCCGGAGCCCCGACCGAGTGCCGCCGGGGCCTTCCCCGGTGGTGCCTTAGGCCCCGGGGAAAAGCCGCGCCCGCGCCCCTACCGTTAGTAGCGGTCATCCTACCGGTAGTAACGGTCATCCTTGTAGGGGGTGAGGTCCTCCTTGATCTCCCGGTAGGTCTCCCGCACCCGCCTGCAGAAGCGCTTGACCTCGCCGCACAGCGGGCTCCCAAAGGCGGCGAAATCCGCCTCCATGCCGCCCCGCGCCGCCTCAGTGCCCGCGCTCCGCCATGGCGCCCTACCAGAGCCCGCCCGGCGCTGCGCGGCCGCGGGGCGGGGGCTGCGCAAGAGCCGCCGCAGCGGCAGCAGCACCGGCAGCAGCACTGGCAGCAGCAGCGGCAGCAGCAGCGGCAGCAGCAGCAGCCTGGGCTGGGGAGGCGGCAGTGGCAGGGGCGGGCCCTCGCCGCACGGCCCGCACCCGCGGGGGCGGCAGAAGCCGCTTCAGCACCACGGAGAGGGGCGGCCGGTGCTCACCGCCGCTGCCCGGGAGAAGCCCCGCCCCGCCGACCCTCCTGGGCGCTCCGGTGATTGGGGCTGCAGGAGCGGGCGGGAGCCGGGGCTTGGGCTGCTGTGCGAGGAGTCTCTCGCCCGGCACTATGCCCGGCAGCTGATGGCGGGCAGCCCGGCCTCCCCCAGCCCGCCTCTGCCCTGCCCTGCCCTGCCCTGCCCTGCCCTGCCCTGCCCTGCCCTGCCCTGCCCTGCCCTGCCCTGCCCTGCCCTGCGCTCTCCCCTCCGTCCCGCAACTCCCTAGGGAGGTGAGCAGAGACTTCTCATTACCTCTGCTGAAACGTCTGTTTCTTAAAAAAGAAACTGCTGGGTTCTTAAAAACACAACAACACTATTTAAAATTAATATCCTGGGTTTTAGTGTCTCTTTTACCCAACCTAGAGGAGGCCAAGTTGCACCACCCAAAAAGGTCTCATATATATGAGTAAGTCACATCCTATGTTAAGTAAATTTTTCATGCCAAAACTGAGGATGAAGCTGTTTAGAGTCTCAGGGTGGCTACTGCTGAGCTATAGGCAACTTGCAGAGGGCCATGTTAGCTTGAGTTGTATTAAACTTTTCTTCATAAACAAGTTAATATGTAAACATTGTTTTGAATAACTTTATCAATTCAAACCTTGAGTTTCCAAGAGTTAATGGCAATGATGGTATCCATATTGAATATGAAATTACATTATTACTGCTATGTCATTATTGTTTCTAGGGACTAGATACATAGAAGTCTGCTCTACTGCCTCTCCCATGTAAATTTCTTCCCCATTCATCTTCAAGAAATTGGGCTGGGTTTGGTTTTTTAGCCTTGCATTTAGTCTATTTTTTCATATACTAAGACCAGAATATGCACTTTTACTTAAAAACCAGTCCAACATCTCACCAATACATGGTGTAGAAGGTACTCTCCCAGCAAGTGGGAGAGAGAGAGAAGAAAGATTACCTTTGAGAACTTACATTGCCTAACTGTGATCATTTCTAAGCCCGAGAAGATATAGCAACATGATGGATCCACAGGCACATTTAAGCTGGAGACTAGAAGGTTCCTAACAACCACGGGACTGTTGTTCTGCAGTAGTCTCCAAAGAGGAGCAAAGAGCCCAGCCAGCAGAACATCACCAGCTTTGAAATGGCTGCTTTGACACCTTAAGGCAGGCTCCACAGGTCCCTGGCATTTCCATGACTGTCTGAATACTTTAATTTGCCATCACCCTGCTTGTTACAGTACATGTGGCTGATGTAGTTACATAGGATTTTTCTGGAAGTGTTTATTTCTGTGTAAATGTTTCACTTGTGATTAAGGTCTAGCCATGTTTTCCCTGAAAGCAAGAATTAAAATTCTTTGTTATGTGTGATGAATGTGATGCTTCCAGCTCTCAGGCTCAGAGGTAGAAATTATCAATGGGATCTTTAGATGGCAAATACCACCAGGAGGAAATAAAACATTTAAAGCTTCAGATGAGTGAAAACATACTTACTGCTGGGAGTTATGCAATTAGTGCAGTAAGAAAGTAAGAAAAAATATGCTTCAGGATTAAAAACTGATTATAATTTAATTACATACATGACCTCTCTTACATTTATTTCTAAAAAAAAAAAAAAAAAAAAAGAAAAAAAAAAAAAAAAAAAAATTACAAAAAAATAAAAAAAAAACAAAGGTGGCTTGAGCACCCAAAACAGTCCCATTCCAAAGGTACAAACCATTTTCTTCCCTGTTGTGCAGAACATTATCCGAGCTGCCTTCCAACTGTGTCCCTCCCCTACACCTCCAGTGCAGCAGGAGGAAACCACAACCCTGTGGCAGGATGACAGTCAGGCCTGCAGGTTGCTCACACAGGGAATTTGTTAGCACTGACCATACAGTAACCCACCAAATTTTGCTATTGAAAAAACCCAGAACAACCATATGGTGTTTCAACTACAATTACCAGATACCACAGGATCAAAAATTCTAGACTTGTGAATAGTGAAGTTTGTATGAAGACACAAGCTACTTGTGTATGCCCATTGCAGATCATATGAAACACTCAAAGACTCTAAAGAAGTCAATAATCTGAGTTTCCAAAACACTTCAACATGTGTAGTGAAATGAGGCAACCAGGTGCCACTAATTCCCAGGGAGTGGCATGAGCTTGTGTCAAGCCCACCTGTGCCTGATTAGGGTGGGCCCCCACTGCGCATGAGCAGGACCAGGGGGCCAATAAAAGGTGAGTCCTGAAGCACAGGCTCAGCTCAGTCATGAGTTAGCCAGTAGAGGGGTCAGTTGCTCTTGGAGCAGCAGCACTGATCTGGGCTAGTCAACTCTGAGAGCCGTAGGCTTGGAGCATTGCTTGTGAGTCTCTGCTGGAACGCCTGGTTGGACCTTGAAGCGCCGTTCCCTAGAAGAGATTTGTCTTGCTACAAACATGTCCACACAGCAAGCAATGCACAGAGCATTATGCATGAACCAGTGTGAAAATTAAATTTTCAGTGCACGGCCTCCTCTGCAGGGAAATGCCCAGGCACTGAAAGAATGGAGTATAGAGCAGCAGTGCTTTGTGCAGCCAAAAAAACATCCAAGGACCAAGGACACTGGTGGTCTATGAAGCTCAGCCACTTGAAAGGGACTTTGAGAAAATGATACTGTAGTTTGAAATCTGGACTGATGCTTTTTTAAAAAGTGCAGTCCTCACTGCACATTATGAGATTCTAGGTAACATTTTTAGGGATGAATAATTAGCTCCCCTCAAAATATTTTCCTCCAAGAATTTTCAGTTGGTTTTTTTTTTTTTTTTTTTAGTTTGTTGCTGTTGGTTTTGGTGGGTTTTTTTAATGACATAAATATTAAAATATCCTTTTAATATTAAAACGGTGCTTGTGTTAAAACTGCCACACTATTTCCTTTTTGTCAAAACCTAACGATTGTCACATTTCAACTAGCTGTTTGCTTACCCCTAGCCTTGCAAATGCTAACAGCTCACACTCCTACCTTCATCAGCTGACCTTCTTTCTTGCCCCGTGCAGCCATAGCACAGATTGGACTGGCACAGAAGAACATTTATTTCTGCAGGGAGAATTATTTCAGCAAAAGCAAAGTGGGGTCAAGATTTCACAGACAGCTTTGTGCACAAGATGCAACAACACATTATCAGCACTGGGATGGAATTTGCCCCACTCATTTCAGGTCACCCTCATGCATCTATCCAACAAGCACAGCACCTTCTATAGTAGCCTTGTCTTGCTGCTTTTCACAGAATAGAATAGAAGAGAGGCAGCACCAAACTGCATCTAAAACCAAGCCAATCTAACGTAATACTGAGAGTCCTATAAATCTCAGAATTTAAGCATCTGGAACTCATTTCATCCCCCAAGTGCTTCTGGAACTTCACGAGGGAGATAAAAGAGCCCCTAGAGTCTATGACTAAGATGCAATCAAACCCAACATCTGTTCAGTGCACTCACAGTATCATGTCACATGGATAGAGTTTATTTTGAGGGTGGAGCTTCACAGAAGCCCCCCCTATAATTTTTCTTCTTGATTCTGCCCCTGCGTACAGTTAGCCTTTTACAGCATCAGCCACACATAGTAAATGGTGACAGTAGCTAAATACAAAGCTTGACAATCCATGTAAAAGCACCAGGATTATTACCCTGGGCTCTTTCAGAAGCAACAGCAGCTGGAGCTGAAAAGTTAAGGGAATAAAGGCTGCCAGCTCAAGTCCCTCTCTTTCCAATGAAGAAACACAACCCACAAACAAGCAGAAATCCAGCTGATTAGCAAATATTATCCTTCAAAATTGTTTTGAGCCAGAGTAAGGCAGTACTGGCAGCTGCTGGCTGAAAACCACAGCCCCCTTTTTCCTTCCAAGTAGAGTTAAGGACTGGTACATCAGATGGCACAGAAACAACCACATATCTATACTGAATCTCCCAAGATAAGAGAGTCTGTGCTGCTGCTACACAGATGTAAATACGTCTCTAGTCTTGCCACATACAGGAGCTGTGACTGAGTATCCCCAGATTTAATGAGCAGGAGCTGTGGTGAGTCCTACAGAAGCCTCAGGACTTTGATCCATCCTGCCCTGATTCTGGAAGAGAATAACTTCCGCCTCACCCCAGGCCATCATGATTTGGTTGTTTCCTGTCAGAAAACTACTTTATCAGAGCCAGCCAGTTATGTGTGACAACTGTTCCCATGCAGATCTTGCTGTGCACGCAGAGGATCACAGCAGCATGCTGGGGACTGAAAGGTCAGGGGAGCTCAGCAGGAGCACGTCACTCACTGAGAAGCGAGGCTTCTGGTTTATTTGAAGAGGTGGCACAGAGACATGAGCTGGGACAGCCCCTGACAGATCATCCCTAACAAATCATCCCTGAGCTGACAGGGGCTTTGGAGCCACAGCTGCTCTTGTTATTGCTGGGAGGAATAAAGCTCTACACAGCTGGCTGCAGCTGGCAGTTCTGACCCTCACATCTTCAGCAAGAAAGACTCAGCACTCCCATTCTTCCTTTGAAGATGAATTTCCCCTGAATCTATCCTGCTTTGAAGAGATGTGAAGACAAGCAAATAAAATAAGATTTATAATTTCCTTTAACAAAATTAAAGAAGACTGTCTTGAAAGGTGATTTCAAGGCTGACAAAGTGGAAACCCTAATCACACCTGATTCACACCCTTGTGTATCTCAGCACAGCTGGGTTGCCCTTGACTGTCATGTAGAAAGCAATGGGAAGACAGAGACTGCCGAACTGGGAGCATGACCGGGTTGCCTGTCCCATATATAAATTGACATTTTCTTGTCATATTCTAGCTTTCAAATGTCAACTATACCTGGAACAATGTTTACCAGTGGCATATATTACCTTAAATAACTCACTTGTATTAAAAGGAATACATATAAGGTAAGTAAAAACTCAACAACTTGTGATATCTAGATAACAGCTAGGGAAGACATAAGGGTAGCTGCATAGTTCTAATTGCAGCTTACTTTTTGCCTTTTGGTTACCTTAGTCAACAAAACAGATCACCATCTTTACTTTTCAGTTCTTACACAGCATACTGCTACAACTATACTTTAAAGAAACTTTTAAACACAATGTCCAAAACCCATAGCTGTTTTTTTCTAAAAAGATTTTAAATGTTTGAGAAAACACATCATATCATATCTTGCCAGTTTTATTTTATCTATTTTAAGCAAATACCAAAAATCAAGATTTTTGTTTTGATTTTTAGATGCTTATTACCCTTCCCTTGAAAATTAGGTATCTTGTGAGATATAATTTCACTTCTCAAGAACATTTAGGATTAATTGACTAACAATGATGCAAATTCTATTGCCTTATGGTAAAAGTGTGTGGTGGGTTGACCCTGGGCACCCAATCTCTCACCCAACTGCCTGCTTACTCTTCCACCCCATGCTGCAACCAGCTTAGACAGGAAAGAAAAGAAGAGCAAGAAAACTCATGTATAGAGAGAGAGAGACAGGGAGATCACTTGCCAAATACTACTGGGAACAAACCACAGTTGGGGAATTTAACTCATTTTAATGTCAACTGAGATAAATATTTGAGTAGCAATTTCACAGGATCATAGAATAGTTTTCACGATTGGAAGGCACCTTAAAGATCATCTGGTTCCAACTCCCTGCATGGGCAGGGACACCTCCCACCAGACCAGGTTGCTCAAGGCCCCATCCAACCTGGCCTTGAACACTTCCAGGGAGGGGGCAGCCACAGTGGGCAACCTGTGCCAGTGTCTCACCACCCTCACAGGAAAGAATTTCTCCCTAATGTCTAACCAAAATCTCCCCTCTTCAAGTTTGAAACAATTTTCCCTTGTCCTCTCACTACACACACATGTAAAAAGCCCTAGCCCAGCTTTCTCATAGGCCCTCTTCAGATACTGGAAGACTGCTATAAGGCTATCTCACATATTTACCTCTGTATCTACTCAAATGCATTTAACTAATGCAATTTGGATTGGAATGTTCATAGGGTGGAGAATCCGTGACTTCTTTAAGTTTGTTCCCATGTCAATTGTTTTCATCATTAAATGTGTCTTGCTTCTTTTTCATCTTTCCTTAGTTCATCTGTAATCCATTTAAAGCACACCTCATTCACACTAGTTATTGCTAATTTCCTTATTGGAACCTTAGGCAGTATTTTATCAAATGCCCTGTGAAAAAAATTTTGTCTAAAAATTGATATAATAACCTCATATTATTATAACCTCAAATTATAAATGTGTCCAAAGGACACAGCGGGATAAAATCTCCTTTTTTTCTCCACAGTAGCACACCACCTAAAATTACTTTCTCATGGTTTACATCCTTACATTCCAGTTTTTAGCTGACTCCTATATAATTCTCTTCATTATTTTGACTGTTGCTGGGGTCAGCATGGCTGGCCTGCTACCTACTTCCTTTTTTTCAGATATCATTATCTAAGAATTCTCTCAGACTTCTGAAATTCCTCACACTATACAAAATTCATTTTAAAAAGCACACCTGTGGGCTGGAATTCTCTTCAGCCTGTTCTATGCCATTCTTGACAACAAGCAAGCCAGGTCACAGTCTTTTGGAAAAAAAGAGCAAAACAGTATGAACCAATAGAGTTCTGGTTATTACTGCAAGTCATTACCTACACTGTCTGAGTAAAGAGTTTGGCAGAATTTTCAATTTTGTACTTTAATTTTGTATTTAATTTATCCACCTACTTTTAGTAGAGAATAAAGAAAGGTGTCAAGTGTACTCCAGAAGAGCAATATGTTCTCCAGCATTAAGTGGTATGGGATTCTATCTTGCATTGCTCAGGGTGGCAAACTATGGCTAGTAGACTTCCACATTTTTACTTCAAGTTAGCTCATGTACTTTGTGTACTTTGGAGAGAGAGATTTTTCTTTACAATCAGAACTGCAGAACTGGCTCTGGAGCCTGGAATCTCTTGACACATTGCCTAATGCCTTCGTGTATCTTTAGTGTCCTTGTGTGAGAGAGGAATTCCTTTAGAAGCATTTTACTTCAGGGCTGTTTAAGTTCCAAGGTATAATATGATTCTATCCAGTTACGGCAGTTCGTGAGAGAGAGTTGATAATTTTTATCAGTACAGCTCCTGGAATCAGTCACAATTTAAACTAAGTCCACCTCCTGGGTACTGCTCATTGCATCTGCACTATGAGCAATTGGACTCAACACAGCTTGCTTTTTCACATTGCTCTCAAGACTCAAATTCTTTGATGATTCAAGCTGACTCTCCTTGGTTACCTGTGGGAGTACTGTCTGGTCCTTCAGGGAATTACAATGAATATTCCTCCTGCTAGTTTGCTCAAATCCACTGCTTCGCAGTCCCAGGTGATTTCTGTTGCAGCAAGAATCTGTGTTTCTTATTTACTTTATTTTTTGTGATATAAGATATTCCTGCAGCCTGCAGTTCCTTGATCATTTCTGGCTTTCAAAAGATTACATTTGGTCCCTAACTCTGCAGTTCATCCATTACCTGCTCCATAAGAAAGTCCTCTTCCCAGTGAGCACATGCAGTCACAATGAAATAAGGTGAGCTGTCCTGCCTTCCTATTCCTACTGCAGATGCCCCTCACGAATTGGTGTTTGCTTTGTGGATACTCCCTCTTCATCCTTGTTGCACTATGAAAAGCTCCCTGCCCCCCTACCACACCATTTCCATCATGGGCAGAACAGGCTCCGTTGAGGCTTGCTGGTGTGCTGTGTCTATCACACACTGGGAAATCAGAGTGCTGTATTGAAGTGGGTTTTGTTTTGCTTGATTTTTTAAATTTTGTTTTTAACTGGCTTGATAAATCCTCAAGGGAAAGAAAGAACAGGGGAATAAGAGGGAAGGTATTAGAACACAACACAGAGGAGCTGAAACAATGGCTTATGCAATCACTCCAAGGCAGACACACATAACTCTTGTTACAGGGGCTTCTCTGTGTCGCTGCATCAGAAAAGTCATTGTCAGGAACCACCTAGGAGGAAGATGCAGTTAATTTGTAAGCTTGCTGTGTGTAAAGCTCCAGGGAGTAGCATTCAGCTCACAGAGCCAACAAACCAAGGTCAGAAAATTCAGTTGCTGGTGTCATTTGAAGTAGCAAAGTTTAATAATGCTTTTTGAAGACATCAGTGTTGCCAGACTTTGTTCAAATTCTATGGCCTTTTGGAAGCTTCAAAGTGATGATTAAGCTTTCAAAAATGGTTCCCTGCCTGTTGGTGACATATTTTTGAACTGTAACATTGAAGCTTTAAATACTTACCTGTAAAAAATTGATTATTAATACAATAAGAATTATATACATTGTTTAAAAGCACCATAAACAGATAACACAGTGTTTTCCTTTGACATGTCCATATCCTGTGAAACACCTGTAAGATTCTATTTTAAAGAAAATAATTCACCTCTCTGTGTTATAAATCTTCACTGAAATTATTTTACTCAGTATCTCTTCATCTTCAACCTGCTGTTAAGCAGAGAGTTGCAGTTTGCACCTCTTTTTTCAAGCAAAGGCATTACTGATTTGGATGTGCATTGACTATAGAGGACATACCTGATAAAATATGTGAAAGGCACCTGTGGTGGTGATGATCCAAAAATCCACCCCCTGTCCACATTGTTCTGGGTACCAGTTGTTTAGCCACACAGCTTGCAGGACTGAGCAAAAGAGCTTTGTACAGCAGCAACAGCCTCCAAATTCCAGCGTAACTACACACTGCAAACTGGAACAGTGCATGCCCAAAGACAGCTGGGAACAACTTCATCCATTTTGAAAGAAAGGCTTATAAATAAAAGTGACGAATACCTAGTATTGTCAGTCACAGTATTTCATGTCATCTGTGTTTCAAAAACATCTGATTAAATTGCTAGTGCTCGGAGGTACACTCGCATGAGTTCCCTCCCTCCTAACTCTCCTTCAACTATAAAAGCACCAGCAGTGTTAACATCCCAAACAAGAGACAGGCTTGTTACTGCTTCACAAACATCAACCCCTGGGGAGCATTTAACTTCATGGATGCCTGTGAAGCTTGTCTAGGCTTCTGATCCAATCATCTGATATTCTGGGCAAGATATAAAATTGCTGCATCCAAGGATAAGCTAAAGAACAGTTACAGCTTCAGGGTTAACTGTGCCCAATTTGTACCCATGACTGGAGGCACAGACTATGTGCAAGAAAGCTGATTGACTTTTTGTAAGATAATTTATTAGGTCTGAGGTTTTTTTCAAGTCACTGATCAGCTCAGGGACTCATTTATGTCCCTGAGGGACATAAATCACTTTATCACATAAACTTACCCTCTCCTGCGGTGAATTTGATGAGGCCTGAGTTGCTGATAGGAATAAAAACCTTTCTTTCATTGCTACATGGTTTCTGTTCTTGAAATAATTACTCACTTTGGATCATTTGTTGCTCTCTCTGTGCCTTTTTTGTCTTCTTTTGGAAATATTAAATATTAGATAAATTTTGCAGCTTCTGTATCATTTGGCAGTGCTAATGTCCTGGTGAAGTCAATCTCTATTCTTTGGATTAAATTAATTCTGCAATAACAGAGACAATAATGGCCTCAGTAGGAGTCACACTTGCAACCCACACAGTGTCACCAGTGCCCAGGGAACCCAGAGGGACTCTTCTGGCTCTCTGTTGCACAACAATTAATATTTGTGCTAGCAAAATCCTCCAACATCTTTTGCTGGAAAAGCAGCTCCTCTTTCCAACTCTGTTATTTCTGTTGGTGCTTGAAAACAAATTTCTACTTGGACAGCCAGTCCTAATGTTTCTATGAAACTGAATCACTTCTAAGAAAATCCCTCCTGATACCACTCTTCCCTAATTTTACATATGTTAATATGCTATCAACAACACCAGAGAGGAACCTGGCCAAGAAGTTAATGGACTGACAGCATCTCCCTCATTAGCACCGACTGCATTTATCTAGTGCTTTCAAACTTTTCAAACAACACTTCAACACCCACACATTTTAAAGTCATATGTACCTACAGGTCTTCATGAGCTGTCCTGAAAATCATGACTGTCAGATGTTTCATATGATTACTAACTCACACATGTAATTACCACCTAACAACTCTTTTGAGAGAACGTTTCATTGCACATCCAGTTCTTTGAAGCTCTTCAGCTGATCACTTCCCAATTGCCTTCAACACTAAGATTCTTCCAAAAGAACGTAGAGATCCAATTTAAAGACACTTGACATCATCACTTGTCTGTAAAACTCTAATCAAAACCATTTAAAACATCTGTTCTGTTGATTAAATTGTCTTCAACTTTGTCTCTTGCTCCGACTACACACCGTAACAACTTTGGGAACATGATAAGTAACACTGTATATTCATGAATCCTTTGTTTTGGTCTCTCAGACCTGACCTCCAGCTTAGGACAGCTGCACTTCTTGGACCTTTGCTCTCTTGCTTTTAACTTCAGAGATGAAGGCAATCCTGCTATAAGATTGGTCATTTTTAGATTAAAAAAAAGATATTTTTCTAATGTATGCAAATGGGTCTTAGCATCAACATTTCAGAGTTTTGAAGGTTAGATCTTAATTCTCACCATCTTCTAAAATTTTCATTTTCTTCTACTTTTACTGCACAGTAACAACTTCCCCCCCCAAAAAAAGTTTCCATAGCTACTATATATCTAGTGATGACAGCACAGATGACTGTCACTGTAGATTTTACATTGATGTATCTGAACGTGACTTACACTAATGCATGAGTGCATGAGTTTTGTCCTCACTTCTGAAATAAGGTACCTTCTGTCTCATTTGTGGCTGAACCACTCCCTTCTAGGGAGGCTACACTGCCTCCCTAGAAGCCCCTTTGTTTTCAGTTCCTATTACCTTATTTTTGGACAGCTTTTTCATCAGTAAGATATTGCAGTACTTCTGACACTACTCAGTGTGATGCATTTTACTCTCACTCAAGTTTTCCTAGATCTCCAGAAGTGGAATCTAATTGTGGATTCCTCCAACTCTCTGAAGATTGTTTTTGGTTTATGGCCTGAGGGGACATTGCATTGGCATCTGGAACTTCTGAAGTTCATAGCAGAACTTCAGGCATGCATTATACACACACCATGTGGAAGGATGGTCTTTTTTTTTTTTTTTTTTTTTTTTTTTGTCTTGTCGCACTCACCGATTTGTTCAGTAGAGCACACACTATGAAAATCTGCTAACCCATATAAATTTTATAAACTTCAGACAGATTATGAGGGTCATACAAATAGGAAGACCAGCAATAGATTTAATAACAAAGCTTGAATCCTGGGTTTAGTGACTCCCTAAGCCATATAAATAAAGCCTGTCAAAATTAGTTTCCCACCTCAGATTATATTAGCTACGAGATCAAGGAGAACAATCTGAAGGTATGTTTATCTATCTGATGAAAACAAGGATGCTTCCCCCTTTGGAAAGCATCATAAAATGAGAAAAAGTCACTTAAAAGTCAAATCAGAGTTACATGACTTCTGAAGATGAGAGTCTGCATTTGGCTGCCTCAGTGTGAGGCAAACAGAAGACTCCATGATGTCTAAATCATCTTTAGTGAACTTCCTTTAGCTGTAACTGCTTGCTACAGACCTGTGTCTAAAATAAACTTCTTTTCAAATTACAAAAATTACAGAAGTTCTAAATGGCCATGACAGGAAAGGGAAGAAATCTCACCAAAACTATGCAACAAAGGGAACAAAGATACTCATGTTTTAAGAGAGGACTATCATGACAGAGTGCAATGAGAATGGAGGGGAACAAAGGAATATTACTTACTGCAGTTCAAATCTAACTTTCCTCCTCAGCCATGAAGAAGTGAGGAATGGAAAAAAATGTGGAGCAGAGCAGTTGGAAAGGATAAAAATATAAGGAGATGCAACAAAGTAAAAGATTCTCCCAGATGCCTAAGCTTTCCTTTGATCAAACAAAAAAAGATTTTATATGTGTCTATTTTAAACAGAACAGAAAATGAGAATATGCAGCTATAATGGATGAGAAAAGAGATGAAAAATCTGAGATTAAATTAGATTGGTCTGAAGTGTTTCCTTTTGTTTTGTTTCTAACCTTGTACAATACCCACACAACTAGGTAATTACATACCTCCTGAGTCTGTTCTATTAAGATCTAGAAAGATGGACTGCTGTTAAAAAAGTAGCAGGGAGTAAAGATTTCTATTTTATTATTGATAGCTACTTTGGTAATAATGTCAGTAAAATCTGTAATACACCATTGACCAAACAACATCAACAACAATAATCTGCTTTACTGAAAAATCTCATCATCTAGCCAGCAGCTATTAAATCATATATACAAGCTTATCTGCATGTAGGTTTCTTTTTAAAAAGCCCTTAAGTATTGTTCTTTCATTGTCTGCATGTGTCTCTCTGATTTCTAAACCAGGTGGCATAAATAGAAGTCACTGGGCACAAATAACCCTTACGTTCATAAAAATAAGATAGCACTCTTAACAACAAACACAATGGTATAAAAAAGAACAAGTAAATGCTATTAATTCTTCTATGAGACAAGAAAATGATCACAGGAATCTTTCCAGGATATTTTCCTAAAGCCTCACATTTTTATTTGTTTACTGCAGAAAACTTGCATCACCTGCCAATTCCAGTCAGGATGCCTCAGCAGCCATCTCTCCCCAGCAAGCCACCTCTCCACATCTGTTTGTTTCCTTTCATACCTTCTCTCTCTCAACAAGAGCTCCAGTGTTCTCATTTAGTCAACTACAAATGAGTATACGTGTTAAATTTAGCTGGTTGCACCCAGCAGAGAGAGGCCTGCTAAAAATGATCTGCCAGAGCAACAAACCAAACAGCATTATTAGCTCAGCTCCATGAGCAAAGCAGATACAGATTGTTAAACTGACTGAATAAATTACCAGTGCTGCAGCTGGAAGAAGTCCCCAAATTAACACTCAAAAAAAGGCAGGGAAGCAGATGATCATCTTTTATGTCACTATGCTACACAAAGAAGGAAAAACCTGAAAAGTGCTGAAAGCTCAGTCTGAAAGGAAACTGCATGAAGCAGCTTAGTTCACCTGGCCAGTTACTAGCTCAGGGAATCACTGCAACTTGCTAAAGCAAAAAGCAAAACAGCACAAGGCCAAAGCACAGTGCCATGACAGAAACTATACTGCTATTCCACTTCTCTGTCTACAAACTTAAGAAATAATGTCACAATTTCTGCATTTTAGTAGAATTTGAATTTTAGGTATAAACTCACCTAGAGCTGATGCAGATTTCATGAATATTGACAGACCTTCAGCATTCTCACCCTTGAGAGTTGATGCTAGAAAATGACTTTTTGCACAGTTGCAGTTCTCCTCATTCCCAGAGACTGACATACCAGGTCTAAGCTTGTTTTAGAAATGCTGTTTTATGGTGACACTGGTTTCACTGTGAGAATCCCTTTAAGGCCAGTGTTTTGTCTCCTCCAATAGCCCTTTGAAGATTCCTTGGGGTGAGCAAAACCAGAGCAAATTCATACAGTATTTCCCCTAATACTCTCCCAGTCTCTGACTATTTTCATTTCAAGGAATTTTCTGCCCCTGTTGTAGTATGTTTAGTGGATCTCTCTCTTGTGCACTTAGAACAGTTTTATTTCTCCATGTGTACCATCTTACGTTTACCTATATTGAGTTTCACTTGCCATTTTATTACCAAGTTTCATAAAGACATTCTGAGATTCTTGATGACTGGCCATTCCCTTTACTATTTTGAATAATTTTATATCAACTATACAGCTCAAAGTTTTTTCAAGGCCACCCATGAACATGGAGAACAGGTGAGGATCCAGCACAGACCCCTAAAGAACTCCACTGGTAGACTGGGTCCATTGTGAAGATTCATGCCAGGATTCTTTCATTTGTGCCACAGCTGCAATGTTACACACAAGGTTAAGTTCATTACCTTTTTCATTTTCTCAGCCCCCAGAATGCTTATTTTTGTTAAAAACCAGAAATGAACACTGGCCATCACACCATTTTATTCTGTTATTAAAGATGACAGGACAGAGGAATCCCTTGTGGTAATGTTAAAGTTTCCAGTATATCAATGACAAAATGAGAAGTACTACAAACCCCAAAGGTAATCTCCTTAAAAAGAAAAGCAAGCAAAGGAGAAATAGCACGAGAATCAGCTGATATCCAGGCAGATAGGAACATTTTTAGCATGAAATCTTTGCCACCCATCCTCCCATATGAATTACACAAAGTATAATGGGCTGGTACACGTCAGGTTCAGTGGAATTTGTGGATACGGTTACTGGACAGAGAAAGCATCACAGCATCTGGCTATTTATTACTCAGGTTGTTTCAGTGCAGATTTGTCATCTGCTTTAAAAGTATTTAAAGGTGCTTAACAAGATGCAGAATGCAACAAAAACAAGTCAGGAATTTTCTAGTCTGCAAAATTTTATTAAGCAACAGCTGGACAACTCTTACAACTCCAAATCATCAAGGAAAAATAGGGCAATCAGTCCATCTCTCAATCATGTAGACAGTAAAGAATTTGGACAAACCACATTTTTACAGGGAAACCAACAATGCTTTCTAGGCACCTCCTGCAAAATCTATTACACAAGATACATAAAAGGAGAGGAAGATCATGGTGGATTTTAAGTACAATGGAAACCAGGTATACCACTGTATACTGAAGAGAAAAAAAAAGAAAACTTGGAATTCAAAAAAATATATTAAAAATAGTAAAGGTATGTAAAAGTACACAATTGTGCACCAAATATTCAAAAGGCTTAAGAAAAACATGCTGGGCTTGCTAGGTTAAGAATGCATGCACCTGCATGACTATGCTCATTAAGAAAAAAAAAGGATTAAAAAAAAAAATAATCCAAAACCATGTTCAAAGTTATCTATAAACAAATGCAACTCTCCTTCTTTTCCAGAAAACACTACTGTGCCTTTTCAATCAAATGCATCCCCATGCTATTCTGCAATATCATATATGTTATCTACAACAAACAAGATCTTGGACATATCCTTCCCCAAACACACAAAACACAAAAAGAAGAAAAAAAACAGTGAATGGAGAAATAGTGGGACAAAAATAAACAAAGGGCAAAACATGTATCAAGCTAACAGAAACCAAGGAAAGTAGTAGGAAAGTTCTGAACAAATAGTTTGAAGCAACATAGGTAGGAATTACAAGCTGAGCATTATTCAAATAAAGTACTTGAAACTCAGGTGTCTGCACACTGTTTAAGAATGTTTCTCTTTTATTATTACTTCAATCTTAATCCATATCTTAACCTGTCTAGTTGGCCAGTAAGAGAAACATTCCACAAATAGAGAACATTTGTTTGGATTCAGAATAGCTGAACCAGATCATCTTTTTAAATCTGTAATAATGTAAACTGGAGGGCAAGGATTGAGAATAAACTGGCAGGCTTCAACATCACACCATCTAACTTTTCCACTGAACACTCTGGATAGGTAAGCATTTGGTGTTTTCATTTATTTAGGTCTCACTAAATCATATTGTTTTGCTCCTGCAGTCAGCTCTGTGTCAGCAAACCTGTGTACTTGCACAGTGCTCCACAACAATCAATTTGCCTTGAAGCACAAATTTCTCATTACAGACAGATTAGCAACATCAAAAGTGGAAGGGTGAAGTTTTTAATTTTCTTACCAAGAATCATTTTACTGAATCCTGTTTTATTCTTTTATTTGCATAATTGCTTTTGTCTTAAAAATCTGAAATCAAAATTTTCTCAACGCAGCAACAATCAAACTGCCCAAAGAAATTATATCTTGATGCACCTTCAGAGGTATCAGGCAATAGACAAAGCTGAGCCCTTTGATCTTAAAACTTCTTTGTAGGATTTTTTAAAGAGGAAAATTAAATAAACAAAAAAGATAAAATAATTCACATAGTACATTGCTCACAAGTAGTGATTAATCTTATTCCTTCAAGAATGGTACATGTAAATGCCAATCCTGCAAAGAGGACCTCTAGTACCTACCTGCAGACTACTTCTGAGGGTAGCAGGACACTAAATTGGTATTTGCTGATGGAGGATTGTGCTTGTCTTAAAGATGAAAGGACTTGCATGAAAAAAATGTTTACCAGAATTTCTCCATTTTTGTCAGCAGTATCATAATATTTGCTCTCTTCAAGTGGGAAAAACCATATGCCAATCTCTAAATCATATAAGCAACTTGCTCTCCTGTGGTGGAATCCTAGAAATGGGAATAAAAGGCAAAAATCTGAATGACTACTCTGTAGCCAGCATTTTGCTTCTAACATTTCTAGCAGTTTAACACAGAACTGTCAATATAGTTGTTGGTGAATGCTTTATAATTTTCTTTAGTGGATATATGGGTAATATAAGTAATTTTTACTTTATAATCACACAATAACAGGAAAGTACATTTTGGGCTGGATTCTCCTCTCTAATATGTCCTGGTGTAACCATGATTTGAGGCTAGAAGTTGGCCCTCTGTCAGCATGCTGTGCAAGGGACTCATCTGCCACTACCATCCAAGTCAGACTGACTGGTCTGGAGTGCTTTAAGCTCTGCAGGAATGTTCAGCTTCCAAATTGTTGTTCTGGGAAACACATTCTTTAAAGCTAAAGAAAACTTACTTTTTCTTCTTTTCCCTTTCAATCTAAACAGTTTTTCCACATATTGCTCTCTTCATATGAGGATTTAAACTGCTCACACACATCAGGCTGCAAAAAGCAAATGCATGTAAATTGTCTGAGGCAGCAATCAGGCAAGCTCCAAAATCTGTTGAGAGAACCTAAGAAGAAACATCTAGGAAAGCCTGGACCTATGGAAGTCTAGGCTCAAGGCTACAGTAAAGTCAGGTATCTTTGACACGTGTACACCCCCATGCATCTTTATAAAAACAACGGGAAATGTGGAATTGCTTTACTTGTGGTTGCATCACTCAAACTTTATCTACCTGATATGAACCTGAGTGCAGATCTACTGATACTTGGGCAGCCCATGGCACGTGTTACTGCTACCTCTGGAACCAAGTGCAAAATCACTCATGTGATAATTTAATTTTCTAACTCTCAGCCCTGTCTCCTTCTCATAGTTCCTTAGGGTGTTGCAGAAACATGACACTGCAAGAAGGATGATATTCTTGCTGGTTCAAGCTAAAATTTGCCACTCCATGCAGGGTGCTCTTCATACCAGACTTTAGGTATCAATGGAGCTATATTGTGAAGATATCAGACACATTTTTTCAAAAGAGTCAGGTTCTCCATTGCATTTCTTTACAACTGCAGTGGAGCAGAGTCTGATCTCAAACAGCCACCACAGCCACGGGCTGCCATCTGGGCTTTCTCTACTTGAAGCTGCTGAAGCCCAAACCCTGCAGCAGCTGCATGCAGCAATTGGACCAGACCTTGCAGGATGACTGGAGGAATGCCTGTTCCAGCAGGTCTCCCACGGAGCATGTGGAAGACACAAAGCTGCTGCAGGCAGTGCCAAGGCTCAGCCCCACCAGCTCTGTGTGGCACTGGTTCAGGTATCAGAACCAGCTGAGCCCAGCTGAAGAAATCATTACTAGCCTGAGCAGAGGAAAAGGCATCTACTGCTACGTTGTTCCTTGTGCATCAGTGAGCTTATTCCAGATCAGTTTGCTTCTATCTCTGCAAAGCACTGAATTACACCATTGCCAAACCCTACTAAACTATGCGATGAACATTCTCACAAGCTGAGCCTGTATCATTACACCCCCTCTTACCATGTAAGCCACCTTATTTTATACCTCAAGAAAAAGCACTGTACTAAGATGGAAAGCAAATAGGGTTTTTTATTTTTAAAACCACTCCCAACTGAAATATATAGTTACAAACACAGGAGGAAATCTGTGGAGAAAGACAGATTTCTGCAGATGCCAAAGAAGTAATCTACACTTTTTGTAGTTTACACAGTCCTCCATAGCAAACTCAGCTGCCAAAAAATATTTGTGCCTGCCTGCATTATGAATTTTTATACTATCCAGCATAAACAGGTCTTCTTATATGCATTTTTAGTTTCTTGCAGCAAAACATACTGCTAGCAATTACTTAGAAAGATGCTCCTTAAATATAAATTAGTGTGTATAACTCACTGATACATAGTAATAAAATAAGCCCTAAATCACTTATTACATTACACAAGATAAATAATTGTTTTTTACATTAAGAGGAAATCTGCATTAAATTATCTTTAAAACCCACTCAAAACTCTGTAAAAAAAACCCAAACACCCCCAGAAAACCCAAACCACCAAACAAAAACAACAAAAAATACCCCAACAAAAACAAACCAACAACAACAACAAAAAAAAACCAACAAGTAAACCCCAGAAAACCCCTAGACTACCACAATTATTGCACAACTGAAAAAAAAACCTTTGGAAAAAACATACCTAACTACTGGTAACTACAGTATGTATAAAAACCTAGATACTTCCGAACACTTAGCTACATTCTTCCTAGAAGAACTTGGTTATCTACAGAAAACCTGGGTTTTACTAATGAAATATAAAATGTAACACCTATCTTTTGGCTGAATGCAACAGTGATCTTCAGGATGTAAGTAATTATTTGGAGGGGGGTGACTGCTTAAATTGGTTTCCCATATTGTATCACAATGAAAAAGAAAACAACTGTTACTTTCAATTGTTCTTTGTATAATTTAGGATCCAGTTTCATACTCATTTACATAACTTCCTTTCATTAAAATTATATAAATTTAAGAGTCATTTCTCTAATACTGGGTATTCTGTGTGCCATTAAAATCCTCAATTAAAGGGACAATGGTTTTATCTTTTCAAAAAGACAAGAGGTTATTTTACCCTGTACTATTTTCTGACAAGTAAACGGGAAGGATGTTGGAAATTGCATTTATTTTCCTAATTTCTGATAATTATTCCTTTAGTTTTGCTGAGGCAGAAACCTGGTTTCTTCTATGCCAAGGCTCTTTGCAAATGTTATTAGAAAGAGGCATTCATGACATGGGCCAATGAAACCAGATTCCTTACTCTGCTACTTGTTTGTGTTGGGTTTCATTTCTCAGTTAATAGCATAAAACTGCTGATCATTTGTAAAATTTGGCAAATAGAGAGGAACACTGTTCCCCAGAAGGTTAAAGAAACCATGCAGAAGTCCTTCTATTCAGATTAGATTTTGATCCAAAAAAACATTCATGTTTTTTCCAGGTAGTAAGAACTTTGGCTTAAAACTACAGAAGATGCTCCTTCCAGCTGAAGATTTCTAACATGACTGCGTGGCCCTTCCCTCAGAAAGCAAGCCAGGGTGTGTTTCTTCTCTTAGGGTGTTCAGTGTGTGTGTGCCTGTTGTACTGTAAGTAAGCACAGACCTTAGGGCAGGTGAGGACTCTCAGCCAACTTTCCTCTTTGTGTACTGGAATCAGTGGATTGAGAATTCAACCTAATGTTTGTACAGCGTAGAACTCAACAATATTATTTAATTAAGGCATACAACAATCTGCCAGATGCGAAGAGGAATATTGTGCCTGACCACTATCACATGCAAGCCAAAGCTGCTGAGCTTTGGGATAATACAATGCATGGTACCATTAACTTCCCCCCTCTTTCCTTCCTACCTTTGCTTCCTCTCTCCAAGGAAACCATCTTGCAGGTGTTTTCTCCTAGATTTACCCTGTGGGTCATAACTTGTGAATGATCTGCCTGGACACTTCTGTCAGCTCTCTGAAACTCCTCTCTGATTGGCATTACTCCCTCTGTGCTCTACAGATGTAGGAGCCTCATCAGAGCAGAAGTTACAAGCTCACTGCATGTTGATAACTTCTACTGCAGCACATTCTTGAGTCATGTGGTATGTTCCTCTAGAAAAAAAAACAAGTGCAACACACACCTGACCTACCACTAGGATTTAAGAAAATCAAAGAGAACAAATCACAACTATTCATCTTAAGTTATACCAAGCTTTTAAGTTAGGAAGTTAAACGGTGGATGAAAGACAAAAACAAAGCAGCAATTGACACCTCAGCCAACATATCTTTCTCAGTGTGCCTTTTACTTCAAAAGAGTAATATCTGAAAGAAATCTGCAGTTATGTTTTGAAATCTAATGTCCAAGTAACTACATGAAGTTTTTTGGGCTTTGTGTATTACTGGGGAAACTTCTTCCATATAAAAACATATTCTGTAGCAAAATGCAGGCAAGGAGGAAAGAGAGGAAAGCAAATAAATATGTGAACAACACATGGACAACACAGAAACTCTTCTGTGCAAGCAACCCTTCTGAAATCCTCAGCACGTCTGCACATTCATCAGAAAGAACTGCAGACAGAGGGTCATTCTACACCTATTAAGCCTTCCTCTAAAATACTCCATGTAAACTTTGGCTTCCCACTCTTAGTATGGAGTCACAGAGACTGCTCAAGTAGCAAAGTGAGAAACGGGATGATTCTGTCCAATTTTTCCTTCCTCTTTCAACTTATTTGCTCTCCAGTCAGCCATGATGTTTCCTGTGATGAAACTGTTTTCCTGATGAAATTGCCTCCTGTAATGACTTGCTATACTTCTGTCTCCATCCTAATTCAAGTACTGATACCCTGCTGTAGAACTTGACTCATACTGATTGCTGAAAAACTGAATACACTGGGCCTTCTCATTTGTTTGAAAGACTTCATTTATAAAGTGTAAACACATTTAAATGAGAAGCATGTACAGGCATGGCCTCAGAGGTACTTCTGGTCAACATATACCTTTCCCAGCTACCAGCCAAACTAAAGAACACCACTGATCAATATGAGCAAAGAAGCAATGCTCATAAATATTTCCTCCTCTATCTTCTGTCACCTCCTGAAAGATGTTTATCCCCAATAACAGCACACAAAACAAGCAGACATCAAATTCTTTGATCGAGAAGGTTTTTAAACCACCCACTGGTAACAACTGTTTCTCTTCTGAATAATACATCATTATTTATAAATTAAACATTGACCTACATAATCCTCCTTGGAACTTGTGGTGCTCAGTTATCAGAGATCAGAGAAGAAGCATGTGTCTTCAAGTATTATAATTTCTTTTTTTTCTTTTTTTTTTCTTCTTTTTTTTTTTTTTGCTGCTATCACTGGTATAGTAGTAGTAGTAGTAGTAGTACAAACTGGACCAGAAAAAAAGTTATGTTCCCCATCTTAAAAAGAAGAGCATGATATAAGGCAGTCTATCAAAAAGAGCAGTCTTTAATCCCCCTATGGGCTTACATCTGCTCTACTGTAGCAAACACGGCAGAACCACCACAACAAGCCAAAAGCCACACTTCTCCACGTAACACCAAATGCTTCTCAACCCTTCATTCTTTCTGAGACCCAGCACAACGCTTAAAAAGAAAAAAAAACACCTGAAAACAAACAAACAAACAAACAAACAAAACAGAAAACAGCCCCCCACCCTCCACCCCATGACTGATTAGAGTTAATGCCCTTCTGCTGGGCACCAAGAGACTTTTCCAGTTTTACTGCCTTCACTCCCAGGCACCTCTGCAGACATAAAGCAGGCTGCCTTGACATTTTCCAATTTGGACTTTATGAGAAGGTTAGCATTTTCCTCTCTCCAGTCTCTGCTTGTTCATTTCAGGCGTTGAGTCACATTAGCCAGAGCAACAGCAAAGGCTTGCACTGCAGAAAATGGATACTGAAAGTCCAAAATGTAAGCATTGCCATCAATCCTTCCAAACTGCATCACCTGGGAAGCAGGGGAAGAGGAGAAGGGAAGGAAAAAGAGAACAAGGTCAAAAAAAGTGAACCACAGAAAAGAAACCAGAGAAGAACAAAAGGGGAATGGTTTTGCTCCTTTGTAAGGACACCTCAGCTACTGAGATAATATATTAATGGGGCTAACCACAGAATGGGGGATGGTGTGAGTGAAAAGTAGGAGCACTGTACTATCTGTCTGTGTAAAGTGTATGACTGCAATATATGACTCTATATGTAAACTGAGCTTTAAAACATGCCAGACCACACACAGCATTGGTGTAAGTAAATTGCCACTCATTACTTCAGCAGATGTGGGTTACACCAGCATCATGCTTCATGTGGGAAAATACCATTCTCTCCCTTGGAGATATCCTATCATCAACCCGTCAGGAAAACAGATGTTGTTTTCAAAGAAAGGAGCTTTCAGGAAAGGAGAATAACCAGTCTCCTGACTCTAACATTTCATAGCTGGTAAGCTTGATATTCTTGGCCTTTCTCTTTTCCTTTGCATAAACTTCACTAGCACATAATTACACCAAGAATGAATTAGCAAAGGGGCAGTGGGAGCTGTTTGAAATGTAAAGCAAGGGTAGTCAGGTTGCTCATTGTTCTTCCGCAGGGAATATCTGAAGTTTGGCCTACTATTACTGCTTCTTGATTTGCTTCACCAGAAGCCCAAATTGTATTTGCTCTGCACTGAGGATCCTTTAGCTATGATGGAGGCTGGCTGTGCAAGCCCAGTCAGGTTTTGCTCCCCCACTAAAAACCTATGACAAGGTGATTTTTCACAGCTGTCCAGAGTCACATATCCACAGCCATTTAACTGAAGAAGAAAGGGATATAAACGGTGCTGATCACTGTCTTTTTAATGAGCTACTGTTGCAGACAAACAAAACTAAGAGACTACCACTAGTCATGTATGTGGGATATTTAAGACAACTAAGACCCAAGTTAATTCAGAGGGAGCTGAAAGATTGGATGTCTTTACTAAGAAGTGACTTAGAGAGATGGGACAGCTGGACAAGGAAATAAATGTGTCTCAGTTCAGTGTCTTGCTGATTGGTACCACTTAATAGCCTGGGTCTGGTCTCTCAGCCAAGCTAGGAGAGCCTAAGGTTAAATGCCTTGATTTTTTGAACTATCCACAGACCCCTCTGCCCATGGGTGGTTCAGAAGCAGCACAGGAGCTTCTGGGGAGGGTCAGTGCCTCCCTCTCCTAGCACCAAGAACCAGCCCCAGATGCCTGGTAACCTACAAAGGGAAATTTTGGCATGGAGAGAACTTAACTTTTCATCCAGCACCTCTGCCTGTCCTGGTTTGGGCCAGGACAAAGGTAGTTTTCTGTCTTGTACTTTTGCTTTCAGCTAAGTCTCTTGTAAGTAGCTGCACTTGCTGAAATTAACAGCAAGTTTCTCAGATGGTGTCTGCTTCTGGGACTGATAACACTCGATGTTTATAGTTACTGCTAGAGACTGGTATGCAGAGCCAAGGACACTGCTCAGTTCTGAGGAATATTTTGCCCTCTGGAAGAAGAGAAGGAGTAAAAAGGTCACACCTGAAACCCTCCTTTGGGGAGGAATGGACAAGATAGATGGCCAAAATTGACCAAACAGAGTATTACATCCCATACACATCATAGTATAAATTTGAGGGACTACGAGGGTCAAGCCCCTTCCTGCTTCCCCTTCTTCACCTGCCCCCGTTTGCTTTGGCATCCTGAGAGGATTCCATCCGTTCATCTGCCTGTGGTCCTGATCCCTGCCAGCCTGAATCTGTGTGTTCCTGCCTCCAGCTCCTGACTGTTGCTGACTCCAGGAATCCAGCCTGGACTATCCCAGGGCTACCCTGAAGCCTGAGTGGTGACGTGAGAGTTATTGGGGGGTGGGGGAGGAGGAACGTGGTATCCATTTTCCTGTATATTTGTATATATTTAGTAATTCTTCCTATTTATCATTACTGTTTCATTAAAGCTGTGTAGTTTAGTTTCCAACCCATACGTCTCTCTCCCTTATTCTCTCTCCTTTCTTTATCAGGGAGGAGAGGGGGAATAATAGAGAGCATCTGTTACTCATTTTAATTGCCACGCCAGTGTTGAACAGTGACACTGCCCTAGCAATCCGCTGACTGGCTAACCTTTGTCAGCATCACAAGAAGGGAGCAGTGTTCACTCAGTTAGCTGTAACCCACAACAACTGATGGCAAATGCAGTCCCCTCCACTGGGGACATCTGCTGTATTTATTACAAAATCCACCTTCCTTCAGCCATGAGAGCCACTGAGACTAAAGGAAGCCCTTACTCCCATGTCCAGTGGAGCAAGACCAAACACACCTTTGTAAATTTACATTACAACTGAACTTCACCCTCCGTTCTGATCCTATACCTTTGGTGTCTATTTTTCACCAGCCACAAGGGAAACCTTTTTTTTATAGAGCAGCTAACACAAGCAGGGGGCAATCAGCCACATGAGAGAGAAGCAGAGCTTATTTCTGTCATAGCTTTTCCACCCCCTGCCCCAGCCCCAATCCAAGTGTGCCACCCCTTCCTACCTGTCGTCCTTCCAGTTCAATCTGGAAGTTTTTTGCTGACTCTTGGGTCACCCGCCCTCCAAAGTCCAGCTGGTAGACTTGCGTTGCTTCATTCCACAGTGGCTGCTTGTTGGCCATCACATACACAAAGCCCTGGCTCCCCAGCCTCCCGTCCTCCTTCTCACTGGCCTTCCGGCATTTGAATTCATCCATCTCACTGGCTGTCCTCAAACTCCTTTTTGTTTTCCAACCCTTTTTGCTGCCCTGGCTCTGGTTCATCAGTTCATCACCACTGATAAAAAGCTCCGGCTCGCTCTCCGAGCTGTCCTGAAACTCATTTGTCTTGTTTAGCTTCTTGGACTTCAGCTGGTCTTTCTGGCTCTTGACTTTCTTCTTCTCTCTCCCCAGCCGAGGGCTGGAGATCAGGGAATTGAAGTCAGTTAGTGTCCTTGCCTCCTTTTTGACCTTCCCCTCGGTAATAGCCTGAACATTTCCTTCCTCAGCTCGACTGTCCAGGCGCTTCCGGCTCTTCTTGCTGAATTTGTCTGTCCGTTGAGGAACAGGACTTTCTGTCAAGGAGAGCACCTCCTGAAAGGTGTCTGCAGTCTCCACCATCACTTCTGTGCCCACGTGGCCCTGCAGCTCTGCTGGAGGTGGGGACATCACTGGCTTCTCCACCACAAGAAGTGGCTTGGGGGGCAAGGTGCCCTGGGGGTTCTGTACGGGTGGGCAGGCGCTGTAGGAGCTCCATGGGTGCAAGGCGATTGGTGGCAGCTGTAAACTAGAGCAGGCGCTGCTTCCTGGGTACATGGGTGGCAAGGGGCAGTAGGAGAGGTTGGATGGATAACCTGGCTGAAGCACAACCGAGGGCTCCTGCTGTGCAAACTGTGTTGGGGCCAGAGCTTCTTTGGGGGAGCAGGGGGGCTGCATTCCCTGAAGGGGAGGGGCATTGTAGCTTCCTGGGTACGGTACTCCAACCCCGTAACTCGTCTGGAAAGTGGCAGTGGGACTGGTCGGGGACTTGGGGGAAACAAATGGCACTCGAGACATATCCAGATGTTGAGCCTGACCAATGATCAGAGGAGTAGGTTTCAGAGGGTTGGGCATTGAATTCTGAGATGTCCTTTCCTGAGGAACCCATATCTCTTCACTCACTATTGGGTCCCACTGGTACGGTGGTGGTCGTTTTACACCGAGAGCAGCCTCTGTCATGGCCACAGGTACATGCCGTATAGATTTCTCTACTGGGCAGTGCTGAGATAGGGCCTCATCTTCTGTGAAGGCAGAGTTGATATAATCTGCTCGGTCACGGGAATTGTCAGGTGGGCTCAGCAAGCTGTAGGAGGACTGAGAGGCCAGAGGTGAAGTACTGACAGAATGAGCAATGACAGAGCTGTGCTGGGAGCTACTCCCTGTACTCAGATCAGGTCTCACGCCACCCATACTGGAAGTGCTGCTAGTAGCATTGGCACTAGCAGTGATGCTGCCCACACCACCAGCACTCACGCTGCTGCCGCTGCTGCTGCACTGGCTGCAGGTGTACAAAGCAGTGGGTACTCTCTGCTGGTACTGCGCTGTCACAACGTTGCTCTTGGCTTTTGGGGGAAGTTGCAAGGTGGCTCTCTGACCATCCACCAGCTGAGCCATTTTCAGGGCTGCCTCTCGGCTGTTCCTCCGCAGAGTGGCATGAATGATACTGCTGTCCAGCCTCTGTGTGATGCTTCTGCCCTGGGCAAGCTGGCTGGCAATGTCAGGGTATGGTGGTGGGTCCCCACTTGGGATGGAGTAACGGGGGACCGTCAGCCGGTTCAGGGTGGCACTGGTGCAGGGTTGCTGCATCTTCTTCTCAGCAGCAGTGATGCGCAAAGTAGCAGAGCTGCCAGGCCCTGGCAAGGTGTAGGTGCTCTGGGCACAGAGCATCCTGGTGCGAGGCCGGCACACCTCCTCCACGTTCCCACTGCTGTCAAAGGTTGTTATCCTCTCGTACCCCAGGGGAGTCTGGTAGTGAGCTGCCGGGTAGAGGGAGAATTCCCCCTTTTTCAGGCAGAGATCGAGGGGTGGCTGTGGGGGGCCGGGTGGAGGTGGTGGGGCGGTGGTCAGTGTGCTGGAGATGGTGCCAGGATAGGGAGGCGGGGGGTTCATCTTGTTCAGCTGCAGCTCCTGGGTGGCCCCGAAGACAACAGCATCCCCTTCCATCAGCTGCGGCCCTGGCCGTGGGGCCTTGGCCTTGGGCGGGGGCTCGTGCTCACGGTCACCGTGATCCCGCAAGTCAGCCAGGGTGATGGAGGTGGGTACAGGGGGCGGCGGGGCGAGGGCGGGGGGCGCGGGGGCAGCGCGGGCCAGCTCTCCCCCCGCCATCGCCCCCGCCCCAGGGCCAGGAAAGCGGCCTGGAGCCCCTGGGAAGGGCCCTGCCCCCTCACCCCCAGGTTCTGGCTGTGGATTGGTCAGCACATCCAGCTGCACGTTCTGATTGGCCAGCAGTGACTGGACCAGGCCGATGCTCTGCGTGGGTGACATGGCCTGGGCTGAGCTGTGGATGGGGGCGATGGGAATGTTGACGGTGCATGGCGGGCTGCTGGCGGGAGCACCAGGGGCACCGGGCACTGCAACGAACAACACAGCATGTCACAGGATCATAGAGTCATCTGGGTTGAAAAAGACCTTTAAGATCAAGCACAACCATTAACCCAGCACTACCAGGTCCACCACTAAACCATGTCCCTATCACCACATCTACACATCTTTTACGTATCTCCAGGGATTGTGACTCCACCACTTCCCTGGGCTGCCTGTTCCAGGGCTTGACAACCCTTTCAGTGAAGAATTTTTCCTAATATCTTATCTAAACCTCCCCTGGTGCAACATGAGGCCATTTCCTCTTGTCCTATTTCCTGTGACTTGGGAAAAGAGACCAACCCCCACCTCACAACACCCTACTTTCAGGTAGTTGTAGAGAGTGATAACAGTCTCCTCTCAGCCTCCTTTTCTCCAGACTAAGCAACCCTAGTTCTCTCAGCTGTTCCTTGTGACACTTGTTCTGCAGACCAAGGCTTTGCTGCCCTTCTCTGGGGCATGCTCCAGCACCTCAATATCTTTCTTTTAGTGAGGGCCCCAACTTTGAACACAGTATTTGAGGTGCAGCCTCACCAGTGCTAAATACAGGGGCATGACCACTTCCCTGTTCCTGACGGCTGCACTGTTTCTGATACAAGCCAGGAAGCTGTTGGCCTTTGGCCACCTGGGCACACTGATGGCTCATATCCAGCCAGCTGCCAACCAACACCCACACCACCCACGTTCTTTTCTGCTGGGCAGCTTTCCAGGAGAAATCACTCTTCCCCAGGCTTGTAGTATTGCATGGAGCTGCTGTGACCCAAGGGCATAACCTGGCACTTGTCCTCGTTGATTTTCATACAATTGGCCTTGGCCCATTAATACAGCCTGTCCAGATCCCTCTGAAGAGCCTCCATACCCTCAGGAGATCAACAGTTCCACCTAGCTGGGTGTCATCTGCAAACTTACTGAGAGTGCACAATGATAAAGATATTAAAAAGAACTGGTCCCAGTACTGAGCCCTGGGGAACACCTCCTGTGACTGGCCACCAGCTGGATTTAACTCCAGTCACTACAATTCCCTGGGCCTGGCCACCCAGTGAAGTGAACACTCTTCCAAGCCATGAGCGGCCAGTTTCTCCAGAATGCTGTGGTAAACTATGTCAAAGGCTTTACTAAAGCCTAGGGAGACCGCATCCACAGCCTTTCCCTCACCCACTAAGCAGGTCACCTTGTCACAGAAGGTGATCAGGCTAACAGAGCAGGACTGCCTTTCATAAACCCATGCTGACTGGGCCTGGTTACCTGGTTGTCCTTCACGTGGCATGTGATGGCACTCAAGGTCACCTGCTCCATAACTTTCCCTAGTACTCGGGTTAGACTGGCAGCCCTGCAGTTCCCGGGAATCTTCCTTCTGGCAACCAATGCCCAGTGAGAGAACACACACCCTGGCCTCCTCCTCCTCCTCCCCAGCAGCCCCTGGCACACGAAGGCCATGGCGAGGCCTGTGCTGTGCCTGGGGCTGCCCCAGCCCTGTGTCCAGTGGTGCAAGAGGCCGTCAGCCTCTGCTGGCTGCAGCAAGTTAGGCAAACAGCTGGGAAACAGGCACTAAAACAGGGAATTTTCCTAAAGCTGCTTTTCACATGTTTTTGGGTTTTCTCCAACACTTGTGGAAGACATGCAGGTCGCTTAAAAATGCTTTAAGAGAAAATTGCATGACAGCACTGACATAAATTCAGAAACTGGAGAGAAATTATTTTTAAAGCTATTTAGAAATAAAAATACTGCATGTCTTTTGTACTTTGTCATTCTACTTTATCTTTGACTTCAAACTACTTACTATCTTTATGTACTTGCTTAAGTGCTCTGCTTCATCTGGATGGATTGATAGTAGATCTTAGAATCTATCTGAATCTGACCTTGGTGTGAACAAGGAAGCCAGACTCTCTCCACTGATTCCCACCATGACTGCTGGTGGTCAGTCAACTTTAAAGAAATATATTGGGAATGATGATTCAGAGGTAAAGTTCAGAGCTCAGTCTCAGTCTGTACTAGGATTGCTATACACTTTCACAGATCAAGGAGTTTACCTGATGGGTCTGAATTACCATTTACTAGTCAGCCAACTTTAACTACTCCTACTCAAATCAAGAAAAGTTCTGCTGAAGCAGGACCCACTAGTTTTCAGGGAAGTTTTTGATAATAAACACATCAACAAACAACAGAAAGGAAAATCCACTCACAGACCTCTGGATGCTGCCACCTTGTCTTTGTCCCTAGTCCTAGGACCACTAATGTGGCCTCCTGGCTTTCCCTAGGGCCACTGCTACCTGCTGGTGAGGCACAAAAAAGTCCCCATTTGGCCCAGTCTGACTATTTCTAGAGCCACTCAGGTGTCACTGGGCCATGCTAACATGAGCGTCAGGAGGAAGATGAAGTGATGCTCCTCAAGCCTGACCTGATCTGATAGAATCTATGAGTTTCATCTTTGATGTCTGTTGTAATTTTAAAAAGTAGAGGAATAGTAAAAGAAAGTTGAAGACCACTGTATAGTATTTAGTATGATGTCCCCAGCCTCAATGAGCTTAGCAGAACTGAAGAATACAGACAACAGCTGGGAAAAAGGAAGCATTATTTTCTTGAGTATAGTGGGTGACAAAGCAACCAGCAATACAAAAAGATGGAAGATTAAACAAAAAGAGAGAGGAATATGATGGAATGACATACAGGCAAAACCTAGAAGAGTTCTTGAAAGAATCATAGAAGCATAGAATTGCTCAGGATGGGAAAGACCTTCAAGACCCTCGAGTCCAGCCTTGTCCCAACCCTGTTCCCAGTGACCCACCACTATATCATGTCCCCGAGCACCACATCCAGGCGATTTTTACACTCACAGGGATGGAGACCCAACCACCTCCCTGGGGAGCCTGTATCCAGTGCTTAAAAACCCTTTCTGTAAAGAAGTTTCTCCTAATATCCAACCTAAATCTCCCTTAATGCAACTTGAAGCCATTTCCCCTTGTCCTGTCATCTGTCACCAGTGAGAACCCCACTCTCACTACAACATAATTTCAGGTATTGGTAAAGAGTGATAAGGTCTCTCCTTCAGCCTCTGTTTCCCCAGACTATACAGCCCCAACACCCTCAGTCACTCCTCATAAGGGATGTTATCCAAACCCTTCACTAGCTTGTTGCCCTTCTTTGGACCTGCTTTAGCACCTCAATGTCCTTTTTGTATTGAGGTGTCCAAAACTGAACACAGTAATCGAGATGGGGCCTCACCAGTGCTGCATAAAAAGGCAGGATTGCCTCCCCAGTCTTTTTTCTGATACACAGTTTCTGATACAAGCCAGAATGCCATTGGCCTTCTTGACCACCTGGGCACATTGCTGGCTCATATTGAGCTGACTATCAATCAATACACCAAGGGCCTTTTCTGCCAGGCAGTGAAGAAGAGAGTGGATCAGGCCAAACTGTTTGTGTGAATTTACTTTATGTAGAATTAGAACTTGTAATATATGTTAATGAATTTATGTTCATAACCAGTAGAATTCAGGGATAAACTAAGAAAGAAGTGACCAAAAGCAGATGAGACATGTCAAGACCCTAACGGGATTAACTTCTGTCTTGGAGATAATTAGAAGTGTAAGTCCTGGCACCACTGAGACAGCTGGGCACTGGGGGAGTGTAAACACCGGCACGAAAGGCAGGATGAGGCTGCCAGAACTAGCAGATAAGGGGAAGTTTTATTGCAAGGGGCCAATTATCCTCTATAACAAGGGGATGAAGTCATCAAGAGCAAGAAAGGTAAAAAGTTCAACCCTGAGGAAGACTTCGTTACTTCATCTGAAGACCCCCAAAGACCCCCGAACACATTCCCAAAAAGACAACTCCGCCCAGACTCCACCTGTTATGAATATGTATGTAAGGATGATGTCACCTACCCTTTTACTGTATAAATATCCTAACCCTTTCCCTTAACCCTTGGAACTCTTTGTCCAGCACGAGCTGGGGGTTCCCCGGATCCGAAAATAAATACCTTTGCTGTTTAAAGACTCAAACTTTGTCTCTAAACAGTTTTGCTTGGCCTTTTTCGGCTTCAGCAGCTGTCCAGCCACTCTTCTCCAAGCCTGTAGCATTGCCTGGGGTTGTTGTGACCAAAATGCTGGACCCGACACTTGACTTTATTGAATTTCATACAGGTAAGATTTATAAGGAAAAGATGTGAGGAAATAGATGAGAAGTCATATGGGAAATTTAAGGAAAAAGATGAGAAATAAGATGGAAGAAGTGAGTACTGCAGTCAGGGCAACTTTGGCATTTATGTTTGGACAATCTGCAATCAGAATGGTGAAAAAAAGCAAATGTATATATGAAAAATTTCCCAAAAAGTGGTGTTAGGTGGTGAACAAGGAACCATGAGGCAAGAAGCAGTTCTGGTGTTTTAAAGCAGAAGCATGGATCTTGCTCAACTGCTTGCAATTCCTTTCGCAAGTACAGGTGAGAGTGATTCCAACATGAACTACCACTGAAATGTTGGAATGCAGCAAGAAAATGAGAACACTGGAACCAAGTACAGGTGCAGAAGTCAAGATGAGAAGAAACAAAATAGAGTAATGAGGGGAAGCAGTAAATACTATATTAAAAACTTCATGAATCTTTTCAATTCTTTGTCTTCCTGTATAAAAACTATGGAAAATGGTAAGGAAGTAGCATCAGCAGGTTTATGGGAGGGAAAGAGACCAGAGTAATAACCATTATCCTAGAGTCATATCCAGGATCATGGAAGTGTGCGAAGTTCTGTGGAGACCTCTGATTTGCAAGATCAGATCAGGCGAGAGATTTGTATCAGGACTACTCCACTTGCTGCCCAGTTTCTAATTAACTTCTAGTTAAAATTCTAGTCATCTACTTATGCCCTATAATTGCATTTTTGATAGCATTAGGCTTTTATCAGCCTATCAGTCATGAATGTGGTAGGCATACAGATAGGTCTGTGGTTACGCTGGTAAATTATTATGATAGCTCTGTACATTATCTTCGGAGAACATGGACAGCTAAACTTAACTGACCCTAAAGGCAGTATTGCTCTGTGCTTTGCTGGCAGGCCAGGCTTTCATCCTGATGCCTGCAGGTTAGTAATTTATCTGCCAGTCTGATGTTTGTTAGCTTGGCTTGAGCAACCCAGGAAATTGCCATCATGGGTATTAGGTGCCTTATCAAACAAAATCTCATTCATTGGAGTGTTGCTTAGTATCCCAAAGTGTTTGAATCCAGTGGCTTTTTTCTTTTTCCAATGGTTTTTAATTAACTCCTTTGCATAACTTGCAATTCACTGCAATTAAATCTATTCTCTATCTATGTCCATTTGACATATCTTTATTGACTACATTGAAAAACACCTGTTCCAAGAGTACCTCACTGTTAACATTCCACTGCCCAAGAGAAGCTTTCTGTTACGTGTGGGGTTTTTTTATCTATCATGCAATCATTATTTACACTGCAAGATTTTTTCCCACTAGCATATGGGAAAAGCATACTTCTTCCCTTAATATGCAGGTATTAGGAAAGGATATCCCTAAAAATGTTTCTGAAGATTCAAGTAGCCTCCATTGATAAGTCAGAAACTAATTTTCAGATGAAACTGGAACGGAAAAAGTGGACAAGAAGAGGAAAGCTGTTATGGAGGACAGGGTAGTATGATTCTTTGACTAGCCTTCTCAAAGTGCTGTAACAAAACTCTAACAATTTTCCCTACATTTATGTGGTGTTCACCACGTTGCAATTTGGAGTAGTATTTCAGCTCTTTTAATAATAAAAAAGGAACTGATATTGCATATCTAATCCAATTTTCAGAGAGGTATGCAAAGACTTTATATTGACTTTTTTTTTTTTTCCCTGTTTAAGTTTTGGGTTACTTTCTGTCCATGTTCCAAATCAGAAAACACTGAGTGCTTCCTATGTATTATATATGTATCCTCAAAGTATATACTCAAATATATATCAAAGTCTCTGTTCTTTTCTTCAGATCCTATGTAGACATAAATTAGCCAAGCCCCAAATTGTGAAAGGATAGGCTTAATTTTAAGCACCAACTATTTCTACAGACACAGCATGTTTTCAGCAGCCAAAACCTTGGTCTAAAATAACATGAACATTTCCATTTATTTCAACAGACTCTAGCATAAATCTGACTGCTTTTCAGTGCTCATGCTCCTGCCTCCTTAAAGGATTGTGGCATGTCAGCCACTTGCATAGTTCCAAAACACCTGTAACCTGGCAACAAGAATTGCTTACTGATGTGAAAATTCTGAAAATGTATTAATTTACCTTCTTGTCTATTATTTGTTAGTTTGATTGGCAAGATTTTTTTTTCCATTAGAAGAAGTCCTGATTACTTTCAGTCCTTCTACCCGCCATGTTCACATCACCTGTATCCAAGCCTTCCCTGTACCATCTGAATCTTCTGCTACATTACACCTCAGTGAAATAAGAAATTCTTTCTGATCCTCCTTGTTTATAAACTACTTAAAATTTTAGCCTCTGTAAAACTTGGTATTGAAGAAAATCCAAGTGGGCATTCAGCACTTCTCATAGGGTGGCCAAGTTTTATGAGAAACTGCTCTCTAACCCCAGCTATCAGCATGCTGTGCTGTGCTTCCCTCAGGTCACAAGAATGACCCTTTTGGGCTTTGAAGACATTACAGCTCTATCCTATGAAGAGGCAGAATGCAAGGCTCTAGTCTGTGGAAAACTCTTAGTAAACTAAATAGAAGATGATTAATTTTTCAATGAGCTTGAAACTCAAATGGATTATATTTTCTACATATTTTAGAAAAAAAAATCCATAATACTTTATAATCCATAAGCCTTATTCTAATTAGATTCTACAGGACTCCATCAGACTAAGGGATATAAAGTTTTGTTTACCAGAGGTGGCTAGTGACATAAGTGATCTGACCTCCATCTAGCATAATCCTTACCATGGCAGACTTCCAGTTCCTCCTTACCTGGTAAGTCATCTTCATCTTCACTGAAAACATTTGGATTAAAGACAGGCAGGTTAATGTAGTCCATGGAAATCTTCCGTACTTCTGGGAGATATATTGTCATCTGTCTGGGCTGAAGATGCAGCAAGCTGGTTTTATATATTACTGGAGAAACAGTATAACAAGAAATGAAAAATAAAAAATTTTGTTACACAAAGAGAATCTAACACTAGGAAAGAATCAGTTCAAGGCTATGACTATTTTTATTTAATGTATTAATGAAAAATGCATATATGGGCCATTCTTATCCAAATCACTATGTAACACCATATTAACAGGATAAAAGAGATTGCTACTTTCAGCTACTTCTCTCTAAATAGAAGAAGCCTTTCTATAGTAAAATAATCTGTAGAAATAATTAATTGCTTCATCTAGTAGCAACATATATTTTTTTTGGAAGCAAAGTCATTTTTCCATTCTACTTTTTCAACTCTTCATCACAGGATGCTATCAACTTATTTGACTTTAGGCAAAAACCAGAAAACTCTCAGGAAGGAGATTTGTTGAAGCTTACTACACCCTCTTGGCTCAGGAAGTCCGTGGGACTCAAACCATTGGAGACTGTAAAAACATTTGAAGGAAGTACCACCACCACACACTTAATAGACACATCCTTCCCTACATCTCTGTCACTGATAATGAAAGAAGTACAAAAACTTCTGGTCTGAACCAGCAGGGTCACTCTTACACTGTCTTAAGACAATCACTGCAAATGCAGATGTCCTGAAATCGGTAAATTACTGGGAAAAAAAAAATTCCATAACAAATCTGAAGGCTTCCATAACACTTCATCAAATAGAAGGTGTCACTGCCCTATAGTAGTAGCACTTGTTCTCCCCAGGGTGACAACATCCTAAATGAATAACCTTTGCTTGGAGGCTCGGCCAAAGAAGATCCTCTTCCCAATAGCTAGGACTACATTTCTTGTCCAACAATAGCCACAAAAGATATTATTTAACTAATTGATCATGATGCTGTTAGAGATTTTCAAAGATTATTTTGGTATAGTTAGTAGCTAAATGACTATAAAAAAACCTGAGTTTTAAAAATATTTCTATTACTATAAATTAAACTGTGACTTTTAGAGTTGTGCAAAAATTTTCTTTATTCATTTGGGTTTTGTTCAAATAAACTGTAAAAATAAAGGTGTGGGTTTGCCTGTTAATAATCTTTCTATTACAGCTGAAATTTTTAGCATCTTATCGATCATCTCATTATTGTATTTATAGATTGTAATATCTTTTAGTTACAATTAATTTTAGAAATCTGACTCCTACTGTCCACAGAAAACAAATGCTTTGTTAAAGAAGAATCACATGGTACATGTTTGGTTTTGGTTAGAAAGATTTTGACATGCAAAAGTCAATAGAGTTTACTTTTACCTGCACCAAGGTTAGTTGGTAGGAAAGCAGCCAAACCCACAATTTTAAATTTTGTTCCCCAGATATTAGATGTGACCTGAGCAAGGTAGTTGTGCTGCAAAGCAAAAAGAAGATAATTTTCACCTAATAAAATCTGTACCAAGCTCTAATAAAAACCTGCAGAGCAATCAAGTTGTTGCAAGTGATAATTTCAGCTTATCTTGTTTTTATTTTATTGAAACAGAAACTTATGTTTCTATGTAGCAAATGTTATATCCAGTCATTAATAAGTCTTATTTTGATATCTGAACACTATCAGAAGTGATACATACAACAACCAAGTAGGCTAATTAAAGCTATTAAACAACTGAACAACCTGATGCCTGCTTAGTTAGAATAGGTCTGTTTTCAAATTCTTGCTTCTCTTGCACAAGAGCATGGCTATTCTGGAATTCAGAAAGTAATACACCCTGTCCTTTGGTTCTATACTTATGAATCACATCACAGAACAACAAGCATGACAGAAATTAATTACTCCTAATGACAAAAATGTTTTTCCTGGACTGCTGATTCCAAGGTGATGAAATTACGGTTCTAAAAGACCAAGCAATTTTGTCAAAGGTCAGGAGTTACACTGTCATCACTGTCAGGAGCAGGATCTAAGCCACTGGTCTCCCACCTTATTGAAAGTACCCTATCACTTCTACCACTGCTATGGAAGAGATCTAGATTGTTCCAATATAAAGGAAAAAATGAGAATACAGAGTAAAATCGGCTCAACTGAAATGAAAGAAAACAAAATTAAAAGAACACAAGATGGTACTAGTAACATATACAGCACAGACAATTCTATAGCCTTCTAAGTTTCATTTACCTTCAGGTCATGAACACCACATAGAGTACAAAGTGCTCATGGAATGCTAATTCCATGCCAAGGCTGTTTCATGTTCCTGATCTTGCTAAAGATGTTCCTGCTCATTGAAGGGGTGTTGGACCGTTAAAGGTTCCTTCTAACCCAAACTATTCTATGATTCTGTGAATTATGCAACAAAGAACATGTAGGCCTCTGAAGTGAGTGTTTCCATATCTCTGCAATTTCTAGCAAAGCAGAGCATTATGACGGCATATGGACAGCTGATAATATCTCATTAAGAAGTATTTATTTCAAGCAGCCCACAACATCACTTAGAATAAAACCTCTCACATGGATTCATACTAACAAAAGTTAGTAGTGCCAGGACTTATGAACAATGCCTAGTATTCCACTGACACTTTCAAACACTTGACATGGAGCTGGAAGATGCAATTATCTAGTTGCTTTAATTAAATGAAAAAAAATGTATTGGTGATCATTGAATCTACATCACAACTTGCTACCTCTGGAAGGAGGTGCATTTGGACTCAGGTCTGGTAACAATGTGTACATTACCTGAGTAATGTCTTCTAAAGGAAATTCTCTCCGGGTTAGGCTTGGTGAACCAATAGAAGGTTTCCTTATTGGTAACCTTGGCGATCTTGATATCTCCTGCGCAGCTCGTGACATCTTTGGGGATTTGCGAGCTTCTATATTGATTCTGCACATAAAGCAATAATTAGAATCAGCAGTAGGCAGACAAAAATACTCAAAATTAATGTCTCTGAATGTATAACAACTGGTATGGTGATCTCTATGTGACTAATGAAGTCTGTAGAGTCTTCAGGATGTAGAGTTACAGATCAAATTTTAAGATACATAAGGCCTGAGACACTTCCAGTAATTCTGACCAGATGCTTTCTGATTAATTCAATAAAGCTTACAGCAATTCTGCCAGGTACAATATATCCTCCACTAAGCCATAGAAAGGTATACGGTGGAGCTATTTCAGCTCTCCAGACTTTGTACAAAGCCTCAAGAAATGGAAACAAGAAACTGCCCTAGCTGGCAGATCTCCATCTTACCACAATAAACCAAAGCTTCACAAACTTTATATGTGCCCTTAGTCTCAGCCAAAGATTATTCCTACCTCCCACTATACAAAGGGGTTCATGACTAAGAGATAGAGCACTTGAAAAAGGTCATTGGCAGAAAAAATCATGAGCAAAGGTTAATTTCAAAAGTATGGTCTTAGAAAACAAAGGACATAGGATGGTTGTCTTTCCTGTGCCATTTCAGTTTTAGGCTCAGGAACAGATGGCTCTTTTGTCAGGTACTCCTAAAGTAAAACTTCAAGGCTTCACAGGTTATGTCCACATACAAAGGGATGCATTTGCTTTGCCTCATACTAGGACAAGCTCATAGTATAAGGTCTTTTGAGGTATCAGCTGCAGATAGAAAGCCTCAGTCCTGTAATGTGAAGCTGGCAGATAGATATCAGTGCCTATGAAGCATCACAGGCATCAGTTGGAGATTGTGCAGATGGAGAGTTCTGTCTACATACATAATGAATATAATGAAGAACTGGCAGGAGAGTAACCAGACAAACAATTATCTTATTTTGCATACTGTTAGAGAAGCTCATCAACCCAGTGTTGAGGAGTATCTGTTTCCTGAGGCTCTGTTGCGAGGTCACCACAGCAGCAGTGCCACTATGCTACCTATGCATGGACTTAAGAATTTGAAAAACAATGCTGAGGAAATACAGACTAGGGATCTAAGGACTAGACCAGGGATCCTAAGCACTGAGGAGGTAAAAAGACAGATTGTCTGAAGGACAAAATACATCCTTTAGTGGCAAGAGTTTAGATGTGGCAGATGCAGTGGTGGGTGAGTTCATAAAGTCCACCTCACTCCCATCCCCGAGATGACCCCAGAACTGCACACTGTCGAGGACCTCACTCCTCCACAAGACTCTACCAAAAGAGTTTGGTTTTAATTTTATGAGGTGTGAAGACAGTGTTAAAAAAAAAAAAAAAAGAAAAAAAGTAGAAATATGAGAACTTTGAGGAAAAGAAGATGAAATATTCAAGATAATATGCAATTATTACCTGGGGAGCTTGGGTGATTTGCTAGCTCGACTGATTTTGGGAGATTTCTTTGCAGCCCAGTCGTCACTCAGTTCAATATCGCTTGAGTCTGAGCAGTTGCAGCTGTCAATCACAGTTGAAATCAAGCTGTTTCCATAGATTTCATCTATCAAGACATGCCCCAGAAAATATAAGTGCTGCTTCAGAAAACTGGTATCAATTACAACTATCAGTCATCAGAAGCATAAGTCCAATCCACAGGCAGAAGTGGAGATAAAACTATGCAGAGAAAATTAACTGTTCTTCACCTTGACTAATATAACCTCCAAATTTCCAATGGTTTGAACTCAGAATAGCATTCAATCAACTTCAAAATTGAGACTAAACAATATTATATGCTAATTAGCAATCTATTGCCCACTATTCAAAATACAACAAATAAATAAATTTGAAAAATAGGAGACATCATGGTATAATTTCAGACATTTGAGCTCAGGCAACACTAATGTTTTTTTTTCACATTAGCAAAAAATTGGAAGTCACCTTCTATGTTGCATACAGAGTTTTTCTTTTAACTCTTGAGGACGTAATACTGTTAGCCTTTCTACACTGATTTTTATACAGAGCAACAGTTAAATTCTACCTGCTTTTCCATCTGTTTTAGGATCCATGATGACAAACTCTGGCCGCAGCTTGCTGATACGACGTCCTTTCAGGATAGGCACCAATCCCCCAAGGTATTCCAGGTACAGAGTGTAACATGGACCACCAACCTCTGGGTCATCTTCTGTCCGTTTCATTGTGCAGTGAAGCCGTTCATTGCCAGCTGTTGGGTAGCTGACAAAATCTCTCATGTTGTTTGGGTCTGGGATAGGAGGCTTGATAAAATGAAGGAAGGAAAATGAAAGTTTCCTGTAGGTTATTGTGGATTTTTTTTCTGTGGTTTAGATTAGTGTAGGTTACTGTGTGAGTTATGCAGGACAGAGACGCAAGAGCCAGTGGCTGTGTATTATTTAGTTAGGTCAAAAGCAGTAGTCAACAGAAAACTAAAACTAGTTACATCAAAGAGGAAGGTTGGACGTGTGGTTAGAGCACTGAAGTAGACAACAAACCTGTATTCAAGTCCCAGCACTATCACAAACTTCTCTTTACTTGGGTAATGTGGTCAAGCCTCAGACCCAGAGTATCTTATCTCTTCTTGGCCATCCAGGTGAACTTAACCAGCCAGGTTCCCATTCAAGGTTAGTGCTGATAAATGTTATGCTAAATATGCTGTTAGCTCTGGAAGAAGCTTGTACCTCTTACATCACTGCCAAGCACATGACCCATCTTAGCTGAGGGCCTATTTGCGTGCAATGTGGAGAAATATGAGCAGAAAGCTCAAGATGGATTTTTTTGACCTGCTTGGCAGCACACTGTATTAAAATTCATGAAGAGCTCACTCCTAAAGCAGTTGAACTGCTTTTGTCTAGGACAACATAGTCTGTATGACACAAATACAGCTAATGTGTATGTCAAGACAGCTTCTTTCAAAATGCAAATGCAGGGGAAAAAAGTAGGGGTGAAAAGGAGCCTGGTGAGATGGATATGGGTTGAGGAGTGATCTATAATGCAGTCCTCCCCCCTCAAAGGAGAAGAAGAGGAATGTATGCAGGGAAGAGGGTGCCTTGCATGGAGGGTACTGGAGGCATGGCTGACAATGTAGGTGGCAGTATGTGGCTGGGGGAGAGCCAGGGTAAAGTATAAAACAGTGCTGAGGAGGCTCCAGAAACAGCCATGAATGAGCAGGGGAATGTGGCTGCTGGGAACTCTGCTTCTCAGCTACACATCTCCTGTGCCTGCTTCTCATCCTGACATGTGCCCTGGGAGGTGACAAAAGGGTTTTGTGCCCCTGTACTGCCACTGCCCCTTTGATCCTTGTCATGGCTCACAGCTCTGCTACAGCCAACTGCTGCCTTCATGCCATCCCTTCCCTAACAGCCAAGCAAATATCACTGATGCTCTGGAGAGCTGCAGGGGTGGCTCTGGGACAACATGGAAAGCATCCTGGTGAGAAGCAGGCACGCTAGAAAGAACTGAGACCCACTGGTCTGTTAAATGCATCCTTGGAGCTCGAGGAGTTATGGTTACAGCAAGGTATTTATTCTTCTCAGGCAAAGGAAATATTTAACAGCTGCACAAATTGCCCTGATTAGCAATACCCAAATGGAACTATATGGAACCATTATTTTATAGGCATGATTTGTCCCCATATAAAGGTGAGCGAACTCCACAAACTTTGAATTGTTATTTGAGCAGGCTTGAGGACCTGGAAATGTCTCAAAAGAATGCTGTAACTCATGCACAAAAAATACATAACACAAAAATACATGCTTGAATGCAGGGCAGTTATCAGCAAATGCTCTGGTTTATGGGCTGTGATGAAGAGCTCAGAAATCCTGGGGGCAAAAACGATGAGGAAACAAAGGGGCGGAACAGATGGCTCTGCTTGTGGCACAGGAAAAGGTGTAGTATCTGGTCTATTCTCCCACAGCACTGTTGGAGAAGTAATGTTAGCAAAACTCACAGTCAGTAGAAATATTTGGATAGCCACAGGTCCTAAGTATAACTTCCTTGGCAAAATAAGGACTCAAGTAACAAACAGGTTACCACTGTGAATCTCTCCTATAACCACAGCAGTATTTTCATCAGCATGAGCAGCTACAGAAGTCTTTGTGACTCACCAGCATATTTTACCCTTGGGATATCCTTGGAAAGGCCATCCCCACGGAATAATGCAGATCAGCATGTGCAAGCCCTCTTTTCAGATTTTAATAGGCACCAAATGGATCAGTGGGCTCTTGAAGAGGACAGGAATGACCCTTAATTAAGCTTTTAAAATTGTAATTATGATAATTATAATATCTTATAATTATCCATTGTCACTTAGGAGCAGCATGCAGGGGGCTGGGGGGGGGGGGGAGGAAATCAGGCAACCTTTCAACCTCCTCACACATGCATGCATTTCTTTTCCCGTTACCTTGATTGTTGGTATAAAGGCAGTGGTGAGGTATGAGCAGAGCCGAGGAGGCAGAGTCAGTTTGCTGATATCCTTGTCATCCCGCAGACAGCCAGCAATGGTCTGCTGGCACAGCAGCTGCAGGCTGGAGACCCTGTGCTCCACTCTGACAACGTAAAGGGCAGGCCCAGAAGCCATGAGCAGGCGTGAATCCCTGTGACCCCAACAGATCGAGATGATGGGACGCTGTATGGAGAGGAATACACACTCTCAAAAATAGTTGTACAGAAAATGGTCACATTAATTCAGTGTGGATATGTTACTCTAAGTCTTCTAGACACTTAAAAGTGCATGCTGTTGCACACAAAAAGGGAAAAGAATGTGAACATCTGAAATTACCAAATACAGTGGTTGATGTTTATACAGTGCTTTTAACTCCTAAGGCTTAAAGCTCTTCACACAAGAAGCTGTCTACCAAATTCATTATCTACATAGGATAAATGACTTTAAAGTCACGCTGTTAAAAAGCAGGATTTTTCATGGTCTAACTATATTTCTCCAGTTATCTAGTCAATCCTCATCTACTGGTAACAGCTCAACTTTTAAAATTGAAAAGTTAAATTATATGCCCAGAGACACTTGGTAAACTAGTGGACAAAACCCAGTTGCCTTTCTTGTTTTGCAGTGAGTCTTCTGCTGCACAGTTTCTCTTTTGAACTATTCCCAGAGGAACTGAACTGTGAAAGTGCACCAGGACCAAAACAGAGAATGGCTTTTTGTCTTCTGTTTGCCTACCCCACGATGTGTCAGAATTCATGACAGTAAGAACAAACATAAGCAGGGGTGACTAGCACTAAGTGTCAGAATGCAGAGAAGAATAACAATAAAAAACTCAAATGCTGCTTTGGACACTATTCCCTGTTGTATGAACATAAAAGTTCATGTGAAAATACTGAACTGAGCTTGCAAGATGTTGTGCAAACTCTCTTCCTAAACCCCATCTTTAAAGCAACATTTTTTTGGTGACCTCTTATAGCCCTATCACTATTACTCTTGCTCTTCATGAGTGTTAGCTGCATACTGTGTTTCACACTATCTAAATTGTGAACTGTATTTATTGAAAGGTGAGGGTCTCTTTGGGATATCTTTGCTCTTCACAAGATGCACCAAATGAAAATTAACTATACAGATTACAAGAGTTAGGGCACCATAAGTAGTAACTTCTACCCAGTCCTTCCCAGTAATATGGTACCTGGGTTAAATCAGCCCAGAACTTAGAAATCTAGTCTGGGGAAAAAAAGTTGTCCTTTCAGTTACAAATTCAAGATGCTTAAAGATGAAGAACTGGGACAAGATGTATTTATGTGAACGATAAAAAGCAGGATGCAGCTGCACAGCATTATACCAATGTCTAGCATCGACAGTTGGACAAAACTACTTTTTCAGAGAAAGTATCTCCTCTGTGATGTCATCTTATCCTAGATTTAAATTTCAAGTAAAGTGTTGGTTCTAAAGTAGGAGGAATGAAGAAGCTTCCTTTTCATTACCTCCGGGCAGCAACATACACACACACTTCCATGGAGGCACAAACCTTCAGGCTGACTGATATACAAATAGAAAGCAGCAACATGTGAACCTTGTGATTTTCATAGTAATTGCTAAAGGCATTTTGTAGTGGAGAACTTCAAAAGAATTGAGAAATCCTTTGTGTACCATCAGTAATTATTACACTGCTTCTCATGACCATAATCTGTGGGACAAAGCCTTAAATTTTATGAGAGATCACATACAGTATTCCTTATAGATTTATATTTTCATAATTTGAGAGTGTGACTCAGTCCTCATACTGGCAGTAATGAGAGAGTTCAAACTACTTGCAAAATAAATTGAACTGAAAAGGCACTGAAAAATCTGGGTACCTGCTATATCTACTACATGGCAGCCTGAGAAAGGCACCAGCAGAAGTGACAGTTTCCCCAGGGGCTGAAACCCAGCATGAGCAGAACTATCTATCTGATGGTTACTGTGGGATCCAAACCACATTGTTCTGATTCACCTTTCATCAGCTAATGCTTACTTATAAATACTGTCAAGGGACAAATAAGCATGTGACAGCACACAAATTTTTATTTATTGGACAGAGTTTAATGCCAGGAGAGATGTCTAGTGTCCCCTGTCATCATTCTATACAGCACACCTGGACAGCCTTATCATGAAGTCTAGTCTTGCAGCTATTATAACCCAACACATTGTACCCAGATAGGTCTCTCTTCATCCAAATAGAGCCATCTGAAACTGCTTTTCTCCTCAGATTACTGCTGCATGCAGAGAACACCAGAGATGCAGACAGCACCAGTGCAGGAACCTTTACAATCTTAAACATATTCCCAAGTACGAGGCTTTTCAGAAGCTTTTGAACACTGGGAACATGTTTAAATACACACAAACTACATACAAGTGTTGTTCTGTTTGTAAACCATGACATTTCTACTCTTCCGTTTACACATTTAGCCTCCACACACCCCTCATGTTTTCATCTTACTATTATTGATCTCAAAGAGCACTTGTGCCATACTGGATTGTCTTTGCTTGCTGATTCACCAGACACATCCTGCTTTCCTTTCCTATGGAATCGTCAGTCCCCAGAACTCCTCAAGCCTGATATTCCGCTACACTTCATTTAGAGTGAAGGGGGAACACTTAAGATGAGGCTCAGGGAAAATTAGTCTGTCATTATAGGTTTGGAGAAATAAAAGATCACCCAAATGCCAGATATCACCTGACCTTTAAAAGTACTGCTCCAATATTTTTCAATAAGGATGCTTCCCACTCTTTCCCCACAAGGGATACGAAGCAGTTACTGCCCCAATTCAGTTAAGAGCTTTCTTTCTAAACTCTGCTGATAAAAAACAATTGAACTTCAACAAGCAATGTAAACTATTGCTCCTCATAAAGCAGGTACTTGCACTGTTATGGCAAAAAAATGAAGGAATATTCCATGTTTGCACTTTTTTTTCTGCTAGAAACAAGGAAATGCAGCTACAAATCTAATGAGAATTTCTAATCTCACTTTGCATATAGAAAGCCCCTCAGGGCTTGAAAAGTCTCAGCACAAACTGTAAATACGTAACAAAAAATACTGGAAAAACCCTTAAACTTTTGCACAGAGATAGGATTCAGCTCTATGACAATTACATATTAGAAATAACAGGATAAAGGGGAAAAAATGTGATATCCCCTCAGAAGAAATATTGACTAAAAACACATCTCAATAAGTGTCAACAAGGAGTTCTTTTGCCATATTTTTTTCAGATTGGACTAGAAAGTCAGCAATATTTACTCAAATTTGTATCCCCAGCTGGGAAGCTGGGATGTTGATTCTCTTCAAAAAAGCACAAGGGAATGGATAGCCTTGCTCTGGTTGCTTCTTGTAAGTCACTCATCTGTTTCTCTTACAGGAGAGAGCATAATTTATATATCTTTCATCATTTGTATGCCGTTCAGTTGATGAAAACACTGTCCAAGCTGATTCTTGCTGTCTGCCTTGAGCTCAGAAATCCTCAGCCATGAGGCCTGCCTGCTGCTTGCACTAATCCCTTGTCTGCTGTCACTGGGAGTCCCACTGGTAATGAAATAAAAATGGTATTCCAGGGCAGAAAGCCCAGCAACAAGCAGGGTTTTTCTCAGGAGAAAGAACCCAACTGTAAAAAATAGTATTTTGTGAATGGTATGTGTAACTAAAACTGATGTATGCTGTCTGCTTTTTCTCACTTCAGACTATGGATGGTGGAGACATGCATTTTCTCTTCTGCTCTTCTCAGAGAGAAGCTGGAAGGTGCAACATCTGCACTGCCCATCCAGCTTCTGTGAACCGTGTCTGCTATCTCTGTACTGCCAAAGCATTCATGGATAGCTGCTGGAAAGCAACATAACATTTTCATTCTTCTGTTCCCCGTATTCACAATGGGAGCAATATTAACTAGTAAGAATGGATGGTGATACAAGCAAAAAAGATTACAACTTGGTCAGAAATTACCCTACTATGGCCTTATATGATTTTTCATGGAGCAAACTCTTACTTGATTTGCAAATGTTCCTTACACTCTCTCTCTACGGTAATTTTATTTTTTTTTATTTTTTTTTTAGATTTCAATATAATGATGAAATCTCATACTAGCAGAATGTGTCTTTGCATAAACAAGTGTTTCTATTTTCCAGTCCTGATTATGACCCATTTCTGATGCAGTCAAAGATGATCTTACAGCCCATGTGGAAAACATCAAGGCCCTTCATCATGGTCCTTATTGATAACCCAAAGAATGTTTCACCACCTAGTTCTAGATTGTCACTCTTGTTTCTCCTTCTGTAAAAAACCAAACTTGTCTCAAAGTTTTATTGCCATCTAATAACAATTAAATAGGATTGATTTCAGGGAATATAAATGAAAGACTATATTAATTCAGAAGCAACAAACCTAAACATTCTATGTGAAATAAATGAAGACGAAGTAAGTAAGGTCAGCTCAGCTGGGTAACATAAAAGGCAGCCTCTTCCCCCAAAGACTTTTAATCAGAATTTAATCTAAAATTGCACCCTCCTTCTCAGGCCTTAGTAAAATAGCTTTGACACAACTACCAGGTTTCTCTAGGATCACATTATCTTAAATCTATCCATTCAGATACCAGAAAGTTTCCAGTAGAGTAGCAGCCCACGAAATGGTGTGAGGGTTACCACAGGCTTACAGCAAGTGGATCATCTGAAAGAATCCTAGAAACCTCTCCCATAAAGGTTTAGCCTTTGGTACACCACTTTGAATTAGGGTTAAAAAATGTTACACTGATAAATATGTGATTACAGTTTTTCTGTATCTAATCTTGTTGTGAGACCCAGTTCACTCTGATCATGCTTCTTAATTGCACTTGAGGTTTAATCTGTTCTTACACCAGTTACACAGTGGTATATAGCTTATGTAAACATGTACACAGAGGTGTAAGCTAATGTAAATTTGCTGCAAAATTACAAGTGTATATAGATGAGATAACATGATGGTTTCTTAATTCACGCTCTCTCTGGGACGTACAAAAAAGAAAATTAAAAAAAGTGAAGAGGAACCAAAATACAAGCCACAACTCTGAAACATTAGACAGGAAAAAAAATCACAGATTTGTTAAAATTAGCAGTTAGGTAATTTCGAAGGGATCCTGTAGGAGACTGATATTTTTCAAGTTCAAATGGGAACATATGAAGCACCTGTGTCTACTCAGAAGTGACAGCAGGTACAGTTAGTTGATAAAATAAAGAGATGTCTGCACATCAGACAAGATATTCTGAAGTGACAGAACTGGGTTGAAGCATTTCCAGCAAAAAAATTTAGCAGAATCGTAAAACAGTCTTGAATGAGTTGGTTATTCTCATCCCTACTTGATGCCAGGGAAAGGTTGTGAGTATTTAACAAATAATGTAAGAAATTAGCATTCTTCCAAGAGAGAAAATTATGACCAGCAGGGCATCCTGCTACTGTAATCCCACTTTTAAATGTTGAAAAAGCAGGACTATGAAAACTTGCAAGCTAAAAGAGGTGGATATATTTTTGTTTCATCAAGTTAGTGTGCATGTACACAAAGGTGAGAGTACCACATTTTAGAGAAATTTATAGTATATTCTTGAACAGTCACCAGGTGATCAACAGCCTTTAAAATACACACTTTGTATAAAACAAATAATCAGTATCAACTCTTTGGAGTCACAGTATGGGCCCAGTTTTCATAGAACTGCTTCCAATAAGATAAAAGCATGGTGTGACTTACTGAAGTCCCTTCTGCATTTTTTTCATCATTCTTTTAAGGCTCAAAACCGTGTGATTCTGTGTAGCAGAAGTTCAATATTTGCCCAACCCTTACCAATGCTTTTTCAGCTCTTTCCACTACATTCTGCTAATGCATTCTTGCAGCATTTCAGGGTGAAGCCTCATAGCAGGGAACAAGAGGCTGCTACACTGTGCTAGGTCTAACATGCTCTGTTTGTGACTGCTACTTTTCATGCATTCATTTGGATACTTCTATACAAGTGTGATTTCCCTGCCAAGGGTTTTATAGTCAGCAAACTAGGTTTATGAACTATAAAATACTACACTGAAGGTAAGAGCTTGAGAGTTAATCAAACAAAACAGAGGATGCCAAAACCATACTAAAGCTGGAGGAGAAGGCAAAATATAAAACACCTTGAAAATCTGTCATGAAGATGAGTAACTTATGGTACCCAAATCTATTCTACCTCTGGGTTTGCAGTGACTTTATGTTAGGTAACGTGCCAGCCAAGTTGCACATAAATCCTGTGTCAGTTTTAAACTGAGTTTTGTTATAAACTATTAAGTTGCTTGTTTCATACCAAAGGCACTCAGGATAGACAGCCAGCAGAAATAAAGTCATTTTAGTATATTTTAGGTAAAATTTTCAGACATCTGCTTTATCAAAGAATTGGGACAGAGTACCACATTTTTTTTTGCACCTGAAATCTACAAACCCACTGTTTTCTATTTTCACTGTTGCTTTACATATTGACCTTTATATTTGGAACAATGATCTTCTGGAATAGAAGTGCTTTTCTGGTCACACATCTGCTTGCTTCAGAATAAACAGTGTTAGCAGCAGAAGAATTTGAGATGAGAAAATTCTCTTGGTTTCAACTCTTAATAACTGGTGATGAATTTATAAAATCCCACTACAAGACTGACTGTCATTGTACAAAAAACTAATGTATTTATTCTGATGAATCTGTCATCAGACAAATTAGTGTGACCACTGACTCACTCTGTAATCTTTTCATATACATCTTTGGAGCAGACAAACAGAGTAAAAAAAGTTACTAGCAATTTTTTAAAGTCTGGTTTTGTTAGTAAACCAAATATTTAGCAGTGTTCTAGCATACCTTCCACTTAGCTGGTAATACTACTCAATAAGATCAGCACTCAAGTACACAGAAGCACAAAGTCCACATAGACAGATACAGGTGTATCTTTTTTAATAAATATAAATCTATCAGTCTGAATGCTGTTTTTATCCTTCTTTACTAAGGCAATGAGACTATGTGCATGTGCTAATAATTACTGGTTTGCCACCCCCCCATCCTCCCCATCCTTCTCTTCCAACCTGGCTTAGTAACTTCTGAAGCTCTTGGCATTTCACCTGAAGGTGACAAGGATGGAAGAAATCTCCATGATATCAAAATGCTGTAATTTTAGTGAAAATTAGCAGCTGGAAAGAGCAGAGAGATTCATGTTAATATTTTCCCTATGATAAATACTGTAGTATGAACTTGGCAGTTACCTGTTCCTTATGCCCTGCCAGTTGTCCTATGGGTACTCATATAATGGCAAAATAATTAGCCCTCATGTCAGCCCCAATACGTGCTTTGTCCCAGCGGATAAAGCAGAGGAGAAAGGAGAAGAGCTGAAAACATGAAAAGAAGTTTATGGGATGGAGGGAGAGCTAGAGAAACAAAGGCATTTGAGGTGATTTGGAGCAAAGAGGGGGAAAGAGCAGTAAGAAAGAAGCCTGCACTCATGCAGACCTTAAGGCAGCCTGACCTCATCAGTTCCACTGCTCTAACCACAGCTTGACTTCACAGCTTGACCCAAGCGTGTTATACTGGCTGAACATCTAAGATGGACACACAGTATCCTAGTACTGAAGTAAGAGAACCAGGTTTGTTTTTCACCAGTGAATAAGCAGCACTGGTATAAACATGTTTTCTCTGTAACTGATCTAGAGAGGAAAAAGCTGTGCTACTTAGTCAGAAAGTGTATGTTTAAGACAATAAAGCTGTGCTTATGGGTAAGTCCTTTAGGTACCTAAATGACCATTAGATGCCACTGTACATATTTAAGTTGGCTTTAGAGAATATTATTTTATACACTGTAAAACTACAGAATTCTATCTAAATTAGACTGGTAACATTAATAAGCATAGATTAGTGCTAAATATAAGCAAACACAAAAGCTTAGCAGCTGGTTTACTACATCATCCTTTTGTATCCATCCCAGATCAGGGTACTGAAAAAGAAATTATAATAAACAGTATCATCATAAAACATCATTAAGAAATATCTACAGCATTTTCCTTCAATTTTAGATTTCAAAGCTATTAAAAATTAAGTTTCACTATTAACAGTGAGAAATCATACCAGAGTCATCATATTCTGCAGAAAATGAAATAAACTGTAGAGTGACATTCATTTGGGTTCTGAAATACCATTACTGGCCTACAAAGCATGCTGTCCTCCTAAGCAGCACACAGACCATGTGCTGACATTTATTTGTCAAGTAACATGACCAAGGTTACAGTTAAAGTCTGTACAGAAGGTAGGAAGAAAAACAAGGCTTTCTGATTCATCATTCTCCATCTGATGCCATAAAAAGCGAAACATTGCATCAGATTCACAGATCGTACATTAGCAAATTACAGCAATAACAAAGAAAGAATTATCTTGTGGCTATGATACGAGACTTGGAATATTTTTATCCAGTTCTTGGCTCTGCTACATTATCAAGTTACCAAGTTTTTTTTCCTCAAACCACCTATCCATAAAACAACAGAATTCTCTTTTTCTATCTTGTCCATTCACGGACCAATGGTTTTAGGAGACAGACTGTTTCTCATTATATATCATTATATATTTACACAATACCTAGCAGAGTGGGCCTTAGAATCAGATGCACTCTTGGATGTCCACCTTAATGCAAACAATAATTAGAGTTCATTTTTATCTATATAGTGTTTTAGAATGTGTTCAGGACATTTTGCAACACTTTTTATACTGCAGGTCTATGCCAACAAGCTAATGTGGGAAAATGTGTCAGCAAAGCATCTAAAACTGACTTAAAACACCTCCTACCTGCACAGGTGTCTCCAGAGTGTAGATATGTTCCCCGCGCACATTGTAGAACTTGACAAGTGCACTTTTGAAGAGAGAACCATTGCTGAGGTCAACTAATTGGTTTTGCTTCTCCATGCCTGCTACTGCAAGTAGGTCTCCTTGTGTACACCACTGTACCACCACATCTGAAATCACAAAGATGGTTTGCAACATAGACTGGTTAGAATCAGTAGGAACAGCATTTCCAGATGCTGGGAAGTGACTTGGACAGCTAAATCATGCTCTCTAAAGTTAATGAAGTACTTAGAAAACTAAATCCTTTCATTGAAGTAGTAGCAAATATGCCACACATGCCCTTCCCAGAATGACTCTATTTTGTAAATTGCAAAACTGTGTAAAACCCATTCATTTTTCTCTCTCTATGGTGAGTCTAGAATGTAATCAGTGGCTGCTCCTAAGTACCCAAGGACAAGAATTCATTAGAGGTGTTGAAACTGATGCGGAAGATGCTATACACATCTTTGGGGCAAGTAGAATCAAGTTAATATCAAGCAGATAAATCTCACTAAGACAGAAGCAAAGCATATTTGTCTGGAAAGGCCTACAGTGCAAAAAAGCAGCATATTTGGCACTGCCTCACATTCTCATTGGATGTGAATATAACTTTTATCATGACTCAGACTAGAGTTATAGTTCAGTGTAACATCAAAAAACTTCTGTATTTTTGTCCATATATGCATATGGCCTCCATGTCATAGGTTTTGTTTTGACACCTGACTCATGAAAATCTCTGTCTAGCAGGAGTTTACCAGAAGAACATTGGGATTGCTTAGTCTCTTATATACATAGATTTGAGCATACGTATCAGTTTCTTCTCCTACAGGCACCTCATGATGAGGAACACCCACAGCTTCATTCGAGGATGCTAATTTCAAATTCTCATATCCTCCAGCTCTTTGTCACACTGCAACAAGAACACAAAACCAGTATTTTGTGTTTCTGCTTGTGTTTCACAGGCAGATTTGCATGTGCAAGTAATATTAAGTTACTGTTTTCACATTTTTACTCCTAAACTGGATGTGGAAGGTAGCCATTTTGTGCTGAGACAAAGTGAAAGTAAAGGCAAATTTTTTGTGCTCTGTGATGCTCAATCTGCTGAGAACTCTTTGAAGACATTTGTGGGCGAAAAGAGAAGCTGTCTTCAAATGAAGAAGCAGGAGAGAAACGAGAGTTGGCAGGAGGGATCTCAAAGCTGTTTCAAGTTGTCAGCTTGTCATTTTCAGGGACTTTTATGTGCAATTTAAATGACTTTGTATTATTTCAACTTTCTGATATTTCTCATGGGAATTATGCTTCTGTACATATCAGAGGCAAGACCAATGTTCTTCAAGATAATTCTTCTACAGCTAGGCACTCTATGCCTTTTTTTCCTCTTAGTCCTCAGCCTTTTGAGTAATCTGCAGTGGGATTTAATTCATCTTTCTCAGAGAGTATAATGAGAGGCAGGTTAGAAACCAATGAGGCATGCTGATCAACTCCACTTTTGGTAAATGGCTTAACTATACAATTACCAGAATGAAAAAGCTATCTCTTTTGGGTAAATGTCTTCAGATAAAACTGCATCCAGTCATTGTTTTCCCTCTCTCAGAAGTCATAGAATTAGGCAGCTAGAAAGGCAGTGAAAGGCAGGACACAGTCTGCAGCATCCTCCCCAGGACAGTGTGCCTCGACAGCACACTTGCACTGCCAACTGTGTCTTCTATTGAACCTGGACGCAAAATAGCTCAACTGATAACGAGGTTTCAGCATGAGCACAGAGATTAGAAATTAGATGAAGGTTTCATCTAGGCTAACAGTCTGCAAGTGAATGGCTGGTGCTATCAGAGCCATCCCTCGAGCAAACCTTGAATAGATAGAACTCTAAATGTGCAATAGCTCTGCACGTGGTAGCTGGAGCAAACTAGGAGATGCAGTTCCACAGTTCTGCAGGTAGCAGTGTACTCAGGTTAACTGAATTAAAAAGCATAAAAAAAGAAAGGATATAATTGAACAGTTCAAGACCTCCACTAGGATTAATAAAACTTCCAGAAGTGTCCAAGCTGGATGAAAAGAACTTGTATTTGGATTGTCAAATTCCAATCCAACAGAAAATGTTTTTCTGCATTAATTTATTATGAATGCTCCCAGTAAAATGACAGCTATGCAAAGCTAGTAGAACATCAAAATATACTGGTAATCCTTGAAATGGTTTTATAGTTGCCTGCTACTGCAGCCCATAGAGACAAGGGTATCTGCTGCAGTGTCCACAAAGCAATATCTGCAGATTTCAAACAGAAACCTATGAATTAAGATTTGCACACAGTACTGAAGACCATCCACTCTCAGCAGAATAGCAAACGGATGGAGCTGGGTGGTTTTGCACATCCTTGCATGTGAGAACAACCAGTGAAATTAGTCACTTGAAAAAAAAAAAAACAACTCATGAGAAGGTACAGAAAATGTTTACCTCTGAATGTCAGCTATATGCAAAATATATTTTATAGATAGATTTGGAATAGCTATATGCCCACTGTGGAATAGGAACAAAAGAGAGACAGTGATCTCCCAATCGCCTTTCCACTCCCAATCCAGCAAGATGTTGCACATTCTTCTGCTGATGTCAGCAATTTAGTCAAGTTTACAATTCATAAAAAATATTTCAACTGCAGCTTGCAAATTCTTTGCTAGAAGAAGAGGGCTTATGTAGGGGATCTTTTTTTGTATCAGTGAAAGTCAACGGGTAAAGTGAAACAGCAGATCCTCAGCAAGATCAGAGCTCTGTGAATCTAAAGAATAAGATGGAGTTTTTTTCTCCTACCGTTTCCAGCCAGAAGCTAGACTAGATGACAACTCAAGGTTACTTCCTATTCTATCTACTATAACACTGTAAAGATGCTGGGCAGATGCATTGGTGGATACCACAAGTGCTTCTCTAAACCGGTTCGTTTCCCAGTTTAACCCAAAAATTACTGGGCTGGTGTTAGGGCAGCTTTCCACCAAAAATATCCCACACCTAGAAGTCTTCCACAACAACTTTATTTTTTTTCCCCATCTAATATAAAACTAATTTACCTGTGGGGATCAAAAAGAAGCCATGGAACCTATATTTAAATATGTACTTATGTGTCACAGTGAAATAAAACTTCTCTGCAGGCAAAGCACTGTCATTTGTACTGTAAATGCTGGCATAGCAAGGGACTTTTTGATAGAGAAGAATAGTAAAAATTGCAGTATGAATTAAGAATTTTACATGAAATACTGATCTGAAAAACATCCATGTGCAGCACTTAGCAAGAAGTACAGTAATTAATCAGTGGAATTTTCCTTCTCTCAGAATAGCTTGCCTCTTGATAATCAGTAATTCTAACAAGTCTCCAAAATCTGTGGGAGTCAGAGCAGCACTGCTATGCGTACCTGCTTAGAAAAAGCATAGGAGGAGACTTTGTGAATTACAGATGCAAAGGAAGTGTTACACAGCAGGAGCATTCACGCAAAGAAGCATAAACCTATTAGCACATGCCACTGAAAAACAGTGGATGGACCAATCTGCTCAACAACACCGCCAACAAAACACAATGTCAAAAGCTGGAACATTTTTTTGAATGCAAAAGCTCTTATCAGTCAAGCACTGCTCTTCCCCCAGCAGGTGTCACTGCTGGAAACGGCAATAACAGTGGACGAGTTCTGGGATAGGAGAGACAATTGTGAAAACAATGTACACACACACCACTGAAAATTCAAGAAAAATAGAGGATAGGAATAGTGTGAAATAACTTCCTTTTGTACCTTTCAACCCTGAGCGGATGATAGTAGGTGACAAGTCATCATAATTGTTCATTAAACTGATGTCTCCTGATGTGAAGCTGACAGTAAGTAGTGGCTTGGTGTTCTGCACTGGGACGGGATACGCAGCTGGTCCATCTGCAAAAACAAGGCTCTAGAGTATACAAAAAGCAAAGAACCAGAAATAATAACATCCAGACTCAAACACACAGTGCTTCAGCTTCCTGCCATCAGGAGTGGTTCCAAGCCTCAAACTCTACCTGCCTATTTCAGCAACATCCATAGGCAAATGCAAAGCAGGTTTAGTTAGGTCGTCTGCTCTTGTGAAACTCCAGGGTTTTTACTTTTTGAATTTTTACTGCAGCATATACAAAGTGATTTATGGATGTGATATTTTTCAATCCTTTTCCACTGTCAATTGCCCAAAGTGTCTGCAAACTGAAAACCAGTGCTTTGGAAGGCTTCATTGGGACTCAAGTTGAAAAATATTGTAAGAAACAAAATAATCACATTAAAAGCTATTTGTCAGACACACTTTCTGCTTGGACAGGTGCTGAGGACTCCTTCTGAAGTCACTTAGAGAAACTGTAAGGATTTCAATAAGAACATACTGACCTTTCACAAATTACTGAATTCTAAATATTAAGAGCTAGGCAGCAATATGAAAAGTTACCTGACATCCTGCATAACAGGATCCAATGCACTGAAAGACAGAGACGAGCCCAAAAGGAACACTTGGCTTTAAAAAAGATGTCTGCAAAGTTTCTCTTCCTCTGGGCTTGTCTTTCAGCACTCACTGAAATCCCATCATTCAAATACTTAATGACCAGTACCTCCATCTGTAGCACTTGTATAATTCTTTTTGTTTTCAAGTTCTGACAGGAGGCGCTGCTGGCCCCTCCCTGATAAAGTGCACCCACCCAGCATGCTTTTAGACAACAAAAATGGCAGAACCAGTCAACAGTGATACTTCCATCTTGTAAAAAGATGACTAAAAAGCATTTTGGAGAAAGATGTCTGTTAATTAGTCTCTGTGTGCAGGTTATTTGATAAGAAAAACCCATCAAACTTCCAGTCCTTCCTACACATCTGTGTGAGTCAAAGGCTTGTCACCTTTGAGTGGTTTACACTGCATCTGCTCTAAAGAAAATACATCATATTTGGGTAATCATTAAAATAGGCTTGTAATGAGTCCACCCACCCCTTGACTGACTCAGAAAAAGCTAGTGCATTTGGATCATTTAAGTTCTCAGCTGTGTACTCAGCATCTTCACCATCCTCCAACTGGAATCCCAGTACTTTATAAAAGCAACAAAAAAGCAATTTGTGTGCTTTTTTCCTTGCTTTTGAAGCAAGGAAATTTAGTTTATTACTTTTCTTCTAAGGTAAGAAATCTCAAAGCCTAGCATAGTTTTAAAAGATGCTAGCACTTTACCTGATGATGACATTATCTTCTATCATTATTTGTTAAATACATATGCTTATCATATTGACATATATAACCATGATTCTGGAAAAGATTTCAGACTGAATCCAAATTAAAAGTTAAAATTGGAAGAGTCCTCAGTTTAATATGTCAGGTCTAAGATACAAATTCAGAATTATTTCTAGTTATTATGTATTAAAATTTTTCTTTGTACAATCACTGCTATATTAATTTAGTTCTTCATTTAATTTAGACTTCATACACCAGACAACAGAAATACTTTACCTAGATCTTACAGACTAATCAAAGGCATTAAGAAGTACCAGCAAAACTTGCATAAGAAAGATGAGGCTGCCTGTACATGGATATGGAGGCCTCCAAGTTCTTTGCTAATAATGCGTTCCAAAGTGTTTAAAACCAAAAGGTTTTACCCAACAAGTTATATTTATACCTAGGGGGAAGGAAAGATTTCTTCCTGACACTTAAAACTGGCACTGTGCTCTGAAGCATGGGAATTAGTAATTCTGCATGGCTCCAGTCACCCTTCTATGCCACGCATAAAATATTTTAATTTCCAGTCTTTTTACAGACTTTATTGAGCTCTTTATGTAAGGACTACCAAGGATGGGGCTACAATAATGAGCATTATCTGTTTCATATGATTTCTTTAAAGATGCAGTACTTTCTGCTATGTCTATTACTGTTGTCTTTTCACATGAACCTATATATTAACCTATATATATATTATTATGCATTAACTTCTTGTGACTGCGCTCTTGACTACTTCCATACGCATGAATCATTGCAATACCTTACATCTGCTTAACAGTGAAACCTGATATACTCCAGCCTAGTGTTTTTCATTCACCTTCACTAAAAATTTAAGCTTTGTGTTATCTCATTTGTGCAAAGAGAGGCAGATGAGGTCTGACCTGCAGCGAGCCACACAGCAGCACTGGTGGCAGAGCTGGGAATGAGCCCACTCTTTGGTACTAGGCCTCTGCTCCATTCCCATGCTATCTCCACAGGAACATACAAGCCACCAGCTTAAAACTGTGAACATCCTGCTGGGGCCATCTTGCTGTTTTAGTACAGCATGGCAACTCCCTGCTGTTCCAGATGTCTTCATGAGCACTTTCAAGGCTGAAGAAAAGATGTGCAGACAACGCTACCTTGTGGCGGGGAATAGTCGTCGGAGTCCGTGTCGCTCTCACTGCTGTCCTCCACCAAGAAGCTGGGGTAGTTCCAGGACATGCTGAGAATGCCATCTGACTCGTGAAGGAGCACATGGGCGAGCATTCGGCCATGGCAGTCCATGACAATAACCTGTCCATCAGCAGTGCCAAACAGTACCTGAAAATGACAGAACGGCTCTCAGTCCCTCCAACCATCAGGCACCCAACCCTTCTTCAAATGCATCTTGTAATTAACTAGCTAGGCTGGAAATCAATTGAAAGCAAAGCAATCAGGGATGTGAAACTCTGTCACAATAGGACACCACAAACAAAGATACATATAGAGAAGGAAGACAAAACAGTGGGGTCTAGAGGTAAGTTTCTACAATCTATGACCAAGTAATGCTTCAAATTATTTGACCTTGACCATTACTACCAAACTGACCCGGCAGAAAGGCTACCACAGACTTTGAAGTATTCTTGGATTATACAGAAGCCTCTAAAATTGGTGGCAGAATCCATGGTATGCATCAGTCATAACAATATCAAAAGGCACAGCTGACAAAACCCGAGGTCTTAGCAGAGATTTCAAACAGCTTGTGAGAAACAGAAAACTGAATAGAGAAGGACAGGCTCTAATACAGTTGATGAGCTGAGAGAAGGTGGGAGAACGTCTTCCAAAAACAGAGGCAAAAAGCAATATGATCAATCAACTAGAAGTAGATTACTATAGCCCAAGAGGAAGGCAATACGTTACACATGCAGGAACAGATGAAGAAGAGCTTCTACCCACCACATGCAATACAAAATGGGAAACACAAGGTTTGGGGTTTTTTTGTCCCTTATCTGTTCCATAGCCAATGTGTGCTGACTGAAGTCAGACCTGAACTCAGACTGACTGGAATCTAAAATTTCTCTTTTATAAGAATTTTCTGTGTTGAGGCTTTAAGCAAGTTAAGATCCTGCATGTTTGATGAATTTTAGAAAAACACCAGGAAACAAGGATGAATAAATCCACAAAACAATAAATATATTAGCCAAGCCTACTATTGCTACCACATGAGTCATTATGAGGCAAGTATGCTTTAAAGCAAGTTCAAAGGCACTCCTTAACTTGAAAACTAGCTGGCATTAAAAATGAACCTAAACAAAGGAGAAATGTTATAGTTATCCTTCAGTCTATCAACTATTTCCAGTATTTGTAAATTTAAGATTCTAACAACTATATGCCCAGATCAAAAACTTATCTAGCTTTGTATTTTATCTATAGCAGTGATAAGGTGTTTGGAGAACAGGATCATCCCATTTCCTTTCACACTGTTCATTATTTCAGATGTTTTACATGCATAATCAGTGCATAACCATTTCCACTGTACTTTCAGAGCATAAGCACCTTCATGCAGATCTCCACAAATAAACTCCTATAAAGCCAAAATTCTACTGGTTGCAATTGCTAGCTTCTCACACCAGTTTGAATCTACTCTATGGATTAGATTTTTACCAGTCTCCTGGGAGTTTCAATACTTGTAAAACACCCAGAAATAAAAGGTGAAACTTGATTATTTCTGAAAATAACAGTATAAGAATTCTGGCTCCTAAAATCCCATTTTGTAATTGGGTAGGAATAGAATCTTGGGTCTAACTACCCAGAGTTCTATCTCATCTCAATTTAAAGCTAATCCCTTCAAGTAGCACCGTCCCCAGTTGCTCTAAAATTATGAAGTTCTACAGTAATATCCAGTTCAGACCAGAACAGCTGCACATGGGCATCTTAATTCTTACATTAGAACATGAGAGAGCTCTTTAGCAACCCAGAAATGTCAGAGGGCATCCCTCATCTCTTTAGTCAGGCTATAGGTTTCAAAGAACAGGATTAAGTTTTGGGGTTATTGTAGCTGTACAACCTTTAAGATGAAAGCATTTATCAAGCTGATAGTCCTGCTAGCTTAACTCCTGCTGAAGCTGTAAAAATGTCTGATGGTGTTATTGTCCATAACATCACTCAAGTTATAAATGCCCACTCAAGCTACTTATGTCAGATGAATAAAACTCCCTTGACCTTCAGGAAAAAGGTTGAGACACAGAGTACATATGGAGGATCCAACACAGAAATTAGAAGGCTGTATTAGCTGCCTAAGTTAATATTTTTCAGGTATTTGCAGATCTAGGAGGTGTGCAGGTATGTTAGAAAAAGATAATGAACAACTTATGGTTGACTGTTAACACTTGAATACAAAAGCTAACTAATAATAGTAATTTTAAAATAATCTCAAGTACTTATTTTCAAGTAGTTCTTTGGCCCCTTGTTCTATTCTCCTATCTCATATCCCTTCATGATGTTAATTTTTTAACTATTTCTACATGCATTAACACCTGTAGAATCGCATTAGTGGAATTATGCATAATCTGATGGTAAAATACCTAAAATCACCCAATACATTCAAAGTGGGAGTCAGTTACACAACACAAATACATTATTTCTTTACAAACCCCATTGAACATCACACATCCTGGATCACAGTGAAACTGTGGATGATTAAAGATCATACAAATACAGAGTAGTCTCCAAAGGTGCCATGATGCTGTATGCTTTGATGAGAAAGCTGTGATAAACAGCACTGGGAAAATTAATACAGTTTTCTAACCATTTCAACAGCTGAAAGTTGGGCTCAGTTCTGAAATACGAGTGTCTGGATTCCTCACTAAACCCAAGCTTGTGGTGAATCCCAGCAAAAACAAATACCTGAAAAACACTCCTCTCTAAAATCTGCTGACCTCTCATCCTCTGTGGCAACTCGTGATGAATTGCAAAATCTAGTTTTGGTAAGAAAAAAGGTTTTTCGTCTAAATGTTTTACAACTAAAAATAGTTTTAAAGCTATACTTCATTAAACTATCATTTAAGATTGCAATCCCCTTAAGTCCCCCCATATTTCAAAGACTCTTTGAAATTAGAAGCCTGAAATATACCAATTCCTAAAAGATGTGGTAATCAAAAGACAGGGCATTTTGCTCTGAAGTGTTCATCTCATGATGAAATGAATATTACAACAGCCACAAAACTAAAAAATTCAGTCCCAGAGGAACAACTTGAGCCTATTCAGTGTCTTTGCTATGTGTGGATCTGTTGGGCTCAACTGTGACTACTCCTGTAACACAACTTGTGATTCTGCAGTGAGCCTGGACCAGAGACAGTACCAGCATATAGTGATATCAACAGAGCTACAATGGAGTGACCAAAGACCCGGTGCACTGAAGGTTCAGCTCAGGAAACCAGCTACTTCATAAGAGAACTGTAATTTCCTAACAATGATGTTATTTTTGCACAAACACATTTTGTGGTTGTTTAATTTGGTTTTATGTCAGTGAATTAAACTCATCAATAGTAAGAATGCTCAAGCTTTATGTTAATTTAAATATACTAGCCCAATAGGAAAGGGGGAGATTTTGCTATCACACCTCACCTAGAAATATGAAGTAGCTGAGAAAATTAAATTGTTAAACTAACTACTTTTTTCTAACTATCACTTTCAATGACACATTTGAGACTAGGAACTATGATCTCCCTCCGAAAGAAACATGCTATGCCTAAGTCTTTTCAGATCAGTTCACAGGTGTTTTGCAATTCCATGTTCAATTTTTGCTTTAACCAGTTGCAAGGTGCAGATGTAAACCTTATTTAAACATCTCTTGAATGTTCCTAAACCCTTTACTAAATACATTGTGAAAAACAATGCTGCCCTTCAAGACATGAGAAGTGATTATTTTTTATTCAAAGTTTAGACCTGTCTTTTTGCGTTTTCCTTCAGCCTCCTCCTCCATCTTCTTCTAAAGGAAAAAGTCAGCACTGTACCTCAGAAATTACATCCTCCAGAAATGCTAATAAGGCCAACTGCATTTGCATTGTCAGAAGATGCCGAGCAGTTCAAGGGAACTGAATTAGTTCTCTTTGCCCTGATTTTGCCATCTGGAGAAACATCAGTATTCATGATAGGAATAGCCTTCACAGTTGTCACCATAATGCTATCATAGTAATAGAGATAAATCTGTTTTGCTGAGCCAAAATTTATTGAAGTGATTAATATTCAAAATTATGGATCAGACTTCTATTTATGCAGGTAGGCTTAGTGACATTAAAAGTACTTGGAAAATAATTGCCTTTAAATATTTACATTCATTAGCCTAGCAAAAAAATGGCAGTTTTGCAAAGGCTGAGTTAGAACATTTTGCAGTCCACTTAGCTCTGGTATTAGCATTTTGCATCCCTTGTGCTCTTCTTGTTTACTGTTTCTCCATCAGAAAGAAGACAACAGTGCAGCAGCCACCTCTTGGGACACATTAAAAAGTTAAAGTTTGTTTTTCTCACTGTGGTATTTCTGGCTTTTCTTTTTTAACACAGAAGGCAAAGAGAAAGAAAAAGACCTGGATAGAGGGAGAAAGCTGCTCTCCTGCTGAACAATTTTATTTCCATAAAAAATTCAACCGCTGCAAAATGATTTCTTGAATCAACACAAAAAGAGACATCACTGCAATTCACACACAAGCTCAGGGGAAAGCACTAGGTTTTCTTTGACTGCCTTTATGTCTGGAAAAACTAAGAGGAGTTTTTGCTTCGTTTTGACACAAGGAATTACCAGTCCCACATGTGGATGATGAGACACCACAGGATCATCCAGCTAACTAAAGATATACACACCAGTAAAATTCTCATTTGAGGCCATTAAAATTTTTCAAAAAGCAGCACTGGTTTAGTTACCTACTTGCAGTCTTGTTCCTTCTCTCTCTTACAAAGTCTAGAAAACTATTACAAAGGCCTCAAATCATAAGACAATGTAAACACAATGGAGCTCTTGGTGAGAAATCTGCTTAATAAATATTGAAATACTAAAAGTTGAGGACTCAACCCACACTAGCTTTATTTCTCCCTAAAAAGTGCAACATAGCAAATGAGAGTCTTGCACATTGCTTCAGGCATCAAAAATATAAATAGTGTCAAAACTGGGATCTCAAGCTATGCCCAAGTTAGGACCTGCAGATGGATGCAATTGTCCAAGTGAGTATGATGTTATTTGAAAGCATTCTGGCAAGTCACAGAAAGACTGTTTATTACATGCTCCTATTAACTATACCTGGACTAATTCTGACTTGTGTATCTCCAAGCACACACATTTCTATATTCTTTCTTCACTTTTGAGACATTTTTTCAAGAAAGCATCTCATAAAAGGAGTTGCTCTTCTATGTAATGTTTACTAAGTTATCAACATGCCTCAGTTTACTTTAGACATGAAACAGAGTTGGGGATTTTTTAAAACTTGTGTCAAGTTTCAAACCGTATTTGCAGTAGTATGCAAAATGAACAAAAAAACACCATCTGGAAAGCCTTCTACAGAACATCTTCTGTAACTTTTAACATGGACAGGACTCTGAGCCTGAACCATTATGCTTCCACAGCAGAAATACTCTTCAAGCAGCATGGCTTTCTGTTTTCTCATTAAACTGCCAGGAAAGCACACACATGTCTATGAAAACATATTCTTCACACATATAAAATTATACATGGTAACAAAAACAACTACTTGGTGCTGCTGGGTGGGAAAATGCAATTAGTTTTACTAACGACCACTTAATTAGGCAAAGAAGTCAACAGATATACTTGGCAGTCTCCTTCACTGCTCTAAAGCCAGGGTTTAGCTATTTCCTGAAAGATATTTTGACTGCTGAAGCTAAAATTTTTTTTAGAGCTTTAGAAGTCTGAGAGTTTTTGCTGGGGCTTTGTGGTTTGGTTTTTTTCCTAATTGAAAATGGTATTACTTAGCAACAAGGATTGCACTCTCAACCACTGAAAATACAGTACAAAGTGGTTTAGAAGCAACATCCTTGCTGTTTTGAATTTCATAATACAAAATCAAGTAGACCCTGGGTCAAGCCATATGCTAATAGAAACCAGCTCCTCAACTTCTGCATTCTCCTTCTAGGTCTTGGGCCCTGGCAGAAACAAGTAACTCAGCATGGTCAGGAAATACAGAGAATGGGTGAGGTCAAGTATAGCCGAGTCAACATGGAGATAGGCTGAGTAATAAACTTACTGAAATGAGGCACTGAAGAATTACCATCCTAAAAGCAAGGAAAGCAGGAAAGGATTAATCCCTTTTCAGCTGATGCAGTCACCAACAACGCCTGAATGTCTGAACACCAACAAAAAACTGGCTCCTGACAAAGATCAGAGATTTCAAGTTGAATCCACACAGGATCAAACACTGTCAGGAAAGGTTTTTGAGAATAAAGAGATACTACTCCCACTTTCCATTGGCATGCTATCTCTAGGTCAAATCAATGGAGAGACCATGTGATATCACCTTCCAAAAATATCATTTTTCATCTCTGATTTGCTACGAAACTTGGACTTGCTTTGCCAGACAAGACATAGTGCAGAAATCCAAAAATCTCCTCCTTCAGATCCATTCACTCTAATCCTCCTTCCCTGCATTAAAGTTTCAGACTATTCACAGACTTGAACATATCTGCCTCAAGTTCAAGACCCCATTTAGCTCCTGGTCTTACTAACATTCAAGAAATTGATCGATCAAATCCCAGTGATAATAAGGTTTAAATTAACCACTCTGGCAGCTACATTTCTTTTAAACTGAAAAGACCACAAAGCTCTGGATAAACCAAAGGGGTCCTGGGCTAAAGCATTTTCATCCAAGTGGCTTTGGCAATGGAACAACACAACTGTTTTTGAAAAAAGCTGCAAAACACTCACAGTTTGGAGAGTTTTTCCTCTAAGAATTACACTTCCACTCACAAGCCCTCTCCTGGCTAACTAAAAATCTGAGCAAACTAATTAAAGAAATTTTCTTATTTTATATATGACTTTGCCTTAGAAAGAGAACAGCTTCTTGGAAGAGGTGCCATTTTTCCTCTGAACCACCTTAAAATAGCATAAGTATGTGCTGCAACTTTGCACAGGTGGAAAGCAAATCCTTGTTCTTACTTTTTGCCCCTACAGCTGCAACATAAAAGAGTGCCCTTCAGAAAAATAAATTTCAAATAATAGCTTAATAAGTTATAAAAATATACTAATAAGTCATTGTAATATCTCCTTGTCACAAAGAACTAAGGACTTCAGGCTATATGAGCAAATCTTTCTGTACAAGTGCCAGCAAGGTGCGAGGAGAGGCAAACAGCTTCTGCCTGATACTTGCTACAGGTCAAGTCTCTATTTGCATTCATCTTTACTTTGCTGACTCAAATACAGATGCTCAAAAATGTAAAGCAGTACACTTGGTATAAAAATGCTAAGTGCATTAATGGAACAGCACAACGAGTCTTCAGCTCTTCCTCTGTCTCAAGTTTGTGGCTGCCAATGACATCCTTTCTTTCATGAGGGAGGGGGAGATGTGCTACAGTACATACAGCTTAACAACCCCCAGATTCTGGTCATCTAAGAATATAGTGACCTGAGTGTAGTGTGAGATCCAGGTAAAGAGTTACAAGCTACACTGCTGAGGGTGATCTGTATGTCCTAGAACACTCTGTATCCAAGGGGATGCAGAAATCCATTCAGTCATTTGCTTTTCGCAGTAACAAACATCAAATACCCTTTCTACAAGAATGAGTAAAATATTAAATGAGTTGTATGCCTCCTTTCAGACAGAGTCATTAAGGGAAAAAATTATTTGCAAGACTCATCTGAAACAGTGTTGACATGAAACACTGCTACTGAGAATGAGCCATGGTGCTGTCAGCACCTAAACATCCCCCATGTTACAGCCCTCACGACTAGAACAAATGGCTCCATCTCATCAGCTCTCTCAGTGTCTTGCCACTACAGGCTGGATGAAGAGCATCAAGGCAAAGATTAGGCATGGCACAGATGAAGTGAGTGGGAAGATGAAAGCACACTGAAGCATCACCTTGTTGCTCTGCTCCTTCAATTACCCACTCAATAGCTGTGCAGCATCGACTAGGGTATACAACAGGAAAAACCTTGCCTGGAATAAACCCACAGAGAGATGCCACAGCTCCTGAAGCTGTAGATGAACCTTAAAGGCTCCAGGGAGAAAATATTTGTTCTTCCCAAAACTCAAGGCGAAGCCTATAAGGTCCACAGCTGAATATCAAAATCTACAGTGTAGCTGCTGATTGCTAGGGGGAAAAGGAGAGCACAACTAAAGAAAGGCACAATGCACCAAGCCATTTAACTCTTTTTCTTACTCCTTTTTGGAAGCTGTATTCATAGCAGAATGATGCACGAAAACCAACGTGAGACAAAAAGGCAAAAAGGAGAAGACAATGCCGAAAAAAAAAAAAAAGACAATGCTAATAAAGCTGTTCATAAAACCCAAGAAAAACAAACAAACAAACAAACCTACAACAACAGAAAAGAAAAAAGGAAGGCATTATTTCAGAAATAGCTGCATAATGCAGCTTTAAAACAACATAATAAAACGACACCAGGGAAAGGCTAACTAGCATTTAAAATTCACATTACTTCTTCACACAAAATCTGTCTGCCACTGTTATGTGGCATCATAAAAATCAAGTCACCAAGTAAAGAACAAAACCAAACTGTTACTGGCTTACAGCATGTATAAATGAATGAAACAAGAATACAAAGTCTCTGCAACCATTTAAACACTTTAAGTATATATAAAAAACCCACATATTGTGTCTATAAAAGGATACATATGATAGTAAACATTCACAGAACCCTTAGGACAAGCAAACAGAAATCATAAATTTTAATAGCAAGTCTTCCACAAAGGTCTGAAATGGTTCTAAAGCCAGCCCAAAATATTAAAGATAATTAAGGCACATCGAGTTCTGTTTATCTGTTTGCTTTATATAACAAGTGGATTTATCTTGACAGACAACTGAAGTCTCCTTCCCCTGCCCTCTTTTTGCATTTCAGCAGTACTGCTCAATTATGCAGCATGCAATGTTAAAATACTTATGTGTGATTTAACCATTGTCTGCAGTTCTTGTTGGCTTGCATAAACTGTCTAGTTAATTAATGACACTTTTTCAATGCTATAAAAAGCCTCTAGCCATCTTCCCAAGTAATTTGAGCAATTCATCCATCAATGAAAATAAGTCTTTGAGTTCTTTCTATTTTACTATCTTACAGTGAAATCCTGAGTGACTAAAGACATTGTAAACATACATTGAAGGTCATCCGATGGACTCTCTGCTCAGAGTTGATGGAGGAAAAGACACAAAATTATAGATATTACCTGGCAGTTTAAGGGTTCCTTTACATGAACTTGCGAAGGTCCTCTAAAGGGACAAGAAGCACTCTAATAAACAGTAAAATCATTGTTTACACTTCCAAATTTTACAGGCTGTAATTTTTTTCCATTTTGTCCTCACTTCCCTTCACTCATAATAATTAAGGTAAATATTTGCCTTCCTTATACTGCCCCAATTGCCTGTTTGTAGCTCCCTTTCATCATTCTGTCAACTCATCAGAAGCCTGTCTTCAAGATTTTTTCTCACACAGCTAGATGTCTGAGCATAATTAAACTTGATCAGTGTGACTCCTACAATAGCAAAAACTGCCTGAATCAGATGCACACTGCACCACCCAATTAAAACCAAAACAGTAGGAAGAACAGAAGCACAAATTGCTCATTCCAGAGCAGCAAGCAAGAGAAAACATAGGTAAGAGGATGACATCACTGCCCAAACAGATGCAACATTTTCAAACACTTAAGAATTCCTTAAGAATTCCTAGGTAAGGTTACTATGCCTATATTCATCTTAGGAGTTATTTAGAACAACTATTTCCCAGAAAAGGTGGTAGCAACTGCAAATCATAGACCACAGATGAAAATCAGATGATCCAAAAGCAGACTGTACAATAATGTATTTATTAGTTAAAATTCCTGCCAGGGACTAAAGCCATACCCAAACAAATGAGCCTGAAAGGCAAGCTCATGAAAAGACCTGGTGCCACTGGTAACCACCTGACAGTGCTTCTTGTTAATTAGCTCCTACCTTCTGGTGAGAACTGAGTTCTGGCTCCCACCTCTGCACACAGCATGACACTGATGCTGCAGGGGGCACCTAAAACACCAAGTGCTGTATTAGCACACAGATCCCATCTGACTCCATCGCCAGACCCAGCAAGCAGCATCCATCCCCTCCTTGGCGTGAAGCTTCCTGCAGAAGCATCCTGGGCTCCACCCTGAGGAGCTGCAGGCAGGGCAAAGGAGCTGAAGCCTAACACTGCCTTGTGTCTGCCAGGGAAAAAGGGCTGAAGCATCTGTGGTTGCCATGGGAGTAGAGATGGCAAGAGCTGCTGCTAGAGCAGAAGTGACTAACACCATAGAGACTGCCTTCTTTCCTATGGAGCTACTGCAAACAACTAAAGATTAAAAAAAATATATATATAAAAAAAATAGAAAACAACATACAGACCTCCCACAGCCTGTGTTTTGAGACAAAGCAGTTTCATCTGTTACTGGTCCAACAGGTCTTTTTCCAGTGTCTCCTGAAACCCTGCAGTTCATAGTATCTGTTCCTAATGCTGTGCTGATTTTCTCTTCAACTAAGAGCAGACTGTGGTCTGATTAGACACAGAACAGGCCAAAACCTGAAGCCTGTATTCACCCATACTAATGCACACCATGCTGCAATGGGATCACACACAACAGTAAGGGTTGCACCTCACTGGGTACCAATCAGATTAGTTAACTGCTTGTATACCTTTTTCAAAGCAAACAGATAAAACACATGGGCAAAGTTTACATGTACTCATCATCTGTCATGTCAAAGAGAATCCTGGCCAGTCCCTGAATTTCCACAAATAAAATCTTGCAACAGAAAAGATGAGGTAAAAAAATAGAAATGGGATATTACAGCTGTCAATAAAGTCCAATAATTTACAGTAGCTGAGATGCAGAAAACAAATATACATTAGTAACACCTCTTGGGATATCTAGGAATTAAAATACATTAATTCATTTTCATCACGGCTTTTCTCTGTTGGAGAGTGATTTCCTTCTGATTCCCTTCTCACACACAGAAATAGCAACAGAATCAACTCCAGTGAAGTCTAGGGAGTTACACTATACTGCTATAAACAAACGGATAATCAGACCCCTCTATAGTTCTCACCCAGTTCTAATAGTGTGCCTCTCATAATGAACAGAGATAAGCCTCTTTATCAGGTAAAACCTGGGAGAAGGAAAGGGAGAAGATGCTCCAAGTGCTGCAGACATTCACAGAAATATGTCACTAAGAGCTGAGCAAGCACACAGGAAGGGAGATGAAGCAGTGAAAAATATTTTATATGACTCGTAGGCTTAGGAAAGATCCTCAATTTCTTATCAACATTGCTTCTATAATTGCAAATAAACCCTTTGGCTAGACAAAACTCCAATTTTTCTTACATGGAAGTCATTCAATCTACTCGGTACGTACACTTCCTCTTTGCAGGCAAGTGTGGTACAACACCACAGAGTGGTCTCTAGACAGGGTACAGCATTCTCTGATATTTCAAATCTACTTTTCACTTTAAATATACTTTTCACCCCTCTACGATCCTAGGTAAGCCTCCTCACCAGAAAAATACTCCACACAACTCAGAGGATGTAGTCTTTACTGCATTGTCCCTGCAGCCCTGAAAAAAACACACCAAAAAACCATTTCAAAAGATTGAAAGGAAGGTCACAGTCCTAAGTGATGCCATTGGTCCAAATTTAGCCCAAATATGTCACTCTGCTCAAGATACAGAGGACCCAGTGCTGTAAATTCTTCCTCTCACATGTTTTTGCTTATTATCCTCAAGAGGCCATTGGTATAATGGAGCTCTGTGTCTTGGTCAGATACGTGCTCTGGTTAGAGAGCACAGGAGAGGGAAATACCTGTGGCTCTCCACAGGAGCAGGACTACAGACACACAGCGAAGTGAGAAAATTAACTGCTAGTATTTCACAATAAACCCAGAAGATCACAATCAAAAGGCCTCTCGTTGCCCAGGCACAACTGTGAACCACAGTAACAATCTGTCAGTGACCTTCTCAAGATGATCATCTCATAACATATGATGCTGAGAATGAAAGTGCTGCAGTCAGACAGATTGTATCAACTGTGTTATGACTCAGTAAGTTTCCCTCAACAGACAAAGAGAGCTAAAGAAACAATGAAAACCAACAGAGCCAAAAGAAAAATGATAAAATGCAGAACAGTTGCACCTAGATTAGCAAAATCAACCAATAACTTCCTCAGGGGAAAGTATGTACCAAATCAGTTAAAAAACACAACTCCATACTCAGTTTCAGCACGGCTCCACCCCACTCTGGCCATCTCTCCAACTCTCAGCCCAGCTCTAGGCTCCCAAAAGCTTTTATGAAGCCTTAACTACGCAGTTGGAAGCACAGGTGGCACCAGCTGTTACTGCTGGTGCTTTACTTCCAAGCCTGTGTCAAAGCACAGCAAGGATGCAAACCTAGAGACCACACACACACCCTGTCAAACAGGAAGATGGTGGTAGGAAATTACCCTCCTCCTGCAAAGCTGCCACAGAGCCGTGGTGAGGAGTGAGAAAGGGAACAGCCCACTGGTGTTGAATAGGCAGATAAAAGAAAAACTGGAAAATGAGACTAGAAAACAAGATATGGATGCATGCAGCAGAGTGATGAGGAAGAAAGTTAAGGGAACTGAAGAGTGAGGTGAACAGTCTATTCTTAGCAAATTTTTATCTGAACAATGGAAAACTGATACTGAACAGAATATATAATATATAACTGATACTGAACTGAAAAGTAATACATTCTTCTTGGAAATTTAATTTTCCTAGTTAATTGTGTTAAAGATCATGGTACCATAGAGTATAACAATTTCCAGGAATACTTTCACTAGCAATCTTTATGACGCCTTAGGGTTGGCAAACATAGTACAAAAATATTAATTTGAATTTTGACATTTCTCTTTCACTTGCTGTATTGATGAGTAGACTACATTAGGCAATGGGAAAGACGCTGAAGCTACTCCTGACTAGAATATTACTCTGTTCTCACTTGCATAGATTCACATCAGAATTAAAATTAGATAAGGAGATAAGCTAATAAGGGCATTGATTTCTCGGTGAGCTTACTTGTGTGTAATATATGTAATGTCCTTCCCCCACCATTTTCTACTTTTAGTTTGAACTTAACCTAGTCTCTCACCATAAACCTCACTGAATCATAGTTTCCTGTGAGACAAATACACCTAGAAGATCACTTCCTTCCACCAACTTCAGAGAAGTGTATAAAGATGCATTATCACATAGCACACAGCTCCTCCAGTTAGGAGAACTGTGCAGAGCAACATCAAGGTCGAGACTGGTTTTGGTCTATCTGTCAGTGAGTTTGTCAGCAACAGAGTTTCATAACTCAAACAAATGATTTTTCACCCAGCTAGAATTGGCCATTATGTTTGAATGAACTTATCTGGACACTGAACAAGTGTTTTCTGGAACAACCACTTATGTAGCAGACAGATTAGAAAGTACAAACATATTGGCTAGATTGAACTAAAGGCAGTCCATCACCCCAAATGAAACACTCAAGTGAAGATATTTCCAAATACAGCAGTAACAACTGAGCAATCACACAAGTGGGGTAGCCTCATGTTTAAAACATAGGAGTGAAACCTATTAGATCTTAGTTTCCCTTCCTACTTCCGAAGCTTCTCTTTTCCTCTTAATCTTAAGTAAATTATTTATTGTCAAGCCTTACATTTCCCCAGATTCAAAAAGAGGCAGTAAGGTTCCCTGGCTTTAAAGAGCAGTGTTGCAATAATTGTTTCATTATTCTTTGCAGAGCACTCTAAAATTATTAGATGCTGCTGCAGAAATGCGTATTATTAGAGGTATTATATTCCACTAGCAATTCCCAAAATAACCCTATCTTGTATGAATTTATAGTATTCTAAATTAAAGTCTCTAGTACCTGACTAAAATATTGAACCAGTACCTTTCCAGTGTAAATCTAAGAAGGAAAATAATCCAGTTGTGATTATAATAGAGTTTCCCTTTGCACTCTTCTACCTCCATCATTTTTTTCAGTACTATATTACACACATACTAACTGGGAAGACAGCAAACATGTGGAAGGAAAGACTGTTCCAGTAAGCTCAGCAGTCAGTGGCAAAAAGCCATTGTCAATTCTGCAAATGACACATATGGACTAGGCCAAACCCTAGTATAAATAGTAATGCACCCAATATCACATGTTTTAATAGAAAAACAGTAAAGAATAAATTTCTAACTGGCTTTTTCAAAGCTCATCAAGTTTCAGACTTAATGGTTGGAAAAACAACCACCTAAATTATGTTGGCTGCATAAGTCTGAGAGGTCTCTCTGACAATCAGAATCAATTCAATCCATTTGCTCATGTGAAGATAAACATAACCCTATCTGCCACTTGAACTGCTTCTTTTGCTAGGGAAGACTGTACAGCTGTACACAGAAATGACTAGGTATTTTCTAGACCAGGCCATGTCTCTGCCCAAATGCATTGTCAATTCAGCTGTGTCAACAAATCAGGGTGCAATTACAGATTCCTGGCTCGCATAACTAACGTTGAACAAGACTTTGTGTGAACTGGGATGAAAAGTGATGATAGGTAACTTGGTAGCTTATAATTTTTGCCTAATGAGAATGACAGGATGAATTACATTTCCATTATCTATGGAAGAACTAGTTTTGAGAGCAATTGTTCTTAGGAAGTGACCATTTTATATATCAACTTTTCAAGGAATTGTATTCTATAGCACAATGATGCAATGACTCAATACCACCAAAAGCCTCATTACCTGTTGGTCATCTGGAGTCCATATGCCACAGGTGATCTGACTCTCCAAGTTTATTTCTGAAGACCAGTGTCTTTGTCCACTGACTGAACCAACCAGCACAAATCCATCTCTATAGGAGATGAGTGCTTGAGTCCCATCATGGCTCCACGTAAAGTCACTGACCTTAATAGATTAAAGACAAAACAACAGAGGTATAGAACACATCAGAACCTGTAGCTGTTTTAATAAAAGGTATCACTGCACAGAACTAGAGAGCAAATATTAGCCCAGTTGGAGCTAGTGGATAAAGTAGCTGCCCTTGCAAAGTGTCTTTGAGAGAATTCTTGAAACATTTTTTTATTGAAAGAAATATGCATTTTCTCCTGTGCTTTTCAAAAAGCAAGAAGAACCAACCATTCACTGTCCTCTTTCTTTTGCCTCTCAGTACCTGCTCACTTTCAGAGAGCTGCAGAGAAACCAAGCATACCAACCTGTGCCCCCCGATCGTTCACAAGCTCCACAGACCATCTGCCTTCATATTGTATCCAAACAAATATTCCTCCATCTGCATCGCATGTTGCTAATTTCTGGAATGGTTCGTTCCATCTCACCAGCACAACCTTAAAAGATTACAAACAAAACCACCATTACCAAAATTGTGTTTTGTGCTAACAACTGTTTAACAAGAACCAGTTGAACAATACTGCAAAATAAACATTACCACATTGAAATCCTAAAGATGTACAAAACAGTAATTTTCAGCACAGCATTAGGCGCCTCTCAAGAACAGCTGGAGTTGTTTTGTCATGGTTGTCAGGAAATGCACAGTCTCTCACCACCAGGCCTTTTTGTAAGGCAATACATATTGTCAATAAAATCATACTGTACATTGGAACACAGGAGCTCATTACAGAAGCAGCAAACAGGGGGCCCCATACAGACCATCCAAAACTCCTTCAAATTATTTCCCCCATCGTAACCTCACAGACTGCCAGACTCTACCACAAATCATCATCTCTTGCTGACTTCAAATGATGTTGTGTGCACTGCTGTAAGATTGAGTTGGAATACTCGTATCAATAGTGACATGAAAAAAAAATTGAGAGCCCCAAATTATTACCAACTAGGTATTTCATTGAAATTGCTTTGTATTCCTTCTGCACTCCATAGCAAGCAACTTTTCTGGCTCTTCTCTTTGCATTAGAGCTATCTGGGCTTTTCTGGTGAATATAATCAAGGCTAAAACTACCAAAATGTTCTCTCATTTCTAATTAATATCAATTTAACAAATACCATCTCATTTATGACCTCACAAGCATGTCATCCTAGTGCCTCAAGAAGAAATTAGCTGTAAAATCACTTACTTTCTGTTAGTGACTTTTCTTAAACGCTTTTTTCCAAATTAGTTTCATTTCAAAACATGCAGATACATATGGGATAATTACATTCATAAAGAAGGAGATTCCCCTTGGTTACTTTACAGAGACATGGCATACACAAAAAAATCAAGTACTAAATAGTCTATCAGTGGGACGCTATTTTAACTAAATGAGAATACAGTTCTAATGATGCTTCTCCATAAATCTAAATAGGTAATTAATCATTTAGATGGGAAAAAAAGATCATCTTTTCCTGAGATAAATTTTGCTGCTTACAGAGATGGACTGATGGCTCCTAAAGATGCCAGTCCTCATATGAGCTCTGAGTAGACAGACCCACCACCCTTACAATGAAATCAGCAGTCATTTTCAGAGTTAGGATATAAATATGCATACCCAAAATCTAAACTTTATAGCTGGTAAAAGATGATCTTACAGTTATTTAACAAATGCTACACCGATTCAGAGTGCCAAGGGTCAGAACTTCAGAATGTGAAGAAGAGCAGTAAATAAGACATCCCATTTTGGTAATCAAGAAGCTGTATATTGTTAGTTTTGCTCTGTCCCTCCCATCTAAACATGAATAGCCCAGGTTTGTAAAAATTTTCTTTACTATTTGGTGTAAATCCCATGCACAAAGCCATCATTTTCATCATTTCATCCACCCTAAGGCAAAACACAACAACAACCACGCAACCGTCCTTGCCTGTAATGCCTAACAGCAGGAAGATGTGAAGAAAATGCTGAAACACTGAAAAATCTTAATCTTTACAGACTAATGATGATTATCAATGGAGTGGAAGGTACTTAGCATCACTGAAAACCAGACCTTCAATGCATTAGACACTGCCCATGTTGGACATATCAAAGATTGCACAGGAAAATTGCAAGAGAAAACTTAGAAATGAAAGATAAAATTAACTGTTCAAATAAGATGTGTTTTAGCTAACATCCTCAAAGGTGCTACTACCTGCCTGAAAATTGCCTTGTTCTGTCTGGCAATGATTTGAGATGAGCATGATTTTATAGATTAGACAAATCAGTTGACTTAATGGCCAAAGTGACAACAGCTACCTTGATAGGATTTGTCTCTTTTCTGCTTTAAATAGGAATCTTATCAAAACCTGTCTTTGTTTCCTTCAGATTTGATGAAACAACCAAGGGTACAATTCATTGTACCAAGACTATCTCAAGACTCCATCCCAACTGGATACAAATTATTAATTTCCAAAATAAATTTACTGCTTTATAATCACAACTGGAAGTGAGACAAGAATTTTATATTTTGGCAGCAACCTAAATAAGGAAGCAAATCTGTAATTTGGAAATTCAGCTTCTTTAAACACAGAGCAAACATTATAATTTTATGAGGTCATTTTTAAGATGCTTCCATCATTTACATTTAGGATCTGACTACAGCTGTGAAGTTCACAGCTCAGCTGAGTATTTCCAATTACATTTTGGACACTTAACATACTGAAGCAGAGATAAAGAGAGGAAGAAGTATTAAGACAACTTTTGGCTTTTATATTGGCTAAAATGTAAAGCACATGAAAACATGTCTCACTGATAGTGCACTAAAATAACACATAAGCTTGAATTACCACTCTGCAAAGAGGAATTTTATTGCTAAGCCATAAAGGCAAAGATATCATTACTTTCACTAACAGCTTCAACTCACAGGAGACTCATTTTTACTTCTGTCTTTAATGGTTCTCTGCTTCCTACTGAGCATCTTCATACAGGTACTGAAGGACTAAGCTGTTTTATCTTGTACTGAAAGAGCAAAAATATTGGTGTGACAAAGAAAGCTGACTTCATGCCATTTATGGTCCATACAGCTTTTGTATTTTTTCTAATGATTTTTGTTGGGTTGGTTGTTGGTTGGGTTTTTTTAAGACACTATAAAAATATCTATCTGTTGCTCTTCTACTCTAGAAAAAAAATCATATCACAGACATGATTCAGCTTCTAAACTGCTCTCTCATATAAGAAATTATCTCCCATGAATAACACTTCGAGGCACTCCTGACCCAATATACTAAATAAAGACCAATGTATCACTCCCAAACAGGATGCCTTCCATGAAGTTCAATGAGCTTTTGAATTAGGGTTTTACATTTTCTTCAAGTTCCTTTTTATAAAATGTGTAGTGAAACATTTATTCCAGAAGTGGATCATTCTTCAGAGCATCTTCAATAACTCTGCTTTAATTGTCAATTTGATTTTTAGGAATTAAAATTTAATTAAATTTAAAGGTGGTAGAAACTCTCCCCAGGAACTGACTGCATATTTAATGCTACAAACACAGCATAATCAGCAAAAAGTTAAAAACTGAAAAATTATTTTCATTGCAATTTAGGTTATGTGAGGATTGTTATCCTCAATATTATAACACTTGTTTTTGTATAAAATTAAAAGGGATAATATTGTTAACTTATACTTGGGAGATGAATCCTTACATTCACTTCCAGTACTATGGACTAATGAAGAATAAAGTAACTGATAACATTTCTCAATTAAAATGCTGCACAAATGTAAATTACATTAATGAACTTGAGCTACTTCCCTGTACGTCTTATCTGCACAGATGCTCCATTTAGAAAAGGCCTTTTTTATAGCGAAGGAAACATCTGTATCATTCTAACTGAAAAAACCAACAGACAATAACTTAGCCATTTTTTTTAAGATCACTTAATTATGCTTTCAAGTTTCCATTTTTATTCATACTAATGCTTTTAGATTCACTACTGCAAATACGAAAACAATTCAAATCTGTCTCAGGCCTGGAGGATCATCAGGTTTCTTAGAAAGACACTGCCACAGAAAGACCATCATGCAGCTAACAATGTTATTATTTATTAAAAACTTAGACTTTTATGCAACTGCAATTTCTGGAGTAGCAAATATGTGATTAATAATAAATGTGATATCTTCCCAACAGAAGCCAGATCTGAGTATTTAAATTCATTATGTGCTACTGGCACTTTTATTAATTTTTTCACATTTTCTACTCTGAAAAAACTACTGTGCATGAACACAGTACAAGACTGCTAAAATCCAAAATATTTTAAGAGCCTTTGTTATTCCTACTCTCATTACAGTTTTTGAAAGAGATGAAAATATGATACCAATCAATCTTCATTGCATCAGGTTTCATTACTGAAATCTTATCTCTGTAGTTCCTAAGATATATGGTACAAAATTGCTATAGAGGCAAGGTACAAACACCTAGAAGAAATAGACAGATATACACAAACATCTAGAAAAAGTAATTAGAATAATTAGAGTTAGATTTTAGATTAGAGTTAGATTTTATTACTGATATGCTGTAGGGAGTCATAGTGAGTAATTATTTACAATCTTTGATCCTCCGTCCATTTTACTGGGAATAAGGCATATGATATCTAAAGATAGAAGATGGAAGTCTTCTCCAGCATTAATTTTCACATACTCTATGGAGATCTGCTTATAGATGGACTATGGAAACAAGAGAGATTAGAGAATACTTGATGGCAAATATTTTATTACAGCACAATTTGCTATACCTGGAGAGCCAAGAGAACCAGGCACCTTTGCAGGGTGCACAGAATGTGATGCATTATAATTCCATTGAGTATTTACAATACTAAACATTCTATGGAATTGCTGGCCTTCTTTTTCCCCCTAATGAGTAATACTATATCTAATGCTATTCAATGTGCTGCTATGAATCCCACCTTCCAAGCAGTGACAGTGAAAGACCCAACTGTCCCTAGGACAGAAATAGAAAAAACTAATGAAGGTGGTCAGGGTATTGTCTACAGTAGTGGATCTGAAGTCTTCTTCTAATCCTGTGCTTTTAGGTAAGTACCTGTAAGAGTTTTTAAAGGAACTTAAGGGTTGAAACAAAACACTGGAAAAACAGAACTTGAAAATCTACGTAGGATCACTGAGCATCAACTATTTGGTGTATCAACCAATCCTATCATGCAATCCCCTAATAAGGGAACTGACCTTCACTCATGCTTATAAGTACACAGAAATATGTGCCTGCAGGGCATATAGTGCATGCAACACATGGGCACACATTACAGTTCAGTAATGGCAACAAAGATGAACAGATGTGTAAGTGTATCTGTCAAATAAAAAAGAAGTATGTATCTGAGTAGATATACACTTATAATATATATATATATATACATTGCATACATATAACATGGGTGCAAATGTTGTACATTTGTTGACTGGAATTTAGTTAACTAAAGTGGATTTTTATAACAAAATTACAATCTAACAGTGACAAGAGGTGCCCAGAATAAGCAGTATCATTGCAGTTAAAAACCTGCTGCTTCTCATCATACTTTGCCTATAACCAATGCTTGGTCCTGCATATGCTTGATTAAATGAAACATAAACTTAAAATAAAATATATTAGCATTTCCAAAATAAACATAAATTTAAAATAAAATATATTAGTATTTTCAAAATAAAGGATATTCATGTTTCTCTCTCCTAATTCATATGCTGCAAATAGACTGTCTGCAATTATTCTTACTTTTGCATTGATTTATGACCTTCACTTCTTGCCATGACAATAATGCTATGATAATTCTCTACATTCAAACTAATTCAATCACAGACAAACAGCATCACATAACTGTTCCTTCTGCTAGTAACACCAGACTCAAAGATCAGCCCACATGGTAGACAGCTAGGCTGCCTCTCATGGGGTGGCACACCCATCTTCCTACTTGTCTTATACATTCTCTAATTATACAGTCCCTGTCTCTTCCACATCCACAGAACTTTGACTTTTTTGTTTCTAGAGACATCACACCAGGGTAGAAGTGATTCGTTTGCATACAGAGCTGTCAGTTTTCAGGGTACAATACCTGTCGAGGAATTATTATTAAGAAGAAAATACTACTATTAGTAACAAACATTGTGCTGCAGCTAAAGAACAGCAAATTTGTAACAGTGTCTGTGTTTCTCCAGAAAAAGTGCCAACTCACAACAGGGGCTGCACATTATGCAATGGGTAAAGGAACTGTTAACAAATTATTGGAGACAAAACACAAAATCCAAATTCTTCATGTTTCTTTAGTCTAAATGCTAAGTAAATGAAGTCTTTTCCTGGAAGAACTGAAATAGTCTCCAGATATCTCAGGGATGAATGTCCTTTAATGAACCTTACCCCTGCTGTGGGAGAAGCTGTGGTCACTGGCAATGTGTGCCGGCAGCTCAGTGGCAGCTCACAGCCCCTGTGGGGTTTGGCTACAGCTGCAGGGAGCCCTTCCCACTGCCACTTGTACAAGAGGTCTGCTGCTGTATCCCAGGATCCTATCTTTCCCTTGAAAAAACTGTATTACTCTGCCAGCAGCTGTCATCTTTATTTTTCTGCTCTTTGAAAAGGAGCTTTCAATTTCTATACGTAATACTTAAATAAACATAACACCATTCTTGTGAGAGATTATATAAAAGCTAATAACTACAGGGTTTTAAAAATACAAAAAAATAAAAATCCATACAAGAACCAAATCTGAAGAGCCTTTTTTTTTTTTTTTAACAGGAAAATTGATTTGATGGTATTACATTATCAATAAGCTAAGCATGGTATCTGTGTCAGCTGGGGACATAACCTCACACTAGCTGAAACCAGAGGTAAGCCCAGCAATAAGGTGATGACCTTACCAAACTTGAACAGTCCAGATCCAATTCTGTACACCTTCTTCTGACCACAAACTTCAAATCATTCTGTGTCTTTCACATGAAAAACTGATTTGCAAAATCTTACAAAGTAACTACATCCCTAAATGAAATACCTCGGGTAAGAGCCTGAAGGTAAGTATAATGCAGGAATACATTAGAAGCTCTCTACCATTTTGTTCAACACACTTGTTCTAATTTTCTTCCCCTTTCTCCTTTGCTTCCATAATGCGCAGAGCATGCACCAGGCTGACAAAGACTCAGATCATCTGCAGGAAGAGAAAAGGCCAGACAGGAGCAGTGCAGTTTACCAGCAATATCCTTCTGAGTAGGCATAGGAGAAGTAACCATTCACACTGCCCTCATTTTTTCTCTGTGTTAGTGACTGGTGCCCTCTGCAAGTAATAGTGTGGTTGTTCACACCCCAGGAGGAGTGCTGATGCTCCTCAGAAAGCTTTGCCTATTTGCTTCACAGACAAAATGTCACACGCACCTATTTATAAAAGGTAATTTGGGATTGGCATCCAACCCACTACATATACCTATACATATACATTTTTGAAAGGCATTATATAGTTGGCATCCAATTTCCAGTGGAAAGCATTATGACCTTTAAAAGCTCTAGGATATCATTATGGCAAATAGGGAACTGCAAGAAAAAGTCATTTTGATAGCTATTTTGAAGAGGGAAAATACTTAGTGTGAGTAAGATGTTGTCTTAAAAATACCTAGACTGTCAACATCTCACTGAATACATTTAGGAGCCTTGATAGTAAACTGCCAAGACAACAACTCCAAAAGGCTCTAAAGCTTTACAAATCTCCTTATGTTCCTTAAGTCACACACTTCATTTTAAGAAATACACCCCTGAAGCCTGTTGAACCCAAGAATTTGCCACATAACCATTTCATATGTTCACAGAACACAAAACATGCTATCTGATCACCTACCTTAGAGCAAAGTATCCCCAATACCCCTCACAGATACCAAACAAGAGGCATTACACTCCTATGTATGAAGTGGCTCATAGGGTCAGTCACAAAGGAATCACTCTTTTCACTTTAGAATCATGATGTTTACTCATGTCTTCAATGAACCTAACATGGATGAGGAGACTGGTATCTGGCTAGTTCTCATTGAATAAGTTTCTTATCTATTTGTTCAAGGGTTATGAAAGAAAATAGTTGGGTATAACCTAAAGGAAAATAATTATGGTATAAAACAGCAAAGGTCTGAAGTCTACCACCCATATGAACAATATATCTGCACACAGTGTTCTTGGAAGGGAAATGGGTGGAGGTCTGCTCGTTTCCAACCTCACAGGCAATCAAGTGAAAACAAAAAGGAGTATAGTGTGCTTTTGACTCCCTTCCCTTCATAAAGATGCTCAAGTCCCAAAAGCTCTTTTTCAGAAAAGATAAGTTTCCACAGAAAAATCTTTTTTAGAGTTATGTCATGCTCACTTCAGTGAGGGAAACTCCTTTATAGAAGGTACACTACTGCCCATATCCTATCAATGCTCTTCCTATCCTTAAGCTTCCTGCAAGATACTTCTGTTGTATACTCCCTAGAAGAGCAGAGGCAAGCACAAGTTGACTAAAAATAAAGCAAAACTGAATGTTGGTAAGGATGAACAAAGGATAAAATAGCAATTCCACCACTTTCCTTCTCAGAAGGAAGATTTCATTTTCTTCTAACTTCCATGCAGATAAACACACCATAATAAAAAAGGAGAAAAGCTATTCTAACTAAAGCTGAACAGTGGTTTTGCCTTAAGATCAAAATACCCAGAACAAAATAGTTTCCCCTTTCTCTAACAAATCACTGATGAGCACAATTAGGAAAGGCTCATTGCTATTAAAAATAGGACACATCCAGTAACTAGCAGTTCCTTAGGTTGTAGCACCTACAGTAAAATATTTTCCCTGACCAGACTCAAAATGCTCTGGTATTTAGCTTACATTAAAAGTAAATGAGCCTAATGCTCATTTCTTTAAGGACTGACAAAATTACATTACAGATGGTGTAAATCAGGACCATTTTAGAACTTTCACATTTCCATCCTCTTTAAGTGACATCAAGCTGTAACAATAACACTCTCTGATGTCCACCTATGCATCATCACCATTATGAATTCAAGAGACCATGTCCATCATTGTCAGAAAATCCAAGTAGAGGGGTGAAAAAAACCAATCAGAACACCCCAAAAAGACAGATCTAAAATTTTTACTGACTTTTTTCCTGGTTAAAATACAGAAAATATTGGATACAGAGACACATCATATCAGTTCTGTCTTCGTGATACTTTTCAAATTTTATAATAATGAGGCGTAACATTCTTAAGAGAGTTTAAAAAGCAATAGAAGTAACTGAAGTCTTCAGATATTAAAGGAAAATAAAAAAAGTATATTGGCGAAGTGGAGTCATGACAAGAGTCAGGAAATATAGGAATGACTTGAAAACAACGAGAATAAGACACTGAACATTACTATAATATGATGATATTCAGAAAACTGTATTTTAAGTTAAATATCAAGTAAAGCTTCCAGTAATGAAAGAAATCACTGAACAGCCTTCTAAAAGAAAAGGTGGAATGGAAGAAACCTTTGGAAAAACCTCGTACACATTTTCATATAGCATTAGAAACATAGTGCAGGGACTTGATTTTTTTTGTGTTAACTGACTACACAGTTACTGCAATCCAGTGCTTCTATTATTAAAACATTGTTTTCTTATTCACTGAGATTTAAGAAAAAATAATTTAATTTAATAAATAATGTAATTTAATTTAATTATTATTAATAAATACAAGGCAATTTTTATTATCTCGGGGTTTTTTATAGAACAGTATTGCTTTAAAGCTCATTTGAGTGCTTAAGTGCTGCACGCATACACGAATAAATATGTATCATTTCAGTGTGACAGGCATGTAATAAAAAGATTTAGTCCTGTCCTATGCATGCAGGTGAGGGGGCTTTATTTATATCTTTGTACAGCTATGATTAAATTACACTCTAAAGACTAGGGGTATAGGTGATGGCTGCCTATATGGTCTGCCAGCTATTTCATGACTTCATGGAGATCTGAGCAATCAGTACTCCCATTAGTTTTGCTCTGGGTGTGCTCTTGCTACTTTGAAACCTTATTCTGCTAGTACTTGCAGAGTACATCCTCTTCCTCAAAGAACAACAGCTGAAGAGAAACAGCATGGGAGCCATTCCCTTTTCAGAAACCTTCAATAACAAAGTGGTGACATCATGAGCATGAGGGTGGAACAGCTCCATTTGGAAATTGTTCATGTTACTAAGTAGCTACTGATCTCCCAGGTGGGGATAGGGAAGGCTGATCCTATGAGGTTGTTCTTGAAATGACCATGTCTCCTTTTTCCAACAAACGTAAGCAACAGAGAGAGTTGGGGGGTAAGGGTGACAGATCAAGAAGTGGGGAGTTAGAAATGTGACCTAAGCCCTAACAAAGGGTACTTTTTACCAAGCAAAGTCCTCTACACAGCACCAAAGAGTAGACTGTAGAGGACTTAAGGATACTTCAGGGACCATCAAGTATCCCAGTGTTTAGATGGTAGAGTGATAGAGCCCCAAGGAAGCTGACTTGTGACCAAGCTCAACTAGCATGAGTGAGGAAATGAAGATGAGCTAAGGCTTCATCTAAGCAGCCCCAAGCAGTGGATGAAAGGGATCCCACAGCTGCAGTTTTTGGCCACCAGCTTCCTCCACCATCCCCTGTGCCAGAGCCACAGCTGAAAGGTGGACACATAGCGCATGGCAGCCACTGCCTCCTCCTGCTCTGCACCCAGGAATTTTTTTTGGCAAAGCTCTGTCTTAGTGCCTACCACATTCTTACAGTTATATCCAGCTCTGCTACAGTTACTATACAGTAATTAATACAAACTACGTTTCTGTAGAAAATACCAACAAAACTACTGCTGTACCCTAATATGCCCAAGCTTCCCAGGATGTTGACACCTGCCCAAAACTTTGCATGGCCACAGGAGGGGCATTCTGCCTGGCCCATGATGGCACTCCCAACGTGGCTGACACTGCATGCATCACCAAACCTCAAATTACTCCCTGAAGAACGTTTTGTTCTTAACATATCCTGTGCCAAAGCTGACACTGTTGCCAAAAGGAGAAGAATGAGACAGGGAGCCCTGGACAGTGTCTCTCAGCAGAGAGCAAGGGACTGCAGAGAGGCAGGTATTGAGCAACACCTGGTGCCCAGTCTGACTACCAGTCTCACACGATCTTGAAATATTAGATTTATCAGTACTATAAATAAAATCATGTGATGCAGACTCATGCACTGTAGTCTGTTGTTATGCAGTGAAAACAGTACAGCTGAGATAATGTAGCTATGAGCCAGTCATCTACAGTTAATAATTTTATTTGCATTTATGATCTAGTTAATTTACACTACTTTAACAGAAACCATGGTAGCCTAGAAGTCTGTTGATATTACTGCATAGGCACACACTCAATTTATTACCCATTGATTTCCTAACATTCTCAAATACGGTGGTATTTTTCAAGACCATTTTACTGCTTCTGATCAGCAGTTTTGAGTTATGCTTGCCATTTGAAGGCCAAATACCAACATTTTCCTCTGACATTTTGGAATTACCTTACCTTCTAGGAATTAAGCAGAAATTAGTATTGTTGTAAGTTTTTTTTTCATATATGCCTTTCAAGAGGGTTTGATTTTGAAAGTCCTTTCAAATACCTCTACATTACATTTAAGATCTTCAGACAAGATCAGTAATTATTGGTTTGGGTTTTTAAAAATTATCCTAAAACATAATAATGTCACATAAACCCAGACACAACTCCAGACAGTAATGGTACACCAACATAGAGATGAATGTGCCTGCAAGACTGCAAGTACAATTCCTGAAAAGGTTGCTATTAGATAAAATGGCAGGACTAGGAAGAAATTTTCTAGTGTGAGGGTGGAGAGACACTGAACAGGTTGTCCAGGGAGGCTGTGGATGCCTCATTCCTGGAAGTGTTCAAGGCCAGGTGGATGGGGTTTTGAGCAACCTGATCTAGTGGGAGGTGTCCCTGCCCATGCAGGGGGGTTGGAACTAGGTTATCTTTAAGGTCATTTCCAGTTGAAACCATTCTATGATTCTATAATGACTAAGACAACCAGCTGATGTCTGCCAAGCACGAGAGTCAAACCCATTTAGGGTCAAATATAAGTTAGTACAGCTGAAACTTTAGCAAAAATGATATATTACTCATCACTACATACACATGTAGAAAGGAATGAATGCTAACAAAAATCAGCTGTATTGCAACTGTACCATGTAAATGTGCTTTTTTAGGCAGACAAAACAAGTTTTCCTTAGTTTAGGTTTGCCAATGCAATGATTTAACTGAAGAAATCAGGTAAAGACAACAGTTGCTTACATCATGCTTTTCAGTCACTACAACCAAAATTAACTCCAGAATATGAGTGCAGACAGCACTCCAGCAGTAGGGGCATTTTTAAGAGCTGAAGAATTTTTATTCATACACATAATGCACATTTGGCCAAGAAAAGCAATTCAAGACCTACTACCTGAATTTACAAAAACATCAGTTTGTGACATTATTTACTTTTGTGGAATCTTGTACATGACTTGACTAAACACTGCTGTTTAGCCACAAAACTTGGTGACAACAAGAGATATTAAGAACCACCCCTGCCATTCAGCCAGTGCCTGAAAACAGACTGCACCACTCTGAAGCCAGGTATTACCCACAGCAAATGCTATTTGGGATGTTGCTGAGAATCAGCATTAATTTCATATATTTTATACAAATATTATACAAATTGCATCACTGAACTCCTACTTAACATGCTACCTTAGGAAGGAAGAAGATGAAGAAACAGAAAAAGCAAAATATATCCCTAGCAGATAGATATTGTCTCAAAATCTCCAGTGTAAGTCTTAATATCCCCTACAAAATTATTCAGCATGGATTATGGCAGCAGAAAATATTTCTGGTATTCTTGAAAACAGCTCTCTTAAGAGACTTAAAACCTCTTTTTAAATTTTCTACCTAGAACTTACTACTGTAATGAAACCACAGTTCTAAGCAAGAATTTCCTTGTGTCAGTTTTGGACTTTGTCACCTTCTGAATTTTTTTAATTCACCATTTTAGTGCTTTGAGACAAGGAAAACAGGAACTACCCCAGTGTATCTTCTCTGATACCATTTACTGGTTTATACAGTTTTAGCCCATCTCTGACTCATCTACATTCTAAGGTAAACAGTCACAGTTTTATTCAGTCACTCCACAGCTGAGATTTCCCAGATTCTTATTCAGCTTCACCCCATGTTCCCAGAACTCCCACTAACTCTTGAATGTTATCTTGAGGTGAGACGAGGGCGTTCTTGATATATCAGCTTTTACTTTTGGCACCACTCTCCATGCTATTCTTGATTACTTTTTCTATTCCTCATGGTATGCTTTCAAAATTACTGGGATTTTTTCTTTTACTACTGTATTTTTCAAGTCAGATGCACACTAAGAAGGAGCTCGTTTTCTCTAGTCCAGGTCTTTCCTAAAGGAGGTCTCCTTGGAGGGGCATAGGACTGACTACCACATAGCTCTCCACATGCAGTGATCAGACACAATTTAGGCACTTCTAAATTCTGCTTTTAGGCAGGGCTAGTGGAACAGGCACAATGCCAAGCCTGTAAGAGCAGAAGTCCCCACCAGTTTAAAGAGAGGATTTATCAAAATACTGCTGTTAGAAGGTCTAAGCATTTAATGTGCCTTTTGCTTCTATCTCCAATACAGGTTTTGAGTCACGCCAGCAAACCGACTCTCTTCTTAGTAGTTCCATGTTTCTTAATCGCCATCTGCAAAGGACAAAACTTTCTAAAAGCTTTCATCAATTGAATCAAGTTATTTACCATCTTCCTCCCCTTCGGTTTGGTGCAACTCTATTTTCTTCTGTGCAATCTTGATGGCTGCAATCTATGAATTGTGACCTGTCAGTGACAATTATTTCAGCTAAATTATCGACTAGCACCATGAGCTTACTGGGCCGTAATTCTCCAGATGCTTCCTACAGCCTTCTAACACATTTACTCCCACATTTTTATTGCTTTATTTCTAATAAGACCATACCTATTTTGTCTAACACCTCAGCCACCTCATTTTTGTGCTGCTCTCTCAACAAATCTGGGTGTCTACCTGCAGTGAGGACTAGCACTAATAAATAATTTAACATGTCTGCAATATTCTACTTCCTTGAATTGCTGCCTCTGTGTGTGGCAATCCACCCATCCGGTCCACCACTTGGTCTCACCAAATTCCAGCTTCTGTTTCACTTAAAGCATTGTTATTTGTTCCTGCTCCTTCAAATATATACCACACTGTCTGCATTTCAGTCTTCTGGGGTGCATTTTTAACTGTTGTAGGATTAATTTAGGGACTTGACTTACTCAGTCCCAGAGCCAAGCACCTTCCTAAAACCAAAGTTTTCTTCTCTCCAGGCAAGGTGCACACGAAAGACCACCTGGTTACTGGATTCTGGCTACAGGATCCTGGGGCAAAGGTACTGCCTGGGACAGGGCTGTGGACAGGGAACTGTCAAGCATCTTCCTTCCTTGCTCCCATCACTTACAGGAACATCAAGGAAATAATGTTTTTGGTGAGTGGGTTTCTGCAAAGGATCAGCATATTGCCCAAAACTTGCAGTTTTACTCTTATTTTCCCTATTTGTTTGGCCTCGCAGAAGATCAGAAGGTAAAAAAGTATTCTCATTGATAGTTTGCCACTAAACAATTTCAAGTATTTTTCTGAGATCATAATGAGTAGAATGATGTATATTAACAGTTCAAAAGACAGAAGGCCTGAAAACTTTAGTATTGTTACATTCATGTCATAAATTTCATTAATTGATACACCCTTTCAACAAAAACCTAAGACTGTTGAGTGGTGTCAGGGCAGTGTTTAGACCCTACACAAACACTCCCAGGTTGGCTGAGTGAGATCTGCCAAGCACTGTGCTTCAAAGGAGACTCAGGAAGAGCTGCTGCATAAATCTTCTTCAGTGGGCAGAGCTCCCATCTCAACTTCTCATTGCCACACCTGGTTCCCATCTTGCTGTTTCTTCATTACTGCCAATGCAGTTGTGTAAATCAGATCACAGAAATCTCTCACAATGATTAAGTGCTGCTGAAATTTAGTGCACAGAAATAAAGCTCCTGAATAAGTTCCCATACCAAAACTGCATTAATGCCCCTATGGTATTCCTGCAGTGACAGGAACAGGCTGGGAGCACTGCCGAGCATGTTCATGTAAGAGGTGATGGCCTCTTATGCCAAACCTCCCACATGAGTTCCATCTGGCTTGTATAAACTCCAGAGCTGAAGAAAAGCTACTGTCCTGTAGTGCTTCAAAACCTGAATCCCTTAGAATCATAGAACCACAGAATTTTTTGTGTTGGAAGGGATCTTAAAGATCACCTAGCTCCAACCTCCCTGCCATAGGCAGGGACACCTCCCACTAGACCAGGATGCTCAAAGTCCCTTCCAGCCTGGCCTTGAACACTTCCAGGGAGGGGGCATCCATAACTCTTCTGGGCAAACTGTTCTGGTGTCTAATCACACTCAATGTAAAGAATTTGTTCCTAATATCTAACCTAAATCTACCCTCTTTCAATTTATAACCATTCCCCCTCATCTTATACCTACAAGCTCTTGTAAAGTCCCTCCCAAGCTTTCGTGCAGGCCCCCTTCAGCTACTGGAAAGCTGCTGTAACAGTTGCTGTAACAACCCCACAAGTCTATGGGACCAGATGGGATTCACCCAAGGGTGATGAGAGAGCTGGCAGAAGAGCTCACCAAGCCTCTCTCTATCATCTACCAACAGTCCTGGCTCACTCGGGACATCCCAGATGATTGGAAGTTGGCGAATGTCACGCCAATCCACAAAAAGGGCCAGAAGGAGGACCCGGAAAACTACAGGCCCGTCAGCCTGACCTCAGTGCCTGGCAAGGTTATGGAACAGATCATCCTCAGTGCAATCACACAGCACCTGCAGGATGGGCAAGGGATCAGACCCAGCCAGCACGGGTTTAGGAAGGGCAGGTCCTGTCTGACCAACCTGATCTCCTTTTATGATCAGGTGACCCGCCTGGTGGATGAGGGGAAGGCTGTTGATGTGGTCTACCTGGACTTCAGCAAGGCCTTTGACACCATCTCCCACAGCATTCTCCTGAAGAAGCTGTCAGCCCACAGCTTGGACAGGAGCACCCTGTGCTGGGTTAAGAACTGGCTGGAGGGCTGGGCCCAGAGAGTGGTGCTGAACGGGGCTGCATCCAGTTGGCAGCCGGTCACTAGTGGTGTCCCCCAGGGATCAGTGTTGGGCCCAGTTGTATTTAATATCTTTATTGATGATTTAGATGAGGGCATTGAGTCCATCATCAGCAAATTCGCAGATGACACTAAGCTGGGGGGAAGTGTTGATCAGCTGGAATCAAGGGTTGAACTTGATGATCTCTGAGGTCCCTTCCAACCCAGCCAATTCTATGATTCCATGATCTCCCAAGAACCTTCTCTTCTCCAGGCTGAACAACCCCAACTCTCTCAGCCTGTCTTCACAGGAGCAGTGCTGCAACCCTCTGATCATCTTTGAGGCCCTCCTCTGGATTCACTCCAACATCTCCACGTCCTTCTTGTACTGGGGGTCCTGGAAGAGCTTTTGCCATGCCTTGCCTTCATCCAAGAGGAAACCTGCTGCCAAGTGCACCAGGAGCACCTCAGGGACCAGGAGCACCCTGCCCTGAGGAACACAAAACTTAAGATGCCTGATGATTTTTTACACCCCAGTAATATTGACAACATCTAAACACAGAGGTCAACTATGACCATTAAAACCCATCCTAAGCATTCAGGAGTTAAAAGAGGATGATTCTGCTGTTCTCATCATGAAGCTGAAACATACCTCAAGACTCTGTGCCTTGGTTCCTAACTATAATTTGAGAATGTATTCAGATCATGACAGACTGGTGAATTTGGGGGGATTTTAGCGCTTCTATTTTGGGTGTAATATTATTGGCATCTTGCCCCAGAGTGGCATCACAGTCAAGAGCAGAATTCATGATCGAAAGGTTTATTTTTCTTTCTTCCACAGTTCTCTTTCCATCTCCCACGCTCACTATAAATAATGCACAACTCTCATGTGAAGCGAATTAAAAAAGGTTGAAGGCCAGAAATATATACTCCACAAATAGATTCTAAAAAAACTTTCTTTTCGGGCAGCTAAGTGTTCCAGGCTAACTTACCCACCCACTCAGCATCTACCCAAATCTAGAGCATATGATAATTCATCTACAGTAAAGAGATTTTCTTCCAAACTGGTTTTCTTTGAGCTAACCCATTCTGCTCCAAGACTCAAGGTGTGCATACTATCCTTATTAAACAACACTCTCATTTGAGACTCATCCCTACTTATATAGCCCAAGCTTTTGAGGTCTGCATAATACTTTTGAGCATCTCTGGGAATATCAGGACTTCAGAAACTGACTCTCAATTTGGGATATCAGTAATGCCCATTTTTTCACAAGGAGTTATCACTATCCAGCAAAATGAGAACAGACCTCCAGAAATAGGGGTAAAATTAACACAAGATATTTTTCAGTTGTAAAGAGGTGTTATTTAATGTATAGTCACAAAGCTAAGGGGACAGCAATGCTGGTCCCGAGAAAGGAAAATTAAAGGGATTCTACAGATCACAGATGAAGATTAACCTCCTTGGTTTTTTCCTCCTTTTCCTACAAAAAATCTGTAGCAGTTAAATCATCTTGTCTAATCCCATTCTGTATTACTTAAGCATACACTATCTACACACTTAACATTATCCACAATTTACAGCACTGTATTCTGATCGCTCTTCAAGGTATCTCATGGCTGCTAACTACTTCCAGGCAACACAGAACTCCTGTGATGCTGTACATGTCACTAAAGTACTTATTCTAGGACAGAAGTTCTCAAACTTGGGAGTCGTGAATAGCGTTCAGGAATTACAACCGCCTTCTCTTTTCTTAAAATAGATGAGAGGAGGTGATCCAAAGAAAACGTTTTTGTAATGAGAGGTCAGCACTCAGAGATCATTCCACATGATTGGACTTAATAATTTGGATGGCTTAGGGACTATTTTCAACATGCAAATATTATGACCATAGATAAATATGACACAAGCAAGCACATCAACTTGCCAGGGAAATTTTAAAAACTCCTCAGTATAAGTACAGGCACATTGTAAGAAATGTGATCAGCCATAGAGTCAGACTTAAAGGGAGCAATGCATCATATAGCACACAGGCAACACCTCTCACAAAGTAATGCAACACTACAAGGAAAAGCAACATAAAATGTGATTTACTTAATGTATTTACAATACAGTGTTTTGTGGGAGTTTCTTTTCCCTGAAAAAAATCAGCATCTGTACCTTTTCACCCAGATCTGAGACAAAAGCACATCAAAATTATTTTATCCAGATCTTGGCTTGCATTAGTTAAGGACAGGAGCTGGGAAAGAAACAAAGAGACTAAAAAGAACATTGCAGTTGAGAAAGATATCACCTTCTAAAGGTCACAAGCACCTTGCTCTTTAAAACCAGGTGAATTTGGCTCATTCCTGAAAAGAACATCTAAGACCTTTAATCTGCTTTTGTATCAACTTCCCAGCAGAGTTGGGAGGTTTGGTTGAGGACCAAACTTGCTATAGCTTCTGTGAGCAAAGCAGCAGACTGGTTGCCACGCAGCAGAGCAAGTCTACAGCCTACTTGTCTTCCAGCTGGGCTCACTCTCACAAACATCAAGAATAAAAAAAACAATAAAGAAAATTTTACAAGGCAGGTAAGAAACATACATCTTTTAATGGTAGAGGTGGTGTTACAGCAAGAGCTTGAATTAACTCTGCACCTTCATCAGACAACTGCCTTTTAAGCTTATTTTCACAGATTCGTGTGGGTGAGGCATTGCAATGATTTCTACTTCAAAAGGCAGTAGTAACTGAGACTTCTTTTGGATCTCTATGCCACATATGATAGCATCTTCTCATCAAACAATAAGACATACCAAAAACTTCCTGACCTGTGCAAGCTCCTCAATGACAATTTTGACAGAGTGAAAAGAGCTGGAGATGCAAAAATTGTGCTAAATATAACAGACAAATAACAGAGATGCAACTGTTTCTCAATGCTAGATATCTATGACATTGAAACAAATTCTCATTTGAATTCAAGTCCAAATTCATAGATACAAATATACACCATAATCCAGCATCTGAGACATCTATAGCACAGCCCTGGGGCACTCTTTCTTCTCAAAGAGAGCTGCAAATAGTATTAAGATCAAGAATAAACATGAAATAAAAAACCCTACCATTCAAATGAAGGGCAGCAGTATAAAGTTCTTAAAACATTAATGTAACAGTATATGAAAACAAATGTGCTGTTCTGCATTCTCTCCTTTTCTAACCCCATCTCTCATCCTGTCACATTCCCATGGCACTGCCTGATCCCACAGCCCATGAGATCACATCACAAGCAGCATTATCACACCAGCAACAAAAAGAGCACTCAGCACTAGGGTCCAAGTCACTCAAAGAAACTTAATAAACCCAGATTCTTCAAAGTGCCTTCATATACACTGAGTGTCATTAGGGAGGCTTGTATGTCTTTGAAATGACACTCTACCAGGTTTGAGTCAGTCCAGCTGCAGACACAAATGCATCCACTGTTGGCTGAAAAGTGGGTCTGGATAATAGACAAAAAGCTGCCTCTGCTACTCTGTACCTATCACCCTCAGCAGTTCCTTTCTTTCTTCTTGATTTCTGTCCTACTACAGTAACACAATGATCCAAAGAGAAAAAAGAAACAGTCACCAGTCAGATTGAAAGAAAGTGTCATTAATAACACAACTGACATATCTCAGCTCTTTTGTGAACTGTGGCATTCAGAGACCTCAACAGCCTCTACAGAGGGTGGTTAGAAATCACTATGCCCAAAATACTAATGGGGAAAATGAAGCACACTAAGATGAATTAACTAGTCCACAATCATAAAGCCTGTGAGTGGCAGACTTGGGATTAAAAACTGTGCATCTGGGGTCCCAAACCACTAGCATCAGCACTAGGGTTGTGGGTTCATACACTGTACAGGGAGAATTAGGAGGATCTGACACTGCTGTCAAGCAACAAACACAGCCGTTTAAACGGCATCAAGTGGATAATGTGGTGGTAATGCTGCTTTGGTACTTTCAGGTTCTTATACGTTGAATAGGGCCAAAAGAAGCACCCAAATTCTCCCATTTTTATAACCTGAACACCTGATCTGCCTACCTTAATGACACATACAGGTCTATCTCTCCTATCTCTGCCATATGAACTATCAGAGAAGCTCATGACATTAGCAGCCTCCTCTCCTCCCACACCCTCAACTCTACCCACTGCTGGGAGATTTTACTGGTAGGCTGTGTAGATATTTGCTGACAAAAGATTCAAGAACGCAGGGTTTACCATAGCTCTGGCATGCCATGGTTATCTCCCACCTTTTCACACTGTGACTAAACTTTCTTAGCTCTTTTCTATCCAAACTGTTCTTGGCCCCATCCTATTTCTCACCCACAGGCAGATCCTTGTCCAACCTTGTTCTAGTCTCCCTTCTTCCAGTACCTCATGTCCTTGTGAAGAACCACCCCTGAACCATTTCTTCAATTTTCCTTTTTGCCAGTTCCTACTCCCAATCTCCCCAGTGGGCTTCCCATTTCAGACTCATCTTCAATTATGCATTGCCTCATCTTCCAGCCTCTTTCCCCACACAAGTTCAGTTCTCTCTGCTCACCACAGCTCTTCCTCATTTTGTGGTCCCTTCCTACTTATTTCTGCTTTCGCTTTGTCCATATCACTTCTATCTCTCCTGTGCTCTCTGTTTTCTCTATTCCCACACTCAGCACAATCATCTCAGTGAAGAGGATGCCAAAGCAGTAACAGTCCAACATCATCCCTCTAGCATCAGGCACCATCGTGCACTGAGCCACACCATGGGACAGATGCACATGTAATTGGACCAGCAGAAGGACAGACAGGAAGATACTAACTAAGGAAGATATCTTCAAATATCTGACTGCTGAATCTCTCTTGGATTTCAAGGAGTTGTAAATTGTTCAAATAAAGGACCTGGGGAATACAGGTCTCTATAAGGCAGCAATCCCTATTCTGCAATATGGAGATAAGAGAAGGAGTCAAAAAAAAAACCAAAAAACAAAAAACCTTTATCATCTTGATCTAGATAAATACCTTATAAAAATTTCAGCCCAGGCAGTTTCAGCTGACAAACTTGTAGGCACTGTAAAACACAACCTCCTAATGAGAGGTGTCAGGTGACCTCAGTATCAGGCAGGGCTTTTACCTGGCTGCTTTACCCAGGACACTAAGATATAATTCTGCTCCCAGCAAAATCTACTCTGTTAACTCTACTACACATCATGAAGCAGTGGAAGGAAGATGTCTGCTGAGTTCTGCCCTCTCCATGATCCACACGCTACCTGACAGCTTCAGGAATGCTTTTGCTCCCGAAATAAAACCTCTGCACAGGAAGCCTACAATACGGATTGTCCAAGCTAAATGCAACTGTACCAAAACAGATCTCTGTGTTATATTTAGTGAAGTTTCCACAGTACTAACAGTGCCTGGTTTACGTACTAATACTGCACCACTGTTTGCCTTTAGGTATATTAATTTTAAAACTTGTCTAACAGTAAAACCTTTTGAAATGAAAATTACTCAGCTTTGCCTTTCCGAATGGTTAATAACCAGATCTTGAGAAGAGAGGATGAGAAAGAGGAGGCAAGGATCCCTCTTTGCTGACAAAGAGAACGAATCATTTTTGAAAATAAGTGCTGTGATCTTAAGGTGGGTTAAATGTTTGATGCAATTACATAATTTACTGTATCTGAGAAGTTCTTTTTCTAGATTGTGTTTATGCTGAGCACTAAGAAATCAGAGGCTTTGAATCCTGCTCATATTCTTCCCTAGCAGTTTCTCTCTGGTAAGTGACCAATGTAAAAAATACCACATATCAAAATAATTGAAGAAAAATTTGTACCCAAATTAGAACTTAGTAACTACATGCATGACAAAAACTGTCCTGTGAGCAGTACTAGCTTTCCCTTGTGGACTACAGGACATACACCTAAGTACTCAGTCCATTTACAATACAATGCTTTTTTTAAGACAAAAGCATTTCATATTTCAATTTGAAATACAGAAAAAATAGTATTTCTGTGATTACCTACACTAAATCCGTAGCACAACCTGTGTGTGCAAAGCTCACTTGGCCAGTTACATGAGATCATTTGAAAACAGTGAAAACAGATTTTCAGGAAGGTGTATGGTTTAATTATAATTTCTGTTAGTCCAGCTGAACTCTCCAATCAGCAAGCATAGGTTTCGTAACAGAAGCACAAAGACATCTCCCCAACTGGTGAACACTGTCATATTCCTACTGTAAAGCAGCTAAAAATATACAGACTTTAAAAACCCCAAACTATTGCTTGGGTTTTGCACATGTAGGTAAAGATATTTACTTTCACTTCAGTTAAACTTTTTTTCCATCATGAATAATCCATTTAACTAACCAACATCTGAATCACTCCAAGGAACACTTTGCTCAATGTAAAGTTGAATATAAAAAGAGCAAAAAGTAATTTAAGGAGGACATCATTAAGCTGTTGATTTATTCTTTGCCTTTTTCTAGCATAGGTATTAAGTAACCTCCAGCATTCTCTGGTTGTAGATAAAAAATAAAAGCTCTGCCAGATACTGTAAAGTCACAATTTAGCAGGTCAGTGCAAGTGAATTACTTTAAGAAACAGTATTTCTGCTGTCAAATTATGGGCTGTATTTTGCCCTCAAGAGACTCACAGAAAGAAAAAAGTATGTACAAAGACAAACCAAATGAAGTTAGTTGAAGGGCTTGGGACTTACACCATTAAATAAAAAAAAAATGGTGGATTATTCCTTTCCAAAACTAAGCAAACAACCACACTAGTGCTTTTTTGCAGAGTTACTTAATAAGGCATTGGCAGCCATTCATTAAACAGCATGCCTAAAAAATAAACAAACAAATCCAGCAATCATTCAAGTGAGGAGATGTTTTTTCCAGATATCAAAAATACACACTCAACACCACTGCCCTGTTTAACAAGGGCACTGGGGTTACTATAGCACAGCCCAACATCAAGTTCACAGAGAGGAATACTTACTGACCTGAAAAAGTCCTGCATTACTTCCAGCATTACTTTTGGAAGTACAATATACCTGCTAAATGAGCAAAAGAGTAAAGACTCATTCAGCAAAGATACATAACTACGAGGGGCATGCAGGCTAACTTTCAAGTTAGCACCAAATGATGAGATAAAGATGGGGAGCATATCAAAGCACAACTACGTAATGTAGTCATTCAAACATTTAAGAAAAATCTAGAGGCAAGACTTTTCTAAATGTTGCTACAGACAGTAAATAGGTATTAAAAATACATTTGATATAATGAATTGTTAGAACAAAAACTACTCCATTCTAAATTCTCATCATCTTAAAGACCTATTCACACCGTAGTTTCACTGAATCATCCCATCAGAGTCCAATCTTACTCCTGAAGGATTACAGATCTATGCATGACACTTCATATTTCCATAGCATATTCATAACTCAGGATGGCAAAACACTTTGCAGTCCTCTTATTTTTCCAGTTATTATAATGGTTACTTACAAAGACAGAATTATGATTAGCTCTACCTTACAAAAGTTAAGGAAATGGCAAATCAAAAGATTTACACAAGATTAAAAATAGCAATATGAGTGTTATACTCTTTGAAGTGCAGAGGCCAAACCCACTGAATTTAATCATGCAGCTACGCAAAGACACAGTATTTTTCAGGTAATGTCTCCTATGAAGCCCCTGAAAACCAGCTGCTGAGTTCTAAGTCTTCAGTTCATAAGATAAAACCTGGAACCCTTTATTACAAAAGCTTAGTATATAACAGTGCATTACCCACTGCTCTGACCATATGTTAATACAGTCAGAAATGACTCATCATTATATCAGAAAACCTTCAACATGACAGACTGAGAAACAGCCTACAACTGGGATCACAGCTTTTCATTGCCATCTGATGAGAAGCATCAAACTTGGATCTATGGCTTTCAGGAAAATGAGCAAGGAAAAAAGGGTAAGTAGTTTCTCCAAAGAAAAAAAGGTAATTGTGGACAGTCATTCCAATCCCTTTCTCACCACAAAGTAGCCTATACAGAGTGACATCAAGATTCATTCAAGAGCCAGGCTTGGTGTATGCATCTGTATGAAGCTGCCAAACTGAATGCTCACAAGGCTCAGAGCATGAAAATGCTTTAACCTGATATTTTCATATTTGCTTACCATGTGAGAAGCACATTTTTTCTCTTTAATACATTAATATTTTAGTAACATTTAGTAATATTTTCATTCAGTTTAATGCAGTACAGGAAAGCACGTGCCAAATAGGCAGCCTGCTGCCTTACAGGAAATCAAGCCAAAGGGATCCTGGTACTTCCAAAATAAAGACCATTCAACAGATAGGAAGGCACCTACTACTGAATAGCCCATAGATCAGTAATTCTTACACAAGTATAAGAATTAGGGGGAAGGAAAATGACATCTTACTTCAAATGAAACGCAAGCAAACAGCACAAAATGGTTTTCTATCAATCCATGAGCTATTCCACACAGTCTGGGAGAATGAGTGATTGAACCTAGCAGGGGGATGATTGTGCTGTTTTACTTCCTTTACATTACTTGCGCTTTTTGAAACGTATTGCACAAAGTGGTTTTTATACATAAAAGTATCTTTGCCTTTACCAAAGCAATTTAAAGGAAAGCCTGGGAAGGGAGGTAGACAGCATCTAAGGATATTTTCCAGGGTATTCCAGGAAGGTGGATCATAGCACAAGGCAGTGCAAACTTCCTCACTGACAATCATGACTGGGGAAGTTCACCTGCATTTTCAAAGAGTGTAACAGGCAACACATTCTTGTATTAAAAATAACAGGATATAAATTCAGAGGAGAAGTGAGTCAGCCCTCCATCAATTACTTACAGACCAATCTAGATTAGTCTGGATTTATGACAGAATTCTTGCTCCAGCTATAAAGTATAACCCTGACATTAAATGATACATTGATATTAATTCAAAATACAAGTTTCAACAGCATGTGCATTCTCCTCACCTTTGTTCATCTACTTAACATCCAAGACACTCGACCTTTCTTATCAATGTATGTCCCTCCCACTTCTGTAATCCAACTTCTTTCTGTGTACTTTGTTTCTTGAAAAGATCTCAGTGTCTTAAATGCTTTTCAGCAATATATGACTAACTAGAAAACAATTTGTTTTCATTATCTGTGCCTATCTGAAAGCTCCAAAACAACAATCCCACTCAGAGCTGATGCAAGGACCAGACAGGTGGCAGGTCCTCCACCACACTCTGGCCAAGTGACAGGGTGTGAACCACACGCTGGGATGTGGACAAGAGGGTCTCTGCTGAGCACAGCCCAGAAACCCAACTTCAGAGCCATAAAGCTCTCTGGAATTACCTGCTTACAAACATTCTTTCAGGAAGCTTAAAGAAAAATAAAAAACAAAGTTCTTTTGTTTTCACTAAAATATTTTATTCTGTTACTTAAAAGTAATGACCACTTAGGCTTCAGCACCATCTCTATAGGTTGCTGGTGGATGTATGGCTCCGCATCTTCTACACACATGACACAGTGCTCTGCTCATATTGAGATCTCTCTTTCTGGGTTGGTAAGCAAAGAACGATACGTGAGAGAGAACTAAAGCTCTCACCAGGAAAGAGAAGAACAAATGAGCTTACATCTAGCTACAGGACTGCCTTTGCTCCCTGCAGTTGGTCTCTTCCCGTTTTTAAATGAAATCCTGAACCTGAGATCCTGGAAATGATACTTGTAATGCCACTGGTAGAGTAAGTGGGGCTTGAGGGCTGAGGACAGATGGAAGAGAAGAGCCCTGTGGTTGCTAGAAGAGTTTCACAATTCTCCATTCTTTTGTTTGTTTCTCAAAATCAAAGCCATGTTCAAACCTAAGTTAGTGCAAAAATGTATCAAATTTAAAAGGTAAATCTTACTGGCATTAAAAACAAAATCTCTGCATCTCAAAAAAAAAAAAATTCTTTCTGTAAATTCTGATGTGACACTAAAAAAAAAAGCTGATTGTCCACAGTAACTAAAGATTTTCTACTACAGTAGAAAACTACTACTACTACTACTACTACTACAGAAAACTAAAGTTTTCTACATACTCCTTTTCTTGCAACTGCCAAAATACTCAATTGGGTCAATGAAAAGCTACTTTCAAGATCCATATTTTGCAAATTTAAGCAGCTTTAAAAATACTTTTTTTTTCTTAGCATTTGAAAAAGGTGAATTTCAAATAACAACCACCACTTTAATAGTAAAGATGCTAAAGTTCAGTCATTTTCTTTTTACAGTCATTTTTTCATTCCAATTGGGCACACATTCATGGAAGGTGATCTCCAAAGTTCTGTTGCAAGTCTGAGTCAACTGTCTTGATCAACTGGACCTTTAAGATAACCATTATCTAACTGACCAAGTACTAAAAATCAGAGCAATGAAAACAGTAAAGGAGCAGGTGGAAATCCACTGGTGACCTTAAGAAAATGCAAAATGAAATACACCCAGGGAAAAAAACCTTCCTGGATGGGTAGTTAGCATAAAGGTGTACAGGTAGGTATAAAGTGGAAGAGTGACAGACAACAAATACACAAGACATAATATAACATTTGCAGAGCTGTAAAATTACTCAGCTTGAGAGGTTTTTTAATTATTATTCAACCGCACAGCCATATTATAGAACTAACTGAACTCTAAAGAATTAAATTATAATGGAAGCAAATTAGAAGACCAAACATTTCAAGCAGATAAATCAATCAGGTTACCAATATTACAACTACAATAGACAAATTTAGACCCTTCTAGCTCAAGACAAAAATACAGTTCACAAGGAGAAGAGATGATAACTTTTCACACACTAATTACATAGGTTTGAATTTCATGCATCATCTGAATCACTCTATCAAGAACCACTGATGGATTGTCAGTACCTCTTCCAACTAACAACCTAGGGGCAATCTGAAACCTAAAGGTCCTTCTGTGGCAAAGCATTATACATAGTTATTAAGTATAGCAGACCCACACAAATATTTGTCTAAACACATCTAATCTTACACATATGGGCATTACGTAGACATTCAGTTTAGTGCTTTTTCCATGAGGAATGATGATCAGTAGGTCTTTCAGTCCCTTCCAGCACATCACATGCTGAAGTTGACAGCAGAGCTTAGAACCAAGTCTCAGGGTTATCCTCCAAATGCAGTAACTACAATAAAATTCCAATATATCATTTAAAAAAAACCAAAAAACGTTGCCCTTTCATCTCAGTTAAGAATCCAGTCTAACATCCAGTCCAATGTTTCTGCTCAGGAGGGAACAGTGGGAAACCTGATAAATATTATGTTAGTTGCTCCAGAGTGCCAGTTCTGACATTCAGTGCCACAGAGGGAGTACCTATTTTTTTTTAATATTTGTAAGATCTTCAAGGAAGAAGTGAATCACCTCTATGTAAATAGGGTGTGGTGAATTCTTTCAATTTCAGAGGGAATTGCTCCATATTATATTATATTGAAAAGGTAATCACTGGGGGAAGACAGTACCACTTGTTACACTTTATATCCTATTCAGAGGTTCTCAATAAACTGCTCTTTTTAACTGAAGTCTAGGCTACAAGACCATTTGATTTCATCAGGAATAAATGAAACGCTATATATAAAATTCTTCATCTGTTTTTCTAAAGCAGCCTGCCTGTGGCTGTCCTGGAAGTGGACATAGTGAATGCCATCAGCAAAAGAGATTAAAATATCCCACATGACAGCTTGAGAAGCAGGGCTTCAGGAAAATAATTTAAGAATGACAAGATTATTGCACAGCCTGATGCAGCCTTATCACTCTTTTAAAGGCTTTATGTAACGGGTTTATGTCCTAAGAAAATTCTACTGCACACATTACAAATAAATGACACCTCTTCGGATGAAAACATTATAAATGTCTACAGGTCCATGCAGTATTACAGTAATAAAATGAAACCATACTTCTAGTCACTAATAATAAAATTGACCAACACCCATCAGGAAACAGTTGTAACTGGGTCCCAAAGGTAGCCCTTTCTACTAACATTAGGGAAATAGTAGGGCATGCAATCATGCAGCAAAACTGACAATTACCCATCTGATTTCTGTGACCGAATGCTAGGTTTAATATCTGTAAGAAGTACCCAAGGCACCGTTATGTGAAAATAAACATTACCAACTCTCGCTGAGTACTGCACTTAAGCCCAAACATAAATTGTGCTTACAGTAGTAGGACTGAGATATGTGTTTAAATGCTCCCATGAAGTATGGACCATAAAACTTGGTTCATCTCACTTCCTGTCCCATACTCAGTATTTTACACCATATACTGTGCTGTCTGGACTCAGAGAAGTTCTGGACTCTCAATTCCTGGAGATGCTCAAAACCCAGTTAGGCAGAGTCCTGGTCTGGTTCAGCTGATGCTGCTTTGGGCACAGGGGCTGGACTAGACAATCTCAAGAGGTCCCTTTAAACCACAATTATTCTGTGATTCTGTACAGCTACAGATTTGGATAAACTCATGAGAATGAGGCCTGAGCCCATTCAAATATTGGTGTCAGAGTGAAGGGTCTTTTTTCAGAGATATAAATGAACATAAAAAAAAACCCACTATAGGCACTCTGCCCCATTATAAGCATTCACATAATTACACATTTCATTTTCATGCATACAAACATGAAATGGTTTGATTCTGGCATGGTTAGTATTATTTTGCTGGGTTTTTTTGTCATTGTTAAAACATTCTACATATTTTTACATCAGAACGACAAGCCTTCTGCACCACTACAAAAGACATACCTATGCATGAGCATCAGATACTGAAAAGATCTGAAAAGAGAAGATTTTTTTTTTCCCCAGTGTATAAAACTCTTCATTATTTATTTCTGATAAGCTATAGTCAGATAAAAGCTAGACAGTATTTCGGAGAAAATCCTTCTTTGTTAAAGTTTCAGGCAATTTCTACTTTTCATGAAAGTTTGAAAGAGCATCAATTACATAGTTCCCTAATGCAATAAATAGGTAAAGGGAGGAAAACAGGATTATGTATCTCTAAATACATTCTTAAATACAGTGGAAGGAGAGGAGGACTTTACAATAGGGTACTTTAGAATATATATACCAAAAAAGAAGCAATACTCTGCTCTGTTTTCTCCTACATTATCTTTAAAATTAAGTTCCAGCTCAGGTCAATTTCTTGCTCAGAAAAAGCCTAGTTACAGAAGAGTCTTTAACACAACTGTGTTGCCAAACTCCTAAGGTAGATGCATCTGTAGAAGTCTATCACAGTTTTAACCAAACACTTTGTGAAACAAGAGGACAAAGCTCACTTAAGACAAAACCAACAATTAGGCACTAACATGACCCAAAAGGCATCACAGCACTTTTTCTTAAAGTATCTGATGTGTAAGACTGGGAAGCCAAAGAGGCAGAAAGACATTTCTGACCTCATGCTGAGCCTAACCTCCTCTCCTCTCATCATGTACATGTCAGTCACACAACACACCAGTGCATCAATCACCCATACCCATCACATGTATTAGTCAGGGCTGGCTGCCATTCCAAACTCAAGGATGGAAGTTCAGTGGCTGTGCATGGTCCACACCAGAAATTTATTCCTAAAGCTACCACTGAATGGTCATCATCTAGTTCCAACCCCCTGCCATGGGCAGGGACACCTCCCACTAGACCCAATATAGTCACATTCTACATTCTAAATCTAATATTATAAAACCAAAACACCTAAATCTTAAAAGAAATCTCAGAAACACAGGTTCTTCACACCTCTGCTTCAAGATGAAGCTTTTAATAGCATTGTTTTTAGTCAGAACCTTAGTTCCTAAGGTCCATTATGTCCTCTTAGATCTGACTGACACTTCTGAGTCAAACTGTGAACTACTCCTGAAGGACCAGTTCTTGTCCAAGCTCTGCTCCTAGTATCACATAAACTCCAGTTCAGGGGCTAGGCTGGCAGGGAACTATGAGAAACAAAAAATTAAATTTAAAAAGAGAGAAAACAACTTGGGAAGGGAGAGGAGCCTGCTTTTTTGGGCAGTAACCCGTCACTAGATTGGCATCACTGTATTGTATATCATGTTTTGCCTTACACCCATGATGTCACCACCTTTCATAGAATCATAGAATCATAGAATTGGCTGGGTTGGAAGGGACCTCAGAGATCATCGAGTCCAACCCTTGAACCACCGTTGCGGTTGCTAGACCATGGCACTGAGTGCCACATCCAGTCTCTTTTTAAATATCTCCAGGGATGGAGATTCTTTCTTGCCTACATCTCTTCAATCAGCCATGGAATTACATGGCTGACAATATAGATACTAAAGCATTATAGAACTATGTATCTACTTCTGAAAATGAATTTTCTCAAAGCTTTTTCTAACAACTTGCTTAATCCTGGATGCATGTTTTAATTTGTCATGCTTTGTCCTCAAGCTTTTCATTTCAACATCCACATACATTAACACAGACCCATCAAAGGTTAAATTCAGGCAAGAAAATCAGTAGGAGGAGATGTGTAATAGTGATGATAATTATCAGCTAAACTACAGTTAATACAAGCTCCTAATAACAGATAATCCATGTCTGAGCTCATTAATACAGTAATTGGAAGATGCCCCAAAGCACCTTTGGCAAAGATACAGCCCGAGAGAAAATACAACCCCAAATTCACAGTTCCTATATGCTAAATTCATGCCCTTAAAGAGGGTGGAGGGAAGTTGTGTTGCATACAGAACTGTCACAGCTCACATTCAAAGCCCACCAATGCAAGGAACTTTGCCACCAGCAAGCCTCTACCATCCGCTGCCCTGCAGAGTTGGCTTCCCCACTCACACTGCTGCCTAGAGGTAGCTGTCAGGAACATAAGATACCAGCTGAAAATAACTGCTCCTGCTGCCACCCTGCCTGTCAGGCTTTCCAGAAGAGAAAAGGTAATAGTAATAATTTAAAAAGACCCAAATCTTTTGCCATTAAGGCAATGCTAAAACAACTATTTTGCTCACCTTTTGCTTGGGTGAAAGCACTGTATGTGGAAAACTCCAGCTGTGGACAATCTGTGACCAATCCTTCATTTTCAAAACCTTTAAGCAGCTGCTAACTTAATTCCTCTATCACATTTGATTTGTACTGCACCTAAGTGATCATTTTTATTATTGATAACAGCCTTGTCACATCCATTGCCTAGTTAACTTTTGTCCCCTCATTCTGCCTTACCATTACTTGCTAGCAGTACTATTTCTACAATTGTCCTGGAGACACTTTGCAAAAACATCTCTATCCACAACCCAATCTGCCAACATTTTCCTAGCTGCCCTCAGAAAAGCCTAACTACCCTTTCAATCTCTTTCTAGGTATGTCCCAACACTTTCAGCAATTTTAATTAAAAGCTCTCCTATCACATCACAGAATGGCTGAGGTGGGAAGGGACCTCTGGAGATCATCTAGTCCAACCTCCTGCTCAGAGCAGGGTCAGCTGAAGCAGGGAGCTCAGGACTGTGTCCAGCTGGGTTTTGAGTACCTGCAATGACGGAGATGCCACAACTTCCCTGAGCAACATCTTCTAGCATTAAGCCACATAAGGGAAAACAGAAACACAAAACTGTGCCACAGTATCCACAGAGCTAACTTCATAGTGAGGAGGAATGGTGTGCAGTGTTACTAAGCAGCAGTAGCCAGATATGTTTGTTAAAAAGGTTATTCCAAGCCTTGATGGACTCCAAATACTCGGCAAGCATTGCGCTGCTTTTTATGTGCCATGCAGTTCATCCTGCAAATAGTTCACCATATTTTAGCTGTAAGCCTCTAAAGTCTCACTGAAAGAAAAGCTATACATAAAGTGTTTCCAGGAGCTAATTATCTTCCTGCTTATGTTTTTCTTGTCAGCACCATTCTTACAATGTTTTACAAAAATCTTTACATACTACAGAAAAATGTTGAAGTATATCCAGACGTTTTATCCAAACCATGTTTTTTTCCTTCTGAACAGCAGATATTAACTAATTTTTATCTTCAGTTCTAAATTTGGAAGGCAGCAAAGAATGCAAATATATTTATTTTTACCTCTACCGCTGCTCATCTTTATGCTGAGGCATATTGCTATTTGCCAGGAGGTAAAAGGAAAGATGAAATTAAGTGTGAGCTAAGTCACATAAATAGAAGAGATGAGACTGGCCAAGTGCACTAGACAAAAAAACAACTATATACATAGCATACCTACTTCCTCCAAACCAATTTCAGATGACTTTTCTCTATTTTATACTGAGTGCTACAGATCAGTAACTGCTTTTAACAGAGATCCACAAAACATGGAGGCTACGCAAAACATGTAATGCCAAAAGACTGACTACGGTAAGCAGTACCTGGGAAGTTATAAAACATCCTATTCAAACCAATTAAGTGTGGTTAGACTACAACTTTAAGCTAATGTATAATAATGTAAGTATTAGGTAATGCCAACTTCTTAGAAATTCTTACCTTATCATTTGACTAGTTACATATTTTCAGTATTTTATGCCATAAGACAAAATCATAGAATCACAGAATCATAGAATCATAGGGGTTGGAAGGGACCTCAAAAGATCATCTAGTCCAACCCACTCTGCCAGAGCAGGGCCACCTAAAGTACCTCGCAAATAGTGGTGTCCACTGCACCCAGAAAATATAGCATACAATGTCTCTCTCAAAATTTCATTTCAGAACATTAGATTCAACTTAGTAAAGTTACACAAATTCAGAAAAAAAGATCCCCAACTGGACTGAGCAGACAGGCCACCTTCTCCTGGTGGCTCTGTGCACAGGCACTAAAGCATTCCCACCCAACACGGCATCAAGCATCTGGAGGCAACTCAAAATGTATCCTGTTGAAGGCAAAGGACCCAAAGAACAAAACCTAAGAAATGCAGTATCTCTGCAATTAGATAGTCATAAAAATATGAAGAAAATATCCGAGGAAGACCTTTAATTTCTTGATTTCACATGGTTGCTTTCTTTCCAACTAAGTAGTTTTGTTCCCTTCATTTTAGTTTCCTTGTCTTCCTACATAAAAATACAGATCTGTCCTTTCATGACATGATGGGTAATCATGACATTAGAGAAACCACAGGAAATTTAAAACCCTGAGCCTCTAAAACTTCAGGTATGGGAAGAGTGCAACATAAAGCCCACACATCCAAGTGTGTAGACTTAGTTAGGTACATTGCCATACCACTGAATTTCAAAATTATGAATTTTTCTGTAGAATGAAAGTGCCTGGCACTTTCATGACTGAGTAGAACTAAGTCAACAGAGCCTACACTTCCGACAACTGAAGAGAGCAGTAAAGCTCAAAAAAATTCAAATAGGAAAATAACCATTTTCAGGTTTGGCTGAAATCTTAACCTCTGTGGCAGCCTCCTTCTTTTTTCTTTCCTTCCCTCAGTTTTTTTGCAGAAAAACAAAAACAAAAAACCTGTGTCCAAGTCAGGGAAAAAAAAAATCCATACAACAAAATATTTCCATGAGCAGGTAATCAGGAATGCTTAATAGCAAAAATGCAGGCATTTACCTCCTGATTTTCTAGGCACTGAAATTTTCTAGCAAATGAAAGTTCTTATATGATTAAAGTCACATAGAATCATTAGCCTCAGTAATGGTACATGCAGTGCTTTGCTCTCTCAGGGCAGTCAGCTTGGTTTTTTCAAATGTATGATTTTTTCAGATAATCCCCAAAAGTGTACAGCATGAGTTAGCCACACAGCACTAACCTATACATCTGTCTGGACCAATTCCAAGAATGTTTTTCATCTCTAACTCTTCCATACTAGCAGATCTTACGGATCTAATTCAGGAAGAAAGATATTACATTTGCATACAAATGAGCAGTATTCTAATCCAGTAGCTTCATTCTCTGTCTCCTCTGGATAATTCCAATGCTATTTTTATTTCTGCAGCAGATTATCTTTGTCTTTCAAATAAATAGATATACTGAAGGTCTACTTGCCTAAGAAATTCTAGCCACTAGACAATTGATATTTTTACCTCAGCCAGAGATTGTGATTTTAGAGATAAGAAATGAGACTGGAAATGAAGCGAGACAAAATCTGAATTGCAAATTTATGAATTGCAGATTATAAGAAAGGGCTAATAATAAGAAAACGAAATATTTAGTAGCAAGTTTTGTCTTAGCAGGCGTTAATCATAGGTAGTATTTCAAAATTTGTCTATCACAACACAATTATGGGGTGGAGGTGGAGTATCTATACCTATACCTACCTTCAAGCTCTGATCTTTCTGGTACTGCAGAAATATCAACTACAATTTTATATGTTGCAAGGCTAAGTAAACCAAAGATCCAACTCAGCTACATATGAATAATACTGTATATACCAACACCAGCAGGTGCAATGTTGGCACAAAACACAGAACTCAGAGTTAAGCCTACGTATGAATTAAATTTAAAACAGGTTACTAAAATGATGAAAATCTTGCTTTAAGTCATTCCTGTGTCCCAAGGGACCTTAGTGCAAGACTTTCTCACATGCTGTAAAAGCTCCCTGAAGTCCCATGCATCATAAAAAAAATCTGCCAATTTTTCTGTTGAAGGATTAATGACCATGTTGTCTTCCCCTACTCTTCCTAAACTAACAGGGACTTACAACTTTTGCTCTGTAGCAGAAAAATCCAGTAAGAACCATAGGGCAAAGGTACAGCCACATCCCAGTGCACTTGAAGGGCTAGTGGTACAATCTGACCTCAGGAAAGATGACAGCCCCTTTCTTTCAAAACAGCACTATCCTCCATTAGGGAAAAAATACATCATATGGAAAGGCTTTGCTAATCAACCTGCAAGTGCAAAGCTTTTTGTTCTTTGGCTATGAACTAAGGGGGTGGGTGAGGGTAGGAACTAAAAGAAAATACATGATTCTATGTATTTTAATTAATCAAACAGATCTGAACTGCAACACTATATCATTATACACAGTCACAACCTTCTGATCACTAATGAGCATCACAGAAGACTAGTAGTTCAGCACTTTGACTATGTATCACTGAGCTTAAAATAAAGCCAAATACATGAAATTTAATGTTAATTCCAGAACTTTCAGTGTTTGGGAGTTTCTCTCTTTAATCTCACACTTTGTTCTTTCCATCCAGTCTTTCCAATATTTTTGTTAATTCACTTAAATGAAGTGTGTACATTCAGAATGTGAATTCCATCTTAATGAGGGCTTTCCCTGGGACTATGTGGTTGAAAAATTAACTCCCTTTTAAATTTAACTATTGTTCTGGTGAGCACATATGATAATTTCCCTCAGCAGTCTGCAGGGTCTTGCACTAAGAGTTCTCTTACTTGTTGTAAGGTTTGGGATAAATAGGGAACAGAGCTTATGATTTCTGCCACTATTTATGATAGCGTTCGTAGGCATCAGATAAGTCAAAGATCCCACAATGCCAGAATTTGGGCAAATACACTATAATAAAGAGCTCCAGAAATTTAAGATCTACACGTGAAAAGAGTGCTAAAAGGGAATTAATGCTACCCACATTTTACAAAGGGAAAACCAAAACAGAAAAAGATTAAATGACTGGCCAAAACAGTCACTTCCAAAAGACTGAACAGTTGGAGCTGGCACTGAATCAGCATCTATTGCTTACTGAAAGACTGTCCTCCTCCTCTGTGAGCTTTTATAGATAAAATAGCTGACAAACACCAGAAGTCCTGAGATCTTGTGGCCACCCACTACATAGGGAGAAGTTTCAAAGTGACTAAAAAAGCCCAAGCCTTTTCTCTACACATAAACCTACTTGCAAATGAAGAGAAACAATTCACTGTAAGGGAATGACTGACTAAATGTCTCAACAACTCATAAAGAGAGATTAAGATCCAGACTGGAGAAAGAAATCCTCTCCATTCCCTCTGTACGCCAAACCTGCTCAGCTGAGCTGACATCAAAAATGCAGTTCAGACCAGAGCATCTTAATGAACAGAACTGTACTCTGAAAATTGTATTTACCACAGCCATTACATAACAAATACTTAATGTGGTGGTGGGGGGGGTTTTGTTGTTGTTGGGGGTTTTTTGGTTAGGTTTTTGTTTTGTTTTGTTTTTTGTTTTTGGTGTGGTGTTTTGTGGGTTTTTTGGGGGTTTTTTTGTGGGGTTTTTTTGGTGGTTTTTTTGTATGAGTTTTTTTTGGTATTATAAGAACTCTTCAGATTCTCAGCAAGATATTTCGTTATTGTATGTCAGAAATTATGCCACTGGCCCTGGGACAGCCCTAACAGATGAGAACTCGATCTGTTCTGCGCTCTACGTGGTCTTAAATGGGTTTACATTACCAATTTTACCTTCTCCCTTGTTAATTTGCTTTTTTGGCTACCTGCTTTTGCATTTTTAATCCAGACACCCTTAAAGTTTATTTGTCGAAGTTGTAGCAACACAGGTTCACTGTTTCTTTTTCCGTGAAGGGAGATAGCAAGGAAGACCCCAACTTCCATAAAACTGCTTTCTACACACAGCCTTCCTAATTTTTACTCCTACTTCTCTCTAAAATTTATGATGGTTTTGTGTTTCTCCCTTCTTCTTCAAACAGCATTCAGAACTAAACACCAGCTATGTTAATACCCAGACATTGCCACATTAACTCTGCATGATGGGCTTAGCAGATTAATCTTCACAGCACACAAGAGTGAAGTGCCCAGAAACTGCTAAGCATGACCCAAATAGAGAAAGAAACAATTAATAGCTTATATACACAATAATCCTAATAAGTAAAACTGACAGCAACCTCAGAAAGGGAAGAAATGACACTAAGTCCTCTACAGAATTAGTTTTGTGTGGGCTCAACCAGCTCAGCTGACCCTCCCTGGGGCTGCTAAGCACTAGATCTGACTCAGAGGAACTGGTGAGAGCACAACTGCCTTCTTACCCCTTAAGGTCATCTTAGCTTTAAGGTCCGAGATCACATATCACATTAGGAAACCACTTAAGTCACTACAAATAAGTTAAATGAGGTAACACAAATTATCGAGCATTTGCTGCAAGCTAAGAGCACACACACAGAAAGTGCCCCACAGACTGGACTGATGCACAGCAGCTTTTATCTTCCCTGATCTGCTTTTGTATGGAAGCCTGTCCAAAAGCTTACCACCTGCAGCATTTAGGGAATACAGCCCCAGTCTCATAACTGGCTGCAGGAAAGAGATCATTGCAGGGATCTTCAAAATGAGGTCAGCTGTGGGACTAAAGCCTATTACCCTTGGTATCAGTGCAATACTACTGCTGTAACACCTACTCAGGTTGATTCTTCATCATTAGCCCATATTGACTTAGCTGTCCTTTTCTTCAGTTTCCCTAAACATAATACAAACTAGAAAACACAATTATTTTCTTATTTTTCAGCACCTTTCAGTTTGAGATGTGGAAAGGCATGGTTCTTTTATAGCTGCAAGTCTCCTGACATATATTTTTGTGCCTATGTGCTACAGTCTACTAAACAGCTTTTAAGCCTTGTTAACAAAGCCCTTACTGCATGGCAATCACAGATTTAAACTTTGACTTTTAAACAATTTGCCAGGTATCCTACAATACCACAGATAAGGGTTGGCACTTCTACTATCTAGACTTTTTGAGATCTATTTAAGCAGCAATGATTATCACAAGTGATAATGCAAAGCTGGTTTTGGAGACTCCCAGAGAAAACACAAGCAGACCAAATATTCTGTGGTATGGAAGAAAGTAAATTCCACTATGTGGTTGTATAATTAAAGACTTGTTCCTGATGCCTGTGCATAAGGTAGAGAAGCCAAATTTAATTCAGGAATTTTGTGACATTTGTGCACTCAATATTTCATCTGCCAGTGTTCTTTCACAATTTTTAAAATATATTGTACCCACTCATTTCAACACTAGAACAGGTGCAACATACCAAGCAACAGCCTAGTACAACCCTATTTTAGATAAAATGAAAGCATCTGATGAGTGAGAAGACAGCTTACCAGCACAGATGCTTTCAACTTCAATGCATCAAACCATTTGGGCACTGGACTTCCCTCTCAGAATAAGGATTATAAAGACACAAGAAATGTCATTCCAGAGCTGTTTCTTCAGTAGTAATAAAACCACTGACAACTGCCTGTTGGGAAACTGTCTGGAAGAAAAAACAGACATGTGAGCAATCCTGACTATTTAGCTTTAGCCAGAGTAAGCTAAGGGCCTTGAGACCTAGTTGCAAGGTTACTGAAAGATGAGCTCTGGGAAAAAGATAAGGGAGCTGGGAGTCGAAAAAAAGAATAGCAGAGTAATGATGTAGCCAGCAGAAGTTCTGTGAGAACAGGATTTGTGGCCAAGATATAGCCACCTGCAAGATATCGTTATATAAACAAAGGTTCTATATAAAGCGAGTGTAAATTGTTAATAAACTTCACTTTAACCATACTGGTGACTACGTGTTGTCCTTAAGCCTCCGCGGATTTTTCCACAACTGCCATTAATACGATGTATGCAATAAATGATCATACGCTAATATAGCAACATTTCTTCCAATACTAGCACACCTTCCTGAAGAAAAAAATCCAATAAGAGAACAATCGCTACACAAAATAATTTTTAATGAGATGCATCATTTCAGAAATACATTATTAATTTTGAAGTTCAAACTATTCGTTTGTAATCAGGAGAGACCTTTCATCATTTTCAGTGAGTTCAACATGTGACCCCCAAAATTGCAGCTCATACTCAAAGGTCCTGGAGAGCTGGCAAACTTCTGAAGACAACTCTTGTGCCTTCCTTGGGCACTGTATGTCAAGAAAGGTAGAAAAAAAATTAATACAATTCTCTCTCAAATCTGTGGCAATTGACACCACACAGACTGTGCAGAAGTTGCCAGTTTAGCATGGCCCAAAGGGAGACATGTGAAGAGCTAACCTGAGTTACGTTATGATTAAGCAGCTTTCAACCCAAATGGCTTCTCTGCCATTGCCCCAGCTTTTCTGAGAGAAAAATCTGGCTCTTAGAGTCTGCCTGCCTAGGTCTGCATGAGCTGCTGTGGAGCTGCACCCTTAGCCCAGTGCTCAACCCAGTTACCACTCTTCTGCCTGAATATGAAGTAGCAACAAGCTTTGAAAGTCAGTCTAATCCCAATACCAGCACAAGAAAGAAGAATCTCAACCAATCCATAAGAGACAATAATTGCACAGAAATACTGTCATGTTAGCATTCAAAAATTAGTAACTTATTTTACACTACTGAAATGCATGGTAACACTGTTCCCCTACAGGAAGAATACAGATCAATTTTAAGTAGGATGAGCAAAAACTCACAAAGCTCCTCACAAATTAGTTTATTGCTTGGGTTACATTATTTATTTACTTCCTTTAGAAAGTGCCCTAAAACCTAAAAATATCATAGATGACAAATTCTGTACCTGTTCTGAGCTTTAAAAAACAGGCAATGCACAACAGAAACCAACCAACCAATTCATCCAACTGTGTACTTCCAAGAACAGGCATTTGTAGACAAGGCTTTTCGTTTTCATGATACAACCTGAACACATTAACTTAGGAACCCAGGGTAACAGAAGTGTTTTTCACACTGTACATTTTAGAGAAATAACTCAGCTGCATTGCACTTGTATTTCCATCTCTCCACAATGAATTGTAGAAGACATAAAATGACAGCATGTGTTGAGATGTCGTCTCACTAATGTAACTGATTTGGGGCACTTTTGTCGGCAAACTGGCAATCGCATTGGACACCACTCCAATTTCCCTTTCCCCAAAGGTAAAGACTGAAATAATTGATCTTGTGAAATTTCTGTGGTCTTTCATTAGAACAATGACAGAGACTTAAAAAGACTTCTGACAGTACAAGAAAGACAATACTGGGAGAAAAGCATCTGGTTATCTTAGTGCACAGCTATAAGCAGACAGCCTTCAGGTCCCATTAACTCCTATCCATTAATTTGACTCAAGTAGCCCTCTGCATTTCTCTTGACAGCTACATAGAAGAGAATTAGGATTTCAATAGAGCTTTGAAGCAATTTACAGATTATAAATAATGCTGCCACTGAGTATTTACTTAAGAGAGAAATACTGTAAGGGATTATAATTTTCATTTTCTTAATGAAAACACTTGCAGCATCTGAGACAAAAAAGAATGTAGTTTTTTCAAATGCAAGAGAAGATCTGTAGCCAATGAAATTTTCAACTCACTGAATTTCAAGAGACTGAATTTTGCACTGAGTTTGGTATTACAGTTTGTAACCTACTGGTGGCCAGTCCAGATGATGCACTGGTCCCATTTCCTTAAGCTCTTATGGATCTGAAGAGTTTCATTCTTCCAAGTCATAATGTAGACACTGACATAAGAAATTAAAAGAACTTCTCAATTTGTTCTCACTGGAAATAAATACTAGTATCAAATTAACTTGGTTTTGATGTAAATGAAATAATCTGCAAAGAAAATTTATACTCTTTCTCTATGAGACCACGCAAGTCTGTTGTACATCTGCAGCTTTCAATTCTTCATTTTTATTTCAAAGTAAAACTGTGCAAATTTGTGCAAAACAAAATTGCTGATTTGTGCTTCCCATTGGACCCTCAGAGGAGAACATTCAAAAGCCAAGCTCTCCAAACAGTGACTGTATGGAACAACACTGATCATCCCAGATCTTCCAAGAAAACTGAAATCACCTGATGTTGAAATAAACCTACTAATCACCAAACAGCTTGGTCTCCTAACTAGAAGGTATTGCAGCTCCAACCAACAACAACAAAAAAATTAACTTTTGGAACAACTAAATAAAGGCTTCCAAAGTCATGGAAGATGTGACTACCACAAGACAACTCAAATGAAAAACAAGCTCCTTTTCTCCAGTGAACTAAAGTAAAGCATTATAAATAGGTCATAACAAAAATAGATTCAGCCTATAAAAAGAAACATCCAGTCCTAGCCATGAGTGGATATATTTACACACTACTGGAAATTCCTGGAAGACATCTGCTGCAAGGAAAGGCCATTCCCTGCTCTGGTTCAAGTGCTACTTCTCAACACCATTAAATGGGAGGAGAGACAAAGAGAAAGGGGGTCTGGCTGAATATTTTCTTTATTATTATTATAGTGAGAGCTTTTGCTTTGATCTTCTTTCTTACTCTGCTCTGTTGTCTGATTTCTTTCACCACACTGGAACACCAGTGCAATTGCAGGGCAGCCAAAGCTCCCCCATCAGTCAAAGCATTTAACTACATGGTGGTTACTCCCAGATTTCCTACGTGAACTTCCAGCTTTTAAAAGCTTCTGAGAATGGACACTACTGATAGCACAAGGTTTTTTCTCTCCAAGTGAATGTTTGATAAATTCCCCAGAAACATTTTATTTTCCACTGACTGAAGCAATCTAATCCCAGCTGACCCGTTTCACTTGTAGTAAACTTTTAGATCTTTTAAAAATGGCATCTTTTCCCATAACTAAACAGTTATGGAAACTAAACTAAATAGTAAGCAATTTCTTCCTTAATCCAATGATTTTCCAATGATATCCACATAATCCACAGTATTTTCTTTCTTTCAAAGACACATACAAAAGCAAAATTCTGGTTTCTCTGAGAGCAAAAGCAAACTTCCCAGGCCTTAACATTCTTCCTTATTAAAGAGTTATTTCAAACTGCTCCATAGAAATCACATTCATCTTGTAGCACACAGCAAGACAGCTGAATTGCAGGTAGATTTGCATCCATCAATTGCACTGATACGTGGAAGTAGTATAAGAAGCAAAACCCAGTATCTTGAAAAACAGTAACTTCTGTATCCAAGCAAAGTTACAGTCTAAATTTTATTAAGCTTCACAGTAACAGAAGACTCAAGCGTTATGTAAGTCTCTGAAACAGGGAATGAGATACAACATATTTGATTACTGCCAGGTCACATATCAGGGAACTAAGACAGAATTTCATATTAGGTATGCTTTAAAAAAAAAATACAACAACAAGCAAAAAACAACAAAAAAATAACAGATACCTATTGCAATTCAGAAAAAAAATTAAAGAAATAGTGAAGTTTAGGTTTAGATACTGGCAAACAATTAGAACACACTCAGAAAAAGGGGGAAAAATAAAATAAATGCAGCAGTTAAGAAAAACAGCACCACAGACTCATTAAGTGATTCTGTGAAAAATCATGAAGTTTATATTTATTCTCCATTAAGCTGTTTATCCCAAGCAATACAAGCTGTAGAAGATAAAGGGAAATCACAGGGATACTGGAATTAAGCACAAATTAATGCAAGTAAATAAATTAAGATCAGCAGTCCAAATCTGTACCAAAACTTTGCACTATGTAGCATTTATCACACTCAAAACCCTGTAAAAACATGAACTTCAAATTAAAAACATGCTATGCCATTAAAAAAAATAATTGTAATTCAGCTCAAACTACATCAATAATTACAAATGCAAGTCATACAATGAAGTTCAAAGAAGCAGACACAGAATTTTCTTCAACTGGAAGTTACTTCTCTACTTTTCAAGCCAAACCTCATAGAAAACGTGATAAGGTCAGCCAATTAGCTTCTATCTGTCTTGCATCACACAGACTTGGCTTTTTTCCTCCACAGCCCTCTCCAAAATGCTTTACCTTCTCAAACTTTGCATGCCTGAAACGATTCTGTTCCTCAGCAAACCTTCAATTTTTTTTCATATCCCTTATCAAAAGCAAATACCTCTCTCCTCAGCCTGCGGTTCAGACTGAAGGATTTTAGAATAGTACTTCCTCCTAAAGTGAGTAATCTTAAATTGCCAGTGCTTTACAAAAGAGTTTAGCTTTAGTTAGTGCCATCAGCATTTCAGAGCAAGCACTGATGATGATGGATTTACACATGAAGCCCCAACAAATAATACAATTTGGATGACAACTAATCTCTCATTAATTTTGCATTTCTATTTAAAAAAATGACTTAGAATGTGCAGGTGAGGTCACCTGGATTTTTCAGTCTGGATAAAAGGAGGTTGAGGGGAGACCTCATTGCAGTCTATTATTTCCTCAAGAGGGCAAGAGATGGGACTGGCACCAATTTCTTCACTCCTATGACTGAAGTCAGGACTTGAGGAAATGGTAGGAAGTTGAAGCAGGGGAGATTTAGGTTAGATATCAGGAAAAGGTTTTCCACCCAGAGGGCAGTTGAGCAATGGAACAGGCTCTCCAGGGAAGCTGTAACAGCACGAAGCCTGCCCGAGTTCAAGAAGCTTTTGGATGATGCTCTCCGCTACATGGTGGGATCCTGGGGGTGCCCTGATCTGGGACAGGAGTTGGACTTCATGATCCTGATGGGTCCCTTCCAACTTGGCATATTCTATGATTCTATGAAAAGTAATTTCTTGGACAAAAGTCCAGGGTTAGAACTAGATCACCCTTCCAGCCCAAACTATTCTATGATTCCATGATTCTGTGATTAAGTAACAAAGAAAACATGTGCCTGGGACATTTTAAAGAAAATTTAAATAACAAGGCTGCAAGAACCTTATTTATGTAAATGCATTCCTTTGCTAAATTTCTTTTTTTCCATTTTCCAATACAATTCATTTATAGCTTTTAGCCCTTTGGATACTATTGTATATTAGGTGTTTTTTTCCTATTCTTTCCAAATCTTTGTCTTGGGGGTATTTTGTGTCTTTGTACATTTGCTCTAGTTGCTAGTTGCTCTAGTGTCTTTCACCTGCTCCTTGCATTTTAATATCTTCTTCTCAAGGGAAGACAATTAAAGTTGCACAGTTTCCATATATTTATTTCACTCTGTTCAACAATGCAGACATTAGGCATTTAATATCTTCCTCACTAAACCTTTAATGTTCACCATTTTCAAGACGGACAAATATTACTGAACTAAGTGATCTGCCAGTGGAAATCCAATAAAGTAGCAGGAAACACAAGTATGTCTTTTGCCACTGTATGCAGCATGACCAAAGCCAGGGAGGTGGACAGCTCTAATAAACCCTCGGAGTCTTCCCCTCAACACATGAGATCTTTCTGAGAAAGGAAGTCACAAAAACCAGTAGCCACAAAACAAATGGATCAATACTCTAGCATGCCAGTATTACTATGGAAGAAGTCCAGCAAAATAACACATACCTATTACCTGGTCAAGAAAGACTTAATCAAGTATGCTGCCTACATAAACACATTTCAAAGTACTGACACTTCAAAACAAATAAAGATTATCCTATTACTCATGACCAAAGTATAAGATATGGATAATTGATTATATGTCAACTTTAAATACATAAAGGCTATAGATAACAGAAAGAAGACTCTCCCAATGTTTCAAACATACTTCTATTAACTTGGCAGGTGAACAGCTACTCTGACTTGCCAACCCTTTAACAAAAAAACCCACCAACCTTCCAGCCAACAAGTAACTAACTTTTGTTGAGCTTCAAGGCTTGATGCAGTTTAAAAATACTTCTCCGAAGTGTCTAGGATTGGCTTCCTGAGAACAAACCCTCACCTCTCCACCACAAAATCCAGCCAGAATTCAGATCCCTGGGAGAGAAAATTCTGGGGAAATGAGCAGGACTTGCAGCCTGGGTCCTGCTCACTTTGCACTTTTCTTCCCTAGCTCACCTATATGGAAAAATGGCCTCTGTTCCTTCATTAGTTTCCCTACAGACCCTCCAGAGAATGAGCAAAGGTACAACAGGGACAGAAGCTCTCCTGCCTGCTTACTCTTCACATGAACCCTCCTCACAGTGAATGCTTCATGGAGACCCCAGGAGCAAGGTGAGGGGTTGGTACCCCAGTAAGGGCACAGCACACAAAGGCTGCCCACCTCTAAGAGGAAAAAATATCTTGCAGATAAGAAAGTGATTTAGAGCAAGCTTCTAGCAAGGCACATGAAGATGCAGTCACAGCCAAGCAAGCAAGCAGCTCTCTGCAGTAATTTTGTCAAACCAAGTTCCCTTTTCTCCCATGAGCAAACAGATCTCATTTTCAGGTCCCATCTGTATGTGCAGTTCTCCAGGTCTGCCAATATGATTTTGACAGACTGTCTGACATAGCTGTTCAACTTCTTTTATCTGCCTGACTGCATGTTGAATGCAGCCATCCTTAACACTGAAAAAAAAATAAACGTATCATCACTCATTGCCACTGTTTTGACAAATGTTACTCAGAACAAAGAAGCAGGAACTGTACTGGGAGTCCACTCAGGTCCTCTATCCATCATCAGTTACAATGTCCCCCACTAGGCCTTCTTTCAAAGGAACACATGAGCTCTGACCATGACAAGTGATAATTGTCACCATTATGTTGGCCACCATACATAACTGTAAGGGGGAGGGGGAGACAGGGGAAACAGAAACCCCTATTACACCACTCTATGAGGGTTTTTTCCTATTATATGCAGTCCTTGTTCCTCCAGTCTCAAAATGCACATAAGGCAACTGAAAACACAGTGAGAATGGGAAAAACAAGATGATTCAAATGCACAGATAGATTAGACTCCATATGAGCAACAGATTAGCACTATTCAAATAAGCACTATAAAGGAATATAGTATCAGTCTATTAAATCAGGAATGGTATGGAGTATACAGGTAACAATTCTGACTGCTTTTTCCAGTGCAGAAAATAAAGATCATCAAGAAAAACAGAAGGGTAGGTACACAAACAACTAAAGAATATACTTTTTCCACACCATTCATAGGTGAATTGTACAATTCACTATACAGGACAGGTCAAAATTTTACACAAAAAATAAGTTAGGCAAATTCAGAGATGAAAGCTGTACTAACACAAAGCCTGTGTACCTGGCCCAACAAGCTCCTGAGTTGTGCTCACAGGGAGCAAGAGTCTGTATCAGGAAAGCACAGCTATGAGCTTACTGCTGCTTAAGCTCTTTCTTGGGTGTCAGCTACTGCTCCCAGAGTCAGGACACTGCTATCTGGACATTTGATCTGATACTCTGTCCAATACTCTCTGAACCACTGTGGACAAAGTCTTTAACATCTAAAACCTTATGCTGTCCCATCTCAAACTGGTGACATAGAGCTCCAAATTAATAGTTAAAGTCATCAGTGACAGCATTGGCCTTTTCTCTCCACCTCTGGTAAAATCTGTTCAGTATTAATTTTTCAGTTGTTTTCTGAGAAATTCAATATTTGAAGTTTTAACTACCTCTTGTTCTCTTCACATCAAAAAGATCAATTGTATAATTTGGTTAAAATCCTGGAAAGAGGCATGTTAGAACACTGAGCAGTATTCTTATGTTAGCTAATAAAACAATGCAGGCAGCTTCACATACATCTGTTTCTACAATACATTTCAGCACAGAACCTTACCAGACCAAATGCCTCAAATCACAATTGCAACAAACATCTCATGACCTTGCAGGGCTTCTTAGATTATACTACCACCATAAAGTCTGAGTAGAAACCTCAGCCCTGAATTAAACTATCATTGTGCAATGGGAATTAGGTTGGCAAGCCAGTAAATAGGACTGAGCCATTTCAGAAAAATATATAGGGTTGGAGCTGATGTTGTAATTAAGATGAGGAGTCAGATCATCAAAATAAAGCAATGCTAAACACCAGTAAAGACTGAGGGGTTTTATTCCAAAATGAAAAAGAATGCTACTGGGAATACAGCAGAAGCACAATTTGTAAGTGTGATAATAACAGAGAAAATGGGAAAAAAAAGTTCCATCTTCAAACAGCAGCTTTTCAGTAGGCTCCAAAGACGAGCATGTTTTATCACAAACATAAACCCAGTACCACAGCAATAGTTTTCAGTCTCACAGTACTCTACCAGCAAAGAACACAAATCAAGGAATACGAAGTAGGAGATTGCATACAAGGGCTTAAAACAGACTATTCCTTTCATTGTACTCCTCTTCCCCACACTTCCGTGTATCTGAACACAGCATCCACCAGTGGGTCTATTCAAAGCTACAATGATAAGGAAGAGGCTACTTATTGGTATGGTGAGTTTGGATTTATGAAGATAACTGCAGTATCCAAGAGAGCTTCATTAGAGTCAGGACTTTGCTTGATGCAGTGGAAATTGCTACTTTATGTTCTCTTAGTTTCTTCAGTTAATATATGTTTTAAATTAAAACAGACATTCTATTTTTAATTGACAAATATCAAGCACCCTTTAGTAAAAAGGAAGTAAAAGCTGCAATGCCTCACTATTCTATAAAACTCCAGCCATACTGTTCATAACATCCTTTGGGTATCTGTCAAAAACTAACCATCTTATGATTTTCCAATTCATACAAAACTTTAGGTATGAATCTGTAGCATCTTCCGAATCACCTGAGATTAACTTTGGTTACACCTTTAAGATAGGACTGTAATGACTAAGCCTTGTTTGAGTTAAATGATGACCATATGTGTGCTCCTTATCCCAGTGTCACGGTTTAACACTGGCCCGGCAATTAAACCGAATAACAGACACTCTCTATTAATGTCTCTCTCCTCCTTGATAAAGAAAGGAGAGAGAATTAGGGAGAGAGACTTATGGGTTGGAAACTAAACTACACAACTTTAATGAAACAGTAATGATAAATAGGAAAAATTACTAAATATATACAAATATACAGGAAAATGGAAACCACATTCCTCCCTCCTTTCCCCCAATAACTCTCACGTCACCACCGAGACTGCAGGGCAGCCCTGGGAAAGTCCAGGCTGGACTCCTGGAGTCGGCAGCAGTCGGGAACCGGAGGCAGGAACACACAGATATGGGCTGGCACGGATCAGGACCACAGGCAGACGAATGGACGGGATCCTTCCAGGATGCCAGGTGAAGGAAGGGAAGAAGGGAAATCAGGAAATCCAGAAATCTGGAAATCCGGAAAAGATCTGGCTCGGCCCTCGTGATGCCTCAAATTTATACTGAGTGTGACGTATATGGGATGGAATACTCTGTTTGGTCAATTCTGGCATCTATCTTGTCGGTTCCTCCCCAAAGGAGGGCTCAGGTGGTACCTCTTTATCCTCCTGGACAGTAAAATGTTTTCCTCAGAGCTGAGCAAGAGTCCTTGGCTCTGCATACCAGTCTCTAGCAGTAACTATAAACATCAAGTGTTATCAATCCTAGAAGCACACACTGTCTGAGAAACTTGCTGTTAATTTCAGCAAGTGCAACTACTTACAAGAGACTTAGCTAAAAGCAAAAGTACAAGACAGAAAATCACCTTTATCCTGGTCCAAACCAGGACACCCAGTGCATAAGAGATTCCACAGCAACAGCACTGGGGACTGCACCAGGACTGCTGTCAGTGGGTGAGCATAAACCTCAAAGGTCACATCAAGGAAGACAGAGGAATTCTTGCAACTGCTGCATTTTTGCACATCCACTCTGTCCATTATCTGACTATCCTCCAGGACAGTCAACTTCCAGCTTTTGTGAGCACCAATTTCACATAAAGACATTCAGAAGGAATGAAGGAATAAAGGGCAAAACATGATAAAATTATTATTAAAATATTTTTTAATGCAAAAGGGTATAATTGTAAGGGGGAAGAAGGAACGAACGATACAGGAATGCTGCTTGAGGAAAACCTGCAGTAGAATGGAAGATGTATTTTATTATTAGTTAGTACTTGTACCACTTAAAGAAATGGCTAAATGGGCCAAATGGAAAAAACAGCCCTCAGGAAGAATCCTATGAAGTGGCAGCTATGCAAAGGAGAAATCAGCTACAGGCTGCCAGAGGGTACAACAAAAGCACAACATAATGTTCAGGGTGTGTTTGTTTTGAAATTTAGAGCTGGGAGCATGGGTGAACCCTACCAAAAATGCCAGGTCACATGTTGGAGTTGTCTCCCACCCTCAGAAATTTAACCTGTTTAAGGACCATAACTTAGCTCAGGTCAAAGCTTACAGTTCAGATTACAAACATATAGGTCCCACTTGTGGAGAAAAGAATCTATTAAAAAGGGCATGTTTAAATACGCCCTTGTACTTCATTTACTCCTAACATTCTGATAGCTACAAAGGCTTTTTCTAGGGTAAGATAAGAAATCAGCAAGGCCAGTAAAATTCAAAACCTCAAAAGGATACAACATTTTACCACTTCTCAACCTCATCCTGAAAAACTTGGGTTTTCAGAACTTCATTACACCTGTAATTTCAGTGAAAGAAAGCAGATGAATGTTTAGGAAGAGCAGCTTTCTGACTCGTATCCTGCTGTCTCCTTCCTTGCAGTTGGTCATGAACGGGCAGGTTGAAACCAACAGGCAAAACCACACTGAAGCCCATGGGTTGCAAGCCAGCTCTGGATCAGATCCAAGCTCAGGATGCCACGCTGCACCATGACTTCCACTCCCAAGGAACTACTTAACATTTTTGTGTTATACCTCAGCAAGTACTTTTTTTATTGATTTTTTTTCTGGCTGGCTTTACTGCAAGTCTTGTTTATTTCAGCTGAGCTATTTTTATCTATTTTGAGTTCCCTCTCTTTGTTCTTTTATCTGCTACCCATGTTTTTCCCATTCCTTTGAAGAACAGGACTAATCCCTTTGTGGGTGGTTTGAAATAGGTCTGTTGGACTTGTCTTGGTGCCTGATATTTTTTTAAATCTTGCCTGTGTATTTTATTTGGCAGTTTAATGTAGCAATTTGGTTTTATTATTTTTCGTGTGTTTTAATTCATCCCATAGATGCTTCACAGCAGACAGCTTAATAAATGCGCTAAAATAAATAGGAATAACATTCATATGGTAAGAAGAGAGTGGGCAAGAACAGAGTTGTTGTAATAAAGCATTTCAGTGATAAATGAATTAACAGGCCCAAACAAGAGGTAAACATCCAAAGGCACCATTACCTAATGTTTTTCATCTGAAAGGGCCCTGGAGCACTTTTTTGTGTAGTGTCATTTGTAAGAGGGAGATCATAAAATAGATTAATATCCTCAAAGATCCAGCATGCTATTTGTACCAGAGTTTGTTATACATTTGTAAGTTTTAACAGATTTTTGATGTTGGATATTTTGGCATCCTTGTGACTAAGAATTCCTTCCTCAGTCTTTTCTCTTCTGTAGCTATACTGTCTCTTACTGCTGGGATCCTTCACTGATGAAAGCCCTGCAAAATGGGGAGAAGGAATGAAGAGCTTCTGCTCCAACTCAGCTTCAGGAATAGGCTGGATTCAGTGACAAATCAACTCCAGCTACTTGCAGCAGAGTGCTACTGCTGCAGACACATGGTGGTTCCTCTAGCTGTGTAAGGCAGAACAATTTATCTTATCAGTGCCAGTGGTAACAAGACAGAGGGCAGCCAAATCTCATTCCTTAGCAGTCATGACAAAGCACCTGGACTCCACATTTGTATCACATTCAGCAAAGCATGGTAATGAGTATATTTGACAGCTGCTGCTCAGGTGACTGCCACCTGAACACCAAATACAACTCAACAGTACTGATTTATTTTCATTACTTCTGGAAAGCACATGACTGTCGAGTCCCACACAAAGTGCATTTATGTGGCAGAGGAGAGGCCAAAATCACTCAATTTTCTCTTAACACCTGAGTAAGGTATGGGTTCATCAGGGTAGAAACACTGGACATCACTGCTCTAGATAAAGTACACCCCTCATTGGTACCTGTGAGAAATGTGGCACAAAATGCCAGGCTGATCTCTTAGGAGTGGAACCCACTGCTTTCATTAACAATGACAAAAAGTATCAGAGAATTTAAAAACAGCATCCAGAGTTATTAGCTTCCTAATAAACACCACAAAATTAATAGAAATCAGTGAGCAAAACATTCTATCAATTTCTATCAAATATTTTCTTCTATCAAAAAATTATGTAATTGTCATTATTCAAGTTCCAAAAAAAAAATCATCTGATCAAAAATCCCCAAAACCAAGCCTCTTATCTTCAGTTTACGACTACTGACTCACATAAACTGAAAACCTGTCTCCAATTTTAAGTATTTACCCGGTTTCCCTCCCCATTTAATCCCAAGCAGTGAATGAAGAAAGCAGCAGATTACTTCTTTCAAGCAGAATTAGAAATTAAGAGGAGTGAGCAAAATGGCTTTTGAAAATTGTATTTTAAATGAAAAAATTCAAATACATTAAATTTGTAAAAGATACCAAATAGAAAGTTGCCATTATCATCAGACTAGATTAATATTTTACATAATCTAACATGTTCCACTAAAACAAGTTCTGTCCACATGAATATTTAAAAAATAATCACCTACCTTTTGCTGTTAAAGAAAATTATGATGGCAAAATTCAATTTCACAAAAATAAGGGCTAAATCTATACTGACAGAATTACCAATGAGTGCCACAGCACAGTGTGATGGAACTGTCATTGCAAAAGAATACTTATAAAGATCATTTGGAAAATTAACTAAATCACCATACTGGGCAGTAAACCCAGAAAAAGCACCCTCTGCAACTACCTGAAAGCATTAAAGGGCATTTAAAAAGGCATTTTCCCCATTTTTAATGCCTCTTCTATAGTCCATGCACCTTCTGTAAGGCATTTTATGGATCTCTGCATCATTCTGGGCATATAAGGGCTGTAAAATACAGCCTTAAGGGTCATTTATTTAACAGTAGCAACTGTTTACTCAATAAATTTGCTCCTCATGTGTATTCAAAACTCACCTCTGCTGACATTCAAGATAAAACTTTAACACCACAGAGTTAGTATAGTGAAGAGAAAACATAACGTGTTCTCATCGCTTTCAAAACCAATTGAATATATTTACTCAAAAATACAAAAGTTCATTCCATTATACCTACTTAAACCTGCTGGAGATACCATGCCAGACAGATGATACATGAGAGCTAACCTACATTAACCTACATAACCTTGATTACTGGTGAGGATTAAAAGTTCAACTTTGTATTTTAGACTGAGGTGATATTTGCAGTAATGGTAAGGATAAAGTAAGTTTGTTGATAAAACGTCTGCATCTCTCAAGCAATTGTGAAGTTAACTGACAATAAGAAAGTTCACATACTATCTGACTTCCTTCTAGCTCCCTCGCCTACTCAATGGAGTCACACTACCATATTTCAGATTCTATTAAATGACTGTGATTCTCAGTCTTAATAATCACTGCAGCATATAAGTACATCACTGAATTATTTTAGAACACTTCAAAAGTCAAGCTCAAGAGGACAAGGTAGAGTGAACATCTCTAATTTTATCATCACCATCACAACTCAATTATTTAAACCTCCCATTAAGAGGAACTGTGTTAATTGTGCTCTGGGCACAAGCAGCATCATTATAATTGAAGTTCTGAACAGGTGATTTCTAATCTGACAAACTGAGTGAATCACAATGAGCAGGAGGTAAAACCCAACTGAAAATACCCTTACTCTGACTGCTATACACCTATGCTGTCAAGTTTTCAAGTTCGCTAAGCTGTCCGTCAAGGAATCCCTCGAGATTAGCGAGATACGTACTGAAAAAATCCACTGCATTAGTGCCCACGTGTTGTGGGGCCAAATATTACTCACAATCAAACTCTGAAGATGAGTCATGAAAACATATTTTAAAATCATCTAGCAAAATCAAATCCCCAAAGGAATATAATTATAAGAGTCACAAAAGCAAATGTTTTAAGACCAAGAAATACTGGCTGCCTTTACAGAATTATAGTATCCAAGCATTTAATGATTACTACAATCACACGGAAAATAAGAAATACATCCTGGTTATGGTGAAAAGCTCAGTATGAACCCAGTTCTCCACAGTGATATTCAGCTGCCTCAAGAATGTGAATTTGCTTTTCTTCATGTCTTTCACTGCATACTTATTGATTTCCAAAACATTTAATACAGAGCTTGTTTAGGCAACATTCCTGCATACACTGGCATCATCCAGGCACTGAATGGAAAAGAACTCAAGGAGTCAAGAAAAATGTTTGTGTTCAGGTAATTGAAAACCGAATCATAATATGTATGCACCAATACATTCAGAGAAATGAACTGACACAGTAAATCAACTGTACTTAATGCTGACATTTCATAACTTCTGATAGCTTAATCTTTCTCTCTGATACACAATGACTGCCTGACAAATTGCTCAAGCTTTCCAAAAGAAATAGGAAAAACCTACATGTTGCTCCTGACATTCACCATCAATCCACAAAACGATGAGCAGGACTGATATCTACATTTAACTAACAGCTATTAAAGTTGTCATCTCTGGTTTGGATCACTCACTACAGAGGATGAAGATACTTTGACCACATCTGAGCACTATTTATAAATCAAGGGCAATTCAAGACCTCAGAACCAGAGGTCCAACCCCAGGGCCTGAAAGAAAGTCTCCTTAGAACAGCAGCAGGCAGATGTGCCCTTATGCTGGCTCCTGTGCCTCAAATCAAAACAGTCCCAAACTCACACCCAGAACTGGCTGCCCAGTTCCCCAGGACCTGCTCATTCCCACTTCTACCTACATTCTCAGCTCTTTCTTTGCTCTCATGGATGCTGCTGCCACTTAAAGAGTAATTAATTACATATTAAATCACTACATCAAATTAGTAACATTTAACTAACATTTTTATAGCAAGTTATTTGTAACACTAGTAGTATTAAAAAAAAAAACTTTCAAAAATCTGTTTTGAAGATAAACATAAAGAACACAAGAAATTTAAAAACATCAACTTTCAAAAACTTTAAGTCTATATCTTATTTTCAGACAGAACATAACTTGTGACTAAGTCTCTTTGTGTGCTTCAGTACAAAAGTGTCATGCTCAGAAACTATATTGATAAAATACCTCAAATGAAGTACTAAAATGCCTGGTTCATGGCAATAATTTTAATCTTGGGTTAATATATCAAAAAGGTGGTTTTAGCTTAGTTTCAGCAATTAAGTCTTCACTTGAAAGAAACAATGAAAGCCCATGAACAGTAATAGTACAAGCAGACATTATTTCCCTCAAAACAAAAAGGTGGAACAGGCAAAAAGTAAGGACAGAAAGCTTACTCTTTTGGTTACTTTATGATTCATGCTTATTCACAAAAGCTTTGAAGAACTGTTAGCTAGTGAATAAGAATACAGCTAGTGAATAAGAATATTGAAAGGACATTATAAAAAATTATATGCTTTAATTTAAAATAATATCAAATGTATAGTGTTATCTACTTGCACATTTATCAAACTCCATTACTTACATTACTTACATTAATTTATGAAACAATATATATTATAAATCCTTTTATATAAATAGTACATAAAACACAACTTCTTTATAAGATGCTTTCTAGTCATATGAACAAGCTGAAGGTCTTCAAATCTTACAAGTAAGTTTTGATTATTGTCACAGTTATGCATCAAAGCTGCCGAAAGAGTAATTAAAATAAGAGTGAATGTATGAAATTTTTAGCTACGTACAGAAACAAAATTACGTGTATTTGCCTGAAATGGTAGTTTCAGGTCATCTTTTTTTTAAAGGAGGCATCTCCCTTTCCCATCTTGGGCATCATTTTGAGTTGGCAGCAGCAGCTCAGGTTGGAGAGCAACAACACCTGGTATCACTGACATCCACTGCCAGCCATTAAACAGTCATTGCCCTGGACAGTGGAATCACAATCACAACTCAATTCTTCAGTCTGAGGGAAATAAGCAAGAAGCTGACTGAGGGATGACAATTTTAAGTGACCACAGAGACTTGAATCATTACCACAACTAACCCAATGGAACTCCAGCTCCATGTCTGGCCTTTAATAACATGCAATAATACCATAGTATCAGAGCATAATCTGAATGTGTTTAATCAACAGAATGACTTTATGGCAGCCAATAAGGTATAACTGATCATGTAAGTAGTATGTATTAAAATGTCAATATTTTAATCTAATTTGTTATCATCCCTGCTGGATTTGTTTCTTCTGGAGAAAGTACTTACAGCAGACAAAGTTTAAAACACTGCTTCAAAAGACTTCTGATTTCTTTCAAACAAGAATAACACATATATGCTCCAATACCTATTTTGCAATAAACAAGTGTTGGTTTACATTTTTGTAATTTACAACTGGCATAAGTATTGTGTATATTTGAGAGAGTTTATAGCAAGCAGACTTCCCTCACAAGCAGAGTGCAGGGTCTGGGCTCCCTTTTCAGTAAAAACTACTACTAAATATAAATAAATCATTGAGGGTATTATTGGGAAAATGGTAAGACTGTTGGGAAAGCAATGAAATTTAAATGAAACGTGTGGCATTCCATGAGAAAAGAGAAATTCCTACTCTAACATCTGTGATCAATGGGGTGTCTTGTGGGCAAGAGTAGAATTGATGACATAAGTGAGAAAGCATTTACCTCAGGCGCTGATAAATGTTAACTTGTGCCAATGGCTCACAATGTACAGTAAAACAATCTGTGCCTGCAAGTGCAACATTTCAATCCATACACTTCATTCAGTATTGCTCCTATTTAGGTCACCAAGTATAAGCCTAATGCAAGATTTTACCAGAACAAGAAATGACAAGTACTCCCAATCTGCAGCCCGCCTTGGCCATTTAGTCCTCTCTGTACTTTAATTTCAAGGAAACACATTTTGATTTCCCAACAATAAATATAACTCATTCCACAGCAACACTGTTTATTAATTAACCAGGCATTTAACACTGTCTCTTCTATGCAGCAGCAGCAAACACAGCTTCATCATATGCTCCAGAATACTTCTGAGCTGAAAAGCAGAGCATTTGTGTATTACCAGCCTCAAGAAATACTTCACAGGACCAAATCAGAATTAAGGGAAGGGAAAGGAAAATTAATATGATCCCTTATCCTTATAATAATCCTAAGGTGTGCCTGTATCCCTGGTACACTGAACTCTCTAATGCGTATCCTGTGAAGATAAGGTGGCCTGAATAATGGTCTTCTTTCAGGTACCTAGAAATTACAAACATGGCTTTATTAGTAGTATTTTGTAACTGGACTGCCAAGCCTATTTGATTGTTCTTTCTATCTTTCCTTTTTTCCATTGACATAATTCTTTGCTGTGTCTCTACTTGAAGAATTTGATTCATTCCTTTTGGTTGAATCACCTTTTCTGTGAAACTCAACTTCCTCTAGCTCTTTCACCAGTTAAAGGCTTTAAAGCTGTCTCCTCCCTCAAGTGGAAGAACCCACTGTCTTTTTTTTTTTTCCCCCATCTTACTCAGATGACAGAATTCCTCTTCCAGAGGCTGAAATACTCTCCCTTTCTCAACTTCTCTAACACATTCTTCAGGTTACTACAGTTGGCCCCATCCATCCCTAGGACACTACTCAAGGCATAAATTTCAGGATGCCACCACGCAGCTGGTAATCAGCTTTCAGTTGTGTCTTCTGCTGCTGGCCATTACCCTTCCTGGAAACCACATCTGTGGAACTGCTGCCTTCTGCCAAGTGTCACTGAATGCCAGATCCCACACACATTTGATCAGCTCAACAAAGGCCAGTGTCATTCTCAGTATGGACAACATTTCAGAGTCAGACTCCACCCCAATTTCAAGTCAGGCTCTACTCCTCTCCTTCAAAAACACAGCTACAAGCATACACCTATCCTAGGTAGCGATGATCTGCTGCTGCAGGTTCCTTCACAGGTCTGTCTCTCCTTAACAGAACAGTTACTTGTCATTCTCTCATTTCACACAGCTGAGCCAGCTCAGTAACTGGAACACCATTATCTGGTGATACTATTTCCTTCAAAAGTCAGATCCTTCACTGTTTACATTTAGCATGTTTTCATTACATTTGCTTAAAGCAGGGCTAAAATTTTCTGTAATTTACAACAGAGACTTATGCTCTGTGGCTTCTTCTAAAGCTTCTTTCAAAGGGGGACAACTTGTGCCATCTAAACAGTTTCTTCTCTTAGTGACAATTTTCCTTCCCAAATTCTGCTTCTCTTGTGAAGTTACCCTCACATCCAACAGCTTTGAATTTTTTCTGCATTTTAATTATCTCTGCCTATAATTTCTCATGAAGAGTTGGACTATGCTCTCCAGCTGCTTGACTGGTTGGAACATCATCTTGATTTATCTTCAGAAAAATGCTCTCTGACACTTAGAGCACATCAGTTTGTTTCTTCATTTTAGACAAACACAAACGGCTTTTCTCCACACTTTTGCATATTTAGCACTTACTGCCTGTCTTCAAGAACTGTTTTCTGATGCTGCTCTACCACTTAAGGAGCAAAAGATTACAATAGATTTTTCAATAGCAGAATACAATAATTTTTATATATATATTTATAATTTATAATATCATTATAATCTGACCAGGCTAACAAAATGTTCATTTTGTTCATTAGTGAAGTTATCTACATACATTCAATTTCCTTAAAACGCAAAAAAAGATTGAGGAATGTATAAGGATACTATTTTTCAGTACATCAATTTGTCAAATAACTCCAGAACTCGAACACCACAATTCTATTTTGAAAACTTAAAACCCACCTCTTTTTGAAAATCCACAAACATTTTCCAAATTCAAATTCATTTTTGTCACTTCTTGTAACACTGTCAATAAAAGTGGATTACTTCTCTTCAAGTAAGTTCCTAATGCTAAGAGCATACTGAGAACTTCCTTGGATGTTTATATATGATGTTACAGAGATGCTGGTTGCCCAGTGACAAGTGCCTATAAAATTTCTTCTATCTGTCCTTCTAGCTACACTTAACAAGCAATTACTTGGTGCTCTATGTTCAATTATATTAAGAAATGTTTATAGTTTGTAATGGGGATCTTATTTGTTCAAACTATCTGTAATTTGATGAGTTCCTTTGAGAACCATTTAAACCGAGAGTATCCTTAATTATTGCTATGGCTCAGAAATGCTACCATAAAACCCAATTTCTCCACTATTCAGCTGCTCAGGATGTATCCATGTATGCATATATAAGGCTTTCAGAATTACAAAGTGAGCTGTGACCATCCTTATTTAGAACGTGCTCATATTCCAAACCTAGATCAAGAGTCAGTAGCAATCTCACCTACTCACTACATCTGCAGGTCCTCACCATTAAACCTTCCTTAAACAAAATGCATTTATTTTCCTTGAATTTCCAAATCATCATGCTGAACAACAGCTCCTCTCCAGAGCATCTTCATCCTAATTCACAAGCCAAGAAATGCCCCTTGGGCTTATCATTATCTTAAAATATAGATGTTGTTATCTTTCAAACACTTAAACATCAATAAAAACTTAGGTTTCATTTCTGATAAAAGTGAGCTTGATTTTGCTTCAAACTTTGAGTAGGAATAGCTAACAACAGAACTGTAGCCACATGTTATTGCACAGTAAAATGTAAAAATATATTTTATATATATATAAAAATCTATAGCCCAGTCAGGCACAGGACCTATTCTTCTACAAGTCACTTCCCACAGAAGCACTAATTCTGCCTCTGCAGCATTATTTTTCAGTAGCCATACTTGTTTAAGGACAGAGGAAGGGCATGATCTGTAGACAGGCTTAGCATTGTATCAGCTATCAGGGTTGTAAAAACCAGGCAAGCTTTCAGACATCCAAGTTCTTCCTTAGAATCTTGTATGCTCAAAAGTTTGTCTATCTTTTCCAATTACACCAGTGTGCTTTAACAAGAAGATATTTTTGCTGACAAAACTGGCCCTCTCTTCCATGTGCAGTGACAGAAAAGCAGGAGATCTGCAGTACCACTGCAGATTACATCAGTGTACATCTTTTACCATTGAAGCCTACAGCCAAAAGGCATCATTATTGTATTGCTTTACCTCTACATTTCTTAACTTTTCACCCATAACAACCGTTCCAGCCATGTCTGAAGGCAGCGATTAATACCAGGTACCCATGCAGTCCAGACTCATATTCTGACTTTTTCTTTTCTTTTCTTTTTTTTTTTTTCCTGTCCAGGAATCATAATAAAAGTCCCATTTGAGTTTCAAATGCTAGATACAATTAAAAAATACAAAGCTTTTTAAAAACAAAAGTTTCTCTGCATTTTTTCCTATATTCTTACCAGTGACACTACAAACAAAGAAACACTGCTAAAAAAGTTTATCTATGGATCTTTTTGGCTGCTTGGGCTTTTAAAAATTTATTTCCTATACAAGCAATAGCCTTCTGGAAAGAAACTGGTCTGCCAGAATTGCTCAGATCCTTCATATACAAGCTCAAGAAGGTGGACAGAATAAAGAAAAGCTTTATTTTAAAAATAGGTTTAATAATTTTTAAGGTCCTATCACTCTAAACCAAACCAAAATCAAGAGCTGTGCACAGATTTTCATAACTAATGTAGTATGAAAAGCAACTTTTATTGAATATTTTTAAAGAGCAGCATTCCTTTCAAAAGCTGTAACTAAAAATAATTCATTTGAAAGTCCATCTGAGATATGTTTACAGCCCTATCTACTTCTAAATTCTGTGTTTAACAAAACAGGATGGGTTTTGCAGCTGTGGTCATGCACTTAGGACAATCAAATATCATCAAATGTTAATAAATGAGCAATTTACTTTGTGTTTACATTAAAAATGCTATACATACTCATTAATATATTCACCACGTTACTTACTTCACTGCACCCAAATTTGCATATACATGCACTACTTATTAATATATCAGTGCAGCAACTGGCATACTGAATTATAGTCAATGTATCAAAAGTGTCTTTTTAGTTAGCACAATGCAAAGAAAATACACACTTGCGTAACATTTTTTTCAGTGTTTCTTATAGGGTTAGTTTTTTAGAGCCATAGAAACTGTTACCATACTAATACACTTGACACAACAGACCCCATTAGGAGAAATACCTACAGTGGGACCATCCAAGCAATTTGATCTGCAGACATCCCACAAATCTTTCGTTGGAAGATCCTTGTACAGCTGACTGAAGCCCACCGAGCATCTGTTTGGGCTATTTTTCTAAAAATCTTCCCAGATCCCCTTGAAAATCTCTCCCAGAAACCCAGGATGGACTAGAAGCTGAAAGCCATAGTCTCCACAGTACTGCAAAGCAACATATTCAACCTGATATGCTGCAGAGCATACTAGGTATGCTCACACTGGGTAAAACTCTCACCTTGCTGAAGAGGCCAGATATTTGTCATTGAATCCTCAAGTTATCACAGAAATAACAAAAGTTATAAAAGGAATGTGTCCACTTCCTTTTCCAACACTGCTTCCCAGTGCACTCAGGGAAAATCAAGTTAGGTCAAAATCAAAGACTTCTAAATTTCATTTGTTAATTTCTGCACAGCACTGCCTTTACACATCCAGAGGAGGGGAGGGTATTTTAGGCCACTGCATCTCTGCTCCTTGGCTGCTAATTCACACGTTGTGCTTCACTCTCCTTTCTAACCCGTCTGCCAGACCCCACCTGGTTGTTCTCTCAGACCAAGGAAAATGCTCTAAACCAAGAGCCTCTGCAGTCATTCACACCTGCTCCTTCCACTACCTGCCCCTCAAAGAGACACCAGTGATCCCATGGTAAGAGATGCAAGGTGTTCCTACAACACATGAATAATGCCGTAGCCACACAACTGCTGCACAACACACATTTCTCCATTCTTCTGCATCAAAATTGCTTCTGTCTTTGATATCTGCCCATTTAAATTTTCATTTTCAGAATGCTGAGCCTTATGTAAATGAGATTCAAGATTTAAAGCAACGCTAAAGTTAAAAAAGAAAAAAAAAAATTACAAAATGCCGTATTTTCACTTCTTGCCACAAAGTAAATGGAATACTTCTATTTTAATCCCTGTAGTTCTCATTAGAAACTACAAAAATACCCCAACCAACCAACCAAAATAAAGCGATGCTGTTAATTAAAATACCATAGCAGCCACTTTTTAATTGCATACTCTAAAAACCAACCTTGAAGCAAGTGTAATAACACCAATGGACCTCATACTACAAAGTGTTTCATTCTCAACTATTTTTCAATGTGATGAGACAAAGTCCACCAAGGCAATACTTGTGTCAGTAATTCACTCCTGGGGATTCTTCATTCATATTTGTTCTGATATGCTACAGGCATGCTATTACAGTCAAAAAAAGGCACTGTGTACCAAAAGAAGGTTTCAGTGAATCTCCAGAAATCCTAAAAACACAGCAAAAAACACATCACTAGTATGCACCTTCATGACCTACTTAAAAATCATCTCAAATTCTTGCCAAAAGCACAGTGCTGCTGCATTACCTATTCCAGATTTTCACCCTAAAACTGCAATACAATGTACTGCTCTGCCCACAGCATATTGCTAATTATACCCCAAATGGAAAGCATGCAGCTTGTGTATTTTCACCTCTTCAGCTCTGTTCATTACAGCATTTCACACTTTATAATTGAATGCATACTGACATTAAAGCAGCAATGTATGTTAGGAAAACAATAAACTTGACTTGTAACCCTTCTTGTCCATGCACCTATATACCTTTGACAACTAACAAATCCTGTTTCATTCCTACCAAAATCAATAGAATTCTCCTATAAAAAATTACCTTAAGTAAGCCAGGTGAAGAGTGTTGTGTAACACATCATCTTGTAAGCATGAACTTTCATCTACACTGAGAGTCAAACAAGCAAGCCAGCATGGCAAGCTGATAGCAGCCACAGATTCATCACAGGAAGCTACTTGCACTACAGTCACTTCTTCCTTCAGCATGACCCCACCATAACAGCTTTGTAGTGTCATACAGATGAGTGAATAGGCAGTCTCTATTGTGATCATTCACAACATCATCAGGAAACACAACTCTATTAATTACAAGATTGACCCAGCACATTTTAAGCACCCAATGTAAGAAAAACCCCAAAAACCTATCAAACAGAACACTTTCCTTTCATTCAAGAGTCTCTCTGGTGCCAATCACTGTTACTTGAAAGGATGTGCTAACAGCACAGCTCAATCCACACAGCAAGGATGCACTGGCCCAGAAAGAGAATCTGATGTCCAACTGAATAAACAAAGCAAAACCAGCAAAACCAAAGGGCAGCAGGCACATCAGTATCTTCTCCACTTAACTGGCACATTCTTAAACCTAGTCTTGTATTTCCATGTTCTGCAATAAGACTTCACATTTTCATAAACAGCAGATCCCTAATTGTTTTCAAGACAGATATTATGCACAAATAAGAAAAATAGGTGCCTAGATTAATGGAAAAATTAAGAGAATATGGAAAATAAAAAGTGATCATCGATTCATCACACACTTCAAAAATAAAATGCAACTTGAAACTGAGAATTATACAGACAGCTAGAGATAGTTAAAAACAAAATGCTGGATTCAAATATCATTCTTCCCTTTGTGGAAGGTGGCTGTAATTCTTTGAATGAACCTGATAAACATATATATATGTTTTTCATCTATAAATAAAAAAGTATATTTAATTTACAATACACTCATGCACTTGCATATAGAAAAACCACACAGAAGCAATTATTTAAGTCTAAACATTTATCCCATGCCTCTTTCTTTCCTTAAAAATAGGACTGTTATCCATGCTTACACAAGAACCAAAATCACCCACCTCTAAATCTTTGGTTTGGCTTATGTCAAAAGGTGAATATGTATTAGAGACCAATAAGTAGGTAGCACAAAATATAAGGAAAACCCCACTCAATCTTTGGTTTTCATTTCAGTACATAAAATCTACTTCCATCCACAAACCTAAGAGCAAAGCTGTTACTTGGATTATTTTCAGAGAGAACATCCAAATACAGCTGAACTAAAAAGCAGAAACAAATGAAGTCTTAACACCTGCTCAATATACATGGTATGCTACTGGGCACCATCCACACCTTCCATAAAACATTATGCAATGAAAAAGACACATCTGAAATACCAGCTTTTACAGACTTCTTCTTTAAGAAAAAAATTAATGGAAAAGTTTTTCTGTCATCGTAGCCAGGACAATTTCTTGCACTCTGAAGTTACAGTATTTTACTGCAGGGCATCTTAACATTTTTATAAGACCTCATTGCCTCTTTTTCTAACAAAATTAAGTTTTTCTATAGATGACAGCTATCCCCTGCCACATGCCATGCCAGCTCGCAGCTTCTGAAAAACTGGCAGACTTCAACCTTCAGCTTTACAGAGTTTTAATACTCTGTAAAATAAGAACAACTATCACAACTTTTAACTCCCTTAACACACATTTATTGAATTTGCCTGGAAAGTGAGAGGCAGTAGGGAATGAAGAAGAAAACAGGCCAAAGAAAAAACAGACCCATTTCCAAAGAACCTCTCTACTATCAGGCTCACACACTTAAATCCTTGAATTTATTAGACAGATTCCAAACACTTGGATTAGTGCTGAGCTTCCTTGACACCTCTCTGTCAAGATTCAAGCAGAAACGTGAAAAATAAAATAAAATAAAATAAAATAAAGCAATTGCTATAATTTTCTTGAAAGTGTAACACACGTTTTGCTTACCTCACTGTTGTGGCCCCTCAAATTGAAGTTGATTCTCTGAGGGGTATTCCGGTCCTTCCTGCAATGGCTGGAAGTAAAAGTGACGCCTACAACTCCTCTGCCATTGCCTGTTGCCAACCAGCCTTCCTCATAGTACCGCCTCCTGCACACTGGTTTCTCCTTCTCACTTTTTGGAACTCTCCCTTTCCAGGAGAGGCAGAGAATGTTGGAATCGCTGCAAAGAACAGGCCCATGTTCCACTGCTGCATACATGCTTTTTAAATATTTTATTTTTTGACATAAGAAAGTAATATGTCTAGTGCACAAAATTTAAATCAATTTTTTTTTTTTTTATTGGTAAGACTGACCTGGGATAGATCACTGAAAGGGAGGAGGATGGGGTCAGTGTTTATAAATATCCACCAAATGCATAGTGAAAAATTCCTCTATAAAAGACGATGGCAGTTGGCTAAGAAAAAGTGACACTTAAAAAAAAATTCAGGTTCATTTTTGTTTTTGAGTCTGTAGAGTGAGGGTGCACTTATCCTTTGGAGAAACAGCTACTTCATAAGAGGCGCTCAGGAAATGGTTAAGTCATCTTTTTGCTCAACTTGATATAATCTTTATACAGCCTGAGATTCCAGTTTAGCGTAATGCAATTCCAGAGACAAAGAGTTGCAAATGTGTAGGTTTCAAGTAACTTAAGGCTTTTAAGATTTCCTCCAGTCAGATTTTCTTCAAAAGTTCAGTTGCAGAAATTTAAAGACACGCACATACATATATATGTATATATATGACATTCATCTTTTCCAAGCTGCCCTCTGGCATATCTTTTCCATCTGATGTATTTCTGCTGCTAAAGCTGAAAGAGATTGCATAAAGGGAAAAAAAGGCACACAAACCGTGCGAAACAACAGACCCAAACTTGTGCAGGCACTGGTGTGCCAGGTCAGTTGGGAAATCCCTCTTGGTACTGAACCACTCCTTGGACTCAAAAGGTTTTGCAATCCAGAACCAATCCGATTTTCATTGCAGCACTTTTTTTCCACCAGAGACCCAACACAGCCTGAACTGCTTATCACACTATCTTGCCTGCTTTCCCGCTTTTTGCTGCCACACACGAACGAAAAAGAAAACCCCTCTTCATTTACAGCAGAATCAAAAATGCTCTAAAGCTTTTAGCTTTCAAAGTAGGTAAGTTTGCCTCAGGTGAACCATGAAGTTCTCTCTCCTCTGAAACAGGCTAAAATGTCAAGCTGTTTTTCCTTCACTTTTCTCTTTTTTCTGCTACAAGGAATAACAGATTTTTCATCCTACTGTAAAAAACAAATGCCAGAATTAAAGCACATCAAGTAAGCACTCTTCTAAAATCTTCTAAAATTCAAGAAAGGAAGAAATATAATCATCTAAAAAAGAATAAGAAGCAGCAATAAAAATCTCACTTCCTGGCTTCACAATTTCTCTAGGTATTTTCCTTGCTTGTTTGATCGGATCTTTCCTTCTTGATGCTTGTCTACAGCACAGATTCATAGTTCCAGACACAACATTTGCAGTTGTACAAGAAGGAAACATATGAAGTATTCCAATCGTTTTATTTGAATAACATTTATGAGCTCAATTAATCAGTATTTATACCACACTAAGTGAAAGGAGGAAAAAGGAGAGGGAGAAAGAATATGCAAGTTTGATGACCTGATTAACTCAAGAAGGACGACGAAGTTTGCTCAGTTCAATGCCCAGACGTGTCCCATAGTTCCTCAACTTATTTGCTTCCAGTCATCATTACTCAACATATGGTTACGATTTATTAGTCTGTTCACAAACTATTGAGCCCAAAGCCAAATGTGCCAAAGACACATTATTCCTTTCCAGTAACAAAATCAGTTTCCTCTACCTTCTGTATTCTTCTGTCTCCCTTGCAGCTATTGATTTACACTGTGGAGGTATTTATTAGAGTTCTTCCGTGAAGAGAGTGTTTTTTCTTCCTCTTCTTGCAAACTTTTTTCACCCGTGAAGACCATGTGGAAAGTTGAACATTACTGGAGGGTATCTTTCCATGGGTTACTGATTCCTGTGATGTAAAGGTGCCCCATCTGGTCCTCAAATTAATTTTCATCAATTGCAAAGCTCTCAGGAATATGTAAGAGTAAGTCTGTGTGATGACAAAAACATGTGAGTTTCCATGTACATGCAGCGTACACAGCAGCTCACTCAATCAGGTACTCAGAGCTGCATCTGCCTTTTCAGTTTAGTTGTGGTGATTGTACAAGATGCACGTCATTCAATACTTGAAATCCCTGGATTTTTTCCAACTCTGCAAGACATATCACAGACACAAACAAAAAAAAAAAGAAAAAGAAAAAAGAAAAAAGTTAATAAAATAAGCCACAAAACAACTTAAAGCTACAAGAACTACTGTTGCAGTAATCATTGCATTACAATTAAGAACTTTATATTGGACTCCCATAAAATACCAATATTATATATAGATACATGCAGTATTCAGACACATACACATACGTCTTTGACACACACACAAATATGAACTACAAAGTTTTCTCACTTCCAAAGTTCCCAAAATTTTCCACAGCTGACACATAAAACTAACAAAATTTGCATAGGAATATCCTAAATATCCAGGAAGGGGCATTGGGGAAATTAGGCGGGGGGAGGGAGGTGAAAGGAAAAGGGAACATTTTATGGGCTACAATCACTACAATCAAAACTCTTAAACAAAGACTCCACAACTTTGGAGTAATGCTAGAGAAGGAAGGTCCCAGTGATGGAGCAGACACAGAGTAAAAACCCAAGGCACACAGATTCACAGAATGGCTGAGGTTAGAAGGGACCCCTGGACCCTGCTCAAGCAGGGTCACCTAGAGCCTGTTGCCCAGGATGATGTCCAGGCAGCTTTCCAACATCTCCCAAGGATGGAGACCCCAGAACCTCACCAGGCAACCTGTGACAGTGCTCGGTCATCCTCACAGTAAAAAAGTGTTTCCTGATGTTCAGAAGGAATCTCCTGTGTGCCCTCAGTTTGTGCCTACTGCCTCTGGTCCTGCAACGGGACACCACTGTAAGGAGCTGGGCTCCCTGATCTTCATTGCCTCCCATCATTTATACACATTAAAGAGATCTTCCTGAACTTTTTCTTCTCCAGGCTGAATAGTGCCAACTCGCTCAGTTTCCTCATAAGAAAGATGCTCTGAACCATGAAAGTACATTGCTAAACCTATCAGGCTCCAAGTTGACTGAAAAGATTACTCCAGGGCTTAAATTACTGTTTTAAAGAATTCTAAAGTACTCCAAAATTAAAGCTTAGACATTTGAATCAAAACAGATGAATTTTAAAGACTACTCAAATCCTACTCAAGTCTCCATTTGAAAAGGGGGGAAATTACCTCAGTTCAGATACATACAGAAGAATGTTAATGAGTAGAAGAGACCAAGCAAAAGGCTGTCCGGGATATTCCAGAAGTTGTATCTGAACTGCACGCGTATGCACAGTGATCGTATCTACACACTTACTGCCAGAGAGCTCATTTAAATTAAGAATTGCATTCATGACATTCATCAGAGCTCTAAAAATGGTCTTGTCTACATTACATACAACACTGTACTAGCTTCATATTTTGAGTAATTAACCATTTTTTTTTTCAGTGTAGCATATACATGTACCAATAATAATTTTTTTAAGAGAAAAAAGGTAAGAAAACAAAATCACAGATACAAAGGCAAGGTGATAAAGTAGTTTACAACATTATTCAGGTTATCAGGAATACTGTCCATGAGGCTTGATGTGTCACTACCAGAACTGTTCAGCATTAAAATTAACCAAAGATTAAAAAATAATGGCTGCTACCAGTTTTTTCATCATAGCACAATGAGTGTATCAGAAATGCCACCTAGACTTTTCACACTTATGGGGTTTCTCAATTATAGTCCAAAGAAAGTTCACATAAAAGAAAATTCAGAAAAAATCGATGGTTTGAGGAATAATTTCAGCACTTATCCCATAAGCAAACTTGATCCTGCCAAGGATCAGTGCACTTTCATATCCACTGGGGTAGCAAACATCAGCATTCAAGAGCTGACATTTTGTATTAGCAGCATGTAACTTATGATGCAAGACTTTACTAATCCCACAAAGAAAAAAGAAGGACTGGTTTACTGAGAAAACAAAAAGTCTCTGAAATACCAGTCAGATTGGTATGAGTTAAGCATTAAACAGAATTGTTTGAACTGTGCAAGTGCCATGACTTTACAAGTGGATTTTAAAATAGAGACAACTGTAGGTGCAGTGGCTTTGCATAAAATTCATATGCTATTTCTGTCCTTATTCACTGCATATAAAATTAATGAGTTTGAGAAAAGGACTCTTCTGTGTCTTGGCCTTCTCTTACCTGCAGTCCCATTTACCATCACTTTAAAGATTAAACAAACCAAAGGCTTCCCAAAAATATTCTAGATGTACCAGTAATGCTGGACAGGGAGAGATCAAAATCTAAAATAACTGCAAAAGGAATAACGTCAGTCATCATTCAAATATCTCTCACTCAATAAAATATACCCTATGAGAAAATTTACATTTAAATCACTAAGGGAAAACACTTTATTTGTACTTCAGTAGACGAGATAAAAAATACTTTTAAGACTGTAGTGTCAAATACTCAAAAGATAGGCTGAATTAAGATTACATATATGATATATTAAGATTTAATTCTTTCCATTCCCCTCTCCTTCCTTTCCACCCACTCGGTACTTCCTAAGACATCACCTAATTCAGATGCCAGTCTTCCTTCAAGGAAATCATTAACTAATTTAGATACCTCCCCTTCTTCTACCATTACAGCAGTTCCCACAGTTCTACTCCTTTTCACATTTTTAAACCAAGTTTTTTGCTTTCTTTTTTCCCCACCATAAAACAAGTGTAATAGCTACTACCTCTACTGTAAAGCACATGTAAGAGTTGATGATTAAAAGCATTACAGAAGACAGAGATGTTAGTTGCACAACATTCCCAACAGTCTGAATTCACTTTGGGTTCCCTATATAAAGACAACTTGACCTTCCAGATGAAACTCATCCTAACTAAATTTTTAACTGCAGATTTTCTATAATCAGACTTTATTCATCTTTTCTTTCAGAACTGGACAAGCACTAACCATAGAAACACAATGGATTATAAAAATATTTATTTTTGCTGGTAATTTTGGAATTTGGAATTTTGGTATTAAATTAAATTCCAATTAAATTTTGGAAATTGGTTATTCCTAATGCTACTAGGGACATTAAATATCAATAAACTGCAGCTACCTACTTCTACTCTTTTTAAAAAGATAGATGAAGGTATCATTGCTCTGAATTTTCCCTTTAACAAAGGGAGATGTAACTTGAACTCACTCCCTGGTATTTTTTGAGACTGTTTTGAGTATAAGTTCGGTGACATAAAATGTTTCTTAAGTACAGATACTTGATGAGATACATAAAATACTGTTGGATCCTTCTTTCCTCTGCCATAGACTTAGTGGAAAGCATTAGAAAGCATGACTCTTCTCAAAAGCAAAACCAGTAATAAGTTGTGTTTCCATATTAAAGAAATAAATTTATATTCAATTTTTAATGGGATTATTAAGAGTGGCTGTCATATTTTAGTGTCAATATCGAACTCATAATTTTTATCTCCTGTTTCAATTAACTTATAGAAAGTATAAGTGTTAAGTCACTGGTGGACAACCAGAGAAGTATTTGCTTGTTCTCATGCATCTTTCATTGAGGAGTCTCTTGTTGACAGGAAGAAGTCATGCAATATACCAATACTGCAGCAAGCTCTTCAGCATTTTATGTTTATTCAAAACTCCACTCTTGAAGGCTCCAGAGCAGAGTCTCTGAAAATGAGGGTAACAGGGGAGATGAAGGAAGGCAGTGAAGGAAAAATAAGGAGAGTACACATTATTTCTAAATTATCTGGGAAAAAAACAGTTATAAAAGGGACCCTTATCTTGCATTTGGAAGAAAGATTCTGACCACCCAAACATTTCATGGGAAGAACCACAAGCTACAGTCTTTGAAAAGTCAGGCTTCCAGATCTCAGAATTTTTCAGCCTAACCACATCTTCTTTCTGTAAAACTTGCATGAGGTCAAAGGAAACTGCAGGTTTCCCTCCCTTTACAGTCTAAGAAGGAAAAAGACACAGTACTATCTACGAAGATAGTAAGACACTTAAAAAGAATGTCAAGACCACAAACTTGCATTTTTTTCAGAAGGATCAAGCCCCAGCTGTTTCTGGACAAATAAATAATCCATCCCACCAGCTATCAAATGGTGACTCTGGGAGAAACCCTCAAGGTTACTGATGAACATTATACTATGAAATTGGCACATTCTGTAATAGTCATTATATTACAGGCTAAATACTATAGAGTTAGAAGCTGGCAAGATGATACATTCTGTTGTTTATTCAGTCCAACTTACAAAGTAACATAAACTATTAAATAATCCTATCCAAAAGGAAAGAAAATTATTTAACACATTTACTCAATTCTTAAAAGGCTTAAGTTTGTAAAAGAAAAGATAACTGGTTTGGACATAAAGCGATTTTTTTCCATTAAGAAAGGGGCCAATTCCATATGGAGAAGATGTGATTTGACCCTAGTTAGTACCAGCTTTATTCTTCTTTCACTCACAAGTTCTAATTATCTTTGCTTTTTTCACCTTCCAATGTGATGCAAGTCATAGGAGTTAACATCTTTCTTTCATATTACACAACAATACAGAATTAATTTGGAGGTCATGATGTTGAACAAATACCAATAAGCTAGCCAGTGGTCGTAAAAATGTTCTTCACCTGTAGAGGAATGAAAAAAAAAAAGGAGAGAGAAAAAAAAAAAAAGAAGATACTTGATTTATTTTTCTGTTTGTTCTTACACTGTTTTCTCTCCACAATGTTTGTCCTTGGGTAATTCTAGAAACTCTTTCCCTACTCAGGCACAGCTGCACAGCCTGGGCAAGACAGTCAGTCATGCTACTCAGAGATGTAAAGTGATCTGTAACCACGGCATATCTGCACAGAAACAGATATAACAGATATAGAGGTGTAATGTTGGGCACTGGGATAGTAACTGCCAATCCATTAATAAACACTATAATGTTAGTTATATGCACCTATATATCCTTAAGCAAATAGTTTCATTTAATAAAAACAGGAAAAAAAACCCAGAAAATTTATTTCTTGGCATATTGAGAGAAGGGTAGCTCTTATTAGTGGTTGTTTAGCAGACATTCATTGTGACAAAATTTATTTCAATATAGTACTCTGACAAACTTACAACAATCTCCTCCACCAAATTATACTCTCAGAGAAGTGAAAATAAAAAACAGTATAGCTGATTAGCATTTCTGATGTGCTGAATGACACTTCTGGGTTCTTGTAACAGGGAAGAAGGCAATACATATATGTGTATTACACATCTTTTAAAGAGTAAGATCTTTTTTCATGTATAGCTGTCATATGAAAAATAAGGGAAATATTTGTATTATTTCTAGAACTATTACAGATAACTCGACTTTCAATGCTTGCTCTTACCTCATTAGATTAAATGGGAGTTAAATTCAAAAAAATACAGTTGGGAAGAACAAGCAAGAAACAAATTTTAAAATGCCTTCAAGAAAAATATTTCCAAGAAATACAGCAAAGGTCCTTAAGCAAACTGTTAAAAGCTATTGATTGTGACTTGCCAAATTTATACACATTCTTCAAAAGGTGGAGGCCTAAAGGCATGAATTACAATAAATTGGTAAAAACTCTGCCTATGGAGAAAGCGAGGTCAACAGTTCACAAGGAAAAGATAAAAGCACTGGAGAACAGACTCAGCCCCAAAAGTAAGGATTTTTGAGCTAAATAAGACCTACCAAAACATGCAAGAAAGAGAATACCTAATTTAGGTGGGTTTTTTAGTTTGGTTTGGTTTTTTTAAATACTTTCTTTAGCAACTATTTACTTCAGGTGAGTAAAATATGCAGTTGAAGAACTGCTGCAAGCCTCTTTAATCACTGGTCAAACACACTCATGGGAAATTTCTGACTTAAGCAATGCTAAATCTGTTATGCTTATGTAGCAAGGAAAGCATAGTAGAAAAATAATTCAAGGTTAGACTTCACAATTAGAAAGCATTCAGCTGAAACACAAATGAAAGATATTTCTGCTTCTTTGGCCCTTGTAGTTTCTTTCTCAGTCCCTAGTACAGCACACCAGGAGTCTTCTTAAGCCAGGTTAATCATTTAAGGTGCTACACTCTGAACTACATCAGAGAAATAACCCGATTAAAAAATTCAGAAATGAAGATTCATAGTTTAACCAATATAAATCTGCTTTGCTAGATTCTCAGCTTGCCTTGTGACAAGCCACATCCCTCCAGCCTTTCCAAGCACCAGCTTTCTTTCAATTGTGCAGTTCAGAAAGATGATCCTGCCGAATTTTTACCCTCCAAAGCCACTAATGACATTTTAGGGAGCTTGCTTACCTTAGTGAACTCACCATGCATGTGCAGTTGCACTATGGCCAACATAAGGAAGGGGGCAAGACGTATGGCAGGCACCACAACAATCTAGGTATCAATCAGTTTGAACTGTGCTCAGAAGTTTTCTTCTCTCTTGCTTTAAGTTGAATCAGTCCCTGACATAGACCCAACATGGTCCCACATTCAGCTTGCACTGGCACAATGGAGAATGTGGAGCTACACAGCACAACTGAGAAACAGAAGGGAGGAGTACTTGCCACTAGTATTGCCATTTGAAGGTTTTAAATGACAATTTTGGGGCACAGAGTACTCATGAACTCAGGGGTCTGCCCTCAGAAGAGAAGAGAACAAAGTTGGTTTCTTGAGGATGAATTTTAGATGGGAACCACAGAGATCTGGAGACAAGATTACCTATCAGCCATGAAAATATGCCTCATTTTCAAACTAACTGAAGTAGGATGAAATATTTCAGACAAATGTTGAAAGATTTGTTTCAAAGAAAAACACACAAATAATGCACATTAGCCTTTAAAATAAATTGGAGAATTGCACCACTGAGACATATATTAAAAAATCTTTCAAGATTAAAAGAAATGAGAAATGTGACCATGAAATTTCCTTTACTTACAAGCATGAATCTTCACTCTCAAAAAACGGCACAGAGAGAGCAGAACACAGAGAACACCTCTGCCATGTATGCTTCAGGGGACATTTTCTTAAGCGGTAAAAACTGTGTCCCGTTAATGACATTGAAAGATCTTCAAGGGAGGGAGCCCCAGCTCTTACCATCTCTTTTCCATTGAACTGACTGCACTGACCTTACCTGTAATTACAGAGCAATTTCATTCCCATAGGAGCATTCTGCAGCCTGCAAACATCCCTCGAGCCTGCAGCAGTTCCAGCTTGTTCCTAATTATCTCCAGTATCTGCCCACAGGCTCTTTAAATACTCTTATGAGCATACATTGAAGTTTTGATATCCTCCCCCAAAATCCCAATACATCTTTGTATGTGACACATGCACCGCAACACTGGAAATAAAAAAATAAATTAAAAAAGGAGTGGGAGATGAAGTCAGAAAATAACAGAAGCCACCAGTTTTTAAAATCCAGAAGAGCCTCATAAACAAGAGATATTTCTGTTGGACTGTAAGACATATTTCAGTCCAAAATCTGGTCACTTCTGTGGAGCATTTTGAGAGCGGCATGTTGCAGCAGCGAAAGAGGCTGCGTCAGCCTGCAGGGAGGGAGCTCCTGGTCTCGCCTGAAAGCTGAAAGGCAGGTGTAAGGTGGATTGCAGGTAGGAGCCTCCCACCACACAGCCCTTCACTCACCACAAACTGCGCTGCTTGAGCTGTCAAGAAAGGCATTTCTTACACCTGGGAGCTTCAACGAGTTAGATATTTTTTTAATACAAAGACAAGCATTGGAGTTTTCAAAAAAACCTCAGGTTTCTCAGTCTTTGGGTCCAAGAAGTTAACTGTAGTTATTAAGCTAGAACATAGGAAGATCCACCTCAAGACGAGGAGAAACTTCATGTTGACAGAGCACTGGCACAGGCTGCCTGGAGAAGCTGTGGAGTCTCCTCTGGAGACATTCAGAACCTGCCTGGATGTGTTCCCTAGGTGATCCTGCTCTGGCAGTGGGGTTGGACTCAATGATCTCCAGAGGTCCCTCCCAAGCCCTAACATTCTATGATTCTATAATTACAACTGTCCTTCAAATGTGATGTAAGACACAAGATTTCAGTCTGTGTTGGAGGACTTGCACCTACCCCATAACCACTGCTCAGAGGCCTAGATGGAGAGGCGGGATACTCCCACCCTCACACAAGAACCTGCTTCAAGTTCCATGACTTTTTCCTCAAGGTTCTGGAATGCTATGCCAAGGTCCCTGGGTTAAAAGTAAATAATGTCACAAAGACAGAGAGACTCAAAGAGTGATTGTCTCAGAGCAACCCTGACAAGCGACAGTCACCGAAGAGGCCTTTGTAAGCATTGGGAGCTTTAAATGAACGCTTGCAGCAAAGCAAAGACTTCTGTAACAGAAGCCACACCAGCAAGCCACAGAGAGCATGACCTTAACTACATACATATGTGCTCTCTTAAGCAAATTATGTTTTTGAGCTTCTGTGTCTGCATTAATATGCCAAGTTCTGACTGGACACCTGTACAGTAGGCCAGCAAGAAGCAGGCATTCTCTATTCACAGTCATATACTGGTGGGTAAGAAGTCAGGAAGGCAGATCTGCACCTAGGTAAATCAACACAGTAGTCTTGCATCTAATTATTTTATTCTGTAGAGATCTTCAAGATTATAATTCTCTCTCCATCCTGGTCAGATGCTCCTGCTAGACATATGAAAGATTTAAATACATAAACAAAAACATGTTGAGTGGCGATAAGAAACAACACTATGTAAGTAGATGCAAAGAGCTCTGTCATTCTTCTCTCATGACAGTGTGACACTACGATCTTTCTAGTAACAAGTATATAATAGGTAAAAACTGGCTGATGACAGAAAAGTTCAGTGGAAGGACAGGTACCAAAGACTGTGTCTTCTATTTCGTTAAATATGGTACAAATATACATGGTGAAAGTGACCACAAATGAAAATGAACTGAAAAAGATTTTTTGAAGCATTGGAAAAGTATATTCAAGGAGCAACATGAGTTATTTTAAGCAAGAATTCTGAATATTTCATTTTAATGATGTCAATGTAAAAAAGAGACCAATCAAATTTTGTTTATAAAGTTAATTTCTATAACCAACTAAAAATGTATTTGAGATGGCAATTCTTACCATTCAGCTTTGTCAATCTGCAAAGAACAAGCCTTTTAAAGGTGTAATTTTAACACAAAATTACTATATTAGATATTAGTATATTACAATTATTGTATATATTATGATATATATTATATAATAAAGATGTTGATTTATATATTTTATATTTTAAAATTGTATAAATTTGTAAATTTTAAGTTTTCAATACAAATTTTTATATTTATATTATACACTATATATTGTATTGCTATTTCCTACAGGAAAGCTGGGGAGGGACTTTTTACAAGGGCTTCTAGTGAGAGGACAAGGGGTAAAGATTTTAAACTGGAAGAAGGGAAACTTAGGTTAGAGATCAGGAGAAAATTCTTTAGTGAGAGGGTGGAGAGACAGTGGAACAGGTTGTCCAGGGTAGCTGTGGAAGCTCCATCCCTGGAAATGTTCAAAGCCAGGTTGGATGGGACTTTGAGCAACCTGATCTAGTGGGAGGTCTCCCTGCCCAAGCAAGGGGGTTGGAACTAGATGATCTTTAAGATCCCTTCCAACCTAAACTATTCTCTGATTCTCTATCTATTTCTTAATATGTTAACATCCACGGACAGACTGACTTTGTGTAATTCATTTAACTCTGTAAAACTATCACATAGTGCTTGCTTCCAACCATAAAGCTCTGCAAAGCTATGGAAAATGCTCTTCTGTTTGTTCTTCTGTTTTACTTTCTGCTGTTCTGAAAGAAACATTCAGGTTTCACCAAGAAAGTAAACAAATGTTGTAAATTTATGGTGGTTTTTTTTTAAGTGAAAGTAGTATTTTCACTATTTGTAATATCCAGGATTAGCTAGCAATTATTTAGTTTTTTCCCCAGGATGTTATATAAATGTAGTAACTATCAAACTTCTGGGACCCAATTATTTCTCTTCCTCAACACAAAATTCTCAATGCCTTTCAGAATCTTTACCTAATGCCCTCACATACATACTAAGGTCAAGCTATCCATGACTAAACAGGAGGAAAAAAACCCAAACCACTAGCATTCTTTCTTTGGATTTTCTTCTTTGCCATTACCAAGTTTTACCTTACTGCCTTTCCCAAGGAGCACAAAGATCTTTAGATTAAGTTGGTGAACTTTTCAAAACAGCCAGAGAACAGACTGACTCGACTGAGGAACACCAGCTCCATGCATTTTGTACTTCATTTTGAAAACTCAAGATTTGGAAAAGTAATATTATTGTATTTTAGTAGATAATGTGGTACTTAGCAGGCTTCTTCAGCCACATCTGACAAATATAGGTGATCCAATCCATCAGATTTTGGTTTAGCTGCCTAATTATAATCAGCATCTGAAGCAAAGTACTTTTTGAAGTCTGTTAACCAATATAAATAAAAAAGGCTGGAAAACTAATACCATCTATCACCTCATGTCTTACGTCGATTAAAACTTGAGAAGCTAAATCTCACATTCACAAAATATGTTAAATTGATATTTCAGTTGACTGAAACCAGTAATGTGGCTTCTTATGCAGATAATTAACAAGCTTTAATTTGCACTTACATGTTTACAAATTTTCATTTCAGATTAATCCATCTCACAGAGAACAATATGAAAAGTAAAATAAAGCAAGACACTGCTGGATTCTAGACAGACATACGAGACCAATGCAGAGCTGCAGGGATCTGATTACAGACATGATCTTCTGCTGGGAAGTCTCCCGCTGGGATTTGGTGCACTTGCCCTGTGATGTGCTACAATAAAACAGTGTTTGCTTCTTATTTAGAGCCTTACAGATGTAGCAGGATCATTCCCTTTCAATGCTTCAATATTGTATTTTATCAAAATATTTAAGCAGAGCAGAGTGATGTACTTAGGGATTATTCCCTTTCAATGTTTCGGTATTTTATTTTATTTAAACATTTAAGCAATGCATAGCGAGGCACTTAAGAGTATCATAACATCACCCCATTCTTTTATCTGCTGCTCTCCTTGCAAGAGCCAAAAGCCAAAGGACAAAGCAACTGCTATGGGTTGATAGCAAATGCCCTTTATTGCTGCTTCTCAGAACTGTATTTAAGTCTGCCTGAGATCTAACAGACTAAAAGCAAAACCAAGTTTATCTTCTGGAAGGCCACACGCAGTTGGGAAAAAAATAAAAATAAAAAAAAAAAATCAGGACACAGGCAGGCTATCTACCCTGTTCAACATTTGCTGGTTTTATTTGCCTTGAAGCAGAGCTTTCTCAAATTTCAAATAAGCTTTGCTACTATATTGATATGCCCTATGGAAATAATACAGGAGTTCTCATAGCAGCAACCCTGAATAATTCAAACAGTCAGCCCTACTCTTCCCACAAAATTATTAATACCAAGAAAGCTTCATCATTCTTCAACAAAAAAGCTGATACATGACTGGCAGAATTACTATTATCAATGGTAATTCAATGGCTTTGGCAACTTATCTCTTAAGGAATAAAGTTTTATGGCAAAAGTAATAGTACATTTGATATACAGTAAGGCAGGATTGCTTCTCTTAAGATCTTTCTCACTACTTACAATGCCTTGAATGCAGACATTACAAAATCCTTTTAGTAACTCTGTAAGAGGTAACTATGATTACCATTGTAAGAGATGAGGAAGCTAAAGGTACAGGCCTGCAAGACAAGCAAACTGTCCAAAGCAACCTATGCTATAGGAAGACTTCCTAATCTCCTCCACCCTCTGACTTACTTCTATTTCCCTTCCTAGAGCTGCTTGGCCCTCATCATTCTGTTGTGTGTGCCTGACAGAAATCTCCTCAGGCAGACTCAGTTTCCTAAAACATCAGAAAACAAATATTTAAAAACTGAGTTGGATTCTGTGGCCTTAAGGAGCTGCATCACCTCAGTGAAGGTTCAGATGAGTGTGGGAGCTGAGGCAAAGGAGCAGGCAAGACCTGCAAGAATTATACACGAGACTTTCAGAAGCAGGAAGGTATTAGATGAGCTCAGATGCATTTCCCCATGGGACAGAGCTGAAGCATCCTTCCTTAATACTGAAGGGAAAGATAGCATCAAAATATGAATGAAGAATTTACCATTACTGGCTTCCAGTCTGTGCTATGATCCTATCATCACTGTGTGTGGCACATCTGATGTTTTCCTGCCCATTTCCATCTTGCTTCAAATAGGAAAAGCCATAAATAATACTTTGCTGCTTTTTTCATATTTAAAAATATCCATCAAAATCTGATGAAATCCATCATGTGTCAAAACACTTCTGCAGTTTATTGCAGATGTATAGATACTCAGGCCAGGTTTATTCATAATTATTTCCAGTAACCTAGAATAGTTACTTATTTAATCACTAAGCAAGGAAATTTGATTTAAATATACAATTTAAATTTGATTTTGCATTTCTACTCTCTTTCTGTAAGATGAAAAAAATCTTTTTCGATTTCTCCTTTCAAAAACACAAACCATGCTGAAACACCCAATTTTCTATCAATGCCTTCTGAAGAAAATGCTGCAAGCTGATCTGCCCCTTGAACAAACTGAATTCAATTATTTACCCATCAACTTGCTTTATTTCGGTGATCTGATGTTCTTTAAGACTTCAGCAAAAATATTTATGATCTACATACTCATTTATTAGCAAAGCTATTTAAATTTGACAACCTGTATGAAAGTCTTTATCAACTACTTAAAGTTCCACTTAATATTATATCTTTCTATATCCATTCTTATGTTCTCCAATACACTGTAGTAAATCAAAAAAGAAGAAAAAAAAAACCCACAAACAAAACAAACAAAAAAAAACTACCACAAAAAAACAAACCACCACTTTTGGCTATGACATTGTGAGAAACGCTTCTCCTCCATTACAGAAATATGTCTACATTTCCATCACAACAGAAAAGAATCCTGAATCTCAGTTGAAAAGCTGACAATGAAGGTAAGACCAAGCTAAAAAGCCAAATTTTAGAGTAAATTGCATGAGATACAGGCACACATTCTCAGTAGTAGACTGGTGATAATCTCTACCACGTACGGCAGGAGAAGACACAAAACTAACAGTGAAATTTCAATACATTCTGTCTGATAAAACTCTTTAGACATACTAGTTTTATTCCTTTATAACTTTATGAAAACAGAGTCTTCATACTTAAAATCTCAACGTACACAAGATTTCAAATGGATGAATATGGCATGAGCAATGCAAATATTAGGTTCATGAGAGGAGGTATGCAGAAATTAGAATTTCTACTTCTAAAGCCATCTACAAATGCACACCTGGAAAAAAAACTGTAATCGTTATTTGCCAAACCCTGCAGTGTCATCTGGCAGCAGCAGGTCAAGCTTCAGAAGTTGGCTCCAACCTGACCAGTGACTGATCTGTTCCCTTCCAGCTGAGACATCAGGTCACAACAAACCATTATCCTGGTCGTGCAGCTAATGATAGAGCTGGAGGGAATCCTTCAAAGAGAAATGCAGGACACAAGGAGCAAGTTTCCTTCTGGGAAAATGGGGTGAATTAAGGTCATATTGAGAACAGGCAGGTGGTTCACAGGGTAAAAAGAGGGCTAGATTAAGATGTGGAATTAATGCTGCTTTATTTTGTAGCTGTGATGCTAAAGCTCTCAGACAAAAGGCCTGAATCAGACTCCAGGCACAGTATCAATTTCTGCACTGAATAAACAAGGCCAACTGCCTGTACATAGATACTACAGAGCATCATCTGCCATCTAGTAGAAGAGATGCTTAATTAGCTTAGTAGAGACATGGGGTTTGGGGAAAGGAGGCTAGTAGAATCTGTGTCCTTCAGTCCAGCAAAAGTATTTGCAAGACAATTCTATACTCAAGGAAAATAAAACCAAACCAAATTATTGAAGCATTTTTTCATTAGCATGCCAATGAAATGTTAAATCTTTTTAAAATTATAAATTACATGTTCATAAAATCCACGATCCTGTCTCAATGAATTGGACAGTTGAAGCTCACACAGGAAGACTGGAATCTGTTACTAGAAAAACAATGTACAATCAGCAAGTATGCAAAATAGAGATAAAATGATGATGAAAAAATTAGGATAGCAGTGATTCCTTCATATTACTTCATAGAATCATAGAAAGTTAGGGGTTGGAAGGGACCTTGAAAGATCATGTAGTCCAACCCCGCTGCCAGAGCAGGGTCACCTACACCAGGTCACACAGGAACGCATCCAGGTGGGCTTTGAATTTCTCCAGGGAAGGAGACTCCACAACTTCCCTGGGCAGCCTGTGCCAGTGCTCTGTCACCCTCATAGTGAAAAAATTCTTCCTAATATTTATACAGAACTGCCTATGCTCCAGTTTATAACCATTGCCCCTTGTCCTATTATTAGTCACCCCTGAGAAAAGCTTGACTCCATCCTCCTGGCACTTGCTTCTTATATATTTATAAACACTGATGAGGTCACCCCTCATTCTCTTATTCTCCCTCAGCTTTCCCCATAAGGGAGATGTTCTACTCCCCTAAACATCTTTGTGGCTCTGCACTGGCCTCTTTCAAGCAGTCCCTGTCCTTCTGGAACTGAGGGGCTCAGAACTGGACACAACATTCCAGACGTGGCCTCACCGGGGCAGAGTAGAGGGGGAACAGAACCTCTCTCAACCTACTAACCACCCCCCTTCTAATGCACCCCAGGATGCCATTGGCCTTCTTGGCCACAAGGGCACATTGCTGACTCATGGTCATCCTTCCATCCACCAGCAACCCAGGTCCCTTTCTCCTGTGCTGCCCTCCAGCAGCTCAGTCCCCAAACTATATTGGTACCTGGGGTTGTTCTTTCCCAGCTGCAATACTTTACACTTGCCCTTGTTGTAAATTTATTGATTTCTCCCTGTGCAACTCTCCAGTCTGTCCAGGTCCCTCTGAATGGCAGCACAGCCTCTGGGGTGTCAGCCACTCCACCCAGTTCTGTCTCATCAGCAAACCTGCTGATAGTAGACTCTATTCCTTCATCCAGGTCATCAATAAATATATTGAATAGTACTGGTCCCAGTACTGACCCTTGAGGGACCCCACTAGAAAGAAACTTCCAACTAGACTCCATACCATAGACTACAACTCTCTGGCTTTTATCCTTCAACCAGAAGGATGACTAGACTACACAAAATCAACTTCTGTGATACTAATGATCTAACAAACTGACACTAAACATTTCTAGCTGAGATACAAAGCTAGAAAAGTGGCAGCATTTCCAGGCTTTCCACTGATGTTATGGTAATAAGAAGGTAATTGTCCCAAGGCAGATTTAGACTTATCACCAGCATGAGGGAATGTCTTGTTTACAATTAGACTCATCAGTGAGTATTTCAGAGTTTAGAGGACAAAAAAAGTAAAATTTAAAAAATATACAAATAAAAATCAAACAAAGACTAAGCAAACCTACTGTAGGAAAATCTAGGCTTTTGCACACTTTGTTTGTAAATACAAGAAAAATTCTACATAAGATACTCCATGTGAATGGGCTCTCAGGCAGATAACTCACAATTTGAACTGTAATGTTTCTTAAGCCTTTAATCCTTCACACAGTAGAATGTACCAGACATCTCTATACTGTCTGAAAACCTTAATATAAGAAGAGATACTATGGCTTTCAGAGCAGGGGCTACACACTCTTTTTTGTCTGAATGGTGTTCTGGGCCTGAATTTTCCAAAACACTGAACAAAAAGGTCTTTGGCTGTCAGTTCACAGCAAATGTGCTGAGAAGTACACTAGATATCCTAATGCTGCCAAACAAGCTGTGCACTTCTGTGAAATTTATTCAGCATGGAAACCCACATCTCCTACAACTTTTCCCTTCCTAATATCACTTATTTCTACTTTAGACCACACAGCTTTGAAATATCCTGTGAGAAAAGCTTGAAAGAGAGGGGTTAAATACTACAGTAGAGACCACCTAACAAAGATAAGAACCTGAGGAGCAAAAACCTAAGTCTTACTTTGAGGAACTATGTATAGTACAAACTGCAGAGCCACAGGAGCTTGTCCTGAAAAAAAACAACAACACAGAAACATGACAGTGTAACCATCTTTTTACAAATTTAAAACCCTGAAAGATCCCTGAATTTACTCAGCTAGTCACAGGCAGCAAGCAACCTTAGGAAGATAGAGAGTAAGTCTCTCAAAAACTGGAAAGGAAAAGGACAGGTAAACAAGACACATCATAAACTATTATGAAAGAATGCATTTTTGTTCACTGCATTTTTCATGGCATATTTTGTTTCTTCAGTTAAATTCCTGAATAAGCATCTGTACCAGAACACTGATAACCCAGAAAATGAAAAGTATGGACCTTCTTGCCCTTCCTTATCCTTCTCTGTGACCAAAATGAATTTTATCTTTGCCTCTTTGCCTTGCAGTACAATTATCCTCTTCAAAAGGTCTCTATCTATACTAGACGCAGGAAAAGAACATTAACAGTTGACTACATGAGAGAACAAGCTTCATACCTGTATCATGAATTAACCATAATGTTTAATTCTTGTCTTAACAAATCCATTATGTAGATAAATTGTATTCTGTGTATCATATACTATGCTGTCCAAACATAAATCCAGGGTATTATACCTGAATCAGTATTAAAGAAAATTACTGCAGGAACCAGAAGTCTGTCCTCTCGAAGTAATACCATACGTGTAGAATGAAACTTTCTAATAAAAGAGCATTGCTATTTTTTGGTAGTGCTTCAGGAAGCACAAACACTGAAAACTCCCAAACCACGTTCAAAAATCTGTGACCAAAAAAGAATCTCTATGGATAAAGCTCAGTGGTATCTAGATGCAATTCCTACTATACAGAAGAGAAGGAAATGCACTAAGCTTGTTGAATCAAACTTCCCATCACAAACACTCCCTTTAGAATCAATGCATGATACAGACTTGTCACTGCTGAATCTAAAAACTGCCAACACACCATCTCAAAATTTAGCCAGAATTTAGACCTCTTCCATGATTCACTGTCTGCTACAAACAGATAGAGCAGTTTTCAACTCCTGAAACGCTTTAGTGGGTATGTCCAAATATGTGCCCTACACAATTAGCTTTTGGCAATCTTATTTTAAAGTATGACTTCAGCATCATTACTGTGTCTCATGGGTTACAGATGTCAAGTGACAGGCCAAGTGCTCACAATCTCGAGAATTAAAAGGAAAACAAGGAAATAAGGAATCACATAGCAGTATGCATAGTTTAGACTGTCCCATTTTATTTACCTTTCTGCAACTTTTTTTGTTTCAGCTTTACCTAGAGTATTCATCCTCAGATGAGTGCTTGACTCATTTCCAGCTAGATTATTTCTTTTACCATGACCCTGAACTTTTAACCTTTCTTCTAGTGTCTCAGGAATTCTAAGGGAAGAAAATAGCATTATTCCCATCATAATGCTGAGTAAAAGACAGTTAAGGCAATACAGAGCTCATGACAGAACTGGGAGACAAGTACAGGAGTTCTGATTCTCAGTCTGCTGCTGTAATCATCAATTAATTCACAAAAAAAAAAAAAAAAAAAAACCAAACCAAAAAAGCCCAAATGAAACAACTTAAACCGAGATGAGTTCATTTAAAAAATTAAAACATTTCATCAGAAAATTCATCTACATGGGATTGCAGCAGCTTTTAATGTTATGTTTATATGGCAGCAACCTCCCACAGTGTACTTCACCTTCCCAATCATGAGATCCTGCTAGAGTAAACACCAAACAAGCAGAGGCAGAACTTCAAACACACTAAGAATTACTGGAATACCTGAGGCTACCTGACAGATAAGCAGAGCTTCTCCTACACAAGTAATTCTTAAATCTGATCAAGAGGACACATGCATTTATCCATTAGAAAGGACTGGAAAAGATGCCAGTATTCATTAGGATTTTTCAAACAATGTTAAAACTCCAGATCACTAAAATTAAGTGAAAACAGGACAGCAAACTTTTATTCAAATGATCTTGCTGTGAAGCTAAGCATAACTGTGTGAAATTATTTATTTTTAAGTTGGAGCAATTTTCTATATAGATTTTTAGACCGGCTAACATAATGAGGTGCTTTAAAACTAACAAACAAGATTTTTTTCTCCTGACTCTATTTGCTACGAAGATGTAGAGGAAACAGGGAAGCAACCACAAAACTAGGTCTTGCCTAGCATACCACAAAACTACAAAACTAAATTTCAGTCAAGGCAGAGACAATAACAATATCAGCATCCAGGGAACAGGGTCAAAACCCTTAACAAGAAAGACTGGAAGAAATTGTCCTATCCACTGTAAAAAGGAAAACAAAAATTCAATAAACCCCATAAAAACACACCACAGCCCTCTCCCTAAAAACCATCGTAATCAAAGAGAAAAACTCAAAGAAGTCATGTACTCTTTAGTATGTTAGTATGTTCTCCATGTTTAGTATGTTCTCCATTCAACCTGCATCTCCACCACTGTATTCTCATCAGTACTGATATCAACCTCCTCACGAAACAGTACACTCAAAAATGTCATTTTGCAGCAAACAAAATAGAAACAGAACTGCACACTGTCAGTCTTTGAAGATCTTTTACTCACTACTTCCATAGCAGAAGACAACAATGCAAACCTCTGGAGATACTCCAAGGGAGTGAAATTATTCCAAGAGCCTGAGCAAGTGCTAGGCTCAGAAAGCAATGAGATCTTATGCGCCAACTAAACAAAGCAGAAGTAAACACAAAGGAAAACAAGTAAGACAGTTGTACTTCAGTAGGGACACTCAAGTAGTTTGTATTATCAGCCATAGTGTTTGTCAACACAGTGATAATGCAGCTGAAAGAGAATCAGTATGATTCAAATCCTCACAACACAACCATCCCATTATCTCTTCCTTAACCAAAAATGGACAACTAGTATCATATCTGCTCCTGGGGACACTATACAAATCATATTATCATTTCTAATGCTAAGATCATTTGATTGTGTTGGGATACTTTTCAGTCTCTGCCCAATGCAACACAAATGGCAGTCATTTCTCCATTTTCACTCGTCTTTGGACAACAAGCACACAAATTCAAATCCAAAGCAGGGAACAAAGCTTTCTCATTTTTCTGTAGTTTCACTCAGTAATCCTATTTTAAACCCAATAAGAGCTCATTCTGTCACTACAGCACTAGACAATTAAATCACAAGTATTTTTCCTCCACACCAACTAGAAGCTTTCTCACACCAGAAGTATCCAAGCCAAACTCCAAAGGGAGAGGAATTAAGGAACTCTCCAATCTCTAGATTATAACCTCCCTATGACAGTGATGAAAGACTATCTTTTGCATCTCATGAAAATAGGACTTTATTTTTTACAAAATCTTTCAGGATTAGGTCACGTTCAGCCCAGAACAAACACTGTTCAGGTCATTGGCTCTCTCTGTATTACTAACAACTGCAAAACCCACCAAAACCAGTACTGAAAATAAAACTGTATTACATTAATTTTCTATATAATCTTCTTTCTCATCTCCCAAGATAAATCATTCTCTCATCAGTGATCCCCTTTTTAAATCCTTGGAATAAAGAGCACTTTTCATTTCTTTTTTTATTAATAAAAAGTAGGGAGGAACTAATACAGAACAGGCATACGCCTAGCACTTGTACTGAGCTCAACTTAAAGGTTTTTATACAGTATGTTTTCTTCAGTATTATTACAGGTCCAATGAAAAGACTGAAAATCAAAAATCCTCTTTGCAACACTGGGAAGTAACGTGTATTGGACTTAATACATGTTCCATAGTATTATTCCATTGGTATAAAGGAAGAGATTCAGAATGTCTTCTCAGCAGGGTGGCAAAATCTGGAAGGAATCCACCTCTGAAAGGTCTCTAACTCAGAGGAAGAGGACTTAATCACTCAATCCTGTGATTTGTATTTGCTTTTAATATAACCCTGCTGCTGTATGGAAGTTTTTCTTGCTGAGAGGAACAGATTAATTCTTGCTTATGGTGGTCTACTACAATTCAACATAGGGCTTGCTTTAGATATCTTCAGAAGAGCCGTACACCTTCCCCCATCCCCCTCTTTTTTTTTCTTTATTATATCTTCCTTTCCACTTCCAAAAAACTGCAGGTGTTTCCAAATTGCATACCTATAACATGAGTTGATTTAATTTTATCCCCTGATAATTCACACAAGACAGCAGAATTTAACTGCTTAGCTTCCCATATCATTATAAGATACAAATGCACTTAAATCTCCCTCACAGAATTCAATTATTTTCACTGTTTTATCTAATTAATTTTTTTTAAAGTTACCAGACAATGCAAGCTGTAGCCCCATTTTCTGTTCTGACACCTTTTTTCTTAAAAATGAAAAATAAAAAAACATATATGCATACACATACTGTCATAAAGGATCTTTTGCCTTAGGCATCAAACATCTGTAAAGACCTAGTAACAAACCCTCAAGATAACAAAGGAGGAATTCATGCCAGGGATAAATCCATATCAGTCTGCAACAGTCCTCTGCAGTCTCCAGAGCAACCCATGTCTGGAAAGGCAAATCAAACCCATTTGATACATATCACTCTTTATTTGCAGATTAAGTGGAAGTTCAAGTAGTGGCCACAGGAAAGGGCCATTTCATTCACATACTGTTCTGCTTCCAAATTATTCAGAAAACTCTTACAGTTTTGGATGACTATATATGATAAATATGCTTATAATACCTGTCCTCTGTTACTCAGCTACAGAAGCTTCACACCAAAATTTGAATCAGAACCTTCTTCATCTTATAAACAATCGCAAACTTGGCAATTACATTTCAAAAGCAAGTTTTTTATGCTCACAATGTTTCTACAGATCTAGTTCGTATATAGATATGAACATTGAGGTCTTCATAAAAAGATGGACTGCTAAGAGCAAAATCATCTATAAGCAAGTCTCAGATTCTGCCTTAACATAAATGCAAATGTAAACAAACCAGGCATTACTGAAACCTACAAGACTTTCTGAAGAGCTCTTTTTTATATTTCTCAGTAAAGAAAGAGTCAGTACACAAAGCCTTATATTTCACATGTACACATCAAGCACTCAACTTTATCCACATAAGTGTGACATAACATTTACTAATTAAAAATAAGAGTTGGACCAGAGGATTGTCAACTCTTAAGCTGGCACAAGCCTAACAAAACCAAACACTTATTCTTCTATTACCTTGTGTCATAGGATACAGTGGATGCTAATGCTAACAAGAGCTCAAAAAGAGATTGTATAAATTCACAGCTACTAAAAGCCAAATTATTTAATACCAAATAATCTGGCCAGAGACCCCTAAACTGCAACCTGCTAGAAGCAAGTGATACTTCCTTCAGATACTCAGCTATCTGCATGCTCTGTGATACTCTTCCCTTGGCATCTGCTATCATCATCCACTGTTAAAAACAACATATTAATGTAGAAACACCTTTGGTCTGAGCTGACACACCATTTTTATGTCCACATTTTTGTGTCTGGGAAAAAGGAAGGTAAAATAGCTAAAGCTGGTTCAACACCTACACTGTTCAGTTCCCTCAATTCAAAACACTATGTAGGGCACTCGTATGGCAGCCAAGATACTTATATAGTAACAAATTCTTAATATACTTCCATCACTCACGAGAGCTGAGGAATTCACCACAAATATGTAACTCTCCCTCCACCTCCCTTAGCTGAATTCACCCCCCCTTTCAAGTTTTACTTAACACTTATAATAGCTTCATGAGTACCATTTTAAATTTATTTATGCAGTATTAACTATTATCAAAAATCTGCATCACTTGTATGAGAAGATTTGTGTTATCCCTTATGTGTATTTTACTCAGATTTTAGACAGGTAGGTCTTTGGGGTTGTGCTGTGTTTTGGTTTTTAAGTTATTTACAACTGAAGGGGTTTCTTAGAAGTTACTCCACTACATGATTGGAACAGAGGGATCTGCTCTTTATCAAGCACAGGCAGCAGTAACATTGCTAGTAATGCCTGGATGCCCAACAGACCAGTGCTCCACTTCACCAAAACAGAGTAAGAGCAAGATTGCTCCCTTCCTCTGACAGTTTAGAATTTTGTTAGCCGTGGTCTTTGTCCAACTAAAGCTTCGTGTAAACTGTGATCCATCAGAATCACAGTGGGCAGCCAGTCTTTGCTTCCTGCAATAACTTTATGCTACTAATCTTCAAAAACACCACTCTTCTATAGTATTCTTAAAATACATGCAGAAATACTGTTCTCTTTCATATTTTGTCCTGCACTTATAGCTCCTTCCCATATATTCTATCTGCTTAAATGGTACCAGGTACCACTGGTAAAGCATTAGTAGTAGTTTTATTTAAAGGGCTATGTGAAAGAGTTTGGCCTTCTTCCAATTTTTACTTGGCAATTATTATTCAAGTTAGTGAAACTAGATAGATGAAGATTTTATTTAGAAATCAGTTTAGATATAAGATACTCCCTTTAACAAATATTTAATCAGAAGTGTGCCTTCAAAGCAGAGGAATCCATTTCATCACATGTACAACGCAGATGAAGAACTGATAGGAAGGACTGATATTAGTACCAAGAAGTGCTTGATCTCTGTATTCTAATGGGAGAGTTGATCATCAAGTACATGCTTTGCAAAGATTACTTTGCACTAGACAAGGATGCCAGAGACTGTTAAACCCAGGGCACTAGGAAAGCGTGTGACTACCAGCTGGGTCTGTTAGCTCTGGAACTATACATAAGGCAACAATCACAAATGACTCAGGACCTCCATAAACAGCCCAGTTCTCCAGTGGGAGATCTCCAGACCAGTTTTGATATGGCTACCAAAGATACAAGGTGCATCTGAGTAATACTACAGTCTTTCATGGCTATAAACACAAAGTGAAAAACCATTACTGTAGACCATTTAAAAGCTATTAAAGTTTTAAGTACGGTAAAATGTTGTAAACAAAGGCATTAGTTAAAAATAACACAACATAGGAATAAGCAATGCAATACAAAAGCATGAGTCAAAACAAGAATCACACAAAACCAATGAACACAGAAATAAAAGAACAATTTATTGGAACTGGACCTCTCTGAATATTTTCTCTTGGACATTTTTTCCAAATAATCTGAATGCACACGGATCTCATTGGAGTCTAGATGCTCCTCTGCCAACAAACAGTCATTGTTTTTGCAGAGTCAACTGAAATAACTGAGTGCACCTGTAAAACAGCTGGCAAACTTTCAATTGCAACAGCTAAGCCTTCATCCCCTATAATGAACTGTATATAACTGAGATCTAAGTTACATGAGCACATGATTCTGGATAGCATTACACTATCTGGGAATACAGTTCCCATACTATTTGTATGGTATATAGTACATTATATCGTTCCCAAATTATAACTCCTTCACATATTTCCTAATTTGCATTTTACTCCTAAAGGACAATACTTTAATGTACTGTTTTAAATGGAAAAAAAAAATTAAATGTCTTGTATTGGAAAATACCAACAGAGTAGAAGACCTCACTAAACTATTAAAATGTACCAGTAATTCAAATAGCAATAATCATCTGCACATACAAACTGAGGGAGATAGATGGAAAGCAGTATAAAGGTATGTACTTCACACCTCTAGCATCACATTTGTTCTGCTACCAGGTTACAAAAAAAGAGACATTGAAGGTGACTGGAACTGCTTCTAGTCAAAAAAGTGAAATGTGAGATCCTGTACCATTTCTAAGAGCTTTGCGAAGTGGAACAGAAGGAAATACCAAGATGAAGATGTTGGCCATGTAACTCAGTCCTTCACAAAGTGTTGTTTTTTTTTTTCCCCTGACAAGATACAGCTATACAAACTCTTTTAGCAGCGAAGCTCCCTGGTAACTGAACTGGAGGCATGCACCATTACTATCTGAATCACCTTAACAGAAACTTTCCTGAATTATTCTCTAACTCATAAATAGATATAGTTAAGTCTTCCATAGGGTTTCTTCTGACTCTAAAAGAAATCTGTTCTACTAAAAGCTTCAAGGTGCAGTATGAAATTACCCAAGACATAATTAAATAAAAATGCTACAACAGAAATCTGTAAACAACAGAAAAGTGAGTTTGTGGCAGTTTTGTTATAAAAAAAATTGAATAAAAAAATTCTGATTTAATTGTTAGACCTTCTTACAGTTTCTTGCAGCAATCACAGGCAGACAACAACCTCTTCATGAGCACTAGATGAGAATAATTACCCTCAGATAGAACGATAATTACACTAAATTATTTTGCAAGTTGCTTTGAAACCTATTAATGAAAAGTTCTCTTAAAAGCTTTGTATTACAAGTATTCTTAATCATTACATAAACCAAGTACAACTTTTTCTAGAGGCTGTTTAAAAACAGCCATAATTTTATTTTAAAGTTCAGCTAAACCAATCATTATTTTGTGATAAAAATGGTTCCATGAGCTAAGGAGAGCTGCACTGCAAGTTACCTTGGTATAAGCTTATAATAGAACCTTTCAAATCTATTCATCAACTTACTGAAGAAAATACATCAAATATTTTAAACTGTCCATCAAGAGTGTAGTATAGTTCAAAGTCAATAGGTTTTTTATATAATACTGAAATATTAAGGGTTTAGAATAAACACCTGTTGACTAGGTGAGAACAAATTCCGCAAGCAGTTGTAAGAAGCAGTGATGTGGTATACAAAAAAAAAAAAAAAGATGAATTTATTTCTTGAAAGTAATTCACAACAGCTATAGTTGTCAGTTTTCTAAGCTATTTTTAACCTTATAAATATCTATCTTTATACATACAGACACCTTAACCCATTGCCTCCTTTCAGCCCCAAGAAACTGGTAATGACCTTCTTATAAAACTCCACTGGGGGAACAGGGAGATATGCAGTTATTCAAATAGCTCTCTGCTTTCCTTGACATTCACATTGCCTGTGAAAAATGAGGCCCACTCGTGCTAATGTTCCTTATAAGAGCAATCAGGTTGGGAGCTCCTGGCGTGAAGCTATTTCTTGAATCATGATTGCAGGATCAAGTCGATAAGTAGCATCCCTAGGGATCACCATGATTTCACTATTATGGAAAAATCTATGATGGTATTACTGAAATAATTTTACCAGAAATCTTGATGTAATGATAAATTAGTTCCACTAATAAACCTCTTCTTCTTATGTAAGTTAACTCTTTACACTCTTAAAGGAACTCCATAAGCTTAGAGTAAACAATTCTATGTTAGTGGTTCATATTAATACACTCTTCAAAGCTTCCAATATTGCATTAGACTAAAACACCTGCTATTTTGAGAAAGTTCTTACTGTATTTTATTAAGCATATATTTTAGAATTTGCAAATGATTTGCAAAAACAGACATTAAAAAACTGTATTATTGACGGCTTCCATATGTGTAGAAAATATCTGTTGCAAATACCCCTACTTAGAATACACGATGTTGCTCATGTATCAGTAATTCTCAGGCAAATTTCATCCTCACAAAATGAAATTGTCTATGACAATAACATTTTTTTAAAGGAGAAGAAAAACCTTTTATATCAAGAGGCCTTTGCCCCTTCCTTTCTTGAAAACATATCTAAGTTGTAGAAGAAAATAGGCTCTTGAATACTCAAACACCATATTTTAACTCAGGAAGTCCCTTAACCTCAAATAGCTGGAGGTCTGGCTCATTTCCCAAAGCCTCCCAATACACTCACCCAAGTTGTTATGGTGTTTCCTAAGCATCTGCTACTTGCCACTTCCAGAAACTGCAATCTAAAAACTAAAGGGACGTTTAATCGGACCCCATACTGCTGTCTGACCTGTATGTTTTACTGCTTAAGTCCAATTTAAGTACTGAATAGACAAACGATTCCTGCACTTTTCAGGAAATCTTTAGGAAGCCGAGGTGCTCGAACACGTTCGCAAGCAGACATTTACTGAAAGGCACGACGTGAAGACACAACACAAAAGAACGCGGAGTTGCATTCCCTCGGCCCATTTTCCCCTATCGTAGGGCAAATTTCCTAAGGAGCTGCCCCCCTCCCGAACACGGCGGGGGCGCGGGGGGACAACAGTGAAGAATAAAGAAGGAAAAAACCGGGAAAAAAAATAAATCGCAGCCTGTGCGCAGAGACGATGCCGGCGGCAGCTAGACGGCTCCCCGCTCCGCTGCCGGACCCCGGCCCCTCGGCCAGCCGGTGCGGAGCGGTTCGGCGGCCTCCGGGAGAGGGCGGGGACCACCGCCACCCCACCGCCTGGCTTTCCCGGCTCCCGGAGCCGCAGGTGTGAGTCAGGGGGGGGGATCCGGGCTTCCCGGGAAGCCCCCCCGGCTGGCGGAGGGGGAGGCAGGACCGACACCGGCCGGTGTCCGCCGGGCGCGCGGGGCAACCGCCACGGAAAGGGCAGCGCGCGGCGAACAACGGATGCGCGCGCCCGGGCGGCGCCCACCCCGGGACCCCCCCCCGTCGCCCCCTCTCGACCAAAACCGGACGGGTCTGCTGGCCTGCCCGTGGGCAAGCAGGTGCCCAACCGGAACAAAACAACCCCGGTCAGAACCTGGCCTGGCCCAGCCCGCCCCCGGCGGCGCCCCCGCCCTGCGGCCCTGCCCCACGCATCGCCCTCCGCCCCCCACCCCTCAATCCCCCGCCTCAACTCACCTCGGCGGGGCGCGGCGGAGGAGCGGGCAGCTGCGGGCAGCTGCCACTCGCACCCCCGAGGCTCGCTCCCCGCCCCGGCGCCGAGTACCTCCCCCTCCCTCGTTCCTTCCCTCCCTCCGTTTGTCCGTCCCTCCCTCCCTGCCTCCCTGCCCGCCCTCCCGGTTCCGTCTCTCACCGCTACCGGAGCGGCGGCGGCGGCGGCGGCTGCGGCTGGGCCCGACTCCGCCGCCACGTGACCCCCTCGCCACGTGACCACCACACTGCCCCGGCCCGGCTCCGCCCCCGCCGCCGATCCCGCGGCTCCGGGGCCGCTTGGCGGGGCTGCTTGGCGGTGGGGATTGGGAGGGGAGGATGTGAAGGGGGTTGCCCCTAAGCTTCCCCCCCCCCCCTTCCCCGCAAAGCCGCGGGCAGCCCCCGGCGGCTCCCGCACCGCCACGGCCCATTTGTGGGGCCCGGCCAGCGCCATGACGGCGTGACACTAAGGCGTCGTGATAACAGCTCGTGTGACAGGGAGGAACAGCCGTGGGGGGAGCGAGGCTGCCGCCTCCACCTCCCCGCCCCTCTCAGCCCCTTCCTTACCTTCGCCTGTCGGCTTTAGGGAAAGCTTAGTCTGTCAATGATACTGGGGGTTATTTGATAACAAAGCGCTCGGAGCTAACCCCTCCCACGTCCAGGGCTAACAGAGGTAAGGGGGAGAGGTTGGTACCGGTAGTGGGGGCTTCAAGTCCCTTCACGTACCTCACACTCTTCCCAGATAAAATCACGAGCACCACTGTATCCCTGCATTTTAACTTAGGGTGTGGAGTAGTGACCCGTGCTAAACATAACCTGTGCTCCCAAAAAATAATGCTGCCAATAGCGGGTTAAGGGGATGTTTGATGAAAGGGAATGCCTTTATCCTTAAAGTTGGCAATTCAGGATGCGATCCAGAGACCAAGGCTACAAAAGATGGGGGAGCCTCAACAGCAAGGGATTTGTATTGCAAACAAACTCTGCAGCTGTATTTAGGTACTACATTCAGTGCACATTCCCTTTCCTCAGAAAGGAGCAATGAAATGCCTAAACATAAAAAGTATGAAGCACTCAGTTCTTTAAGGAACAAACCAGGAACAAACTTTAACGATCAGCTCTACGAAAAGACATGTAAAGAGTAATGCATGGGGAGCAAGAAGTGAGAAGATCCAAAGCTCTGCTGGCTTTAGTAATCAAAACTTACTGATCATTTCAGAAAGTAAAAAATGTTTATAGTTTTCACACTGGTCTCCAAAGGAGGATTTTATCTTACAACCTGTAGCACAAAGAGGTCAAACTTTGTACCGTAGGAGCATCTAAGTATGTGAAGCCTGAAATGGTATGTTAGAGCTAGGTATAGTTTTTTTCTGTTAATATAATTATTATTTGGAAACATTGCTTTTTTACCAAAGATTGGCAGTTCCACTACACAGGCTCCTGGGCATCTCTAAAGGTGGAATAACAGTCTCGTAGCTGAAGTGCAATAAGAAGTTATCAGGGAGTTGGGAGTCGATTTCTGGATGCATTACAACAGTTGTTATCAACTGGTAAACTGTGAAAATCAGAGACCTTGAATTAGCTCCTTGATATCTGCAAAAGACAACAGACACCACTACGCTTCCTGGCAGATTTAGATCTGTTATATTTGGATTATTTCTTTAGTAGAAAACTTTGAGGAGCCAAACCAGTTAAAACCACTGGATTCCTGTGTTTAACCTAAGTATCTCTGCCTTAGCTCAATTCCTAAGTTACAGGCAATCATAAGAATCAAGTTTAAGTAGAAGAGCAAAAAACATCACTGAGATGTTTCCAAACCACAACTACAGCTTTGTCCCAGTTTGCAATCCTGTCCTCTCTGCCCCTGGTGCCAGTGTAACAGTGTCACCTACTAGTCCCTTCTCTCAGTTGTATTAGTTTTCCATAGCTGGGTTGATAATCACAAGAGAGAACTGTCTGGTAGCCTTTCTGTTCATCAGCCTTCACAAGCTATGACCATGACTGAGTGACACCTTGCAGGAGTCTTGTCCATCCTGAATCCTGAAAGTCTTGAGGACTGAAATACACAGAAAGATGGACTCTCTTATCACTGCTACAGCTTATTATAACAACGTTAACATATACATGCTCCTAAACAAATTCACGTAGATACACAAGAGTCCCCGGAACTGGGAGCAGATACTTCAGGCTGTGTAACACTTTGCAACAGGGCAGCAATTCCTCCTCTTTTCCCCCTGTGTGTGAATCCTGATTCCACATCAGGAAGGGACTACAGCATTCACCCATGTGCAGAAGGGCAGCAACAGCAACCTCAAAGTCCATAGCCAGAGTGACTGTAACCCTGGAGTATCTTTGCAATTAAGAAAAGGCCTCAGCTTCCAAAGTGAAAAGAGAGGTCAAAGCCTTTATTATTTATAGCAATAGCACATGCTCCTTTGACTTGCCTACAGGACACTGCTGCTCCATAAACGCAAAGGCAGATCATGCTTAGGAAAATATCACTACTCTATTGCATCTATTTATACTTTTTCTGTGACTGAATGTACATCTCTAGGATAACAAAACATTTTAAATCCCACTTAATTCACACTCAACATTTTTTTTAGAGATACATGCAAAACATGCAAAACTCAATCAGTACAATTGTGTTATCAAAAAAATCATATCATGTAACTTCGCTAATTTTAATATGAAGCTAAAAAAAACACACTGTTTTTTTGAGTTGTATTTCTATTCACTTCTTGGTACTACTGATCTAGAAGAAACCTTAGCTACTTATCCAGCTTGATAGAACAACAAAAAAATCAGCCAAGAATCTGTACAAGAAAATTTGTAAATTCATTTTATTATTGGACTATTGTGAATTTAAGGTCAAAGGCAGTAAGATACTTTTTCAGAAGGAACTCAGCTCTGTTCATTTTAATCACAGCCAGGCCAATAATTTGCATTCTAGCCAGATGTGAGAGTAAACAGCTACTCAGGTTTCTATTCTACAGACCATTAATGCCCTATTCACAACCCTTTCTTCCAAAGAACCAAATGCTGGCCTCTCTCTAAGGAATGTTTTCTTATAATATCACCTGGATTTTTTTAAAGGCAGATACCCTTAAAATAACTAGCTATGACTAGCTATTACTAGGTATGATCATTCGAGAAGATGATAAATCCCACTTGCCTATGAGTAACTACATAATATACATAATTTTTTAATGTAGGAATTTTTTATTTCAAAAAGAAAACACAAAGAAAAAATTTCTTCACCTTCCTTAATCTCCCCAACCAGAACACCTCATTTTTTTTCCTCTATGGGTAAAGTGTTCACACTACTACACATAAAAAAAACCCAAATGTTCTTACTTCTTTCAGGTGTAATCATTACTAGATAAGCAAAACTTAGTTCAGTGTTGGCATGCAGTTAAATCCACACTCATGCCTCACTGTTATAAGAAGTATCAATATCTTTAAGTTCAACAAACTAACATGCCTAAGCATTTGCAGGACTGAGGTTTTTGCATTGAAAGTTTTCCCTGACTTTCTGAAAGAGGCATTATTTAAATTCTATTTAAATTGCCAACAGAAAAAAAAATAATTCCATTTCAGTCCAGAACAGAAATGTAAAGGGAAATCCTACTCACACCTCCCATTGCTTTGATGATTCTCAAAAGAGGTGCTTCCAGCCAACTACATCGAGACTTTTTGTTGGTTGCTGGTGAATTTTCAGAAGACTGCATCAGTATTGCTGCTCCGCAACTACTGAGCTGAACTTCCCAATGTTTAGAAGCATGGATGTGGAAGGATGTCTGAGCCCAGGGCAAGATTTTGATATGCATTTCTTAGAAACATAGGTCAAATATCATAGGAAGTCCCTTAATATTTACAGGTTTCAGGCAGACAAAATTCTCCAATTTCAGTCAATCAGCCTGAAATGTCTCTGGCTGGCAGCAAATACCTCTGCCCCTCCTAGCCATAGGGAATTCTGCTGTGTCAGAGAAAATGTAGATGTCTCTTTAAGCTAGTGTCCATCAGTGGTACTATTCATCAGTAGAAAGGTATTGAAATCCAGCCTTTTAGTTCAATTTATTTCCATTACAAGCTGTTAAAATTAAATATAATTAAAAATAAAAATTATTATCTGAAGATTTAAAGGGGTCCCTACTCAACTAACTTCTTCTGCTTCAAGAAGCCTAGAACTCAGTATAAGGTGTTTCATTATTTCATTCCAGTTTCTAAGTCCTTCAGCAAATAAAGGAAGCTGAGAAAAGCCAGAATACTCTAAATTAAAAGAAACAAAAAAATTGCAAAATGTCTTCAGATGTAAAAAAAGGACATGAACAGTTCCCCTTGCAGAACACTACCTCACAGGACCTAAGTTAGAAGAGATACCTAAAATGTCTTGTGTCATATCAGGAAAACTGTTCTTGTAGATGCCTCTATTATTCTATCTTCCCCTTTCACCTCTATCTGTATTTCCAGCATGAGTGACTATCCTATTTTTAATGCACTGGAGAACTTCACATGCAATTTGGCTCACTTTTTCCACATTCAAATCTATTCACTTTTACTTTTTCCACACCCAAATTAACTCATTTTTTGCTTGCCCTCATCTGCTTCCAAAAGGCATTTTCCTTTTGATGTACCAATTTTCTTCCACTGCAGAGGTGCACATCAGAGAAAAATACATAAATCAGTCTGCTTGGGCAGATTCCCCCAAAGAGTAAGGATTTCTTCAGCACTAGAGGACAGTAGCTAGGCTGTCTGACAATTACCAGAACCTCCAGTTGACTGGCTGTTTCACTCCAGTTTCCTTTTGCCTCTTCGTTTGTTGTGGAAGCAGCTCCAACCTTCCATATAGATTTTTTTCTCCCTCTCTTCTTTAAGGAGCTTAATGTAACCTGAACAGAGAAAACAATGAATCACCCCAGGATACTGAAAGAACTGCATGTTAAAAGCAGCAACATTCTACATATCAAATCTGCAAACCCTAGGGTATATAAGAGAAGATGTATCTGTATTCAAGAAAGGGAATAATAAGGGCAAGCTCTTAGTTATCTATCTGGTGTGAATGACTTATAAGGCTTTGGAAAACAATTTGTAGATAAGAACAAAGACAATCTGGTAAATGGGAAAATTGGACAACAAAAATAAAGTTGAATAGAAATGAAACTGGCATTTTTCTGTGTCAGATAACTGATGTACTAAACAAGGAAAATATATTCATATATATTAAATATATTAATGTGTATTTTCTTTTTAACTTTACTTACTGTTTCAAATGGTGGCACACAAGATAATTATCAATCTGAAGAGATGAGGATTAGTACAGATGGCAAGGAATGGGAACTAATGGAGATGGCAGTCGATGGTAGCCCAAAGAAAAGCCTGACTGAAGAGATACTACAAATGTAGTCCCCAAACAATTAATCATGATACTGACCTTTTAAATGTTTTTGTTAGTTGACTTTAGAACAAAAGTGTGTGTTAATAAAGCTTGCTGATGGCACAAACTTGAGAATCAACAATACAGACTAGAACCAGAATATATGTCATTCACAAAGAATGGGTGACCTACAGAAGCAGACTAATTAAAAAATGGGATGAAATATGACAGTACAAAGTTAAAAAAACATTAACTGAAGGATTTACCAGTGTTCATTTTAAACTAAAGGCATCAACTGAAAGAGAAGAAAAAATCTGTATCTGCCAATCAGCAACAGAGTATCTATAGGCACCTAGATGGTGAAATCATGAAAGAGGACAGTACTCCCAAGGGAATATCAAATTAGGGTTTTTTCCCCAAGAGAAACATTGTTGCACCGGTATTATGAAGGCTCACCTAGAATTCTGCATTCAACTGCAATCACACTGAAGAATGAGATTTGTAGGATCACAGAATGGCTTATGTTTGAAGGAATCTTGGAGATCACCTACTCCAATCTCCCTGCCATGGGCAGGGACACCTCTCAATTAGACCAAGTTGCTCAAAGCCTCACCCAGTCTGGCCTTGAACATCTCTAGGGAGGGGGCATCCACATCTTCTATGGGTAATCTATTCCAGAGTCTCACCATCCTCATACTGAAGAACTTCTTCCTAAAATCAAGAAATTAAGAGGAATTAAGCTTGAAATGGGTACAGAGAAGGGCCAGGAGGGACAGACATAATTCTATCTATGTTATTCTACTAAACACAGTCCATTTTTACCTATTTGATTTGCTGCATCAGGCTAGGCCCCCTTCTTGTGCATTTTGTAAGTCTAGCAATATGAAACCCTAATTCAAAGCAAGATCTTCAAATATGTCTGCAGTATCAAAAAGCAATTCACAAAACTTACTTAGCAAAGGCCATATTAGAATATTAAGATAAATAGCAGCTGGTGCAAGTACTTCCAAGGTCCCTAGGCTTTCCAGACAGCTGCTTTAATGGATGAATTATAATTTTAAATCTTTTTTTTTAGCTTAAATCTACAGAGACCCATACCATAAAGATTGGACCAGATGATTCTTGAGGTCCCTTCCAACCTGGCATTCCATGATACTATGATATATACAAAGATTCTTCAAAGCTCTTTATTATTCAAAGTGTGGTCCAAAGAGCAGTTCAAGTAAAAGGACAGCACAACAAAGCTTAAGCAATCGTTTTCTTTGCAAAATGCAATTGAGACAACATCCAAATACAAAAATAAAGTTATTGAAAAATGTGGAAGACTTAAAGTTGAGCCAAAAATATTTAAGGTTTTAAGCACTAGAATTCTAACAACAGTTTCTCACCAGAGCCCCAAACAAGCATCCTCTGTATTATCACCCTCCATAGTAGAAAATGCAACAGATTGTTGCAAAATCAAATGTTAAGTCTTAAAAAATAACATAGTTATGGCATGATACATGCATTTGCTGTGGTAGTTCACATATCATAAAACTGTATTCAATAGTTGCTGGTGCACATACAAGTTATTCTGATATGTATTTTTAATTTCATCCTTTTAAAAGATGAAAATTAAACCTGTACATCAGCCTTCTAATTGTGCATGGTCCTGCTCCCTGATGAAGCAGGGTCACCTACAGGAGGTCACACAGGAACACATCCAGAGGGGCTTTGAATGTCTCCAGAGATGGAGACTCCACAACCTCCGTGGGCAGCCTGTGCCAGTGCTCTGTCACCCTCAGAGTGAAAAAATTTCTCCTTGTGTTTATGTGAAACCTCCTATGCTCAGGCTTATATCTGTTACCTATTGTCCTATCATTGGGCATAACTGAGAAGAGCCTGGAACTATCTTTCTGGCTATCTCACTTTATATATTTATAAACATTAATGAGGTCACTCCTGGTTATCTTTTCCAAGCTGTAGAGACCCAGCTCCCTCAGCCTTTCCTCATAAGGGAAATTTTCCATTCCCTTAATCATCTTGAAGGCAGAGAACTCTTTCAAGCAGTCTTCTCTGTGTACTGGGTGCTAGGACAAAGGAGAAAAGTACCTGTTACGTTTGAGTGTATCAGTTTTTGAGACTGAAAAATCCAGAAGACTGATGTAAATGGCCTAGTCAGGAGCTTACAATTCTGCTCCAGATGTCCCAAGACAAGGCTCCTGACTAGTAATAACCAAAATATTGGCACAAGCAATTAACCCTATGTAGGGGAACAACATAAGGAGTCTGCTAATCACCAAGGAGTGGGTGTGAGCCACTACACCTGTGCCCAGTTGAGGCAGGGCCCCACGGAGCATGCGCGAGGCCGTGGACGAATAAATAGTGAGTCTCACATCCACCAGGCAGCTCACTCCAGAGCTAGCTTCGAGCGTGGCTGGTTGCATCCTCAGCAGCAGGCTAATCTCGCAGCAACTCTACGTTAGGCTACATCGCTCATCTATCCAGCCCGGCGACGCCAACCTCGCTCTCCTCCCGCTACAACCCTAAGCTTGAATAAGGATCAAGTGTTGCCAATGGCTGATCATTAGTCTTCAATGTAGGCCATTTACATCTGTCTTCTCTCTTTGTTTCTTATTTTGGTTATGATCTTTGTGTAGCTATGACAATAATGAAAAAAATACACTACATGGAAGCCTCCTTCATTGTTTCAGATTAAGTGGTATAGCAGGTTGTTTCCTTTAGTTAGCATTTCAAACAATGAAAGTTCTTTCCAGCACCTTCACAGCTCCTTTTATTTTGTAGTACATTTCAAACCAGAAATGAGCCGGAATAACTCTGCATACTCAGAAGGCAATTTCAGCTAGGTCTACTTTTTCATACTTAGAGCAAATAATTTTAGGAACCACCTTCTGAAACACACCCCCTCAGAATCCTTCCTTCCCACTCCCTACTGCTCCTTCTGGCTCCTGCTGTCACACAGAAACCAAGAATAAAACTAATTAGAGTGCAGTTTCTCTCAGTTTGTCCTTATGCTCCTTGTGATCTTGTTCAGTTTCAGAAATAAGAGGAAATGCTAGGTACAAGCTTAAAATATTCTTTCCCCTCTTTTCTACCTTCTTTCTCTCATGCTCCTATCTCACTCTGCTAAGCTTCAAAACATCATGAACACAACACACAAAACACTGACAGATTAGAGATGTTTGGCCAGTATCATAGAATCATAGAATTGGCTGGGTTGGAAGGGACCTCAGAGATCATCGAGTCCAACCCTTGAACCACCGTTGCGGTTGCTAGACCATGGCACTGAGTGCCACATCCAGTCTCTTTTTAAATATCTCCAGGGACGGGAGAATCCACTACTTCCCTGGGCAGCCCATTCCAATGCCTGATCACCCTCTCCGTAAAGAAATTCTTTCTAATAACCAACCTGAACCTCCCCTGGCACAACTTAAGACCATGCCCTCGTCTTGTTGAAAGTCGTCTGGGAAAAGAGACCAACCCCCACCTGGCTACACCCTCCTTTCAGGTAGTTATACAGAGTGATGAGGTCTCCTCAGAGCCTCCTCTTCTCCAGGCTGAATAGCCCCAGCTCCCTCAGCCTCTCTTCATAGGGTCTGTGCTCGAGTCCCTTCACCAGCCTTGTTACCCTCCTTTGGACCCACTCCAGGACCTCAATATCCTTCCTAAACTGAGGGGCCCAGAACTGGACACAGTACTTGAGGTGTGGCCTCACCAGGGCTGAGTACAGGGGCAGAATCACTTCCTTGGACCTGCTGGCCACACTGTTCCTGATACAGGCCAGGATGCCATTGGCCTTCTTGGCCACTTGGGCACACTGCTGGTATGTTTACCTCTCACTACTGACTCTCATTATATCAGCTATGCCAGCACTGTAGAAATGTACATTACTTTCCTATCTGCAAGTGATGTCTTTACAACCATCCTTTTGCACACCTCATAATTTACAGCTGGGTCCATCTTTTCTGAATAGAAAAATGAACACCAGCATAGCGTTGACAGCCTTCAACCTAGAGTCATCCTGAAAAATTGCTTGCTGTTACTTTCCTGAGGAGTTAGTTTTAAGGCTAATCAATTATCTGCTAGAGCTTTGGCGTTGGGTGGAATTTCTTTAGCGTGCCCAAGCACATTCCAGCATGGGTACTACAAATCTGCTTTTCTTCTGGTAAAAGAAAAATATTAACCTGAAAATGAGATCTCTTTCAGGAAGCTTATACTTGCTGTTGTTAGTAACACCTAAAATTGCTCAAGCACAAAATGCTAAAAGCTAACAGTAATACTCTATAGTTTTCAATTTCTTAATTTGTTTACTGGACAGCAATTTCATAGTCTATTTTTACTCTGCAGTTAATCTGCTTATTACTGCTACACAGTCATGGGAGAGAAAATTACTTCTGCTGTCAATATGAAAAATACAACCACTAATGTCCCAGGTAGTAGTTTTTTTCCCCTCACATTAAAACATAACTGGTAGGTACTGTGGGGCTTCGGTTTTGTCTGTTTGCTTGTTTAGAGACCATATTGATTTTCACCTTTACACAGGTGTAAATGAATAAAACTATTAATTTTGGAAGGTAATCAGGGAAAAAAATTCTGTGTCATATCTGTGTACTAGTAGCAACATCCAAGAGATACAGACGGAGAAATCTGAAGTGCACACTGAAATACACTGAGATTAAATAGTTCTTGGATGTCTTCCATGTGCTACAGTGCATGTTCACAGAGGAACAGGTACCCTACAATCAGATGCATTTTGTATGATGAGGAAATAAAGAGAAAAAACATTCATAAAAGTAACTTCTCTTACCCACAATGTCTTCCTGTGATTTACATCTACTAAAAATTATGTAATTTTATACAGAGCAACTCCTAAGCAGGCCTGTTTTGTGGAGTTAGAGACCTACCAGTAATACCTGAAGGGAAAACAACATTTCAGACACATTTTAGTTTAATGGAAATGTGCACTAAGCATAGAAAAAACACGTTGGATAACTAAACATCTAACAAAATTTCTGATCTAAAGATACTACATTACAAAATCTCTTGCTGCAAATGTCTTTCTAGAAGGATTCCTTGTACAATAATATTCATCTCCAGCTGAAAGTACACGCAGAAAGAAAATTAACGTTCCAAAGCACTACAAGGCTCTGAACCATGCCGAAATAATTCTTTTAAAAAGATTTAAAATATTGGTAAGAGCTCCCCTTACTGGTCTGCCCTCAAATTGTTAAGTCTCCAGTCCTGAAAAACATTTCATATGAAATAAGAATGAATAAAATATTATTTCTCTTATATATTACACACAAAAAAAAAAAAAAAAAAAAAATCCACATCATATTTCTATCAGAGACTCTTATCTTTTAATTTTCTCATTAGTTGCTAAGTCACAATACCATAGACAATACTAAGACAATAACTTAGCTGAGGAAGAATTTAATGCCCTCAAGTTGTACCAGAGGAGGTTTAGACTAGGTATTAGGAAGAATTTGTTTAATGAGAGAGTAGACAGGCTCCAGTAAAGGAGCTCAAATAATCTTCCTCAGAATTAGTTAGATCAGCATTTAAGCCATCTGAAGAGAGAGGTAAGGAACCATTAACCACTCATAAAAGGTTGACCTTCCTACTCCAGTGAAGTGAAGTAGCTAGTTCTTGATCATCTAGTTCAAACCCCCAACCAGGGTAGGTTGCACAGGATGGCATCCAGGTGGGTTTTGAATGTCTTCAGAGACTCTACCACCTCACTGAGCACTGAGTGCACTCACTGAGTGTTCCAGTGCACTCCTATCCCCAAAGTAAAGAAGCTCCTCATGTTTAGACAGAGCTCACCATCTTCAAGTTTGTGCCCATTACATCTTGTTCTGTCACCAGTCAGCATCATTTATGGTTGGAACAACAACAGTATCTGATCATCTTCTTTAATTATCAATTATTATAATTTCTAAATTTAATACATTTGACTATTTTGAGTAGTAAGTAGGATAAGAGATAAGGTAACACACTATTATTTTGTTTCTGTCGTCTGTATCTGCCATATTTACAGACAGAAACCTTCACAGGTTTTATCATCATGCACTGGCTGACTTATTACATAAGCCAGGGTCTGTGACAAGGAGTTACAAACACAAACCAGAATTTTTAGACTCAGTGTATGAAGACTTAGGAAACCACAAGGTTCTTCGAAGCAAAGTGCAATAGGGTAGGAAGAGCTAAGGTGTAGCAAAAAAACCCAACAAACAATAACAAAAAATCACCCCACCCCAATATCCAAAACCAGCTGTCTTCTCATAGGTTGAGAAACCATGTAATTAGCTTCAGTGGAAAAATACAAGCAGTTACTACCTAAAGGACAGGTCTCCCATTTATGTTACCCCTTTAATTTGCTGTTGTTGATATACAAGCAGTCAGTTTACACTTAAAATGTGATGACCTGAGGTAACAGATTTTGTTGTGCCCACCCCTTCACGACTCCCCCTCCTCTCCAAACTCCTACATTCCCATCACCCCTCCCCAAACCCAGAACGCAGGAAGCACAGCCTTGGTAAAAGTAGGTAAGTAGTATAGGGCAGTTGTAAAACATTTAGGAAAAACAAAAAAACATAAAAAAAACCCCACCCCAAAAACAAACAAACAAAAATAAAACACCAAACCAAATAGACAACTCTCACTGAGTTTCACTTTGGTGTGCAAAACCCATGAAGTTAAGTACCTGGCCATGCAACAACTCAGGGAGATGTTGCATCAAGAACCAATTGCACTTTAAAGAACATCTGTGACATCCCATCATTCACTCTGTGACGAGATTTGTTAGGTCCACAGCAAAGTAACTTGTCAGAGCCATCCACACAGCATTCTAAAACAGAACCAGTACTCTCATTTTTGAGTTAGAGAACCTTGCAAGTTAAAAATTCTAAAGGAAAACTGGGGAACATGCATAAAAAATTCTCTAGGCAACTCCTCAAGTCTATCATTTTAAGGACTTTATTAAAGATAATATTATTTCAAAATGAGAAACAAAATCCAATTAAAGAGTATTTTGTCTATGAAAATGATCCATTTTCTAGAGTAGCCACTACAATGTAGGACATAGTAACAGAAACAACCTAAGCTATTGAAATTTGCTATTCCAAAACCTGCAATAATCTCATTTCTCTGATCTTTTTACTTCTGAGTAATAGGAAAGGAGTTCTGGTCCATTAGCTCGCCCACTCTCTCCTGAAGGAAGTTAACCAGCTCGGCTAATACAAAGACATGAGTTTCATCCAGGTCTTGTATGATGAACTTCTTTCCCAATGCATTTGACTCATCCAAGTAGAGCAGAAACTGCTTCATTGCTGGGTCACTGTAGAGACAAACACACATCAGATACTAAGATCAGATAATAAGATACTGCGAGAAACAAACAAAAAAGACACCACTCTTTGAAGACATTCCCAAAGTTCTTTGGGAAATGAACATTAATTTCAAGAACTGCTCACAATTTAAAGAACTTCTATGAAGCTTTTGAAAAAGTTGCTTCTTTCACAATAGTAATTGCTTGGGCTAATTTAGTGTTGGAGAGTTTTTGGAAGAAAATGGACATGTGAGCAATCCTGACTATTTAGCATTAGCCAGAGTGAGCTAAGGGCCTTGAGGCCCAGCTGCAAGGTTACTAAAAGATCAGCTATGGGCAAAAGATAAGGGAGTTGGCAGCAGAAAAGAAGAATAATAACAGTATGGGAAAGCATCGCATAGACAGCACATAAACATCTGTATTTAACCAGTCAGATAGTGCAGCCCTGTGGCATATGAAGAATGTGTTGTACCAATCAGCAATATGCTTATATTATGTTATCAGCCTAGCTGTGTATAAAAGGGCTACTGCTGCTCTCAATAAATGGCAATACTTTGATTACATTAATCTGCGTTGTCCACTGTTCTCCCACACTTTAGAGATAAAAATAGAGTCATAACTTAGTGGAAGAACCATCTGCTTGATTAGCAGAGAAGTGCCTCTGTGCTGCTTTTAAAGTAACTTAAAAAAAAAAACCAACCTAAAAAACCCAGTCAACTAACACTTAATGAGACAAGTTTGAATTTACATTTCTATTTTCTGAAATGGAACCATAAAACATGATTTCTTAAAGCACATTTTTGTTTAATGGTAATTAAAACCCAAGAGAACACAGATAGCACTCATAATAGAGAGGATTAGTGGTCACATTTGAAACATACATTTATCATAACATAACTGAACAGTCTTTTTCATTATATCACCTTTGAAATTTAGGTGCACAGAAAAAAACATTGCAGAAGTATGAAAACTACAAGTAACTGAAACAGTTGTACTATACTACCCAGCTAGGAAATATGGCTTAAAAATCTAGGTTTTACCAAAGAGTATGTTTTTCCTATTTTATAGATATTAGTAGCAAAATAACATTGTTGGACTTCTTCAAGATTTCAGTGGATCAGAGAACTTGTCTTGGACATTTACACTTCAGCTAGTTAATGTCCAGTCAGCTCAGAAGTTACCTGCAGCAAACTCAAAGTTATATGCACCACGCAGGCACATCACAAGAGGTTCAAGGTTTTTCTGCTTTTGAGCAGTTATGAGCTGTTACTGTATTTACAGTCTAAGTGTACAGCAGAAATCTTGTATGTCATATAATACTATGCAACGACCACACAAATCTTGACTGATTTTTCTTTTTACTTTGGAGGCAACCAGTTGTCTCTTAGTCTAGAGACTTCAAATTGCATGAAAACATGTTTACATCCAAAGCTTACTTTAAAAACTATAAGCATGTTCCTTTCAAGTATGATCTACAAACCAAGCCATATGTTAGCCTTGGATGGAATATGGACTGGAGTTGATGAAAAAAAAAAGATCAAAACAAAACACAGAAAAGAAAGGATGGAAGATTATCTCATCTCCCTGTCAAACCACTAAAGAAACATGTCACTCACAAAATACAACAACAAAAAACCGTTATATGTAAGCAATATAGAGACCAAAAGGGAATTATTGTTACTTATAGTTAAGCATAAAGCCCATTTATGTGTAAGCATAAGTGGAAAAACAGTATCTAGAAAAGAAAAAGGGATTTTGTAGTAAGGATTACCTACAATTGCTTCTTACCTCTTCTCTTAAAGGCTGCACTTTTCCTGTCTGCTTGTTCTGCCCCACCCCTTGTCAAAACAATTCCTTTTTTACTGTCCAGACCCTTAAGTTACTTAGAACACCTCTAGCTCTGAAGAAATATAAAAACTGCGACATAAGGAGAAACAACGAGCACCGTTACTCACCATTCGATCAGAACACCTTTCAGCACATTCACCATCTTCGCAGTTCTCTTATAAACGCTGTCAGATCACCAGGACAACCCCTGCTTTGGGCTACACACAGAGGAAATCTGAAAGAAAAAAGAAAAACACCTCCGTTGAACGCCGCGATCCTTCAAGGCGACTCGCGTCTCACGAAGCGCAGCGCTGCCCACAACCTTGCACAGAGGCGAGGCCGGGCCGGGCCTGCTCCAGTGTGGCAGCGAGCTGTGAAAACTACAAGCCTCTGCCTTCACCTCACCAGCAGCCCAGCCAGCCCCGCTGCTCACCTCCCGAGCGGCGGGTCCCACCAGCCCCAAGAACCCCGCTCCCAGCCTCCCGTCCCCTCCGTCACCCTCAAGGAGGCCGCTCCGCTCCCCACGGCCACCGCCCCTGGCGCAGGCGCACGCCTCCCGCTCCCTCCTCCGCTCCCGCTCTCGCCTTGGGATTGGCCGGGCGGCCTGTAGCGTCACGACGTTACCGCCGCGCGTAGGCGCCGGTGCTCGGCTGCGGGGAGCGGTGGCGGAAGGTAACGGCGGCCTTTGCCCCTTGAGGGGGGTACGGGGGGAGGCGGTGATGGTGGGAAGGGCCCAGCCCGGTGGGGTCGGGCAGCGGGCGGGACGTGAGGGAGGCTTTCATCTCAGCTGTCACCGCCTGTCGATGCGGGGTTCTTGTTTACCTGAGTGGGTTCGCGGGGTGTTTTCCACGATTAATATTTATTATTTTAACCACCTCGGGCTCTGGGCTCCGGGAGCCCGGAGCAAGGAGAGCACCTGCCCCTCTGCGGCGCCCCGGCCTGCCGAACGGCGCGGCTTCGCCCGCCCGGGGACGGACACGGGGAAACCCGCGCTTGTCCAAACCTTCCAGAAGTAGCTGTGGTGCCTCGGGCTTCACCCGCTCCGTGTGAGCGCGTCAGAGGTAACAGCTGGATTTTCCCCCTTAGGAAAGCACGGGGTTATTCCCGCCTTGCCCCTTTTGATACTGCATTGCCTAAAATGGTTTGATTTGGGTTTGGTTTTGTTGTTGGGTTGGTTTTTTTTTGCTTGTTTTTAAGTGCACCTGGGTTGCGCTGTTGTGAGGCAGCAAGTGCTCCTTCTGCCCCTCTTTGGGGTAGTGGCAGCAGCGCCGGCACCACACGGTGTCTCCGGGGCGGGATGGTGCTATGGGGTTGTGTTGCGGGCTGCAGAGCTTCCTGAGCCAGCTGAGAAACGGCGCAAAATGAGTCATTTTGCATTGTATTTTTATACTTACCGACAGGACGAGGGGTAATGGTTTTGAGCTGAAAGAGGGTAGATTTATATTAGGTACTTGGAAGAAATTCTTTACTGTGAGGATGGTGAGATTGGAACAGGTTGCCCAGAGAAGCTGTGGTTGCCCCATCGCTGGAGGTGTTCAAGACCAGGTTGGATGGGGCTTTGATCAGCCTGATCTAGCAGATGATCTTTAAGGTCCCTTCCAACTCAAACCATTCTGTGAGCCTGTATGATAAGTTCTCTCAGACTTGAACAGAAGTTTCTGGCAACAAACAAATGGTACTTGCTTTGGCCTCTGGTATTTGCAGGTTCATATTTTGAATACACGAAACTGTGGCTCCTGCTGTCACTGAACTATGTGTTTTTTGCAGTTCCAGACTGTGGTTAGGCAGAAGAGTACTGTGGTGCTGTGAATAAAGATGGAAAAAGAACTGTCATAGATCAGTCAGAGAGTATGGAAGTGTGGGAAGTGTCTCCAGAGGACTAATTATTACTGTGTTAAAAGTGTTTCATAGTGCTGTGTACTCTGTTGAAATAAATGGATAAGCGTGATACTGAAATGACAGAAGCCCAAAAGTTACCTGTTATTGTGACAAAGGCTGGAGTAATGCTGACATTTTCCCCAGATCTCCCAAACACACTCCAAAGAACAGGAAAAGAGGAATAACTTATTGATGAAAGGAAACAAAAAAGAATACCCTTGTTTAGAGAAACCAGACACTGACATTAAAAGCTATTAATTTTTTGGTCTGTAGAGCTTTCCTTAAATTCAAGGAGAATATCAGAGCCTCCCATATTTCAAGATCAGGATTTATATGCATGGTATTTTATCACTTTGAGGTAATTGTGGTGATACAGACTTAATTTGATGTGTATCCAGCATAGTAAGTTGTTAAATTGATGATGGATAGTTGTGAGATTTTAAATCTGCTCAAACAGATCAACTTGTTTTTTCAGTCAGCGTAAGTGTATCAATGCAGAGAATAAAATGTTGCCTGTCATATAATAGGAATTTTGTGTTACCTCTGCACTGTGTGAGGCAACAGATTTTTATGTGTTTCATGACTGCTATGGAAGCTTAATATTCTTTGTGGATTTAGGCATAATGCCTGCACTTATGATGCTACATCTTCTGTTAAAACTTGAGATTAAGTCTTCAGCAGATGTACAGAATTTTGTTGTGTGTTGCCACGACAAATTTGTGTATTTTTCTAAGTTTAGACAAGTTTTTCTTATATAAGCCAAACATGAAGGCAGTACTGTTTGTTGATACATAAAATGGTAAATATATTTGAGTGGTAGAAACAGGAACCTGTGCTTTTGCCTGGCCTAAATTGCCTTGGTTTTTCAGTCCTGTATTCATGTGACTATATTTTATTTGAACTTCATTGTGCAGTGGTTAAGATGCAGCCTTGGTCAGTGGGCTAAAGTGGATCTCCTTTACAGTCAAACTAAGAGTGTTACCTGCACACAATCAATTATGAACTTAAAAAGCAGTTGGTTACTGAGTTGTATTAAACTTGACATGTCATGTCAAGTAACGTCTTGGTGGAGATAAGACTGTATCTGGTATTTAAGGGAGTGCTACTAAGAAGTAGTAAAAGAGACTTAGAAGCAGAGAAGTTAATTGGAGTTACATTCTCACTGAAGTCAGCAGTAGCACATGATGTATGAAAATCTGATTTAAACTTTGCTTGTAATTGAAGTGCAGCCTTTTAAACTCAATACTTCTTTAACTGTAGCATTTTCTATGGGGTGAAATGAAGTAAATATGGTTTTTAAGACCTTTGCTGTAAATCATGACCTTTATTATGACCTTTTCTGTAAAAAGACATGAAAGAAAACTCTCACAAGTTTTCTGCTGTAATTTTCAAATCAATTGTTACTTTTTTTTTTTTTTTTACAGGATGTCAGTGGCTGCTTACTGTATATTTTGCTATAGACAAATAGGAACTTCTGGTCCAGTCACAAAAACACACCCACCATGGAATTATATCAGTAAGTACAGTTGTATTTTTACTGTTCTGAGGTGTTTATAGAAAGGAAAAATCTAATGTTGGTACAATGCCCAGAATAATTATTGATACAATGATCTAAATCCTTGGATACTCCATGATCAAAAGCTTTAATTTGCTAAAGTGAATGTCTGCTTCTGACATTGCTTTGTGTAGTGATAATGTAAAATAACACTATCAGGTTATCTGTGATTAGAATATGAGATGAGGGTGTCCCCCTCAATTGCAATCTCATTAAGCTATCTTAAACTCCATTTTGTATCTTGATTTTTTTTTCTGACCTCTAGAGCCATGAAACAATTACCTCCATATAGTTTGTTTCTGTTGTTTCTTCCTCCTTATTTACTGATCTTAGTTCAACAGTCTTAGTCCCTGGTAATAGTTCACTGCTTAGTTTCTGCTTTCTTTTCCTGCCTTCTGTATAGAATGACAATTCTTACAATTCTCAAGTTTATTTCCAGCTTTAAAAAATAGGATAATTGGTTTCAGGCCTACAGGAAGTATTGCTTTTTTTTTTTTTTTTTTACTTTTCATCCTTCTCTGCCAGTTATTTCTTTATCATGTAGCTGCCTCTTGTCTGCATGCAAAAATTCTTATGATCTCACAAAGACAGAACCTGGTGGTGGTGGTTGTGGGCTAAATCTCCCAGTTCATGCTGAGGAAAAGAAATTATTCCTGATAGGTGAGATACGTGCCATTTGGGTTCTTGCTACTGGTAATAATAGAGTTTCTCTGTATTGAGATCCTTACATCCAAATAATCAGCTTGACTTTGTCCTGAAGAAATAGCTCAAATCTGACAGAGAATCTTTAATTCAAAAGGGAAATGGTTGCAAGTGACGTGTTTATTCAGCTGTGTTCTTTACCAGTTAGATTCAATAGAATTATTGTAAAAATATTTTTTCTTAGGAAGTTTCTGCAGGAGTTTTCAAAGAGCATACATACTCCCTGCATGTATTAATACACATTGAAGAAATATCCATGCAATATAAGGAAAAGTTAACTCGTTAAAATAATCTGGAGCTCCAAATTAATGCTAGTGGTACAGGCAGAGAAAGTGTACTGTTGATTTCTACAGATAAACGATTAATGTAATTGAGAGGTAACAATATTCTAAGTAAACAGGACTGCCAGAATACGTTTTACCATCTTGCTTAGGAGAGCAGGAAATGCTAATCAAGTCATGTTTTCTGTGTAAATTAAGGTAATCATTTTCCAAAAGACAGAGAGCAATAGAAAAATTTTGAAAAGCTTACTCTGAATGGCTGAAATTCTTACTGTTTGGTAATCAAATGCTAGCTGTTTGTACAGAGGTAATGCACACAGCTTTGTTTGACAAGAGTTTTTTGCTTTCTTTAAGGAAAAATTGCAAAGGTAACGGGATCGCTTATACTGGGGTAAGTTGTAACTGACAAGCATTTATATAACTTAGGTGGGGAGGTAAAATTTTAATTCATGTATCTTTCAAAAAACGTGACAATATCAGAACATTTAGACATGATAGAATATAATTTTGAAGCATATTTTCTGGTGTTTACTGCTTATCTGTAGTATTTTAGAGTCTCCTCCCTACTTTGCTAAAATAAAATAATCTGCAGATATATACTTGGTAAAATCTAATACCAAAATAATACCAAAATGATTGCTTATTTTGGCATAATTTTTTTTTTAAGTTAATATTCATATGCTGTTTTCTTTTATTTGAAGAGGTTTTGTATTCATTACATATGAAGTCCTGTCCTTAAAGAAGCTACTGCAAATCGATACTCAAGCTGTAGATCAAGAAAAACTAAAATCCTATGTATATGTACGTACAACTTCGCTACATCCAAATGAATATCAAGGTAAGATATATGTAATTGTATGAATTCTAAAAATGGAATTTTAAAAGAATAGAATGTTTCTGGAAGTCATCCTTATATAAGGAAAGATATATTTTCTGAAGTCTGTTACAAAAATAATGTTACTCACAGTGTCACTAAATTTATCTTAAGCTGGTGTCTGATTTGTTAAGATACTTCTATACATGCAGTTCTCTATATATGAGATAATTATATATATATATATGTACTTATATATGTATGTGTGCATGTCAGTGTCTGTATGTATGCATATATATATAAAATAGAATACCAGGTTGGAAAGAACCACAAGGATCATTTGGTCCAACCTTTCTTGGCAAAAGCATAGTCTGGACAAGGTGGCCCAGCACGCTGTCCAGCTGAATCTTAAAACTGCCCAGTGTTGGGGAATCCACCACTTCCCTGGGGAGATTACTCCAATGGCTGATTGTGAAAAAAATTTCCTCTTGTGTCCAGTGGGAATCTCCTCTGGAGTAAGTTGTATGTATTACCCCATGTCTTTTCAATGAGATTCCTTGTAGAAAGGGATCTGCTTTGTAGACACCCTTAAGGTACAGGAACATGGTAATGAGTTTGCCCTTAGACTTCTTTTCTCCAGGGTGAATAAATGCATTTCTCTCAGCCTGTCCTTGTATAACAGGCTGCCCAGTCCTTTGGTCATCTTCATGGCCTTCCTCCAAACCCTCTTCAGCCTGTCCACATCTTTCTTCTATAGTGGGGACCAGAACTGAACACAGTATTCTACATGTGGTTTGACAAGCACTGAGTAGAGCAGGATGATGACTTCTTTACCTCTGCTGGTGATGCCCTTGTTGATGCAACCCAGCATCTTGTTGGCTTTCTTTGGCACAGCAGCTGTTTGCCCATATTGAACTTATTGTCTGACAGGACCCCTGGGTCCCTTTCTACAGAGCTGCTGTGTAGCCAGGCAGATCTCAGCCTGCTCTACACTCCTATATTATACTTTCCCAGGTGCAAAACCTTACAATTGTCTTCATTTATATAAACACATACACACACACACATATGCATTTGAAAATAATATAATAGAACTGTCATTCAGACTTCCAGTAATTTAAAAATGCTCTCATAGGCATCAAGTACCAAGCCAGAAAAGAAATCCACAAAGCTGTGAGGAAAATTCTAGAAACAGAAGCTAAAATTTTCCGGAGACCTTTCAATGGTAGGTAATGAGAGAATGGCTTTATCTATGATGATGATTTTTTAATAGTAAAACATAAGCCTTTTGGAAAGTGAAATATTTCTTACAAGCTTAACACGTTCTTTTGTGTTTGAAATTATGGTACTGTTATGTTGGGAAGAGCACAGTGGACAACACGCAGATTAATGTAATCAAAGTATTGCCATTTATTGAGAGCAGCAGTAGCCCTTTTATACAGTCAGGCTGATAACATAAGCATATTGCTGATTGGTACAACACATTCTTCATATGCCACAGAGCACTATCTAACTGGTTAAATACAACTGGTTATGTGTTTATGCAATGCTTTCCCATCCTGTTATTCTTTTCTGCTGCCAACTCCCTTATCAGCCCGTAGCTGATCTTTTAGTAACCTTGCAGCTGGGCCTTAGGGCCCTTAGCTCACTCTGGCTAATGCTAAATAGTCAGGATTGCTCACATGTCCATTTTCTTCTAAAAACTTTCCAACACTATTACTGTATTTTTCTGTATTAATATAGATTATTTGTATCTTTTTTATATATTGAAACCATTCTTCTTCAAATAGATGAAAGTGATGGTTAAGAAGAGATTTGAGTTTTGGTTTGAGTTGGGATTTTTTTCCTGTTAAGGTACCAGATTAATATATTTTATACCAGTCTTGTGTATAGAAGGTGTTTGGAGGACAAAATACTTTCAGAATTTAATTTTAGAGAAGTATGTTATTCTTTCATCAGAATTGCAAATATTAATGGAGAACAGCACAGTCTTTTTGTAACTTTCTGTCACTGCTTTTTAGAGTAATTTGAAAAAGAATTTCAGTTCATATAGGAAACTGTGCTCCTCTGGCATACTGCCTGTTCTCATTTAACTATTAAATGTTTATAAAAATATGTACCTCCACTGTGGTGCTATGAGTTTAATTGTTCAAGGTCTGAGCCTCAAGAGTTGCTGATCATTTCCAGCTCCAGCTGGAAGCTGACAATTCTTGTTGTTAAGTGCCAGCCAGGTTGTATATGTGTAACATATATTTGAAAAATAAACTTAGTGCCTCTAAAATAAATCAGAACTATCCTGTTAAAGGAAGAGCATTTTACTCCTGCCATTCAGTCATTGTTTCTATATTAATTCCATATTAAAATATTACAATTACTGTTTATTGAAACATTAAAATTACTGTTAATGAGTGATATTCATATATTAAAAGAAACTTTTTTTTTAAACTCAGAGAATAGAAACATGATTGTTAAAATGCTTATTAATAATAACAGCTTTTATTTGTTTCCTGGTAAAAGAACAATTCAGTACATTTGATGGAGAAGATCATGAATGTGCCTTATGGCTCCTCTTAAAGAGAAGCCAGTCAGAAGACAAAGAGGTCCGACTGCAGGCTGTTCAAGACCTGGCAAACAACAGTCACTGGCATGGTAATGTATGCTGATGTAGCCTAATTCATCCCAGAAACACGATGAAGTCTCAGTTAGATGTTGCAAGTCTGTTACCAACATGAAAAAAAGGCTAGTAGTTGCAAGGAGTGTGAATACATTCTGAAATTTGGTTTGAAATGTTGGGGGGTTATTTACACGTGAATCTTTTTTTTTTTTTCCTAGTACCCTGATATGTGTATCTACAGTGTGGGCCTCCCTCTGTTTCTCCACCAGAGAATCTAAATCACTGCCATGGTGTGGGAGAGCAGTTCATTAGTTCCTTAGCTTTTCTGTTGGAACTGCTAGCAAGGTCACTAGTTCTGGCAGTGATTTTTATTAGACTTTGTATGGGAATGAGTTTAGGCCATAGTACAGTTGATAAAAATTGTTTAGAAGTTAACATGTAGTAATGACATACTGGAGGGAGATGACTTGAATGTGTAAGCCATTTTCCATTCTAGTTATTATTTGGTAGTAATAAGTCTTCCCTGTCTCTCTAAGCAGTGAATGTCCTTGAAATCTGAAGTAAAAAGTAGGGAGGTATATATGTGTGTCCTCCCCCCTCAATCACTAGTCCATATGAACTAGATGACACTCTAGTCTTGACTCTCATGATTCTGATAATCCAGTCACTTGACTGTGCAATTCCACACCATATGATCTATAGGTTGCCTCTGAAATTCTGATTACCTCAAGCAGTTTACATCAAAAAGCTGTGTTTGAAAACATTTGAAAGCTGGGCTGCACCAAACCAAGCTATGTGTACTAATTTAGTATAACCATCTTCTGTTTGTAGTAGAATACTCTTAGCAGATGATCTCAGTGCACAAGATGGGCAGTACTTGGGAATCTAGTTGCTTTTTGTTATCTTCTTTTCTTTGTAGTGTTCATTGCTGTAGTATTCTGATGTTTCACAAACATTATCCTTGTTACTTAACTCATGAGAGAAAATGGCCTTTTGTAACCTTATATTCCAAAACTGTGTCCAAGGAGGACTGAGAACAGGTGGTAACTTTTCACAGACAGGACTGAATTGTTCAGCATACCTGTTATGGTAAATGTTCAAAGCATTGCTTCAGTAACTTCAATTTGCAGCTATCAGTGATGTGCACCAAAAAACCAAAAAGGTGGTCAATCTGTGGCTGTTTATGAAAAGTATATTTCAGATTACTTGTCACTTTTATTGTAGAATTGTACAACAGTAACAAGGATAGAAACTAATTTATAGAGTAACTATTGAATCACTTTTTTTCATTTGCCTCTCAGTGTGTAACTCTCAGTTTATAAGTAGGTAGGTCTTGGGAAGGAACAGTAGTTACTGTTAAGATCTGCTTTCCCTTCAGTAGGGTAACTGAAAGTCAGCCTCTGGTATCTTCAGTAAGGAAGGGATACTTCAGACTGTATTTATTAAGGTCATCTGATCTTGTGACTTTAACAACTTCATTGAAACATAGCTTTTGCATAGTTTAAAATTAGTTGTCTCTGTCTATGCAAGATTAGGACCTAAGGCTTTTCTTTACTTAATACAGTATGCAGGTAAAAATATGCCTTTCAAATTTTAACTTTGAAAAAGTTAAGGGGGCATTAAGCTTGTGTTTTATAGTCTTTGTAGTCCTTTCACAGTGGCAATACCGAATGCTTGCTTTTGCTTGTAGAAAAACTGCATTTAAAACCAAACCAAGTATTTAACATTAGTTTTAACCCTAACACTGAAGTTCTTGTACTGCAGATTATCAGTATGGTACAGTTGCCCAAACCTGTGATCAAAGGACTGCTATTGGTTTGGCTCGATCGAAAGACATTGACCTTCGCTTTTTCCTGCCTCCACCACCTTTGCCGAAAATAAACGATGTAAGTAAATGCAAAACAGGTATTAGATTGCTTTTATTTATTTATTTATTTATTTACTGCTTTCATTGTTGGTAACCATACTATAATGGAGTTCTAAAGTAACTAATACATAGCAAGATTAAGATCAATATAGTGAGCAGCATGATGGAAAGAAGTAAGAAATAGGTGGTTGATTAATTGTGGTTCTTGGACTACATGTCCACATCAAACATTTCCTAGTAGTGAAGTTTGAGCCAATTATCAGTCTGATGCATGCATTGCCTGTCACATACCTAATAGGTGGTGCAAAGCAGTCCTATGTTACCCTAGATTGTCTTGATACTGACAGAATCCTATGCAGACTGAGCAGTCCTGGAGGCTTTTTCATCCTCACTGCTAGCGTGGTGCTCTAGATAGTGTTCTGGCAAACACCTTTAACTTTCACTGTGTACATAAGGGAAACATTCTGAGTGTACCATGTGGTTCTCAAGTGCAGATACAGGGCAGATTTGCTGCTTTAAAAAATTCCTCCAACTCATTGAATACTAGTATAGACATACTCACTGTCTTTCACCAAAAATTCTGCTGTCTTCTCCTTTTGACATCTTAATCCACTTACATATGAATTTAGAAGTTAAGGAAGGTGTTTGGGGATGAACCGTTACTACTGTTAACTTTTATTTAACATCATTTATCACAGTACTTATTAGATTTAATTGAATAGTATTCCAACAGAAAACTAACTATATATGATCTTAGCTGATGTATGTTGTGCTTCCATACATTAACTGAGATTGATCAGATAAGCAAACACAGAATGTCTGTAATAGCTTTATTTAATCTGTAAATTTCCAAATGCTTCCAAAGTTTCTGAGATGGAGATGAAGCTTTTCCCCATCCACTTTACTTACATTAAGATCTACCACTGTTGTTTTCTGTATGACCAGGTCTACTGTAGCCCCCCCTCTTCATTGCCAGCTTTTGGGTACCAGCAAATCTGCCTTGGATAGATCTGACCTTGTTTTGGTTTAATGTCAGTTATTAAGTACATATAAGTTGGTTCTCAGAATCGTGTTACTATATAAGCTTCTTTATTAAATAGAATTGGCACATAGCACAATATAAGAGGTCTTCTGTAATGCTAATAAAATGAATGCTGGTAAAGGTCCCCATCAGAGAATACTTGTATCAAACTCTGAAAACCAGCTTTAATTGACAGTGATATTCTCAGTTTTTGCTTTCTTATCTTTGTAGCATTATGTGATAGTGGATCTGTACCTGTCAGTCCTGGAGTACTAGGTTATACTAGTATATAGCTCTGTATTTACTTTCTTTTTACAGTAGTATGGTTGGGAGGTGATTGAAGGTTGGAGTTCCCAATATGCTGCTTAGGAAGTTGAAGCAAATCATTGTGGCAGCAGATGTTGCTCTACACATCAGATAGGTCTCTGACTCTGATTAGAGTAACTACAAGTTCCATGACTGTGGGCAAATAAAATTACTTTGTTTAATTTGTTTTCCTGTCACCTACCATGGATGAACGACTGTATTAAAATTTTTTGGAGGAAAGCTTAAAGAAATGGGTTTTTTTGTTTTTTTTTTACTACTGATTTATACATTTGTTTTAATGGAGTAGCACCAAAATTACTGTTAGGTAAGGATGAACTCTTAAAGATTCCTGTGCTAAGAGAAACTGTTTTTTCATTTGCCCTTCTGGGCCTGTAAGTAAGGTCACCAGAATGTGGAGTTTCAAGCTTACTTTTCATCACTAAGTGGTTTTAGAATATCAGTTTCCATAGTTGTTACAGGTGCAACTATTAAACCAAAGTTGCAGGAGCACTCAAGTCCATTATTTTTCATTTTATGGCCTTGTTAAGGTGGCTTATTTCATCATTTCTGATCTTTCTGTGTTTTGCTTCATGTCTTGAACAGGACTAAAAGCTATTTGTGCTTACTTTTCACAGGATTATCCCCTCGAAGATGAACTTCGCTTGTTGTTAGTATCTTTACCTCAGGCTGGTCTTGATCCATGTGTCCAGTACTTCACATCTCTTGCTTTACGTGAGAGTAGTCAGTCTCTTGCTGCACAAAGGGTGAGTTCCACCTGCAGAATAGGATGATTTGGGTTCTCTCTTTGTGCAGAGCTCAGAGATACAAACGTATTCCCATATTTTTGAGCATTGTAAGAGGAAGAGAAATACAGAGATTTTGTGACCGTAAAGCATTATAAAATCTCTTCTAAATACAGTCTGTCTGCTTGAAAGATTGTTTATCTTCCTCAGTTTCTACTAGTTCTAGTGAAAGGTTATGTCTTTACTTGCAATGCTTGCTGTAACATTTTGTCCAGAATGTATCCTTACCCTTGCTGTGCTTATAAGATGATTTTTTTCACATTTCATCCTACCATTGTTTGAGTGTTATTTCACTACAGGGATGAACAAACCTCTCTTAAGTCTTACTAGCAATGATAAGTGGTTAGCATACCTTAAATAGTAACCCCTATTATATCACATGGAAATGTAAGATACAATTTAAAAAAATACCATCGTATTTTAATAACGATGCCTTGAAGGGCTTTTCTTAGAGTTTTCAGGGTGCAGTAACTATTTTCTGTAACACAGTTATGTGTAACATTTTTACTCTATGACTCCTTTATTGTTTTCACAGCTAGAGCTCTTGCTACAAAGGGAGCTTTGGTAAGACACCATATATGGAGGCCTTTTGATTATCCCATTATTCTAGAAAATTGTTCTTTATTGAGGTTATGCTGCTCTTGCTGCTGCATGGTTGAGAGGTCTTCAAGATTATTCTACATATTGAAGACATTTTTTCCTCCATTTTTGCAACTGGAAATCTAGATGCAGTCTGGTTCTTGCTTTTTTATGCTTAAGCAAATGATCTTAAAAGAAGACATCCATTAACAAAATTAAAAACCTAAATTTTCTCTCTTTATTCTGTATTTTGAAGTTAATAGACTGTGGAGACTACTGACTGAAAACCTAATTAATATTTTCCATTAAAAATAGTAGATATTTTTATGCTATACAGTGGTGTACTTTGTACATTTTGAAAAGTGAATGCAAGTTGTGCACTATACAGCAATTTCTATAGAACATTGCACACTTAATGTTTTAATTTAGAAATGCTTATTTTGTGTAGCTATTTGGAATGTGGTATAATTTTTAATGATTCTCATTTCAGGGAGGCTTGTGGTGTTTTGGAGGAAATGGCCTGCCATATTGTGAGACATTGAGTAAAATCCCATCAGAGACCGTGGAACTCTTTTACTTGCAAGCTTTAGTACAGCATTCTAAGGTAACTTTTCCTTTAAACTGTAACTGAAAAGTTACATTTATAAACATTCCTTTCTAATGGTCTCATATGTTGGGAAGAAGTTGCCATTTCCATGTCTCCTACCCTGCACTCCTTCTGTAAGGTTGTTCAGACAACAGAGACTGGTAAGAGTTGGCAGGCAACATAATTCTTTTTTGTTTTTTTCCTCCCAGGAAATGTGTGTGAATGTTGTTATTGTTTCTAGTTAGCCAGTATAAATTCCCCTGTATTCTATCTGTATGCATATTTCAAGTAGCTCTGACACAGAAAAGCAGGAGGGAATGCCTGAAGGCCACATAGCTTCAACAAGGTTTTGCTGTGTAGGGCTACCTCCCACTGATGCTCCAAGTCATTGAGATAGATATTGAGAGGAACACTTTGTGTTCCCACTCTGCAGCTTCTCAGTAAGCAAGATACTGATGATGTGAAATTCTTAGTGCAAAAGATGTGTGGATTTGTGCGAGTTGGTGTACATCAGTTCAGAAAGCTTGCACGTGGTCTTTTCTTATGGTTCTTAATCTAAGCCCAGTGACAGGTTTCCAGAAAGCAAAGGAGCCTTGTGAGTTCACTGTAATCAGAAGCCAGAATGGAATGCAAACTCTGACTATTCACAAAGGCCCCTCCTTCAAGGGTCACTGCCCTTGAGTGGAATATTGCACAGCAGCTGCACGGTGCCTCTTCTCAGGACCAGTGTCTTCTTTGCAGACACAGATGAGGACCGTGGAGGACTGTGTAACAGCAATTCTTTTTTCCTACTGCTGCACTATTCTGTGTGCACTTAATTGCATGGAAGCCCAGAACACTGAAAAAGTGTTAAGAATGCCAAATTGGTATTTGGTAGCATAAATGGAAAAAATTGAGTTTGCCAGTATTCCTTTCACATTTTCATGTCTTCCACAGAAATTCTGACTTAATCTAGGGTTTGTAATACTCCATATTTTCATGTTAAACAAGTTGTGGGTGTGCTGATTCCAGTGTGTGTCTGTCTTTGTTGAATGCCACAGACTTGAGGACATCAGTGGTTTCATTACTAGCACACGTTTAAGCACTGTAGACAACATTTTGAAATCATAAGCATTTGGCCAGTGTTAGTAGTTGATGCTACAACTCATTAATATATTGTCATCTACTTGGACCAGAATCTCTTGTTGCCCTTAAGTTCAGAAATGACAGCAGTACTATTTGGAATAAAGAAATACCTTTGCATTTCAAAGAGAAGGGGTTGTAAGTATTGCATTTTATGTGGTGAACAGAAAGACAGTAGCTCTAGTTGAGATAGTGCTTTAACTTTCAAACTTGGTTTGAAATTTGATCATACCAAGTGGAGAGCAATTTCATCTCCGTCAGAGTTGAAGGAGATTGAAGTGATGGTACTCAGCATCTTTTGGGTTGGCAGTCCACAGAAATCATGCAATTAGCATTAAAATATTTACTTCCTCTTCAACCATGGCATAATAGATGCTGCATTAATAAGAATTTCTGTTGTAATAGGGCTCTGCATCATATCAGCTCCTTAAAATTCCTTAAGTGGTGTATTAATAGCATCTTAAAGAACTTTTTGCAGAACATCAACTCTTTGTCACTATACTTACTGTATAATCCTAGGTTTCTTCTAACTGTGATAAAATTGAAGCTAAAGGAGGCCTTCAGCTTCTACAGAGGATATACCAGCTGCGTAAAGATTCTGCAAAAATACAAAGGAACATAATTCGAATTATTGGAAATATGGCTTTGGATGAACGTCTTCATTCATCCATAGTACGTGCAGGTAAAAGGAAAGCACAAGTGCAAGCAGTCTGAATGTCAGATTTCTATTCTAAATTTTTCAGAGGATTCGGTGCTTTTGAAAAATGCAAAGGGTCATGGTAGTGGTGTGGGTTTTATATTTGGAGGAGGTGGTTTATTTTTTTTTAATTAAAAAATAGAAACAGTTTAGATGTTGTTGATTAAAAACTCCTATATGCTCTCTTGCCAGTGTATGTCAGCACTACAGAGGTATTACGAGTGTGATGGATGGTGAGAATTTGGAACTGCTTGGTGCTCCCTTCACATTGCTGGCAAAAATCTTGAGTTTCCTACCCTTACTGATCATCTACCTTGTAGATTATTTTTATTGACTGTGTTTTAGTTTTGTAATGAGCAGACTATCTTACAGTCTTTACCTTTTGGAACAAAGTGCAATGTGCCTCCTGCCCTGCCTTATTTCATGTTAGGCTCGTAATTTCTGCTAAATGTTGCTCTTATGCCCCTTTTATAACATTCTCTAAATGTCACAATGAAAGTTCTGTGCCAAATATGTAATTCCAAAGGGTTTATTAAGAAATAAATAAAAAAAAATATTCATATTCTATTGTATATGTCCAAGCTAGTATCTGACTCAAATGCAGTGTGCGTTTTTAATCTTCCTGTTGCAAAAAGAAGTAGCAAAGGCACAGGGAACAACTGTGAGGGTGATAACAAATTTGGAGTGGTGTAAAGAACAAATAATTAGATTAAGACATTTAATATGGAAAAAGCAACCAAAGGAGAGTATAGTGGAGTTCTGGAAGGTCCTTACTGGCATAGAGAAGGCAGAGAGGGAGTGGCCATCTGCTATTTCTATAATGCAAGACCAAAGGTTCTTTATCATTAAATTATCAAAAAGCAGAACAAGCAAATCTATTTTTTTCCATGCAGTGCATAACCTAACTAAAACTTGCCATGAAATAGTGTGATTGTTGAAAGTGTAAAGCTTCAAAATATGATTAGACAAATAAATGGAAAGAAAAATCCATGAAGCTCTGCACACATAAGCCAAGCTGGTTGCCCCTTTATTGCTCTATTATTTCATTGTTCTGCAACTTCTGTTACTGCTCACTTTTGGAGAAAGACAGATGGACTACAAAGGCCTTTGGTCTGAATTCTAGTACCACTCTTACATTCTGAGGTTCTTTTTCTTTGCAAAAACTGCTGGCATAAGGAAGAAAAACAGTGATGCATGGTGTAGTAGTATAGGCAGGATTCTTAACACTATTTTTGACTCTTTATCTTGGCTTGTTTTAAGAGAAATATTAAACCAGACACCTTGCTAGTTTTAATCAGACAAGCTTGGCAGTCTTTCATGGTATTTGGAAAACTGAAAACTGATTTTAGATAGTGTTCTTAAGGAAGATTTGCACGGTAGTTAACATGTATTCTGCTTAGAAATGTAATTTAAATACCCCAACTCTTAACGAAAACCAGAACAGTTCTCAGAAGTGCTTGAATTTAAACAGAACTCACTTGTCAAGTCATTCTCCTCAATCCACAGTGAACTATCTTGAATGAGTGACTTACTGGCTATATTAGTAGCAACATGTTGTACATGATTTTGAAACAGTAATCATGAAATAAATTGCTGCTTCTTTTTCAAATCAGCTTCCATTTCAAAATCTCTCTGCAAAGTCTTTCCAGGCTTTATTTACAAGCTTGACTTTAACAGAGATTTATAGGCTGATCTTGCTAGCAGCAACAAGATTTATCAGGATTTGAAAGAAATGTATGTATGTGCATTTCTTGGTACTCTATGAATATCCCTATCCATGTCAAAAAACCCTACATTTTACACTTTAACTAAGGTATTATAAGTGCCTGGTTTTTCTTGAAGTAGCTGAGGCTTGAAATTTTATTGAAGGTATCAAAGATTTCCTTCATTAATTCTCTTATGTTTCTTAGAGATACAGAGTGTACTGTTTTTTAGAATAGCAGGGACATTTTAATTCCTTAAATAGTTCTCTACACACTGGATTTTGAAATTAGAAATGGTTGTAGTCTCACAGCATGCATCAGTTTTTACATCATTACTGCTGTGTGCTGTTTTCTATGTCCGTCTTATGCTTTAAGCTTCATTTTCTCTCTGCAACATTTCTTTATCTTTCTTGCATCTCACCTGCAAAAAGAGACTTGAGATCTGTTCTTTCTCTGACAACTTTACTGAGCTGCTGATACGTTTTCTTCCGAGAAGTTCTCCTTCAGTTAATAAGCTGAACAGTAGTAAAATACATTGCCTCCTTTCTGGATTTCTAAAGCTTGGAGGTTCCACCTACCTCGCATTGGCTTTCATATAGTAAAGAGAGTGGATTGCAATAATTTGTTTTGATGTTACCATTCTTAAATTTTAATATCTATTTTCACAAGAACAGTTTGAAGGGTGTTTCTGAATTCTTTTGTTTGGATGATGTTTCTAACTAGTTAACCTGCCACTTTATTTCTTCAATGTAGGTTGGGTTTCTGTCCTTGCTGAAGTAATGAAATCCCCACACATCATTCAGTCTTCTCATGCATCCAGGGCTTTGGCTAATCTTGACAGGGACACAGTGGAAGAGAAGTATCCAGATGGTGTTTACATCTTGCATCCACAATACCGTAGCAGGTAAAGCAGAAAGAGGTAGTGTACATGCTGTCTTTGTGTTACTTTTTATACTGTCCAGTTACAGAACTGGGGAAGAGCTGGTGTCAGAGTCCTGCTGTACTGATGTCAGCTGCTCCTCCTGTTTTTTTGGGGGGGTTGAGAGGACTGAATTTAGGTTCTCAAACAGGAGAGCAACAGAAGTGGTTGGAGCAGTCTAGAACTGAAATACTGAAATACTGAAAGTATTTCTCTACTGTATGGAAAAATCCCAACACAATCCCAATTCATGAGTTGAATTATGGGTTTTTATGCATTGCAGTCATTTAACCTTTGCACTGGCTCTCTTGGAATGCAATGCCTTGTAATTCTTCTTTTGGCAGCAACACGTTAGCCTAAGATGCAGTAAATTTACAGCTTCAGCTTCTTGTAGTAGTGATTGTGTATCTGGGACTGAAGCAGTCTCCAATGTGGTATGTAGCAACTGTTCCCTGGGTCATTGGTGTTAGTCAGGTTGCAGTGAAGATGTAATTTGATGATAAAGCTGGAACTACCCAGCTGCATTAACAGTACCTGGAGATTGGTGTTTTTCATTATAGAAAAATACAACTTGTGAGGTGGATACTTTCTGTACTTTTTAAATCTCTCTTCTGGGTATATACCTGGTTTTTGTCTTGATCTCAGTATCCTCTTTGAAATACAATGAAATGCCATGAAATACTGTCCATAAGATAAGAAGTCTCAGACATGGAGTGTTAAAAATAGCATTTTGGCATCCCTTGGGTTAAAAGTTCTGTGTAACTTTGATTTGCTAAAAGACTATGTGTTATGCATACCTTAAAAATTTCTTCTTCTGTATCAGTCAGCCTGTCAGAGCAGATGTCCTTTTTGTTCATGGTCTTTTGGGAGCAGCATTTAAAACCTGGCGACAGCAAGACATTGATAGGAGTTTGGATAAAAAGGCTTCTGAAGAGGAAGAGGACTATAGCCAGTGCTGGCCAAAGGTAAAAAGACAACAGCATTTTCACAGGTGGCTGCTGTTTTCTCATTAATGAGAGCTGTCCTGAGAAGCTAGGCTTACACTGTCTGGCAGTTGTCTTTTTTAAGTAAAAGGACTTGTAATCTGTTGTACAAGTAGCATTTTAAAAAAAAATTAAAATGTATGCAATGTTACTGCTGAGAAAAAGACACAAAATTACATTTTAAATTAAGCATCCTTTCTTACATAGGTGTCTGAGTAGCTCAATTTTGGCTGATTGCTGTTTCAGTATTGTCTCTAAATAAGTAATTACTATTTCAAGTAGCTCGTATTGGTATAAATACCCATATATCTGTAAAAAATTGAACTGCTCAGTCCTGTTGGTAATCCTAGTAATTCTTGTTTCACCCAGGAGAGGGAGCTAGGAACGCACGAGTTCTATTTCCATTCCCATCCTCTGTCTACTTTCTGTCTGGGGAGCAGGCTAGAGATCACCAACGTGTAATAGAAGAATAATAGTCTAGGTGTAAGATGTACTTTGTATAGTCATGTCTTTGCTCCATTGCTGATAAATTGCTTGCAAGAGTTTGTTAAATACTTCAATTATAAGGTGCCTTTGATTTTTCTTTTCTGTAATTTAGACATGGCTGGCCTCAGACTGTCCTGCCCTTAGAATCATATCTGTGGAATATGACACCCATTTGAGTGACTGGAAAGCAAAATGTCCTGTTGAGGCTCACAGGTAACAAATGTAGGGTCTGCAGTTTGGAGGAGAGGCAGGAGGGAGACCTGTAAAGCTGATCCTTGGGATCACCTAGTGTGAAACAGTAAATTTAACTTTTTCTGTTATATTTGAAAATCAAGTTTGGAAAAACAGTAGCTACAGTCATGGTATGCTTGAGCTTTTTAGCCTCATGGATAATTACTTGTGGCAACTTTGTAAATTTTTACAGACTGTTCTGCTACAGAAGGTCTGCTTCATTTTTAGAGGAGACACAAAGTTATGCTGTTAGTTGATGTTTTACTTCAATTATCGTACCATCAATTTTATATCCCAAGGGGAATATTTAAATTTAAAATAACCCAAAAATGTTTCATAAGCACAGCAAAAAAATGACTGTACTATACATTTATACTCATGATACAATGAGACATATACTTTTCAGCATATGAACCATTCAGAATCATAGAATTGTTTAGGTTGGAAAAGACCCTTCAGGTAATCAAGTCCAACCATAAACCTGAGATTGCCAAGTCTTCCACTAAACCATGTCCATAACCACCACATCTACACATCTTCTAAATACCTCCAGGGAGGGCAACTCCACCACTTTCCTGGGCAGCCTGTTCCAGTGACAACCTTTTCAGTGAAGAATTTTTTCCTAATAACCAATCTAAACTTCCCCTGTCACAACTTGAAGCCATTTTCTCTCATGCTTATTGCTTGTGACATGGGAGAAGAGACCGACCCCCACCTCAATACAGTCTCCTTCCAGGTAGCAGTAGGGAACGATAAGGTCTCCCCTCAGCCTTTTTTCTACTGCCTAAACAACCCCAGTTCCCTCAAGTGCTTCTCACAAGATCTGTGCTCTGGAAGAAAATTTGAAAAAGAAACAAGTATGTATTTGTAAAGGTCGTGTCTTTTTCGTTACAAAATGGAAAGCTGCATTACCTGCTAGTCACCCAAGTATTGGATTTGATTATTTTATAATTTGATAATACAAGATGAAAGATATCAATATTATTAGACAGCAGGAACAACAATGTAGCAGTAGAATCACAATTTTGATTGCTTCAGGTGTATAGGTTCATTCAGTGTTTCAAAAATGAATTTTTATGTCTTTGAGCTATCCTAAGCCTATTGTTCAGCTGAAGAGACTCATTTGAGCCTCCTTTTTCATATGGGTTATAAAAGCAATTTCTAGTGAGAATGCTGAGAACCAGTAGAGATTAAGTGAATTGCTTTGCACAGAGGTAGCCCCAATATTCTGATGTTTCCATTATCCAATGGCCTTTTGTGTTACACTGCAATATTAATATGGCACTTTCAAATTTGAATTGGGAAATTACCTTGGTTGTTTTGGTTGTGCCACAGATTCATTATCAGCCTCTGATGTGTAGCTTATCCTTTCCAGAGCTCAAGATCTTCAGATACAAAGTGGAGTTTATTGTGCCTATATACTACCCCAGTGCAAGGCATTTGGAGATTGTTGTCTGGAAAGTATAACAATCATTATGTCTGCTTTTTCTGTATGGGTTGATCATTCACTTAGTTATTAAATTCCTGTACATTGTTCCACATTTTGAGTATGCTTTTGTCAGATGTTGGGTGTATGCTTGTTTCAGGGCATAAAGTTCATTATGCATTGATGATAAAGCTCCATACAAAATTTGTTGAACTAAAGCTAAAGGAAATTAGTGGTGAATGAAATCAAAATAAAACTTGCTAGAAAGATCAAGAAACTGAATTTAGCTCAGTTCTTGTTGTTCTTGCAAAGCTAACCTTAATGAAATTTTGGGCATTTTTCAGTGTAGCAACAATAATTAAGTAATTTCTGGTTTATGTACTTACTTGACTTTCATAAACATGCAGTGCTGAAAATTCATTCTGTTTTAACATTGCCTTTTAACCTGTCATGCTTCATCCTTGTGTTTGATTTTTTTTCACAGGAAGTCTATTGCTTACAGGAGCAATGAGCTTCTTGAGAAGCTCAGAGCTGCTGGAATTGGAGACAGACCACTGGTGTGGGTATCACATAGCATGGGTGGTAAGCACGTTGCCTATTTGATATTAAGTATTCATTCACTGTTAGATTCCAGAATAAGCTGTTAACCAAATTCAGTCTGAAATGCAATTACTCATAATAGTTTACCTAAAAAATTTTCAAAGATCTATAATTGGAAAATAGATTTCTACTTTCAGAATACATTATATCCAACAGCATATGCATTTTGAAAGGATTTTTATTGCTCCTTGTTTTTACTGTGTTGACTTAAAATCACAAAATCGATGAACTGAAATTCACGTAAGTGGGAATAGAGAGGCAAAATTTTCTCCATGCTAAAGCATATATAAATGTCATTAGCAACACTTAAAGTAAGCCAAAAATTGATTTGCATCTTTTATTGACAGTGTATTTTATGCTTCCTCAGGTGTGGGGTGTTTTTCATTCAACTTTCTCTTACATATCTGACAAACTTAAGAACTAATCAACTGAGGCAAGAATGTAGTTAGTGGTTTCATGGATGATACAGTATGGTCATTAATTTCACAGTAGTTTAAATCCCTGTAATAACTCAGTGTCTGTTGCCAGGTCTTCTAGTCAAAAAGATGCTGGTGGATGCTTCCAAGAATCCAGAAATGGATAAAATTGTAAACAACACCAAAGGAATCATATTTTATAGTGTTCCTCACCACGGTTCCCAGCTGGCTGAATATTCTATAAATGCCAGATATCTTCTCTTTCCATCTGTGGAAGTTAAAGAACTCAGCAAGGGTATGCTCACTTTCCTACCATTTGACAACGGGGATCTGTGCTAATCTGTTTGTGATGCTTTTTTTTATTGTGGTGTCAGAAAAAGCTGGATAAAAACAATAGCGCTCCTTTTTATGTTTTGGGTTGTGTGTTGCATTAGTGTAAGTAATTCTGAGTAGCTGCTTCATTGATTGCAGAGTCAAGGGAAAAAAGGGTGTCAGAACAAATTTATAGAGGAGTTGTTTGGGCCATTTAGCAATCTAGTAACTCAACATGATGAACTGGCCTTCAAACCCTTACCTTCTAACAAATTCTGTGGCATGCAGAAATAATTGTTGCAAATCATAGCTGGAAAAGGAATTTACCAAAAAAAATGCTACTTCTTTTACTGCAATATTAATTTTTCTGAAACATTTCTTTAGGAATGCAGTCTTGCCAGACAAATGCTATAATCTTGTGTTCAAGATAACACTGCAAAAATTATGTTGCTCTTTCTCAGATTCTCCTGCCCTTAAAGAGCTTAATGATGACTTCCTGTCTTTTGCCAAGGGCAAGAAATTTTCAGTGCTGAGTTTTGCAGAAACCTTACCAACACACATAGGCAGCATGATAAAACTGCACGTTGTACCTGTGGAGTCAGCAAGTAAGTCAAATAGCCATTTTAATTCATGTAAGCATTGATAATGAGGAAGGATTATAAATCTTGTGGCAGAAAGATCTAGAAAAATACATGTTATGCTGTGGGGTTTTTTGTTTATACTTTTGGTGGGGTTTAAACTAGTCTCCCTGCTGGGATCAGAATCAGCTACATTTATATCTTAGAATAGCAATTGTTTGTTTTGATTTTTCTAAATGCAAATAACACTTACTTAATGAAAAAAGTAGGGTAGGCCCTAGTCTAATGGTACCTTGTTGTAGTCCTTTCCTTTGTAATTATGAGTAACAGTTGTTTATCCTTGTATAGGTAGGTTGTGTAGTGTTTCAGAAGCTCCTGCAAAGTCCAGCTATTTCCTCCTTTAAAAATAAGAAGGAAAACTGGCAAACTTCTAATGGAAGGAGAAAGTCACAAAGGTGTTTTTCAGTCTTAAGAATCCTTTATCTTCTATATCTCAGGTACTCAAGCAATAGAGTTTTCCTTCTGAAGAGTTCCCTCCCATCTTTTTGCCTTTTGTAGGAGAAGGGAAAGCCAGACAGTTCTTTCTCTTGTTCAGTTTCAAGAATTGTTTTAAATCTGATACTTCCAAGTTTTCCCTGAGGAAAACCCTCTTTTCCATGGCCCAAGGTACCCTTAAGGCTAGAACAGAAACCATTGCTTTGTTGGGTTTTAAGTCAGGCTTTCTACCAGGTAAATCCACTGGGTTAAATCCAAGGTTTGCTGCTCTGGAAAAGGTGGACTCTACACCCCTGTTTCACCCCTGAGATAATATTTAGCAGTATTTTTCAGTATGTAGTTGTGAAAATGGTTCTGGTGCAATTTCATTGGTGGGGACTGAAAAAAACTGGAGGATTTATTTTTTTTAATTTAACAAAATAAGATGAGGATGAGAGAGAGGGCTGGGTAACAATGCACAAATAAGCACTGTGCACTTCTACTTTTGTGGTGTGTTTCTCCTCTTCTAGAGATGACACAATGCAGCAGCAAATGACCTCTCAAAAGCCTTTAAAGGTTACATGACTATTCAGTGCCACGCCACTGGTTTTATTCAAAGCACAGGCTGGCAAGCAGTATGCTCACTGTTTCTAATATGTATGCTTGGGCACATGAGAGGAAGCCTCCATCCTGCTCCAAATTTTACTTGGTGAAAGATATGGAGTTCCAAAAAAAAAAAATAATAAATGGAGGATTCCTTAGGAGGCTGAATGAATAGATAATAAACTGGAATGAGGCTGTCACAGCATTCCTGATGGAACGTTCTCCAGTGGTGATAGTTGTCAGGAACGAATAAATGCTGTAGTGGTGATCAGAAAATGGATACCCTGGATTAAACCCTATCCATGTTCATGTCAATGCTTAAACTTCAGTCAGGAGTTTGCTGTCAGTCAGGTGCTGGTAAATGAAGTTTTGATTCTTCAAAATTGTCTGTAAGCAGAAACTCTGACAGTAACTCTGTGTTGATTGTTTTAGCACATTGCAAAATAACAGACAAAACAATGAAACTGAAGAAGTTTTGCTTTTGTGAGTTTTTTTTTGCTTTTGCTTTTCTTATGAACTATGGTAGTTTTTTTCTTTTTTTTTTTTTTTTTTTTTTTTTCCTGTTCCCCAGATTTAGGAATTGGAGACATTATACCAGTGGATGTTAATCATCTAAATATTTGTAAGCCAAAGAAGAAGGATGCTTTCCTGTACCAGCGTACATTGAAGTTCATTCAGGATGTTTTAGCCCAAGAACTTGGAGACTGAGTTTTTGCCATCTTTGGCTGTTTATTTCCTCCATTTGGTGTAACACAGTAAGTTCTTAAAACGTGTTAGGGGATCTGCAGAACTACAAAGATTCTCTGTCAATAGTATTTGTGCTAAAGGAATTTTCAGTATAATAATTCAGACACCTCTCCAACTTGTTTTTAAAATACATTCAAGACAAGAACAATCTGAAGGCCTATAATCTTGGCAAAAAGAAATTGTGTGTTGGCTTCCAGTGACATGATCTGTCAACATGTGTGTAAATTCTCCAGCAATTTGGCTGGGAGGTGATGAGGAATCAGTGGGAAAAAAAATTTCACTTAGTCTGTAAATATTCCTCTGGAGCAACAGAGTTAGACTATGGAGAGTGCAAAAAATCCCACTTGCTCTGGAGATAAGTGGTCTCATTAAGGTAAATACACTTGGGACTAAAGTCTTAGAGACAGGATCAGAAACAATTAACTTGAGGAAGGCATTTGTTGTGTTGAAGGGGAAAGGAAGCATGTGGCTGCTTCAAAGCCTTAGTTTATTGTCTATTTTAAATAATCTACCTGGAGCCTGAAGAAGTTTGTCCAAGTGACTGAAGGAAGGATTTTAGTTTGGTGGCTCCATTAGAAGAGTTTCTGTAATTTGCTTTTCCTTTTAAGAGACCACCCAGATTTGTCAGCAAATAGGGCATCTCTTTTCTGGGTGAGAAGGGGATAGGTTTGTAGGTTGACTTGCACAGATAACTGTAGTTTTTTTAATCTCTTTGCATAAATGAAAACAAAACAAAGGAACTGTTCACCTGTTTGTAGCATCTCTTTCCTACTGTTAGCAACCAGAGAGATTGCTTTCTTTAGGACAGTGTGTGCTTGGTCAAACTCAGAGCAGTTCTTTGCTTGTTCACATGGAAAATATAAAGCAGAGGCTTTAGCACTTTTGCTTTACTCTTGGGACATACCAAGAAGATGGTACATTCAACTCCCTGGCTCATGTTATTCAGAAACCCTCTCTTCAGCTGTTTTAAAGAGGAGCATTAAAAATGCTCAGGTGGAGTAAGACAGGCACTGGCAAAAATGCTGATGCTAGGAGTTTGGAGCTCAGGTAGAGAAAAAGTAAAGTAGGGAAAAGTTCAGGTGATGATAAGGTCCCACTGGAAATGCAAAAGAGCCCAGATATTTTTGGCTTTTTGAAGCCCAAGTGTATTTATTATTGTAGATATAAACAGCAGTGTTTTCTTACTTGAGTTTGTATTTATGTCAACGATACCTTAACAGTACTGGTGAGAAATAAGCATCTCTAGAAGAGATCAGTGCTCAGACACTTTTAAAAAGTCTTAAATAGCTTGCAATGTAGTTAAAAACAGCCTAGTCTAATTGTGCTCTTTTTCCTTCCTTTCTGTCCATCCCCAACCCACTCTGAAAACAAACATTGGCTGTGATTAGGCTATAGTGCCCTAGCTGACTGTTTGTTAAATAAGCCCTGTATTGATTGACAGGCTTAAGACTCTCAGCATCACTTGCATGAAATGGATCTGATATTAATGGCCTTAAAATTACGGCTATGAAAGCTGCCAAAAAAGGGTGCTGGTGCAGGCAGCAGTGGCCATTGCAGTCCTGCTGGGTCCTGAGGCCACCCCAGCTATTCCCACTTTAACACACTCCAGCCCAGGAGGACACTACATCTGAAAATGTACTTCTGGAAGCTAAGCCTTGACCTGCTGGAGTTGTATAGCAGTATAGAAAACATATGCACTGGCAAAAAGAGCATTTTTTCCCCCCTGACCAAGATGCAGGTAAGAACACTGCATGGCAGTATTTCAGATAGAAAGTGTAACAGAACTGCAGTAACTTCTGAAGAGGTTTATCCTTTTTACACTGTGTTTTAAACTTCATAGTGTAAATATATTAGAACACTTTGTATTCACAAAGTAGAGGTACATGGAAAATTCACTGTGAATAAACAAGACTTCTAATAACTGAATACATGGTTAGCATGACAAACCTTGTGTTGATTTTAAAAGACTTCTTTGTCTTACAGGGAGTCAGAGCAATGACATTACACACTAATCTGAGTAAATGCATCTATGTTTTGTTACTATAACTGGAACTCTTGAGGCAACTTTCTTGCTTTTTTAACTTATGTATATATGTGTAACTTTTAAAACTAATGTTTGGGGGGTGTTGGGTTTGGGGTTTTTTGGAATATACTAATGACATGTTTTTAAAAATGTACTAGACATGCCACTAAATTTATTAAAGGTTAATGATCTGCCAAATGAATGCTCTGGATCATGTTCTTCATGTTGTTAAAGACCTGCATTTTTGGTGATTGTCTTGTGGTGGAAGAATGTAAATGTTTACCTTTCATCTTCTGTAAGAGGCAGAATACTGGGAGCACAGCTAGTCATTCATGGATTGCCAAACTGAATGAATTTTCAGTTGTGCTTTTACATTTTGCAAAAGTGCCTCCTAAACCCATGTACAGACATTGGTTTCAGGGCCAGAGGGTCTGTTGTGTTGCATTTATGTGTGCACCTCCTTAGAAGCAAATGCTTTCCTGTTTCCCTGGGGTCACATTAATTAAAAATAGTGCTTTACTTAAATTCTTAGGTCTAACAGTATACTCTTAATCCCATCTAGAAGCAAACCCAGCTGCAGGTGTGGCTACCAGGTATGTGTGAATTGTCTGAGAAGATGGTATTTTGTCCGCATTGTGGCATCCAAGGCTAAAATAGGAAGAGAGTAAGGCAGGAATTTATCAGTCCTCATGCACTTGGCCAGCACTCTTTTAGAATTGCATTGGTGTTTCTGGCATCAGCAGTCATCAGGGTGTTACTTGCTGTGGTTACAGTAGTGCAAAACTGTCTTTTACTCTGATTTGTGCTGCATGATAGCAGGCAGAGGAGCTAGCTAGAAAGGAGAAATTTTCCATCTGGTGAAAATGTCAATTCTGGACAAAAAGGAAAAAGCAAAAAATGTTGTTTTGTCAGGGTGTAAATTCTAAACAGTAGTTTGATTTTGGTTCTCTCTGCTCCAGTGATAACCTATCTGAAAGCTAAATCAGGCAGTTGCTATACCAAGAAGAACCACTTACCCACCCAAAATATGAATGCATCTGAACAACCATGATGCCAGTAGCAACTTAAAGAAGTAACAACAGGTTCTTGGACAATCTCACAGGGTATTAAGCCTCTAGTAGAACTGTCTTTCATTAAATAAGCATCCAGATGATTCTGCCCCTGTACTCAGCACTGGTGAGGCCACACCTCGAGTCCTGTGTCCAGTTCTAGGCCCCTCAGTTTAGGAAGGATATCGAGGTCCTGGAGCAGGTCCAAAGGAGGGCAACCAGGCTGGTGAAGGGACTCGAGCACAGACCCTATGAGGAGAGGCTGAGGGAGCTGGGACTGTTCAGCCTGGAGAAGAGGAGGCTCAGGGGACACCTCATCACTCTCTACAACTCCCTGAAAGGAGGCTGTAGCCAGGGGGGGGTTGGTCTCTTTTCCCAGATGACTTTCAACAAGACAAGAGGGCATGGTCTTAAGTTGTGCCAGGGGAGGTTTAGGTTGGTTATTAGAAAGAATTTCTTTACAGAGAGAGTGATCAGGCATTGGAATGGGCTGCCCAGGGAAGTAGTGGATTTTCCGTCCCTGGAGATATTTAAAAAGAGACTGGATGTGGCACTCAGTGCCATGGTCTAGCAACCGCAACGGTGGTTCAAGGGTTGGATTCAATGATCTCTGAGGTCCCTTCCAACCCAGCCAATTCTATGATTCTATGATTATGTACCTGCATCTGGTAAATCACCTGCATTCATAAATCATGACCTGGCTTTTCAGCTGGTGTCAATATTTTTGAAATTTCCAAGTGTCAGGTTCACAACATGAAAAATGTCATGGGGTAGCCAGTCCCTACCACACATGATGGGGCCTTCAGGCCTGAGAATTATCACTGAGAACATTTGTTTCCATCGATAATGCCCCACTGAGAATGTGCTGCAGAGCTGAGGACAGAGCTGTGCTGTGGGCTCCCTAGTTGTGGGTGCTGAGTAACAATGGCTCGGGTTGCTTGTTCTCTTTTCACATTATGGTGGGGGGACAGTTTAATCCTGAATCAAGGAGAGCCACCACCTCCTGCTGGAGTCTGCATTTTCTGTAGTAGTTTCCCCAAAGCAGAGCAAGTCTGCTTTGTTTCTCCTGACCATTGAAGCCCAAAAAGGCCAAGCAAAACTGTTCAGAGACAAAGATCTGAGCCTTTAAACAGAACAGGTATTTATTTTCGGATCCGGGGGACGCCCGGTTCACGCTGGACAAAGAGTTCCAAGGGTTGAGGGAAAGGGTTATGATATTTATACATTAAAAGGGGAGGTTACATCATCCTTACATACATATTCATAAGATAGTAACATGTAATCATAATATCCATAACAGGCGGAGTCTGGGCAGAGTCGTCTTTTTGGGGATATGTCTCGGGGTCTTTGGGGGTCTTCAGATGAAGTAACAAAGTCTTCCTCACGGTTGAACTTTTTACCTTGCTTGCTTTCGATGACTTCATCCTCTTGTTATAGAGGATAATTGGACCCTGGCAATTATCTTCCCCTTATCTGCTGGTTATGGCAGCCTCATCCTGTCTTCCGTGCAGGTGTTTGCACTCCCCCAGTGCCTAGCTAGCCTTGGCAGTGCCAAGACTTATACTCCTAATTATCTCCAAGACAGAAGTTAATCCCGTTAGGGTCTTGACATGTCTCAGCTGCTTTGTTCACTTCTTTCTCAGTTTAACTCTGAATTCTACTGGCTATGAATACAAATTCATTAACATATATTACAAGTTTTAATTCTACATACAGTAAATTCACACAAACAGCTTGGTCTGATCCATTCTCCTTACAGGAGCTAATCCTGTCAGGATTTTTCCTCTTTTTCACCATTAAAACTAGAACCCAGGTCACGAGCACCTGCCTCTGAAAAAACACTTATCTGGAGTGTTGGGCACCAGGGCAGAAAATACATTGAGAACGGAGAGTCCTTTTTCTTTGCTGTAACCTTCTCAGCTGGACTGCCTGTTCCCTTCCCTTGACTTGATGCCATTAAGCAGTATGTGCTGTCACTGCTGGTATAAGCCAGCTAGCTGCAGGGATTCATACTTTAGTGGGCAGCTTGCCACAGACATAACATATAATGCTAAAGGCTGCACACTTCTCTTACTCAAGGAGAGTAATAAAGCAGATTTTGAGTTATATAAATCCACTTTAATTGGCTTTCCTGCTAACACTTTCATTAACATGTAAATTAGGTGTCCTAGAGCTGTTAATTATCTTTGCAGAAAATGTTGGATATGGTCATATAATGTACTCATTCTTTTTTTACTGCTTTGTATGTTTATACTGAAATATGTCCATAAATATTCTCTGTTTTTTTGTTTTTTGTTTTTTTTTTTAAGAGGAAGAGGCTCAGGTTCTGTGTCATTGTGTAGGGTACCAACTCTCTTGCTTTGGTATTATTCACCAGACTGCTACCATGTTCAGTTGACACTCAGGTAGGAAACTTAGCACTGGGTTTTACTGGTTTGGCTTCTGAAGGTTTTTGGGGACTTCTTTTTCAAAGTGTCTGGCAAATGAGGGAGCAGAGGAGAGGGTGGCAGGTGCTCAGACAAAGGCAGCATCCTCTCATACAGGATGTCGTGTGTTCAAAATTTGGAACTGGCAGTGAAATGGGTAGGCATCACAAGGAAGAAAGTGGCTGAAGTCCCTGTTTCTAGGAAGCTGAGACATGCTAAATAATTTTTGAAGAGGGAGGGGGCAAGAAGCCCCCACATTAACTACTTTTTTTTTAATACACCTTTTCTGCAAAAAACATCATAAAATGAGGGTTATTTTTTTGTTTTTCTTTTTCAGCTCCACCAACTGCTTAAAAATGCTTTCTTTCCTTTAATAATGAGATCTTGATGCTTCTCATGACAGCTTGCAGTCTGGTTATAATTTTTAACTGCCTGCTTTCAGCAAATGGCATCTGTATTGTATGGTCTTACTGCACTGTCAAGGCAAAAGCCTGCACAGCTGCAGTAGATAACAGACATGTTTAGCACCATCCTCACCAAAATCTTGGGCTGATGGCTTGCTAATAAATGAGAGATGACTTTATTATTATGATGAAGTCTGCTTTGAGCCAAGTAGTAATACTTCATGAGACAGCCCACAATGGGAAGTGACCCACAGATACCCCCCACACCAGCTGCCCTCAAGGCTGTGGTGCAGCACCAGGTAAATAGAAGGGAGAAGCAAAGCAGGCACACAAACATCACTTGCCTGATGTTTCTGCAGTGGATAACAGGGCAGTGCTTCCCCTTTCTTGGTTGTCACATTCTGAACCATCAACCACAATCATCTTTTTCATTTGCAAGAACCTGCACAGAACAGGTAATTGTCTGCATTGTAGCTGGCTCCTAGGTACAGCCCCTGTTTGGATGCAGAGTGCACCTGAGCAACAGCTTTATTTACAGTGGTGTGTGTGCTTCTTAAATTTTTCCTTAGTCTTAGATGCAGTTGCCCACATCTAGTTCCATTTCTTAGCCTTCCCATCTCATTTTCCTTGGATCAGATTGTTTCTCACTTCTGCCAGGCCCTCTGCTGCACAGCTTTACCACAGCTTTACCACAGCTGCTGAGGCAAATGGGAAGCAGCTCCTCCCCGGTACAAAATAACCAGGCTGCATGGCTGATGATCAGCAGAAATCAACAGTGAGAGCAGAAGCTCTGCACACCTCCACCCTCTACCAGCCTGGGCTCCAAGTTGAGCTTTGCTGTGAGTGGGCAAACTCATTATTAGGTTGTAAGCAACTGTTCTCTGCAGGAGGGTTCTGCTGTCCCCAGGCATCTGCTTGTGGCTTAGTTGTGGCACAACAGCCTGTGTTGCACTGAGGTGCAGTTAGGTTCCAAGACCAGCTCTTTCCTCATCTGCACTGTGGAAATAAAAAAAAAGACCAACAGGGCATTTTTGTTACAAAGAAGCTGAACAACATAACACATCACTATGCTAATGGCTTATGCCATCAGGAGGTCTCAGCAATTCACTGTATTGCACTCATGTGCATAGATAATGCACAAGCCAGGCTATGGGGTCTGTTCCAGAAGGGACCCTCATTGTTCACATGCAAGTTCATTGTAAAGTATATTTGGGGTTGGTGTGGGGGAAAAAAAAAAAAAAAAAAGGTGAGTTTTGGGAAGTGGGAAGGTGGTAGAAAACCAGCTGGAGATGCCTTTGACCTCACTGTAGGTCAGAGCAATACATGCCAGTAACAGCACAGCCCTTAAAAGAGGATTACTGGGTCATTTGCCTGGTCTGAAGTCTGAACAGGGCACCACCTCTCATGGGTTTGCCTTGCAGTACACACCTTCCATTTTACTTTCAACACAGGAATGAGTTCAACAAGGTAAGAGCTTGCCAACACTGCAGCTTGTTAAGATCTACAAGAAGGTAATGTCTAAGCCTTGCTTCTTCCAGAGCAGGAACTTAGTAGCAGAACATTACTAATGTTTCTGCTGTAGTTACACTGGTATATTCCCCTTTTGGAATGTTTGTTCCAAAATAACTGTAGCAGTCCAAGTATTTAAGATAAGGGTGCTTTATTTCAAGTGGCAGAAATTGATTAATATATAAATTTCACAGGAAAATGTTTTTCTTAAACAGTTTTTTTCCATACACCATTATATCTTCTTACATATGATTTGTACCTGAAATGAGATAAAACATCTTAAGGTGGCTTAATAAAAAGAAATAACTTAAAATAAGAAACTTTTCAAACAAGCATAGATAATAATGTTAGGTTTTTATATAGTCTTTACATGTCCCTCCAGGGGCAATATGTTTATTTTAAAACATCAAAATGAAATGTGTCATGGACAAATGATCTGTTTCCTTAAATAAAAATCTCTGTGCAAAAGATTTATCTTGCATCATAATTACAATTTCTATAGGAATACTAAGGAGACAGAATTTTACAATTTTAAGTCACTATTTGCCTTCATCAAGGTATCTTTGTTTTGTTCCAAGACAGGCAGTTCATTGACCCCATCTGACAGTGCACTGCTCTCTTCCTCATCACTAAACGTCACCCAGTGAGTGAAATCTCTCAAATTGGGGATTTTCAAATTTTCTGAAGTGTTTGCTGGAGCAGTAGCTGATGGCACCTGTGTGAAAAGAGGGCAGGAAGGATCTGTGTCCAGGTCCAAAAGATCGGTGTCCTCTGGAAGGGAGCTGGTGCCTGAGAGCTGTGGATGCTGTCCCTCTGGTGGAGGAGGGCCCTGTGGCTCAGCCAGCAGTGCCGCAGTACTCGGTGCCAGCTGCCTTGTTGTGCTGTTTGCTGGGCTGGCAGAGGGTGTAGGAGCTGAGAGAGCAGACTGCACAGGGGCACGAGTGTCCTGAGACTGGGGACAGAACCCAGGATTGTTGTTGGAGTTGAGCATTAACCCGCTAAAAAGTGGGTTATCACTGCTCTGGAGCACTTGCAGATGAAGAGCTGCAGGAGCTGACTTCTTTCTTCGGGGTGGTACCTTTGGGGCAAAGGAAGCGTTGGGGTGGGGCAGAGTGACAGCCTCAGCCATGCTTCCTGATGGGAGCTGCCTTTCACTGCTCCCCCTGCTCTCCTGAGGCTTCCCTGGGTTCCCCTGGGTTCTGGGTTTAGGGACTGGAATAGTTTTGGTTGCATTTAGAATAGCTCCAGGTTCTAGAGAGGGCTCTGACAAGCCAAGAGGAGATGGTACTGACTGCTGATAAAATTGCTCTTCTGTAGGAAAGGCCTGAAAGAGAAAAGGAATAAGAAATTTGAGAACAAAAATGGCACCTTAAACTGGGTCACTTCTAGTGCAAGTCTTACTGGTGACATTACTGAGAAAAACTGACAGGATTGGAAGAAAAAAAGAAAAACCAAACAGTAAAAGAGGAGACTTGAGAGTGCAGGTTTAGACTGTACCTGTGTGGTTCTGTTCTCACACATTGTGCCTAGGATCAGTGTTCATCTACAGAGTGCCATTTTAGGACAAAGAACCTACAGCCTATTCACTCCCTGTATGAGAAATTAATCTCCTTCTAACCATGTCTCTTTCATGTTAGGATTTTAATCCATACCAGATTAACACAGTCCTGAAGAGTAAATTACTTGTTGCATCTCTCTGCTGAATTAGTATTATTTAAGCCAGAATGAGCAGAGAGAGAAATTATCAGGGCCATTAGCCCACACCCATGGGCATATTCTGAGGTAGATAAGGTTGAAGCACAGTTAGCTTAATTTAAGCCAGAAAATGCATTAGTAGCCTAGCCTCATCATGTCTCACTGATGCTAGGCACCGAAGAGAAGTGAACTATCAAAACACAATCTGTCATATGTTTGCCATTTAAAGTTATTTATATAACTGGATCTCGGCTCAGACTGAAAGCATTTTAATTTTTTATTACTCTCCCATAGTATTAAATGATAATATAGAGGATTTTTAATGCAGTCAAATATCCAGTCTATATTTCACAATGGACATACCCCCTGCCACTTCTGTCCATATGTTGTTGTTAAGTTGCCTACATTTGATTGCAGTGCTTTTTTAAATGCTAGAGGTGGACTGGGCAGAGGTTTTCAAGTACACACCTCCCATCTGAATTCACTGGGATGGAGGAAGGAGTGGACAGAGTCCAACTGGAACACATAAATTCCTGCAGGAGATTTCATATAACTCACACCAAAATAGCAGCCCATCTCAGCAGCTTTCAGGAGAGCCCTGGAAGTGCCCACAACATAAACAGACCATTCCTTATTACTAAATGTTTAAGGGAAGCACATGCACTGTGCACTGTCTGGGGTTCATTTCTTTTGTGAGTTTACTAAGTAGATGTGGCTGAAAATTTTATGATCGAAAAGGGGTGGATGCCTTTACAAAGGAAGTTAAGGCAGGAGTCCTAGAAACATAGAGCTTCCTAGCAGAGATTCTATCAATGGAAGAACAGAAAAGGTTGTAATTGTCTTTATCTTGTACTTGAATTTCTTTCACCATTAAATAATCATTTGAGCAGCTCTAGAGGTAAAAAAACTATTATCTCCAATGAAGAGACCTGGCAGAGAGGCAGCATAAACCCTCAACACCTCCAGGTTTGTATTTTTAAGAACCTGAACTCTTGAGCAGAATACAGAAGGGAAAGGCTGAACCCCAGTATAAGGTGTGTGAGGAAAGCTCAGTGTCTCTGAACAGGATGCAGAAGAGCACACTGATCAAGAAGCAGCCTCACATCAGTACAGAGCAGACCATTTATGATGTGGTCAAAACTAAACATAAAGAAGGGGAAAACCTTAAATCCTGAGAAAGTTTAGACAAACTAGAAGTCAAAAAATCTAAGAGAATTGACTAACAAAGAGAAAATCTGAATACAGCTCAGTAAGGAGGACAAAGCTCCTCTTCCTTTCCAGTTGCCCAGTGTATTTCTGTGCCTTGGTGGCTACAATACACAGAATCATTTCAGTGCCTGCTGAAGAAGAACTTTAAATGCCATGACTTCACAGAAACTGTTTAACACCCCCCCACACACACACCCCTCTTGCTATCATTCACTTTGTGTAGAGCAGGCTGGATGCATTTGGCTATTTGACTCTCTTACATTTCCCACCTTGACTCCAGTTCTCCGCAGAGGTTTTGGCTTCTTTGTAGCTGGAACTTTGGGTGGTGGGCGGTGGGGCACAAGCCCTGGTCCTGCCTGCAGTCCTTGAGGTAATGCTGACTTTGTGCTGCTGCTGGGGAGAGGCTCAGGTTTGGTAGATGTTTGGTTTCTAGTTTGAGCAGACTTTAGTGCATCTTCCTGTAGTCCTGAAAAGCAAAATCCATTAAGATCTTGGCTTGATCAGAATGTAGCTTCAGGGTAACTTCTTTCACAGTCATGTTTTCCAAAATGTGCCTAAAGGGAATGTGCTCAGGCCAGGAAGATAGATTGTGGAAATAAGCACAGACCTTGGCAGTGCTAAGTTAATGGCTGGACTTGTTGATCTTAAAGGTCTTTTCCAATCAAAATGATTCTATGATTCTTTGCACTCCTGTCACATTTGTAAGAGGCAGTTTGGGAAAAACTCCTGTCTGAAATAATTTCATGCCAAAACAGCAGAGCTGTGCCACCATCTGTCCAAGTGAAGATAACACTGGCTGGGGGTTCAGGAGTACTGGAGAGAAACTGCTGAGTCTCCTTTTGCCCTGTTTGCTTCTCTGAATAATCAAGGTAATGATACTGAGCATGTCCTTAGGAGTACTTGGGGAAGAACTGAAATGCCAACTGTTGGCACAGCACTAGCGGCTGAAAGTGATGTTGACCAGACTATTTTCTTTACTCACCCTGAATGAAATGCTTATTGTGAATTTTCAGAATTAATGGAGAGTAAATCTGATTTCAAGAATAAATGTACAGCACTTTCTGAGGAGCAAACATCAAGGTTTCTTTATAACACTTCTAATTAAATTGGATTATTTCAGACTCCTTTGCTGTATTTGCAAATGAAAAAGGGATGCTTTTGTCCTAAACTGAGCCTTGCAACCTCAGGTAGCTATCTCAAAGTCATACTGCATTCATTCTTATTGATACAGCAGAAAAACTACTCGCAGCCCTGGAGGGTAAGTTCACACTGCCTGAATTTCAATACCCAACATAGTTTCCTGATCTAACTTGCCCTTTCAAGCAGCTTGGTCCTCCAGGGATGAGACTAAGAGCCTAAACACAAGAGTTTTAGCTTAGTTATTCAAGTTATAGTGGTGCAAGCATCTGTCTGGGTTACAACTATACTTGCTGTCTATATATGAACTGAATCCATGTTATTTCTCCTACAGCTGTATTTGCTCTCTAGTTCTGCTTGGAATAGTGAGCATTTGCTAAATAGAGCAGCAAACATCCTTTATGCAACTCTGAGCTAACACAGGCACCATCAGTTTAGTAAGATCCCATCTTTCTCGTTTAATTTTTTAGGCTAAATCTGGACATAAATAACCCAAAGTGTTTCTAGTGACAGGTTCTACAACAGAATATACAACTTGAGTTATCTTGAAAAAACAGAAGTTAATATTATCAAAACTGACAGAGAACACCAAGTACAATCTTGCCAGCATGTGTAAGTCAGTGCTCAGGTGGGCTTCTGAACAGAAATATGTGCATCTGGGCTATGATGGGAAGAATTAATACACCTACAGTTTATTTATAGATTTTTAGAAGTTGGTTATGAAGCTGTGCTCACCTCCTTTAGCTTCCATAAGACATCTAATAGCTTCTTCTGCTTCCTCAGCTGTGGTGGTTTTGATTTGCTTGACATTGTAAGGTTTACTTATTCCAGTCCGGACTTTGGGCTTTAAAAAACCAAGAATGAGTCATTTTAACAACTGACTTTTCACGTGCACCTGTGATCTTACAGCTAAGTTCAAACACCTGTAAAGTTCTGATTTTGCCAGTGACTAATCAGCAATCTAATACATCCTACAGAAATGGTGGGGAGTCTTTTGGCAGACCTTACATCCTTCTTACCAGCTGACAGAGTAAGCCAATGCTTTAGTGCCACAGCTAGTCCCTTAGCCTGGCTCAATACATTAGGGTTCTCATCCAGCAAAAGAGTTGGGAAGTGTTTCTACATTCCAGTCTTGGTCCACTCAGAGGGCTAACAGCCTTGCTGCCAATAGTCAAGACCATACCTGTATACTGGGCACTAGTACAGCCCATCAAAAGGGTGGAGAAAGAATTAAAGCATATTAATGTGGTGCTGGAAACTCAAGTCAGCATCTGGGAGAAAGTAGCACATGGAGTAAACCAGCAGTGCCCATGCCTTGCACTGTTCTCTCTCCCATACAGTGCTACAGGCTGGGCACAGAGTGGCTGAGAGCAGCCAGACAGAGAGGGACCTTAGAGTCTGGATTGACAGGAAGCTGAACATGAGCCAGCAGTGTGCCCAGGTGGCCAAGAAGGCCAATGGCATCCTGGCCTGTACCAGGAACAGTATGGCCAGCAGGTCCAGGGAAGTGATTCTGTCCCTGTACTCAGCACTGGTGAGGCCACAGCTTGAGTACTGTGTCCAGTTCTGGGCCCCTCAGTTTAGGAAGGATATCGAGGTCCTGGAGCAGGTCCAAAGGAGGGCAACCAGGCTGGTGAAGGGACTCGAGCATAGACCCTACGAGGAGAGGCTGAGGGAGCTGGGGCTGTTCAGCCTGGAGAAGAGGAGGCTCAGAGGAGATCTCATCACTCTCTACAACTCCCTGAAAGGAGGGTGTAGCCAGGTGGGGGTTGGTCTCTTTTCCCAGGCAACTCTCAGCAAGACAAGAGGGCATGGTCTTAAGTTGTGCCAGGGGAGGTTTAGGTTGGATATTAGAAAGAATTTCTTTACGGAGAGGGTGATCAGACATTGGAATGGGCTGCCCAGGGAAGTAGTGAATTTCTATCCCTGGAGATATTTAAAAAGAGACTGGATGTGGCACTCAGTGCCATGGTCTGGTAACTGCGGCGGTAGTGGATCAAGGGTTGGACTTGATGATCTCTGAGGTCCCTTCCGACCCAGCCCATTCTAAGATTCTACGATTCCTTCTTTGGTCTTTCTAATTCCTTTCAATTTTATAACATTTTTCTGGTGTCTGGCAGGTCCTACAGTGTAGCATTACATTACAACAAGTTCATCTTCACATGTCCAGCTCAGACATGTGATAAGACTTCCTCCCTTGTATGACAAGTGTATCGTGTACATGATGCTCAGAGTCTGCACAGATGGGGGAGATCAGGGCAACCTGAAGTGGCCATGCTGAGTGGCAGAACTCACTGGCTGCTGAGGGGCTCCAGGGAGCAGCTTTGCTGTTGCCAAGATGGAGCAGGTGGAATGGCTTCCTGGAGAGAGAGAACCCTCTGAGGGGGACTTTTTGCCTGATGTTCCAGCTGAAAAGAAAGAAAATGGCTTTTTTACAACATTTTATTTGCAATGGAGCATAACCAATGTGTTTTGAGATTGTTTGTGATAAATAGAAGAGACACTTTCCACGCTCCTTGGTCCTCCAAGGGCAGACATATTAGACAGGACCTTCCAGTAGGACACCAGGGACCTTTTGAGTCCCTCTGCCTGAGTGTCAAGAGCAAAACAATTACTTCAGTCTAGGAAGACTGATGTGCTGAACTCATCTAATCTAAGGTGAAAAAAAAATCTGAACACAGAATAAAATGCTGAAATCTTAAAATGTATCAGGAAGCAGTTTCCTAGTTGGTCTTGCTTTCATTTAGTTAATTTCATAACCTCATCTGACCGTAAACATTGCTTTCCAGACAGAAAAATACAGATGCCAGTGTAGTAATTTTTTTGGCAACAAACTCAGAAATTAATAGGAATAATAAAAAAAAAAAATTCATCTTCCAGCAGTGAATCTAACAGAACCTTTAATTTAAGGATGGAAAATACACACGAGAGAGCCTTTTGGGCTGCAAGAAAAATGTCACATAGAGCTTTGTATCAAACAGAAGGCAAAGATGATTATGCTGATAATACTTCAGAAGTAGCCATAAAAACAAGAGCAGCATAGGACTGATGGCATCTCAGGAGGATAGAGCATAGTTAAAGAGCATCACTTCCTCTTTGTGCCTCACTGATAACTGTAAAACACTTTGCATTTCTTTCATAAACAGAAAAGCAAGCAAGAATTTCTTGCAAGCAGGAAAAGGAAAAAAATGTCCAGAACAAGTATTTTTGTCAAGGCTTTTAATAAGGAAGATTAAAATTAAGTCATAAAAACCCTCAAAACTGTAAGAAACCCCCCCAGTGACTTTGGAAGTGAGCGGCATAAATACTGATATTTATTTTTACTGCCACAAAGTATCTGGTCAACTCACTAACCTGAGTGATGAGTTAGCATGGAATATATGGGCCATCACATCCTCACTAAAGGTGTTTTCTTGTGGATTACATGTCATGCTAAAGACAAACTTATGTCACTAACTGCAGCCATAGTCAGGCTGAAACAGATTGGGAGGGAAGGACAGCCTGGCATTTCAGAAGAAGGTATTACTTCTCTGTCACTAAGAAATGGCAAGCAAAATGGTTCAGCTGGAGCCAACACGACGTTAAAGAAAGTTCAACTCACCAGGAGGGGGAGGCCTCTGTGGTGGCTGAAGTGGCCGAGGCCTGGTAGGAATGGACAGAGATCTGCTTGGAGTCCGGCGACGGGATCCCTCTCGCGCCTCCAGCTCCCGCTTCAAATCGGCCAAGTCCGTATCATCTGGGGAAAGGTTGGAAAGGGATCAGTGTTGGAGATCTGCTGGGTGAGATGCAGGAAATCTGAGCAGTCAGGAGAGAGCCAATTATGAGTAGCGAGCCACAACCAGTTATCTCAGCAATGTGACATGGCTCCTATCATAGAATCATGGAGTGTTGGGTTGGAAGGGACCTCAAGGATCATCTCCTCCAACCCTTCTAATATTATTGTTTAGATGAGATGTCTCAGCACTCCGTTGAGCTGAGATTTTCCAAAGTGGAGGAATCCACCACTTCCCCTGGGAGACCATTCCAATGTCTGACTGTCCTCACAGAGAAAAATTTTCCTCTTGTGTCCAGTGGGCATCTCCCCAAGAGCAACTTGTGCCCATTGTCTCTTGTCTTGTCCATGTGACAAGGGCATCTCCATCTTCTTTGTAGCCTCCCCTTGAAGTATTGGAACATCTTAATAAGGTTTCTCCTAAGCCTTCTCTTCTCAAGGCTGTGAGAATCATATTGTTTTGCTCTCACTGCTCCCACTTCAGGAAACATCTACCCTTTTCTCAAACAGTTTTTTTCTCTCCTTTTCCAGCATTTATATTATATTTATATTATCCTTTTCCAGCAGTTTATATAACTGTCTGTGCCAACACAAAGACTGCCTGCATCTGATCTCAGGGTTCCTCATCACCTTGTTAGGTTCTGAGCTTGGAGGCAAACTGTGTCATGACAGCTGCAAGGAGGCTGGTCACAGTCAGTCCCTTGCTCTTCCTTCCTGAACACAGGAATTCCCTCCGAGGATTAGACAACTTCCTTTGCTCTGGAGAAGAGTTTATGCTAGAGAAAAGCCTCTCTGAATGGCTCACTCATCACACCTCTGCTTTCCAGCAACATCCCCTAAAAGATGCACCTGCCTCACCCTGCTAACCCTTGGCTGCACCTTACATGACTACATCATTACACAGTATTTCATCACACAGTATTTCATCCTAAGTCTCCCTGGCAGCTGAAGAGAAGAAGTGATTGCTTTAGTCTCTAAGTCTGCTGACGTTTTAGGGCTCTTCAGTTCTCACCCCCTGCCATGGCTGCCTAGCCAGGAATCTACTCTTGAGGACTCCAAAATTTACTGGGTTTAGTTTTGTGATTTGGAGAGGATGGGGAAGGAATTATGTAGCAGCAGTCTCTTATATTTCAGGCATTTTTACAGAAGCTCCTGTTCCTCAGAGAGCTGTGCTTTGCAGAGAACACCAACCTACCTCACAGAGTCCTTCTCCCACTTAGCAGTCGATGACAGCCACAAAGACACAGCCTGTGATCTGCCTGATCCACCCTCCCCTTTCTCTTTGCATTTTCAATACTTCTAAGAAGCAGGTATGGGCTTGTCTGTAGGATCTGAAGAGTCATGCAGGTGCCTAAAAGCATGGCTTGAAATTTTGGCAGTAACAGAAACACACAGAATCATAGAATTGTCAGAGTTGGAAGGGACCTCTAGAGATCATCTAGTTCAGCTCTCCCACTAAAGCAGGATCACCTAGAGCACATTACACAGGACTACATACAGGCAATTCTGAATATCTCCAGAGAAGGGGACTTCACAACCTCAGTAACACTGAATGCAAAATAAACCCCAGCTACCCTCACTCTGTCCCTTCCCATGAAAGAGGCAATGGCTCCCAGGGACATCAGTTTCATGAGGCTATGCCTTTCTCTGACCTCAGAAACACATATACTCACTGCTCTGCCCATCACTGGTTTCTGTCTCTATCTAACATGAGCCATACCATCCTCATACCTTCAACTAGGAGTTACCAGGCAGAATTGGAAGCTTAGGGAGGCATCTGAAATTGCAGAGACTTTCAAGATGGATTGTATATATCATATTTTGAATTGTGCGACACCGTGACCTCACCTTGACCTCCTTCAAACTATACCTTATAATCTCCACTTGCTTTGTGATATTTTTTGTGGGTAAGAGTTAGTGTGGGTGAAAAGAATCACTGCAATTCTCTGCAGCTTAATGAATCATCACACAGTAGGCCAGAGGTGTTTGGAGGGCAAGGCATCCTGTAATACAAAGTGATTGGCTTCACAGTATTTAATAATGACAGATTACTCTTTGGCTCCAAGCTAGGTTTCTGGGTCTGGCCCCAATGTACCCAGCACATGACTCAAGGTGGGCAAGAAAGCTGCATATCACTTTGATTGTTTGGAAAATCTGTCTGTGTAAACTTAGAAATTTCATTTAATCTTTTTGAAATCTACTTCTGACTCAACCTTTGATGATATTAAAGTTTTCATTTTTTTGTCAGAAGACAAAGCACTTCTGAGAGAGTGCAGGAAGACAGCTACTGAATCACTTGCTGCCATGATGAAGTATTTAATAGATGACACAGCCTGTCAATGCTTGGTCCCCACAGCATGTCTTGATCCCAGTATAAGACCACCACTGGTTTGCCCAGCTCTTCTTTTTATGCATATTTTCTTCACACCTTTTTCTTCTCTTTACCAAATCATTTCACAATAATGTGCAAACAAGGTGGGTGACCAGGAAAAAAGGGACATATATAAAGCAACTGAAAGAAAGCATACACCTATAGTTTGGAACCTCAATTTCTTCAGAAATAAACAAAAAAGGAGCAAAAAGGAGAATAAATAGGAGAAAGTGAAGGGGAAAAATAGGAGAAACTTTAATGCTTCTTTGAAGTTATTTGACCATAACAAGCTCCTGACTGTCCAGCTTACACCTGACTGTGCTGCCACAGCTATTGCTCAAAGAAGGGGGCCAATCCCATCACTGAACCAACAGGATTCCTTCAGTTGAATTTTGGGTCTGGCCCTCACCAATTATAAAATAATAGACTTTTTTTGTTGTTGTACCGTCTGGTGCCAAGCAACATCTAATGGATAAAAAGACTTAGTTTCTGCTGAGTGTAAAAGGAAGTAAGTACTCCTGCCTTACCCTGAGCTATAGAGAAGGAGGCTTTATTATCTGTTGCTGGTTTGGATGAGGGCCTCAGTTACAGTCACTGACTCAAGGGGGTTTAGGCACCATATGAACATATACCAAAAAGAGGATCCTTCTCTTTGGAGGACTTACAATGAAAATGTAAATGAACAGGGAAATACAGAAAAAGGAGAACAACCAACCTTCAGGTCTTTAAGGAGTGTAAATAATTTACCTTTATACAGTCGTGGGTTTTGTTCAGATCTGTTTGAATGACCTATGGAGGCAAGATGTCCACAGCCCTCAAGCGTATCTTCTAAGTCCTGACACAAAGCATCATCTAAATAATCATCTTCATCCTCCACTATATCACCTGAATCGAAATATTAGATAACAAAGACAAAGTGAGCAAACACATTCTCTCTACTACCAATCAATTAATTTAATGTATGGGTCAGGTAAGCTTCTTGTGTAACCCATGTGTTTTGTCATAGTTTGTTTCTATACAGATAGTTGCACTATACACTGGATTTGCTACCATATAACACATAATTGATATGATGATCTATGCAACAGTTCTCTGCCCAGGCACAGTGCTGGGTCATGGCTTTAGTTACAAGCCTCTTTTTAAGAAGTGTTGTTTTGTTACAAATTGGGATACCACTGACACCCACACTACCTTTTCTCTACAACCGAAGTCAGCAAAACAATTTCTTACAACTTAGTTTTGGAAACCTGGCGCTCACCTTCTGAGTCATAGTCTGAACTTGAGAAGTCAAAATTTTCTTCTAGAAGACAGGAGTTTGCTGTCGGGGATGTGGGGGCAATGCTGTCCCTTTTCAGAGCAATTTCCTCCTGGAGACCCTTCAGCCAGTCCTTGGTCTTTGGCCGGATTTTCACTGTTCTGCCTCTGACCTAATGCAAGAAAGAATAATTTCCCCTTTGCCAAGCAACTTCACAAAATGAGAACACCTGAACAGAATAAGCAAGTTCTGCCAGTCTGTTGTGCATCTGCTTTAGAAACTGATACAGCTAAAGCTTCACTTCAAAAGCTTAATGAAAATGAAGCACTCTTCCTACCCCCATAACCAAGTTTTCAGACTGTAACAATATTCTTGAAAGAAAATCAGCTTCACAGCTCAAACGCACGGGATTTGGGAAATACTTGAGAAATGGGTGAAACATGTATCATCAAAACTACACTCTGACAGCAGCAATAGTGTGGGAGGCTTCCATTTTTTGAGTCAGTAGCTTTAACACACACACAAGTTTGCTTTCTGCTCAGAAAATCCCAAGTATGACAGTTGATATATATGGAAAGCATAATATTAAACAGATTAAGACCACAGCTGCTCATGTGTGTTGCTCCATGATGTTTGGGGTGAGTTGTATCCAAGCCAGTAACTTTGGCAGGAAAATCAGTTTGGAAAGTCCATGACCCAAGTTCCCAGCACCTTCACGCTTTGTGCACAATTGTGTTTCAGTATGTGCTATAAACTACATCAAGTACATGAGCCAAATTAAGACAAAAATCCAAATATGAAAGGAGAATGAGAGTTAAATCCATTTCTTTAGTGTAAAATTTACACTGCAGCCCCACAAACAATTTTGTCAGCATAAATGAGGGGGCTGATGAGTTGAAGAGGATGTGTGTGTGAGGGAAGAGCAGAGGAGATGGGAAGGTGAAACACCTACTGCGAATGGCAAGTTTGCCATGAAGGCCAATGAATTGCATTTTTCCAGCTTGGCAGAAGGAGTTTATTTAATACATTTAAGAGAAACAAAATATCGCCAAGCCACAATCCTAAGGATGCTTTGGCAACAGTGCAAAGTCATACACAGTCTCAGGAGAACTGCTTCAAGTGCCAGAACAATGACTGCATCTGTATTTTTTAGTGGTATCAAAGGTCAAATCCTAAGCACTGCTCAGGAGCTCACCTCCTGCCCTTCTAAAACTGAAATACTTCATTAAAGCCTCAGCAGCTGTGAGAGCTGAGGACTTTCCAAGCACTAAGTTTCTAGAAAATAATGCCACTAGAAACATAATTACCTCATTTTAAGAAACCACTTTTGAGAAATGTTATGAAACTTTATTACAGGTTTGAGAGAGTCTTACTTTTATGCCGTCTATATCCATAACTCGAAGAGCTGACTTGCTGTCAGCAAATGTCACCAGCATTTGACCTCCACTGATCCTAGTACAGAAGACAGAGGAAAGAAAAGAGTGCATTTTATTTCACCATTGAATAAAAAAACCCTTACAGGCAAGCATGATGGTTTTGTACAGCTATATATTTGGTTTCAGTTGTATTTGCCTCACAACTTTTATTCTGGGGGGAAGAGGAAGTGACAATACATGAATCCCAGTTAGGCTCTTCCTCTCCCCCATCATCCCTCATGTGACTTCAGCACCCTGCCTTTTACTGGGTCACCTCTGAAGCAGCAGTACAAAGGTCTCAGCAGCTGTTTATAGGATACCAAGTCTTGAAAGCCATGCTCCCTCAGTACTAACTTTCATGGCTCTGCATACCCCTCACACCTCAGAGGACATAGGATTTATGTACCTGCCAAGAGAGACATTGGTATCCTGGAGTGCATTAAGAAAGTTGTCTCCAGTTAATATCCAGTTTAGGGCAATGGTTTAAAACTTGAAGAAGGGAGATATAAACTAGACTTTAGGAAAAAATTCCTGTGAGGGTGGTGGGATGCTGGAACAGTTTGCTCAGGAAAGTTGTGGCTACCCCCTCCCTGGAAGTGTTCAAGGCCAGGCTGGATGGGTTAGGGTTAGGCAACCTGATCTAGTAGGAGGTGCCCCTGTCCATGCAGGGGGATTGGCACTACATGATCTTTAAGGTCCCTTCCAACCATTCTATGATTCTGTGAATTCAAGACAGGCAGGAATCTACTGGAGAAAGTCCAATGGAGAGCTATGAGGATGATTAAGGGACTCAAACATCTCTCTTATGAAGACAGACTGAAAGCACTGGGTCTGTTTAGCCATGAGAAAAGAAGGCTGAGAGGGCACCTTAATAATGTCCATAAATATCTGAGGGGTGGGTGTCAAGAGGAAGGAGACAGTCTCTTTTTTGATGAGACTGAAAACATGAACATGACCAAAAAGAAAACAAAAGAACATGACCAAATCATGTTCTTGTCTTGCTCCTTTTTTCACAATCAAGGTGGTGCTGCTGTTCCTGCTTTTGAACCCTCAATGTACATTTGGAAGTTCATAAAACCACACAACAAAAGGTCATCAGTTTTCTCCACTAATAAACGGAACAAATGCAACATAAGTAACTTCGTGGTCTTGTTTCCCAGGCCAATTGTCAGGTCTTGACCAGTTTTGTCTGCATTTTCCAAAACAAAAGTTTCAAAACAATGCTGGTGAAAAAGAGAAAGATCCTGACAGGACTAACTCCTGTAAGGAGAGGAGATCAGGCCAAGCTGTTTGTGTGAATTTACTTTAAAACTTGTAATATATGTTAATGAATTTGTATTCATAACCAGTAAAATTCAGGGTTAAACTGAGAAAGAAGTGAACAAAGCAACTCAGACGTGTTGTTTTCCACTAGAACAATGTAACCAATACAAGGTCCTAACGGGATTAACTTCTATCTCGGAGTGTAAGTCTTGTTCTTAAAACAAGTCTTGTTCTTAAAACAAGACACTGCCAAGGCCATTTAGGCACCGGCTGGGCACCTAAGAATGTGAACATCTGCACAAGAAGAACATAAAGATGTCACCACCAACAGATAAGAAGAAAGTTATGGCTAGGGTCTGATATCGCCTTATAACAATATAATGAAGTCAGCAAGAATTGAGAATGTAACAATGTTGTAACCTCCCCTTTTACTGTATAAATACCCTAAACCTTTCCCTTAACCCTTGGAACTCTTTGTCCAGTGTGAGCTGGGAGTTCCCCGGATCCGAAAATAAATACCTTTGCTGTTTAAAGGCTCAAAACTCTTTCTCTAAACAGTTTTCTTGGCCTTTTTGGGCTTCATTTTGGCGACCCAGATGGGACTGGACTCCGTCGTGCCGTGATCCAGGTGGGCCTGGGGACGCTTTTGTGGCCCCCCCAATGAATTCTGTCGGATAAGCCTCCCCTACTCCCTTGGCTCTATGCGCCGATGGACACCAGACCTTCTTCATACTGAAAAGGTATTTATATATATATTTGTTTGGGTTTCGAGGCCTCTAGGAAGGGGGGGTTAGAGTCCCCCAGTGGGTTAAAGTCCCCCAGGAGGTTAGAGTCCCCCGGGAGGTTTGGGTTCCTCAGAATTCACAGGGAAGCGGGGGACACCCCCAGGCTGACGGATTGGAGTCCAGTCTAGCTCTGAGTTTGTCCTTCTCCGGGGTTCAGATCCCCAGGAGATCTGAAGTTCATTCACAGCAGTGGAGGCCTCTAGGAAAGGGGGGGGGCTAGATCCCCCAGGAGGTTTGAGTCCCCCGGGAGGTTAGAGTCCCCCGGGAGGTTAGAGTGCTATTTTGTTGCACCTCTTTTTAAGAGAATTAAGTGTTTTGGGTGATTACGCGTCCCTATCGAAGAAAAGTTTTATAGCTTTATCTTCGGGGGAGGGGGTCTCGGGGGCTGCTGCGACGCCGGCAGGGATTCGCCGTCCATAGCGACATCTTGTGACCCCAGGCGGTAGAGCAACATGTGAATTCTGTGTAAATTTTACCTGTGCAAAGTATGTGTGTGTGTGAATGAAAGTGAGTGACTGAGACGCAATATAATTGCTCGGCGAGTGTGGGGTCCTGGTCTGCGTTTCTGTATCACCCGAGATGGGGCCTGCCAGAGACGGACGAAGCGATTGGTGTGGATTGTTGGAACGAGCAAGCTAAGTAAAGTGTTGATATCTGGAAAGAATTTGGTAACCGAGAGAGAGAGAGAGAGAGAGAGAGAGAGAATGCCCTTTTAGCTGTAATATCTCAAGTGGACATAATGGGGGCTGAAAAAAGTAAAGAAATTAATATCAAAATCCCCTTGGGATGCATTTTGAAGCATTGGAAAGAACTAGGTGGAATTCTGGGGGGAAATGTAAGGAAAAAGACACTTGTGAAATATTGCCAAGATTGGTGGCCTCTGTATAAACTAGGTGATGGAGAAAAATGGCCACCACACGGGAGCTTAAATTATAATACCATCCTACAACTTATGCTGTTTCTCCGTAAAAGAGAAAAGTGGGATGAAGTAATATATGCAGACATGTTTTTCACCTTAAGGGATAAGCCAGAATGGCAAAAGGATTGTGGAACAAATGTAACACCCCAAGATCCCTTTTCTTTTAGCCCTAGAATGGGATCAGAAAAACAGTGAAGTTAAGGAACGCTGTTGTGATGCTTGTAGTATATGGAAATGATGCCTTAAGTTGAAAGAAATAAATAGTGAAGTGGAAAGTACCATTAGCCTCCAAGAATATCAGCCTCTTGTGCCAGGATGTGGAGTACCGCTGCCAATGTCACAACAGGAAAACAGCAGTAGCTCCGCAGAATTGGGAAGCGAGGAAAGAGAAGAATTGGAAAGTGTTCCGCAAAAGGCAGTAGGGGGAGACAGAAACGAAGAGAAAGCTCCGCAGGAGACAGGGAAAAAGGTGAAGAAGAGAGAAAACAGATCAGACACCGAAAACCGGGGAGATGATCCCGGAGAAGGGACTAGCCATTCATATTACACAAGGGCAACCGAGCAAAAGGAAAAGGAAAGGGAGGCAGAAATGGCAAAGATAGGAGAAGAAAGAGCAAAACTGGAAATAGAGAAAGCGAGACTAGAAGCAGAGAAAGCTAAGGTAGAAGCTAAAGCTGAGGCAGAGAGGGCAAAACTAGAAGCAGAGAGGGCAAGACTAGAAGCAGAGAAAGCTAAGGTAGAAGCTAAAGCCGAAGCAGAGAGGGCAAGACTAGAAGCAGAGAAAACTAGACTGGAGGCAGAAAAAGCTGGAGCAGAAAGGGCAGAAAGAAAGACAAAAGCTCAGACCAGAGAGGGTGAAGTAGAGGGAGGAAAAGAAATCCCAGAGAACAGGGAAAAAGAAGTCCCAGAGAACTATACAAGAGCCACTCTTCAACAAGTAATGCCCAAATTAGGAGAACAAGCACGGATAAAAGCACCATTTACTACAAGTAACCTTAATAATTGGAGAGAGGAAGTGAAAAATTTGAGGAGAGACATAGAAGGGGTCGCTAGAAGGTTTGTATTAATTGCAAAGCATTTAGATGCTGATTGGGAGGATATTGATCTAATGCTATCTGAATTATCAGAGACGGGAAAAGAACTTGTTTTAAAAACTGGAAGGGAACAGGCTGCACTGCTATGGGAGCCTGTGGATGTAGTATTTCCAACTAGTAATCCAAACTGGGATCCAAACAACCCGCGCCAACATGATTTATTGCTGCAATACAGAGGGTTAGTTGCACAGGGCTTGCGAAGAGCAATACCGAAAGCAATAAACTGGGGAGCCCTATTTGAAGTAAGACAAGGACAGAATGAAACACCAACAGACTTTTTAGACAGGCTTAGAGCGGCAATGAGACAATATAGCCCCTTAGATCCTGGGTCAGAAATAGGTAAACAGCAACTGCTGGGATTGGTAATGGGGCAGTGTTGTGCAGACATCAGAAGGAAATTACAAAAACTTGAACATCCTGCAAATAGAGATCTGGAAATCTTAATGAATGAGGCCTGGAAAGGGTACAACAATAGGGATCAAGAAAAAGAAAAGAGAGAGAGTAAGAGACTTGCCAGAATTATAGAAGCAGTACATTCAACTCCAAAGCTTCCAGAGGCAAATGCTAGAAGTAGAGGGCGTGGTTATCCCATGAGAGGGAGAAGAAGGTTCCAGTGAAATAAGGTAGACCCAAATCAATGTTTCTATTGCCACCAAATGGGACACTGGCAATGAGAATGCCCTGAACTAAACAGAGAACCCTTTCAAGTGTTGCTCACCACTTTCACTGCAGTTCGAATTAAGGAGCAACCCACTTGGATCCACTACTCCCGAGTTAAGAGGGCCCCTGAACATTGCCAAGAACATTCCAGAAGGAGCTTGACATTATGAACTGGCGACCTTTCGTGTTGATGCTGGGACTCTGGATAAGTATGACCTTATCACAAAACATTGCCCAGGGATGTCCATGGTCGGGTGCACGAATAGTTAATGCACTACCTTCGGAACTGTGCATCAGAATGTTGTAATTCGACCCATGGGCCATAATGTTTGGGCAAGTTTTGATCACTCCAGGAGTAAGTGGCAATCAATCAGTATACTTCTGAAATGTTTCCCCATAATGACAACTGACCACAGGCTTATTATGTAGGAAATGGCTATGCATGTATTAGAACATTATGCCTTCATATTTTTATTGATTATTGTCCTGAGATAGCAAATAGTACAAATTTATGTGTTTGTAACTTTTGTTTGCAAATTTTTTTTTTTTTAGAATTGAAGGTTGTGATTTTGATTATTCCATTCTTTAACCACTATGCAATTGATCAAAGATCATAATGTACCGAATCTGCAGATAGGCATGAATATTCTCTATTACAACAATATATTATAACAATATAATGAAGTCAGCAAGAATTGAGAAGGTAACAATGTTGTAACCTCCCCTTTTACTGTATAAATATCCTAAACTTTTCCCTTAACAGGGGGAACTCTTTGTCCAGCGTGAGCTGGGAGTTCCCCAGATCCGAAAATAAATACCTTTGCTGTTTAAAGGCTCAAAACTCTGTCTCTAAACAGTTTTCTTGGCCTTTTTGGGCTTCACTGGAGCACTCTCTAGATCAACCAGAATGAAACTAAACTGCTCTGCCAGAAAGTATCATGCCCTCCCTCTAAAACACAGTAGATTCTACAACTCCAAGAACCCATACTATTAAAAGACAAACAAAGTGACCCCCTAAAAGAAAGCCAGCCAGCAAATCCTAGTGAGTGTGAAAGAGTGCTGGAAGAGAGCAGACCCCCTCAGAGGAAGTGAAGCAGGACCCAAGGACCTGCCAGCAGACGTAATTCACAGAAATGAGTCCTGACTCTAAAGGTGATGGTTTATATCAAAGCTTCTGCTTTATGGTGCCGTACTGAATAAACTTCTCATCCACAAGAGCTGTTAGATTCTTTAACAGGCTGATGAGAGGTAAAAGATATTCAAACCACTCGTATTCAATTTCTAATAAGGAATTCAACATGCAGTACAATTCAGCATGCTGCTTTCTAGTGCAAAATTAATTCTGTCAAAAGCAAATTTCTAGTCTGTGCTTTTGAAGAGATGAGATGCCATTTCACATCCCAAACTTACCTGACCAGAACAATAGTGCCATAATTCTCAAAGATTTGCATAAGCTCTGTACGCAAGTCCTCAGGAAAATAGTTTTTCTCTTCAGGGGTTGGTGATAGCAAATTTACCACTACTGTGGCATCCAGTGGTCCCTGGAAAGATGACACTTCCTGGAAAACACTCTCACGGGCAGCTTGATCAACTTCCTGAACTTCCACTTCTACAATAGCTAACACTGGCCTATATAAAACAAAGAAGAAATGCTTTCTAAAAATTTAAGTTCAACATCACCCAATAAGAAATGCTTATATAAATTTAAAATCATTGTCAAGCAGTAGGACAGGTAAGAAATTAGCTGTGTTAAGAACAGTGTATTGTTTGAATGCTATATGCCTATGATAATTTTTACCTCCACAGTGTCAAATCTCTTTGCAAATATTTAACTAAGCCTGCTATAACTTAGAAGAAAGTGATTGTTATATTCTACACAGAATGAGAAGCAGAACAAATTATTTGAGGCCTCAGTGCAGACAAGTACTACGGCAAGAAATATAACCCACAAGGTCAGACTCTGGTGAATTGTTTCATTTTTCCTGCAGTGGAAAAGCATGCCTGGAGCACTGTTAATTATATTTACCAGCCCAGTGTTTAGCTCTTCTGGGAAGCCTGAAGTATTAAAATATCAGGACATTCAACTCATTATCAAACAGCTGTCTCCTAAAACATCTACAGACTGGGAAGGCAATGTATAATATTATGTTGAACAGGGTCACATAAAGATGTTTTCTTCTGAAACCTAAGGACAAGGTACTCTTAAGTACATACTGTGGTATCTAGCAAACGTATGTCAGTCCATCACATTATAAGCAACCAACACTGCAAACTTACTTCTTCAGCCATTTCATTCATATTAGGTCTCTCTGTGTTATATCTTAATAAAACTGAGAAAACTGTCTGAAAGAGTAAATCTTGAGTGGGTGCAACCCACATTCTCAGACTTACACCTGCCCATACACGCAGAGCAGTGTCTGGGGTGGCCAAGTGTCTAACTATGTCAAAATTGGTGCCTCCTCCTTGCAATAGAGTGGGCTCTGAAATGTGTATTGCCAGAACATATAAAAGCAACAGCAGCAGAATTTGAAAGGAATAGTTAAGGGGGAAAATATATACATAGGAAGTGTTAACAGTTTCTATAAGCACTGCCATTCATAATGGAGTTCCATATCTGACAAAGATAAAGCTAACCCTGTTTCCAGCACAAACCCAGGGAAAATAAACCTGCTGACTATAATTAAAAAACAGCTTTTGCAGTCAAGTTTGCTGAAATAGAAAGTGAGTGTACAACAGTCATGTTTCACAGATTGCATCCTCAGGGTCATATATAACGAGTGCAGTGGTTCTACTGTGCTTTGTGAAAAACAGCAATGTCAAAGCCTTGAGACAGAGAAATTGATTGCAAGAGGCATGTTCTTCCATTGCTGGAGGAATACAGAACAGCCCTTGTGTGCAAGAGCACACAATGAGAAGCACAGGACCAGCTACTGTGGGTCACTGAGATCTGCTATGAGGAACACGGTTGCAGCATTTCCGCAGGGCATGCAAGGGGTGAGACAGATTATTTTAAATTCAAGGGACCTTTCAAGGTGTGCTTATTATGGAATTTGTTTCAGAAAAGTGAAACAGAAGCTCAACAAAGAAAGGTCATTCCTATCCCTAAAAAGAAGCTAGTGATATAGACCAACAAGAGGTACTGGTCTTTGTTTTCTCTCCTTCTCTAAGTAAAGCTCAGGAGCCAAACACTTTATTACTCTGAAGAGGTCACACCTGTACATGGTGTACACTTCCTTCAGGCCACACAGTCCCAACCTCCTCCTCTCTCACAGCAAGCTGAGTGGGAGTCTATCAGAGCAGCTTGTTTTGGTAATGGAGTTTAGCAAAAACAAGCAATAGAAAGCCTTCAGTTTTCTATGCCTGCTCTTGCAACTTATCCAACCCTTGCTGAGATCAAAGTGCTGCAGAAATCAATACAGAACCATAGATACTTGCCACCCTGGTATAAAAATGACTGAGAGGGGGAAAACAAAAACGCACCAAACAGATGCTGAACACAGAATAAAGGTGTAATACCTATTACAATTAGACTCAGTCCCTCACTCTGAAGGTATAATTCAGTATGTCACAGCCTAACCTAGCAGCCCTTTCTCTGATTCTTTGCTTAGGACTTTACCTGTGGTCAGATGCTTGCAGCTCTGCTCTCCCATAGTACATCAAGGCTCCAGGGGTCCAGGTGTGCCTGACTTTATTTCCAGCATTCAGATCGCTGTCTAGAAGATTGATCTCTCCAGCTATGAAGCACATAACACGATTACCAATTACCACCAATTAAAAACTATTTAATTAGTATGACCTCCCAGTGCCTAGTAGTGCGATGTGAGGTTATTTTGCTCTTGTATATACCCTTTAAATAAGAGCTTGTATCCTCAAAGATTTAAAAGCTAGAAACAAGGAAAAAAAGGTACAGAAAGAACAGAAAGTGCAGAGACAGCTGATCACTGGAATAAGACACCTGCAAAATGGTTAGCCTGAATGTCATCCAACCAATTACTTGTATAATCTGGGTTGACAGAGTCTTATTAGGTTTTTTTACCTCCTGTCTCATTATTGAGCATAGAAATAGCCACTGTTCTTGCAAAACACACTTCAAATATGTACAATACAGAGGGACTGGAGAAATAATACACAAGATACAGGAGAGAGCAAACCCACACAAATCCAGCTTCCAAATGCTTTCTTTGCAATGCATTAAGGTGACAGAAAGTGCTCCAAACATTATGCTGGAGTGTAGTATTATGTTGCTGCCAGTAGCAGGAATGTTTTTAGGTCACTGTTTGGGCTAATGGATAAGTCTCTCTCTTTTCTGTGGAGTTTAAAATCAGTTAATACAGAATATGCTATTTCTGCCTAACCACTTGTGCTTGGGCTACCCTTTGTCCTCTTACACTTATCCTGTAAGAGCAAAAGAAGCAAGGCAAAAGAATTAGAGCCGAGAGGCAGAAGAGCCATCAGCAATATAGAAGAGGAACTCTGAAAGCTAACTAATTATAAAAGCTTTGCAGGGCTGGGAAGGTGGGTGAACAGACAAGGGGTCAGCTAAATACCCACGTAAGCTAGCTGTGGGAGGCCTAACAGGGTCTAAAGAAAAGACCTTGACCCTTGCAAAGCAGCTAGATAGGTCCTACATTCTGTGTGTACTCCAGTCTTCCCAAGGGCAAGCCTTGTCATGCAAAATAAAGAATATGCACTGAAAATGCTGAAGGGTTTTCATTCTCCTAAAATAAAAAGAGCCAGTACAAGAGGGCTCTTTTAGCTTCCTTATGCCTCCTACGGTTCTTCTTCCCAGATTACATCTCTACCAATAGTTTAAGATCCTCATTTTGCTTTATTTTTAATTTCTTAAGTAAGTGTGAATAACTCTGTATCACATTAAAATGCACTCTTTGATTGCCCTAGCTTTGGTTTGCAGTTTTTACACTTAGTGCACTCATGGTATGACTTGGATTCCAAATTCTAACTCCTAGGCATGTGAAAAATCATTCCTGCAAGCACAAACCAAGTTAATTCTCCAGTCATTACATTTTAAATATGAATTTGTTCAGGTTTTATGAACACTGGGAGATAGATGTACCTGCAGACTGAGACAACAGTTATGAAAACTGTGCCTGGATATGCAAAGAAATACTTTTGTTATTGTAACCTTTGAATAACAAGTGAAAACAGCCCTTCTGTTATGCCTGCCACTCATGATCTCCAAGTACTTTATAAGCCTTAATTAATGGAGACTCCCCCAATTCCAGAAACCAGCAGAAATACTCCTAGGAATTACAAAGCCAGAAGATATTACAGAAAAGTGTTTATACATTGATGGAGGGCAACAGTTATAACAATCTAGCTGTTATAACACAGGAAATTTATGTAGGCTAATGATTCTGCTGAAAAGCAACAGAGTCATTTCTATATTGCTACAGCTGGACTGTTTTCAGCTCCTCAGCAAGCTTCTGGCACCTTTTCAATCAGTAACATGAAGCCTATCTTCACATGCTCAAGAAGAAAGGCCTCTTATCTCTACAAGTTACTCCCATGAAGCCGAAAGAACATCTGCTTGAGCAAAGCCACTGCTTTTTGACTAAGCTTATGAGAGAGGTCTCAGCTCAGAACTCACTAACTCCCTTCCTCACCATTCACTAGATTAAATCCCCTCATGTGCATTCTGGATGAAACCTAAACCAACTTTCAGATACAGGAGGAGGAAAGGCCCTACGCACCTGTTTTTTCAAAAGGCAGTTTCTTTCTCCACCAGAGCACTCTGTCAGTCCAAGCTGGAGTTCTGCATTTATCACTTGTATCATAAGCCTCTGAGCCAACGTCGTATTTATATGTTGGTCCAAAATTAATAGTCCCTTCATGGAAGTCTTTAAAAATCTATGAAAAGAAATACCACCTCTTTGATTTAATTACCAAGGAGGTAGGTGCCATTGCGATGCATCACCTTTCTTGAAAACAAATAACATTCTGATTTTTAAACAAATTGCTATATTCATGTACTATAAACAAAGGTCTGAAAATGCCATTTTTTCACTCTCTCAAGGAATTAGACCAAGTCAACATTCAAGAAAATAATATACACTTCCTTACTTTTCCACTGGATTTTTGCTGTTGTAGTTGATCAAATTCCAAAAGTGTCTTCCAATCCTGACGTTTGAGAAAATAAAAGACTTCCTCATATGTTAGATCGATGCGATAGTTAAAATCACCACACCAGAAGACATAGTCATGTGAGAACACACTCTGCCCCTAAATTAGAGGTAGATAAAGTTGTTAATGTTCAATCACATTCATGAAAATACCTCTTTAATGCACTGAAATGTACAACTTGGTCTCTCTGAATTACTAAATACCAGACCTACTTGTCACATTCTACTTGCTAAAATCCATCCTTTGCCAAAATAGAATGGTCCCTTCACTGCCTTCTACTGTCTGTAAAATTCAGCTGAGCCGAATCTTGTAAACAAGAGTGTCAGAGTCTGTCCCTTGTTTCTTGAAGGTATGTCTGAGCTGGGATCCCAGCTTAATATTCACAGTTTGTCTATCCTGAATATTAAAAATACATGTTTGCTTCCCTCACACATTTAACACTCGTATATTTGTATCATCTAAATATAATACAAAATGTGCTTCTTTTACCATGGCACATTCTGCAACAAAGGTCCTGAGTTAGAACAAGCTCCAAACTTGATCTTATGTGCACGTCATAGTTTTGTAAATGTATTGAAATTAAACATCAATGAAAATTCACTCCAGTTCTAAGTTTAACATCCTATTGCTTAAAACTTTCTTTTTCTTTTTTTCTTTCAGTTAAGCTATAAGCATCTAAACCCCGGAGATTTGTGGAGGATGTTTCAGAGTTGTGGCTGTCACAGCACTAGAGGGCACTCTTTATATGTGTTATACACACAAGATAGATTGTATAATTAAAGGGCATAAAGTAGTTAAAAAGAAGGAAAAGCTACCGTAAGCACAACTTTATGGCCATTTGGAACAGATATTCTATGCAGGATGTCCAGACTATCAGTATTAGTTATTACATGAAATATCTGATTGATATGCTACATGTGCTAAGCCTCTAAACCTTGCAAAAAACAGGGAGTTAAAATGGTATGCTTTGCAAACTAAATTACATTTTTTGCTGACCAGACAGAATACACAAACTGGCTTATTCTCTCCCTGGCTTAAGATCTCTCCAGAGAAGTCTGAAAACAAAAGCATTGTGGAAATTAATCAACATTCAGGGATGCAAAAATGTACCAAATCCCATGGGTTATCTACAAGTGTGAAATAAAACACTAGGGAGATAGATTCGGCACAGCCTAGTGGTAAAGTTATTAACAAAGACCAGCAGTGCCTTAGTTCCGTGACAGTGACACATTCATGAGGACTGTCCTGGTTTGGGCCAGGATAAAGGTGATTTTCTATCTAGTACTTTTGCTTTTAGCTAAGTCTCTTGTAAGTAGTTGCACTTGCTGAAATTAACAGCAAGTTTCTCAGACAGTGTGTGCTTCTAGGACTGATAACACTTGATGTTTATAGTTACTGCTAGAGACTGGTGTGCAGAGCCAAGGACACTGCTCAGCTCTGAGGAAAACTTTTACCCTCCAGAAGGAAGAAAGAGGTCCCACCTGCAGCCTCCTTTGGGGAGGAACGGACAAGATAGATGCCAGAACTGACCAAACAGAGTATTCCATCCCATATACATCATACTCAGTATAAATCTGAGGGATCACAAGGGCCAAGCCAGATTTCCTGCTTCCACCTTCCGGCTGCCTGCCCTTCCTGCTTTCCTGCTTCCCTTCCTTCACCTGGCATCCTGGAAGGATTCCATCCCTTCCTCTGCCTGTGGTCCTGATCCATGCCAGCCCATATCTGTGTGTTCCTGCCTCCAGTTCCCAACTGCTGCTGACTCCAGGAGTCCAGCCTGGACTTTCCCAGGACTGCCCTGCAGCCTCAGTGGTGACGTGAGAGTTATTGGGGGAAAAGGGGGGAGGAATGTGGTATCCATTTTCCTGTATATTTGTATATATTTAGTGATTTTTCCTATTTATCATTATTGTTTCATTAAAGTTGTGTAGTTTAGTTTCCAACCCATAAGTCTCTCTCCCTTATTCTCTCTCCTTTCTTTATCAGGGAGGAGAGAGATTAATAGAGAGCGTCTGTTATTTGGTTTAATTGCCGCGCCAGTGTTAAACCGTGACAAGGACAAAATCAAGGGAAGAGAAGGCACCACATCAATGACCAAGAACTGATGTGTTGTACCCAAGGAGGAGCAGCTAAAGTACTGAGTGTCATGGATGGTCTTTCAGGAATGCTGCCTAACTAGTGCCAGCAAGAGCTATCAATATCATGCCCTCCAGTTCTAACACCAGTCACCTAGATCTTTCCCCGAGGCCTTACAGATTTGTCAGTCAAGTTGCACCATTCTGAAAGATCAGCTAGAAAACTGCTCAGAGATGAAGACTTCTCAAGCACTGCAGCTTTTTGAAAGGTATACAATTTGTGCAAAGCAAGAGCATTTTTTTTGTACCACACACCTGTGGTGTGGTGGATACCAGTGGATACCAGTGTGTCTGTTATCCTGTGAAATGTAATTCCTTTTTTTTATTATTATTTTTATGCTTTCATTACCATTTTCTTCTATGCCAATTCTCCATGGCACTGAGATGACTTCTTTGATGATGTGTCATCAAACACAGCCTAGGATCAGCTTTCATAATGTAGAGATATGGCCTTTATCTTCAATACTTTAAACACACATACACTCAAACTCACCATTGGGAAGCTGAGTTTCTGTGTAATTTCTTTATAATCTTCATTCCTCTCTTTCACCTGAGTCTGCCCAGCAGTTAAGTGACTGCATATAAAGCAGAAGCTGGTACTATAGAATTGAAAACGAATGCTCACTGCCCCTTTATTTCCAGCTTTTCCTCCCATTCCTGTCTTCACAGTGTCTATTGCTACGTCCCTGTATTGAAAAAAAAAAAAAAAAGAGAGAGAGAGAGAGAGAGAAGAGAGTAAAGGCTGCAGGGACAAAACATTCCGTTAACTTTGATTGCAAAATAAAGAAAAAGACAGTTTACAATGCCATGCCTTCTCCCCTCCTGAAAGCTGGCTGCTTTCAGGCACATATTTTAGACAAGAATATAGAAATAAATAAGCTTATTTGGAAATATTTTTCTCCTCCTCTTGTCCCTTCCAAACAGACCAGCAAGAAACGATTTCTGAAATACTGAGAATCTCTACAGCAAATACCTTTCAAGTTTACCTTCACCATGATCTTTAAACTAATGACAACAACTGAATAGACTGTTAAGTTACCTTTCACTTTTGAACATATGGAAACCTGCTTTTCAGAAAGTTAATTTAATTATCAATAACGTGTTACAATCCAACTTTGCAGTTGGTGCTGGATTTTTCAATCAATTATGAGAGCAACAGATCATAACCCATAATTTGTTAAATCAGATGCATTAAAATTAGATACAGTTATTTATACCTAACTCCTGAAATGAGTTCTGTACTGATGACAAATTGCTTAGGTCCTCCATGTTGTTAATTACATAGTATTTCAACGCCACAATTAGCATACACTTTACTACAGAGAGATGACTTGCTTGGCAAAGCAGACCACCTGCTTGCAGGAGAACTTCCCCCATCTAGCCAGGCTGCTCTGAGAATAAAGCATTCCTCTCTGATCAGACAATTAAATGATGTAAGATCACTGTTGTAGCCATCCCCAGCAGCATGGGTATCTTTCCCAGTGAGAAAATTTTACTTTCCAGAGAGAAGTCAAGTAGATCTGGACTAGCATATTACTGGCTCTAAGCAAGAAGCAGGTGGAAAACCACAAGGTCCTAGCTGAACTATTGTCAGGTATTCATGATCTCAATGATGCAAGAGTTATAGGCTCTTTTTTCCCCCTCTTCTCCATTATCCTCTTTCTTCCCCATCTTTTCCATTTCCTCCCACTTCATTTTATTCTCTTTTCCTGTCTGCAGAAAAACTCTAGACTAAAGACACTCCCAGGGAGGCATAAAGAACCACAGATGTTTTCTGTGAAAAGATGAGTTTCAAGCAAGAGAAGCTGGTCAGTCTCCAGGGACACTGAGGCTAGTCAGCTGAGGACACACAGCTCTGCACCCTCCTGACTAGGCACACAGTTCTAGTTCTTGTGACATCTACAGAAGACAAACAGTTAATGGGCCCTTATAGCTCTCATTTCTATAAAATGTCAGGGGGCAAAATTAGCTCCTTCTGCCACCTACCTTTCCACCATTCTTTTTAGGCCTGGAACCAGCCCCTTTCCATATGGAAAGTCAAAGAAAAGGGTTAGAAAGTCAAACGCATCCTCTGGGCAGATGCAGTCACTTGCCTTCACTTGGTGCTCCAAACACTGATATACTAATTCAGGTTTTCCCAGAAAGACAGCACACAAAGAAGGTGCTACACCCTGATTGCCCACCTGGGACCATGCCTGGCTTCTCAGCTGGACTGAGATCTTGAAGCTGCCTGGCTTTTGCTCTACCGAGGAGGATGGACTCAGGATTACTGCTGCCTAGAAACATGTCTCTCTCCCACACAGAGCAAAGATTGTAATTCAGGTTTGCATAATTCCTACCAAGCAAAAAACCCACTCCCACCCTCCCTGGCCATATTCCAAATAGCAGATGTTACTGAAGACACAGGTTGGGTTTTTGTTTGTTTTGTTTTTTACCTGATAAAGGGGACATGATAGGGTCGTACAAAGATGAAAAGACAAACACCAACAAGCTGTGCAGATGTCAGCTGAATGTAACGATGAGTCCTGGAAATAGCTTTCTGAAGCTGCTCTCCCCACATTTTTCTATTCGTTGTACTGTAACAAACATAAAATCATTTAATGGAATCAAACCAAACCACATACAGTCAATTAAATCATCAGATTATCCATGTCTGATTTACAGACATCCATTAGGCTGTACACATGATGACTCCAGAACTGTAAGTGCTGAAGAGGCACAGCACAGACAGATACCTCCTTGTAAGCCAGCCCAGAGTTAGCAGGGTCAGAGACCAGTTAATTGGTCAAAAATACAGTTATCCTGCTTTGGGACATGAGAGGGATTTTGTCTACTGTGCTCAGAAAGATCCACGTTCACATTATGTTTGTTACCCCATTCACTGGAAACTAATTGTAGTAATTATAATGATAAAACCAAAAATTCGTGTCAGTCTCATGACTTGCTAGATTTCTTGTGTCCACATCAGAGAAGATCTTCTCTGGATCTTCCCTGATTGGGAGATCACTGGCTACCCACAGATGTTGGCTGTTCTTAGCTGAAGGTTTGTGGGTGGGTATCTGTACCTTCACTTCTGCAGAAATAGTCTTTTCTTATCTCTAAAGTCAACTGATACATGCAGATATTTATTGCAAGTCCAGCATCCATGCTAAGCACTGCTGTAACTTGTCATTCCCAAAACAAAGAACTGGTCAGCCTGATGAATCAGCATAGGAAACATTATCTTTAGCATTCCATCCTTACTGCTCCTTTAGATTCAAAAGGACTGGTAAACACTATAGCCTATTGTGTATGCTGAGCTCAGGCTTGCCTTTAATTCATTCTCTAGCCATAGTATTCAAAAATACAACTAGCCACGGAGACAATTAATTTTATAATTCCCACATGTATACTTATTATGTTTATATCACATAGCACACACTAGGCACAGTTTTAGAACACCAGACAGAGGTTTAAGGACAACTTTTAATGCCAACACAGAGTTGAGACTTACAAAACAGTACGCATTCTACTATACAGAAGTTGACAAAAAAAACAGCACTTTCAACACCATTGGCACTTTCAGGGCCATTTTTAAATGACAAACATATTTCCAGCTATGCTTACAAGAAACAGACTTAGAATGAAGTATTCTATATAGCTGACCATACAAAGCACAACTCTGGAGGCTTTTGTTTTTCTTGTTCCTTTTTGGAGAAGGGAGTGGCCTTTTTTGTTTGTTTTCTTTGTGTGTGTGTGTGTGTTTTGAGGTTTGGTTTTTTTGTTATTCTGGGTTGTTGGCATTTTTTTAACCTACCTGGCATTCACAATATTCCCTGCGCTTAATTCAACCATCTCTTCAAATCCCACTGCAAATATGTCAGGAGGGCAGTTTTCATCACCTGTTGGCAAGATGGAAAAGTCATTCATCAGTCATTATTTTGTTGTTTCTTCTAATGACTGGTTTTCTAGTTTCTGTCAGAGATCATTCTTGTAGTTCTATCCTGTGTAACCCCTGCCAAGCTATACATATTCATAGCTTCTTTAATCTAATATCACAAAACAACCCCTGCAGCTCCTCTGAATTTTTTTTCCTGTTTTTCTCCCACCAGTTGGTCTCCCATCTCTCTTGTAGGAAGCAAAACTGAATAATTATACTGTAGCAACGTTAAGATGATAAAATATTCAACATTCTCTCTTCCTCACCCCACTCACCAGTGAAGCCACAACATCTCACCATGTACCATCTTTAACCCCTTGTCATTTTACTCAACACACTCTTCCTTTTCCTTTTTGGCACCAATTCCTATGTAACTGAACTTACTGTCCATACTCCAGTATGTACCTTCCCCCTCAGTGCCTTCAGTAAATTTATCTATTACTTTAAGGAAGTCTTCAAAGTTTTTTCTTGCATCTTCTTTCTTCAGAGTCCTTCTTAGATCACCTGCACTTAAGGTTAAGTTAGGTCAGTCTAGAGCACAGTGACTCTTCCTTCCCTGGCTCAGGCTGGTAAAACACCAAAGATCAAATTGTCTCATATAATAGTGTGAAGCATATCTGTTGACCCATGAGGTCCATTCATTCCCTAGAGGGATTTTTTAAAAAAATCTGTAGTACACCCATGGTAACAGGAACTTGATTTAACAGCAAGAGCTAGATAGTAGACAACCATAGGAACCTAAATAAGACCTGCCCCAGAAAATAAGAACAGTAAATAAAACACAGAGCAACTCTCTTTAGACACAAGGGTGAAACTAGCCCATGAAGAGCTAGCTTCCTTTACTGGCTTAGCATGACAGGCACTGTCATGTGTATATTCCATTAACAATTTTGAACATTTGTTTCTGAACACTTACCCATTTACACAGGCAATGCACTGACATTACCACAAACACAGACATTTGCATGGTTGTATCCTAACTCTGCCCATCATATAACCCAGCTCCCTTTCCAAAGCTGCTTAGACCCATCACCTTATGGCTCCTTGTACCATTTAGTCCTGCTCTTCTGGTTCACTCAAGGAAAGGAGTGGCAAGGCTAACACATAACAGGCTTTCAACTAATTTTAATATCATAAGCATAGTCATGTGCTAACACATCTAATCTGTTTCTGAAAGAGACTGGACCATTCACTCCCCTAAGCTGCTCAGACTAGAGTTGTCTGCACCTAAATACATATCTATGTACTCAAGCACTAAGGGTTCAAACAAGACAACTCATGTAAGTAGCTAAGGATTCAAAGAATGAATTCCTGACATTCGCACTAGGCACAGGACTATCCCTGTGACTGCTGCAGGAAGCTGTATGTTCCACTGTAACAATGAAAAAACAGTTTGTCATAGTTTTGTGACCACTCCATTTTTAAATGACAGAACATTCACTTTTCAACTTCCTTAATAAAATCTGTAAAACAATTACAGTACCTGACCTTGTTCTGTAAATAAGAAAGTCAGCAGCCTATTTTAGCAAGCCACAAGTGCAAGAGCTTCCTATACTGCTAAAAAATTAAATTGCCTTAAACAAAATAAATCTTTTTGTCTGAAGGCTTTGATAGTAAAATATCCAGACAATCTCAGGATCCAGATTTTACAGATATGTTTAGTTAAAGATAAAGGCCAAGGAGACATTCTGAGGTCACCTAAGTATGTAGCTCCCACTCACAATAAAGGACAGAGAACAGAGATATGAAGTAGAAAATGAAATATGGTTATGCAGATTAGGCAGATACACCCCACAGTGGCATGAAAGAGACCTCTGAATTCTGACCAGCTGAAGGTTCAAATAATACCTGGCATAGACTCAGGAGTAGCTCTGTCAGGAGCCCATGGAATTGACAGCAAATGCCCTTCAAAATGCACTGCCTTTGAAAGGAACAGCTGGTCAAATCTTGTGTCCCAATTACCTGTCTCTAGAGATGCCACCTAATTCTGCTTATACATTGACTGTGAAGTCCTACCTGGAAATTCAGAAACTCCAGAGAGCTTGGGAGAATCCAGCAGCCAGTCTGTCAGCTCACTGGTACCAAGGATGTTGCTTCGAAACTGCTTTCCCCCATTGACATTCCAGGTGCCCATGGCAACACGAACACGCTTAAAGCTGGTGAACTCGAACTGACGCTCTGACATGGCCTTCAAAATACTTGGAGTTACTGATAGAAGAAGGGAGAGTGTGTAAAAGAAGAATGCTCTGTAAAAGGACAGAAAACAGCAGCAACACAGACACTGCAAAATAATGCTGTTACCCTAGCAGCAACAACACTGAAATTAAGGAATAGCTTCAATGGCAATTACAACAACTACAAGGTAACTGGGGTTGGCATCAGCAATTTCTCTTCCAAAAACCAGGCACCCTTGGAAAGCTTATGAAGGGCTGATAGCTCACTTCCAGCACACATTTTGCTCCACATCTTCAAATAATAAGCAAAGAAGTTCTTTTTTCTCCCTTAATCTTCTCAGTTTACCCTACAGTGATCAAACATGTCAGAACTTGTGACTTTTGTTGAAGCCCTAAGAAGTTTAGAGTGTGGGGAGAGCAGCACATGAGTCCAAAAATAGCACTGTCATGGCTCTACAGCCTGGTCAGAACTCAGGCCAATAAGCTGCTGTATTCACTTATTTTTTTATGAGTGCAGAAAATTAGCAGTGTGCTTTTTTTGTGTGTGAGGAACTATGGTAACCTTAATCTTTAGCTAACAAGTGGCACTGGTAGGCAGACAGAGAAACTGTCTATATTTTCCTTGTGGTCCACATCAGGGAACAGCCCCAGGATTAAGGTGGTTATGAATGGTTCACATCTATCCTATTAAAATCCAGTACTTCTCTAGAGAAAACTGAGCACCTGATACTGCTTATGGGTACAACTACCCTGTATTTTGCACACAAGTATCTTCTCAGAGTGAGCTAGGTAGGTTTACTCTAGACGGGTGCATGTATATGTTGTAAACGTGTATGTGTTGTGGACTACCAGGGGCCCAGAGTGAAGCAGGGAATAAACCAACATAAATATACCTTTCAAGATCCAGACAGCTAAAAGCATTTGCTAACTGCAGGCCAGAACTAAGAAGTTGAAAATTCTGAGCGCAAGAGACTTTCTCAAGAAAAACTCAGACAGGATCAGACTGGGAATATAGCCCCCCTAAAATCTTTCCCTCTGGTCAAAGTCCTCTAAACTGTCAGAGGAGATCATCATCAAACAGCAGACAAACCTACTCAGAAGTCCCAAACAAAATAAGATAAATAAGCACAGTGGAATTAAAATGCATAGGGTTGTGCTATGGTCATTTGAAAGCAGCGTTTTAAACAACAGATTTGTGCAAAATAGAGTATTTATTTATTTATTTTTAAAAGGGTGCAATTGCTTTTATCTGGAAGCTAAAAAAGGACAAAAAAGAAAAGCAAAAGATTTAAAATGGCCTTACCCAGCAGTGCAGTGTGATCCATAAGCATCTTGCCTTTGTCTGCATATTCCTCACTGAAGAAGTCACCCACAAGCAGCAACTCGACGGCCTCCTGTTTTACTGCATCAAAGAAATTTGACTGGATAGTGCGAGACACAGAGCGGGCACCATCCTTGAGCTTCCCAACCTATACCAGACAGGAATCGTCAGTGCAAATGACACTGAAAAGGAAACCAGACATCTTTCTTTACTCATGAATAAACAGTTCTGCCATTTTATTTTACCTTGTTCTTCCCCTCAAGGGCACGACTGCCAGTAAATACTCTGCTCAGATTACGACCGTTGAGAGTCCACATCACCTTGTAAGATTCCACAAAGCGCTCAATTATAGATTTGGAGTTCAACCCAAGGCTCTCTAACTGAGCAAGCAGGATCTGGATTAGGCACAGAAGGAGAAAGAGAAAATAAAAAACCCAACATCGTTCATAAATGCGTTTTTGCTTTTTATCCTCAGCTTTAGTATCCCAGGCAGCACCATTCTGTATCACAGAGCTGGCAAGACAGACTTCTATCACTGAGGCTTATGCACTCTTTCCTGACTTTCCCATGGAACAGAGAATGTATGCATTACAGGCATCCACAAAAGGTGGACAAACTCACCTCCAGTGCAATGAAGGACTGTACACTATTAGTACGATCCAGGCAGTCCAAACAATTCATTCGAAAAGTACCTGTCTGCAGACTTTGGTAACCAAACGCAAGAGGAGGGAGGGAAAAAAAAAAAAGGTATATTTTAAAATAACATCTAACCACTAATTTATTGAACAAGATCATAAAATGTTCAGCTTGTATATACCCACTCACGTTTTGGCAGCACAAGCACATTGTGTGCTATGTATTCCATTAACATATCTAATTCCTTTACTATGTCTGCAACACTGTATTAGCAAATCTGTGCATTGGTAATTCCCAGATTCCAAACAATGAAGATGCAGATAAGCTAAATAATCTATTTAGCACCAAGACTACACTTGGCCTCAAAATTTTATTGCAACATAGTCATTAATGCCCATGGTCCAAACACAGCACAAAATCTGGGAAGGCCAGGACAGGTGGTGCCGGACTATGCTGGGACAGAGGGGCAGGGACACTCACCGTGAACTTACATTCTCTCCCTTTGTGAAGATTCCAAAGTCTTCCCAGTGCAACTTCAGCTGAGGCCTTAGCAAATTTTCCAGTTTCTCAGTTTTCCCACCTTTTGCAAACTGGTGATAGTCAAAATTTATCATGGGAGTGTCTGCTGCATGAGAAGAGGCCCACAGCAATTTCTGTTTAGAAAGAGAATGAAGGAAGACAAATCCTGCTCATGCCACAGGGTAAGGATTGATACCAGTATGCTTTTCTCATTACAAACTTTGACTGTTCATTTGGAATGGCCATGCATAAAAAAAGAAACTTAAATATACTATTTATTTTCTTTCCACAAGTAAATTGGGTTGATAGACCTCAATTTTTCTGCAGGGGAACTCAAACTGTCCCTGCAAAATAAACCTCAGAACTGCTGCTGTCTGTACCTTGGCTACTGACAAACCTGCAGCAGTGGGCTGCATCCTCTGTGTGTGATGGTGTACAACAACAGTGATGGTCTGGACAGCACAGGACCAGGACCCTGATGGGAAGAGCATCTGCTTACACTAGAAGAGTGTAATAGTGCGTGGGTGTATTTTTAAACCATTCCCTGAAGTGCCAAGTCATGGCCCTAAATTTCCGTAGAGCTTTCTTGGGGAGGATGTAAGAAAGAAACAACATCCCAGTAAAAACACTAATAAATGTTTGAGGTAAACCACAAAAGTGAAAGAAGAAGCCCAAACAGCCTTCTAATTTCACCTCAATTTGCATAACCTCACATGCATTTCTGTAATCACCACAACTTTCATTTAGGTGAATGAATCAGCAACAGATATGACAATATCTATTGCCATATGCCCCCTGTACTCAGCACTGGTGAGGCCACAGCTTGAGTACTCTGTCCAGTTCTGGGCCCCTCAGTTTAGGAAGGATATTGAGGCCCTGGAGCAGGTCCAAAGGAGGGCAACAAGGCTGGTGAAAGGACTCGAGCACAGACCCTATGAGGAGAGGCTGAGAGAGCTGGGGCTGTTCAGCCTGGAAAAGAGGAGGCTCCGAGGAGACCTCATCACTCTCTACAACTCCCTGAAAGGAGGGTGTAGCCAGGTGGGGGTTGGTCTCTTTTCCCAGGCAACTCTCAGCAAGACAAGAGGGCATGGTCTTAAGTTGTGCCAGGGGAAGTTTAGGTTGGATATTAGAAAGAATTTTTTTACCGAGAGGGTGATCAGGCATTGGAATGGGCTGCCCAGGGAAGTAGTGGATTGTCCATCCCTGGAGATATTTAAAAAGAGACTGGATGTGGCACTCAGTGCCATGGTCTGGTAACTGCAGCGGTAGTGGATCAAGGGTTGGACTCGATGATCTCTTCCAACCCAGTCGATTCTATGATTCTATGAATAATACATCCTGCTCTCCATGACACGGCTGGAGACAACTGTTATGTAAGTCTAACCATGCAAGCCTTTGTCCCCTTCCCTCATGCACATCCTCACCCCAAGAGTCAGACGCTTTTTCCCACTTTAGTTGTGACACAAACTGAACAAAACAATTCTGATACCACATTAAAAGTGTACATGCAGCAGTTGCACCAGTATAACTGTACTAAATAAAGCATCAAGCCTTCCCCGCAGAAACAAATTTAAAGGTGTTGCATGGTGTTTGGAGAGAGAGGTGCAAAATACATTTCACTACACTGTTACAAAAGCCAAAACACTTGGCATCCGCTCCTCTGCCGCTGACACCTCAATTTCCCTTCACAGCTGCTGGCACAAGTAATGTACTTGAGGATGACATGTACCCACTGACCCTGTGTAAATAATTGTCAGAGAATATTTGTGGCTCTACACTACAGCATTGCTTTTACTGTAAACATAATTATGTCTGTTATAGGGGATGCTTATGAGAGGAACAGCATTACCAGGAACCGTATTGATTTGTGGCCTGGTAACAGCTGACTCAGGTAACAGCTGAAGGCAAGTCGGTCATTTACAATTTTGCATTTGTTTCTGTTGCATAAGTGAGTAGTAGTAGCAATGACATTCTGACTAGGGGAAACCAACAGCAGCAATTACAAGAATATTTTGAAACAACTCTGATATGAATTACTAAGATTACTACAGAGTTGGAAGAAAAGGAAGGAATAGAAACAAACCAAAGATGGAGAAACAAAGAAATAAACTAGTTACAGGAAAGGAAAAAAGTTTTCATTCCTAACCATTCCCCTATTAATTACTTTATTTTTAATTCAATTTTTAAAAATCAGAGTAAAAATTAAATATATTCTTTCCAAACATCCATTACTAAAACACAAAGGTAAAAACCAAAAAAGTGGTTGCTTTAAATGGATACAAAACTTCAGTTTCCAGTGATGTCTATCTCAATTCTTTCAGCTTTGAGTGCTTTCAGAATTTATTTTTAAACATCAATAAAGTTTAAAAATTAAAATGGATCTTTATTCAAAACAAATTAATGAATACAAGGTCTTCATCCTAGAGATGCCCTGTTTCTGACTTAATCTCTTTTTGTATGATACTGGCCAAAACACTGTCTTCAAGAATGCAAGCATTTGACAAAATATCCATATTACATTAACAAGAAAAGTCACATCTGTATCCTCTCAAGTTATCTGAGCATTTTGCAAGTGGTCATCTCTCACCCCTAAATTTCAATGTTTTTCCAAAGTAAACTGCAAAAATTATTCTGAAGATAGGGGAAACAAGATGTTATAGAGGCTCATCTATGCCGTGCAGAAATTCAGTGAGAAGCAGAAAACAGAATATGGGACCAGACTTCACTTCTGTGCTTTCCTGACTGCCTTGCAAGCTTTAGTCACAGTCACTTTGGCAACTTTCTGTACAGTGGAAGAGTTTCGCTTTGTCACTTTCCACCGGGGAGGCTGTTAGTCATCCCCAGCTCTTTTCAAGGAGGAGGAAATTGTCACACAGAAAAACTACCAAAAATCTCAGGACATTCTTTGTCTTCAATACATTATTCCAACAGAGAGAGAATCAAATCAGGAACTATAACTACAATTTTAATTTTGCTTAGTTTCACACGGCAAACATTTGAACTCAGTGTGCCCAGGTGGCCAAGAAGGCCAATGGCATCCTGGCCTGTGTCAAAAACAGCGTCACCAGCAGGTCCAGGGAGGTGATTCTTCCCCTGTACTCAGCACTGGTTAGGCCACACCTCGAGTACTGTGTCCAGTTCTGGGCCCCTCAGTTTAAGAAGGATGTAGAGGTCCTGGAACAGGTCCAAAGGAGGGCAACCAGGCTGGTGAAGGGACTCGAGCACAGGCCCTATGAGGAGAGGCTGAGAGAGCTGGGGCTGTTCAGCCTGAAGAAGAGGAGGCTCAGGGGAGACCTCATTGCTGTCTACAACTACCTGAAAGGAGGCTGTAGCGAGGTGGGAACTGGACTCTTTTCACAGACGACCATCAACAAGACAAGAGGACACAGTCTTAAGTTGTGCCAGGGGAGGTTTAGGTTAGATATTAGAAAGAATTTCTTCACGGAGCGGGTGATCAGGCTATGGAATGGACTGCCCGGTGAGGTGGTAGATTCTCCGTCCCTGGAGACATTTAAAAAGAGACTGGATGTGGCACTCAGTGCCATGGTCTAGCAACTGCTCCGGTGGGTCAAGGGTTGGACTTGATGATCTCTGAGGTCCCTTCCAACCCGGCTAATTCTATGATTCTATGATTCTATGATTCTTCACCAATGATCGATACCTAACAATTACTACAGGTTATGTGTTCTGAAACCATTCTTTGTATGATTCTTAGGAAGGTATGCTCCAGATTTCTAAGCAACAGGCACTTAGGAGGCAGACTCTCATCAGCCTCCAGCCAATCCCACCCAGTGCCAATCTGCAGCTTCAAGTTTTAAAAATCTGTCCATGAGAATAACACACTAGAACTCAGTGAAGCTTTAATTCTACACTGCCTGATGTCCTGAAAGCACAACCCAGATGTTTTCAGTTATTAGTTGTGCCTAGGGACATTTAGGGGCCAGAAAAACTTCAAAGTCTTCAGACACCAGACTGTCATCTGATGCTCAGGTAGCCAGTTCCCATCACAATCAGTGTAAGATAGCTATTTCCCATTACAATCAGAGCAAGACTGCTTGCTTATGCTCAGTGAGCCAGGGCCAGGCACTACTCCCCAAGCTGTTCTGGCAATCCCATGAGGCAGCTGACAGCATAGGTGACTACATACTATGACAAAGATAACCATGATTAATTTTTGCAAATGTGAACCACTCTTAAAATAATTCGAGGGTTGGTTTGTTTTTTTTCTTAAATACACTTTAAAGAGAACGTGTGTAAAATGTGTGAAGAAGCAAGCAGGAAGGCAGAGCTGGAAATTAAGTCATCCTCGCAGTACATAACATCTAGTAAAGAAATAACATCATTTCTTTAGGCATACTGGGCCGGAAAGGAAACAGAAGAACATGGAGGCTCAGGGAAAATCAGCAATTAAAAAAATAATAATTTTAAAAAATCATTGCTTTTACCTTAAAAGCTTTGTTGAGCACCTCCTCCCCTCCTTTGTTTCCCAACAGGTTAACGATCACTTGCTTTCCATACTGTTCCTTCAGAAGCATCATATGCCTACAGCAAAAGCAATGGTAATAGGTGTTAAACAAAACTATGTTATTCTGCCTACTACCTTTTTCAGAATGAAGAAGGAGAGATCACTGTTTGCTCTATCCATCACAAAGTCTCAGCCACATCAGGTATCTTCCTCCGTTTCTTTGCAATCAATTATTACAGTATAGATGGTGAAAGTATGCAATAAATGGACACAGTATTTTGTACTGAACTTTAAAAAGAAGCATCTTAAGAAACAGGCCCCAGATCTTTCATATCAGTGTTAGCTTTGATACTGCCTTTTGTATGGTCCCACCTCCTCCTGTCAGTCTGGGAACTACACAGGAAAGACAACATGATAGGAAAACATACTGCACTTCAGCAGGAATTGCCCAGCCTCTTGCAGGGCTGAGCTTACAAAGAGTCAGCAGCAATGGGGCTTTGGACTCCAGTGCCAAGGCCACAGAGGAACAAGCACACATTATAGGTGGCAGGGTTTAAACATCTCTAAGATACTGCTGCAGCAAGACATTCACTCTCAACTTCCTTAAATTAAGCAGGAATGTAAGTAATCATAAAAACTGCCATGTTGAATCAGACTAAAGGTCCTTTTAGCCAAATGGCCTAGCCCAAACTCCTCAAGAAAAACACAAAATAGGACAAGTATGAAGTGGGTTGTTGGGGGTTTTTTGCATATATCACCAATCTCTCAAAGCCTGACATTTAGGGACTCTCAGGTCATGAGTTTTTAACCAGATTTAGCAGTGGCACTTATAATCCCCTCAGTACATTTCTTTCAAGTTGGTATGCATGTGCTGCAGAAGCTGTGCTGCCTCATCAAGAAACAATTAGATTTTAAAGCCATCTTCCATCACATACTAACAACACTATAGTAGTCTTAAGAGGAAGATGGATGGAGATAGATAATAAAATAAAATAAACACACTCACAAATGGAAAGCTATTACATGCTGCAAAGTGACATGCAATGGCAAAGTGCTAGAAAAAAGCAAGCAAACATCTTTTGGCATGCACCTTTAAATACTATAACCAGAAATAAGCTACACAGAAGCTGTGTAGCAGCACAGAAGGGGAGAAAAGAAAGGAAAAGTTACAAGCAAGATCTTCAAGAAATATGACTGAATAGATTTTCTGGTGCTATTTATGGTTCTGATTCTGCAACTAGTTCTCTGTCATTTAAAATTTAAATTTAAATTAAATTCTCTCTCTCAAATCTCCCCATCAGCATCAAGAACCTACTTCTCCCAACTCTCCCCATCAGCATCAAGAACCTACTTCTCCACCAGTGTTTCTGCCTTCCAAAGAAGGAAAGAAACTGCTGAAGCTCAGATCACCTGCTTGAGTACTGTAAGCAGAGCCACCCGAGAATTTCTCAAGGAGACAGGATGAAAAAGATCCACTAACAAGATCACCATTCACTTCTCACTGTGCCTTCTCAAGATATCAACCTATCAGCTTGGAAAATATAACAAGCTACATCCACTCTAACACTCTTAGAAAAGCTGCAGCAGGTTGTTAAATTTCACTGTGTTTCTTCCATATAAACAGTCCCTAAATCCTTGCCCATTTTTAAAGGACTGTCTTTTGCAGACCTGTAAACAGAGACATCCCCAACTTCATCCAACCTGTGTAGAGGAGGAAGAAGGAATAGTGCAAGTTCCTCATGTTCATGTTTCTCACAGGAAAGTTATTCACAAGCTGCATCAGGGTGAGAGAGGAAAGATTCTCTGAGCTAAATGGCATTATGAAGTTATAAGTTCTCTGATTTCTTAGGCAGTACAGGAGGATGCTGAACAAGTTACTGTTTTCCTCCGATATAAATTATATTTGCTGTGGAATGCAAACCTCTAAGATGGAACTTCAGGGACACTGACGGGGCAAGGTAGCATGGCATCAGGTGACCTCAAGACCATGAGTCTCAAAGTCATTTGAATTCAGCCTTAAAATGCTTAGAAAATACAACCAAATAGAAATTTAAAAAAAACAAATAAACCAAATAAATTCCTTCAGAGCAGGGACCGCTAGTGTGCACAGTCTTTTTAGATTCTAATGCCTGTTTGGGGTCTTGAGTACTGCAAAACTATTAAGAACCACTGATGCCATGTTTGCTAAAAGCTGCAGTAAATGAAATCAAAGAATTAAGATGCCTTACACAAAATTAACATAAACTCTGATTTGACAAAACCAAACCAAAACAGAAACTAATCACATGACCTGGCATTTTGACAATTTCCCACAGCCCAAATCCTTCATGTCCATTTCAGGCCATGTTCCCACTGATGTCCATGGAAGTTTGCCCTTAAAGGTTAGCAATTAACAGTCAGATATTCAAAGGACTCAAGCTAATGTATGGTTTTTTGGGTTTTTTTACAGTTTACAGCACACAAGCAGAGTATTAATGTTTTTAAAAGTATTATAAGCCAGTCTTTGGGTAAAGCAGAATAGCATCAGCATCACGGTACCATACAACACTGACCATAGAATAACACACTGTTATTTCTGTATAGCAGTAAAACACTGAGAAAAACACACCCAGATTGCAAAGCAGTATTTACTTTTTAGTTACCTGAGTTACAGTGGTGAAGAACACATGTTCAGTGTATCTTAAATGTATATTCACATTTGTTGGCTCACAAAGGGCTACACAGACCTTCTTTTTGCATACCACTCAGTATTTCTTAGCTTTTACAGAAACAAACCAGGAGACCAAATTAATTCTAGTATCATTGAAAACAGAACGGGAAATGCACAAAAATAAGTGAATAAAGTAAACCTTCTTCATAATCTGCAACACTTGGGGGGGTTGACTACATCATCTGAGAGACTAGGAAGGCATAAAGTTGTAGAATCTTGGTAAATACCAAGCTGTTGTGTTACTGCTGAAGTAGAATGAAGCTTACCTGTCAAAGGCAGGAGCATTAGCTTCAAGACCTCTGTTAAGCCTTAAATGATGAGAACCCACCTAAATTAAAATATTGGAAAGAGAAGAAAGAGAGAAATAGCTTCTTAAATCGCTAGAGTATTAAATCACTAAATGCCTCCCTTCTTCCCTCAGAGAAAAGGATCTCTTAACAGCACCAGACACTTCTCACAGACTCCACACCCACACACATAATATCCTTAATACAAAAGCCATGGGTTTTATTAGACAACAACATTTACAATTACAACTGAAAACACAATTATCATTAAGGAAAGGGATACCTACACATCTTTCCATGGCCACACAAATCACATCCCTTTGCCAGCTTCCTCTGGCAAATATCCCACACTGCCTCACGTAAGTATGCTGTGTGCCCAACATTCTTCCTGCCCTTCCCTTGGCAGGAAAGGCTGCAGTTTTGCCAGTGCCATGGGTTGTGTGTCCAAAGTCCTGTCATCTTTCATTTTTTATAGAAACTAAAAAGCATCAGAATATTCCTTTAAAAATATGAAGGATGAAATCCTGTTCCATCAACCTAACAGGACTTTTAATATGGATGTTAACAACAGTAGCTTCAAGCTCCTCTTGAATGCTATCTTCTGTTACTACAGTAGGCAGAGTATCCAAAAACTACACTGCTCATTATTTGTAGGACTGTGTGTTGTTTCCTGTACTTCATCATCTTCCTTTGTTTTTCATGAAGCTGGTTTATGCAGCTGTTTCTAACACCAGCACCAGCAGACTCACATGCAAGGAATAAGAGTTATGGGTATTCACCAGTGAAAATAAAAGCTAAGCAACCTCATTCAGATTAGTCACAAAAGAAGACTGTGTCCCTACTAAAAAGTTGAAAATTCTGTTTAACTACAGTTGATACCTACTATCAAAAACACTTTGGTAAAAGCTCTATGGCTTCATAACATACAGAACTACAGTGCTGGATACAGCTACACCATGGGCAGAATGTGCACACAACCATGTAAGCAGACTTGCTTTATTAAAGAAGTACATATTGCATTGGATGGTGCTAGCAGAAGGAACATAAATCCTTTAGATCTTCCTAAAGGATTGCTCAGAAGATAGTCATTATGCATGGTACCTAGGTATTAGATTTAACCACTAAAAAGTATCAAATAACCCTTGAAATATCTTAAAAAATAGATTTCATTATTTATTTTCTCTACTAACTTTATTTTTTCTACTAACTTCTCTACTAAGTGCATGCTCATTCCAGTTGCTTATCCCTCTGCTAAGAGAATTCAAAGAGTGCTAGGAGGATTCCTTTTGAGGCTGCAACCGTATATAAATCGTAAGTCACAGACCATATGTAGCCCATCGGGCCTGATGCAATAATCTCCTAATGAAATCTTACACCTCTGCCTTGCAGAAGATCTTATTAGATCATCATCATCTTTTTGACTGAAATCCACCAAGCACACTACCCAAACATTATACTTTGCTTCAAGGTAATGTGCTCTTACAGAGCTCCTGGTATCCCTAGATACTCCAGTTTTATTGTGGAGGTCGGTATCACCAAGACAACTGGGCATTTCAGAAGTAAAGGTTATTCCAAATTAAAATAGAAATGTTATAAAGATATAGCTGTAAGCTTCAGATAAGGACATTAGGACATTAGCCCCTTACTAATAGTTCCTTATAGAGATACACAGACACATGAAAATGTTAAGTTTAAGTATATCCATTTTCCTGGTTTAGTTCTCTTTATCTAAACACACAAAATTCCCTGCAAGGTAAGCCTAAAATGAAAGGGCTTGGCATTTTCATGAATTGAGCTTTACAGCTTATTTTAAAAACCAATTAAATTTTATGAAACTTCTAAATTGCAAGCAGCAAGAGAGATTGGTAAGATAGACTCTTTGATTACTTGTTTACCTGAAGCCCCGTTTGCTCCCAAAACAGTGGAACAGAACCTCTGAGCTGCACAAAGGAAGAGACGTCATCATCCAAGTAAATCGTCTGCAAAAATAAAATAAAGGGAGAGAGTTCTGCAGTTAGATGTATCAGTCTGTGACCCCTTCATCAGGCAACAGTTTAAGTCACTGAACTCAAAGGGTAAAAAAAGTAAACCACGTATCTCACTGTATCCACTTACTGCTCTGCCACTTTCCATATTCTCACAGGCAGTGGAACAAAGCACAAAGTATTTGCTTTCATGCCATCACAGTAGATTCAATTCACTACTCACCAGAAATAACAGAAAACTTAAAATAACACTGCTGGGAAGAAGGAAGGAAGCTTTCATCCACAAAGAAGATTCATTTGATCTCCTGGTGGAAACATTTAGGAAGACCAGCCATATACTCTCCGTCTGTCTCTCTCAGAAACTGTGCAAAATGTCATGGCTCCTTGTGACCGATGATGGGTAATGTCAGGTGTGGGATAAGCTTCTCTCCTGCTTTATTTACTATTTCTCATTTCACAGCATGTTGTGCCTTGTCAGAGCGTCCAAATAAATCTCAGTGAAACCAGCAACTTCACCACTCCCATTCTGAGATACAGTGAACAGCATGTGATCTACTGTCTACCAGAAGACTTACAGTGAGAGGCTCAAATTTTCCCATTATCTTCCCTAGCCAGACCTCAAACTTTCTCTCAGTATGTATTCTTATAATCCCAACTAACAAGCTGATTTTGAGTCAAACCTATGTAAAGTAAAAAGACTGATTTCCCCCTTTGCTTTTCCCTTCCACCAACCCCCAAGCAAAGCATTAGATTATATGTTAACTTAGCACAAAGGGTGCTACTATCTTCAGATTCAGTATGACCACAGAGCAACTGTGCAAAGCCTGGCTCACTCCCCTGGCCTATACTTAGCAGTGGAATCCTGGCTGTTTTCCACAGGGGATACATGATACACATGATACACATCTCTGTTATCTCATGCATGACAATGAGCCTTCTGCGGCCCTGAAGAGGCATGGTATCCAGGTCATTCAGGTAGCTACTTCTCTAATTCAATCATATCATTTAGCACAACTGCTGCCAGCTGGCTATTAGTTCCCAGAATAGAAAAGAACATGAAAATGGGTTACTCTACAGCTTTAACATGGTTTGTGCTTCTGGACTTGCCACAGGACATGCTGGTGAGGTGGTTCAGTGAAATGCCTCCATTTAAATTGACCTCTTATCTTTATAATCAGTACCACTGCACAATTTTTAGTGTTACAAGTGTGAAAAGAAGTATAGCTACACCAGGGACGTGGGTATTTAAATATTGTGTCACCAGTTTTACCTGCTCTTTACAATCTTTGCAGAGCGCTTAGAACTAGCCCGACTATAGTAAGATGAAATATTTAAGTAGCTTTATCAAGGACACAGTGTCAGTGTTAGAATGATAGCCAGCCCCAGGTACAGTGCAAAACCTTATGTTTCCATGTTTTAGCCTCACACTAATGAAGTAAGAACCCTTCTCTGTTGCACCACACCCTAGCACAAACCTCTGCACAAGGGGGTGTTGCTCAGAGAAGCTTTCTTGTGAGGCCTGCCTCATAGTTGGAAAAACATGATTTTAAAACATGCTCTCCCAATGAAGTTTTCTAAACACAGCAGGTACCTTAGTGCAGGAGAGAATCACCATGGCAACACACCGGTGAACCTTTTCTTTGCACTTCTGTATTCAAAAGAGTTGGTCCTGCAGATGGATTACAGGGGGAGTGAACGGGCCCACCTACTTCCTCTTTATCACATCCTCCTGGAGACGGGTCGCACCAGGATGAGTCAGTGACTTTTAAACACTGAATCATCTTTCCACTTCCAGTCGTGAACCCAGAGGAGCTAATGTGAGGGTCCAGCAAATCTGTGTAGCTCCACTGACAGCCCCAGCATTCTCCTGATTCATACTAAATGAAGATCAGGTTCTGAATCTATGCAAAAAAGAGTCATGCCTGGCTCACTCCAATCATCACCTTAGCGATGCGTGAGTTGAAAATAAATATCTAACGATGACAAATACAGACAAAGCTTTATAAGAAATACAATTTGGTCACTCAGACAGCTTGCTACAGAGAATTGGTTTTCTTCAGAATCTTCTGGAACATTCTGTTTCTATAACTAACTGAAAAATCAAGAGCTCAGGTATCTCTTTGCCCAGCTCTTTTTCAAGTCCCAGCTGCAAATTCTCTAGACTCACTGATTAAAAGGTAATAATGATAACAATAGTTGCAGTTTAACATTTTCCTGAGCTATCCTTTACCTTGAAAGTATTTAATCTGTTACAGACTATGAATATATAACCTGCCTTCTTTATGCCACATACAGAAGAAAAATACTGACCAATGTTTCTGTCTATCTGCATAAGTCAAGGCTCATATTTCCACTTATTAGTTAGTCAATATCCTAAGGTTTAAGAGAAATTTGTTACTACTGTCACTCACATTTTCTGTTCACTGTTTTTCACCCATTTCCTTTTCTCACTCTTCTGGTCTATTATACTGTCCATTTGGAGAACTGAAGAAGAACAGCAAAAAATTCAAACTCCTTGGGGATCATTCCTGTGATTAAATAGGATGCCCGCATCCTGATGCTATGGGATGGGCACTCCTCTGTCATGGTAAGATCTAACACAGAACCCCCCTATGCTGATGGGGCATTTTAAAGAAACTGACATCTTTATGTGCATTGACATATGGCTTTTTGTAGCTGTCACTCTTTTCTAAACAAATTGTAACCATTTCATTAAGCATTACAGCTGTGCAAATCTTCCCTGAACTTCCACAACACCCACTATTCCTCATTCATATCACTCCAGGGAACTTGACCCCCGATATTGACATTGCCTTCTACTATGTGTGCCCCTTGATCTTACAATAATAGTGGCAACTGCCTTCCTACCAGCAGATTTGGTAAGCGAGCAGGTCAAAAGACTGAGACTAAGAAGACTCTGAAGTTCACAAATGGACATAATCTCAACACCCATATACACTATATGAAAACTCATTTGTTAAAATCTTAAATAAGCACTGATAATACATCCAGGTTAAAACTGAGCTCTTAAATAAAGTATTCCAATTTCACTGCTTATGTAATTCCACCATTTATGCATGTGTAAGTCTAGAAACCTCTTTTCTCATATTCTTCCAAGCTCTGATCGTTTTTTGTTCACAGTGTTGTGTTTTCTACAAGTGCACATCTGTCCAACTTGTTCGTCATTCTAGTTTTGACTTCATTAACTCTGTCCTCTAGCAGATCCATTTCTCTTAGTCTAAGGTGCTACACAAAAGATGAGCAGTTCTCTAAGAAAAAAATCTTTAAGAAAAATAAACTGTTCATTATTTCCATAATTTTCCTGTCCTCTTTTTTCCTTAAGTCATGGATAAGAATTACATCCAAGAAGATCACACTGTCTTTTCTCTACAAGTTCAAGAACAATCACCAACATTTTGGACAACACTTTGCCATTAGGACTGATACACAGTGCTATATTTCTGTCTTTAGGCTTCACAGAACTATGGTGGAGTCCTATTTTTTGCCTTAGATCCAAAATGACTGCCAGGTGTTGCCTACTTGTCCCAGGGAGAATGTTCATTCCTATAAAATCCTCAAAGCACTTGAGGACTACTTCATTAATCTCAAAGGGTCTGGCCCATAGAACAATCTGATCCAGTAAACTGGATGGATTTTCAAACATATTTCCTGCAGTTTCCCATCAGACAACATAGTAGCAACTGGATTGTTAAGCTATGTGGAGGACATTGATAATTGTCTGTTCTCTGACCTCTGGTGTTAGAATTCAGAATGTTTTCCTTTCAGCTCCTCTTTTAGACTCTTTTTGTGGTCTCTTTCTCCGACTACAGGATCAAGGGTGACAGCACTGAAAGTCTAAGAGGCTGTTTCCCAACTTTTCTCCTCTGTTGCACAGGGCCACACCTTGCCTCTGTGATCCAAGGATCTTTCCTGGTAACACAAGCTTCATGCACAGGTACTGCTAGTACTCTCCTGATCAAGAAGCAAACTGATGAAGTATTGCTTCTGAGCAAGCAGCAAACATCCATGTCCTGGTGTTCTAATCCCAGTATGCTGCATCCATTCATCACCTAGTACAATTGATTCATTAGTCTCCATCACTCAGCTTCCTTAGAAGGAAATAATTTTCCAGTCACAACTTCAAAGGGCAAAACATTTTACAGATTCAAACAGAAACACAGTCTATGATGAAATAATACTCACGTGGCTTGTTCTGGGATTCCCAACTCTGCCACACAACCCACAAAGAGCATTGATAACAAACAGATGGCCTGAACATACCTCTCCATAAGTCCCTTTAGCTCAGACCATGGAATCCAAGGACATACTTGCCTCTTTGCCCTGCCTGGGGACATACTGAAACTTGATCCAGAAAATAACTACATTATTGCATCCATTCCTCTCCTGGAGAGCCATCCAACATGGTCTAGGAGTTATTGTGAAATAGGGATCATTTGTCTTAATCCATGCCTGACATTTTTTTCTTAACTGGAAGAAAGGGAAGGTTAATCCAAATTCATGGCATTTCATTTTAATGCCTTGTCAAGGTTTCAATTTTCTTTATTGAACAGTTCCATGAAGGGGAAAACAACTGAAAACATTCATTTATCTTTGGTAAACTAGAGTTTTTACCTGTAAGTTTAGCCTCCTCTTTGGACGAGGAGCAGAAACATAAACAGTGACAGGCACACAAACTAAATGAAGACAGCATGTTTGTTTCTCTAAACTATCAGCAGAAAAGAATTAAAAGAATGCAATACAGTCTCAACTAAGAGACTACTAGGGGAGGAAGAAAGGGTGAAGGGAAACATTTAACTATCAGTGGGAAACAGACTGATTTAAAAAACTCCTTGACGATCAACTGCAACACTGGAAGTAGAAAGGACTACCATCCCATTACAAAATGCTGGCAGTAAATCTGGAAGTATAGAATTATTATAGTATAGTATAGTATTAGAAGAATTCAAAAAAAGCCCTCTTTTCAAATTCTATTTTTCCTGAAGTGTTTCCTACCATTTTTTCTTTCTTCTTTCTTTGTAAAGATGCAAGGCATATGATCAAATATCTGAAAGATCTACTAGTAACTTTTTGAAAAGCAAAACTGAAGTGAATATTTGACTTTTCTCCCCTTCTTCTCAAACACTGTGAGTCACAGCAGTTAAGTGAGCCCACAAAAAATGACTCAATGCAGAGCTAAAATGCCACAAGGCTAACTCAGTGGGAGGCAAAAGCATACCATCTATGCATAAAAGAGCTGCCTGGAGATAAGATTAATTGTTTCTCCCTCTTCTAAAAACAGAAAACCGTTAGAAGTCATTCCTACAAAGAGGGAAAAAGTCCTGGCTTTTCAGAATCCTAGGGTGCTATCCATGAAAGCACACAGCCAGCATGCTGTTACACTAGGCAGGCTTCAGCAAATGGAAGCAAAATCTTATTCAGCCAAGATATTACCTCACAGGCGATTAGTCAGTGCTCTGCTATGAGAGCAGGAGAGAGTTTATTCTAGGACTCTTCCCTCCTAATGGTAAAGGGATGCCAGCTTGAACTGGATCTCAGGCATCCCAGTGGTTAGCCCAACTCTGCTTCCTCAAAACACTCAGCTTGGTAAAACTAATGTTTATCACCATTAGCAACAGCAACCGTCTTTTCTTTAAAAACAAAAACCAAACAAAACCACACAATCAGTTAAAACTGCAAACCCTTGCTGTAATTTTCAACCTACTCAAGCCTTTTACCCTATAACCATTTCACTCTTGAGCTTTTGCTTACCCAATTGCAAAACATTCAAAAGCCTTCAGTTGTCCCACTTCATAGCAGCGCCTGGCTGAATTGGAACAAAGCACAGCAGTTCTTGTGAAGAGCCCGACCCAGACCCAAGCAAGGGAAGCACCAGAAAACAAGTATTGTTTTGCCACACACCAGGAGCCAACCCTCAGGTTTTCTGCTGGGATGCAAGGCCATCTCATTTTTCATGCTAATAATTTGCCACATAATGTCCTCCAGGAATATAAATAAATCTAGTTACTTCTGACCCAAGTAGTAAGCAGCACAGCAGAAGTATTTCTCATAATTAGACAACTGCTAAGTGCACATTCATTCATCTGAAAGAAAGCTGACAACCCTTTCTAACATTTTCTTTGCATTTCAGCAAGAGAACATTCCTCAAGTCTTGAGTAACTTACATTGCACGAACGCTCATGAGAAGAACTCTATACAATACATGGTACTAAATTATGGGATATGTCCCTTCTTCTGTTTCCAAGTTCCAGAGGGAAATTCCCCTTTTCATTGAGCAGACCTATCTGAACCTTCCAATGCACTGACAGACTTTTTAGAAAGGTGTAGATGCTGCAGGACTCGATTTGTGGTTGCTTTAGTGCAGAAGCACAAAAGGGAATTATTAGCAGATAATTCAGAGGCCGACATTAGACCCAAGCACTGCAGGGGAAGAGTTTAACATCCAACAAGCAGAATTTGTGGAAGCCTAAATACTAAGTAGAAAACTGCCAGGCAAGCCTACTGTAAATGCAAACCAGGAAAAGGATATGAGCATAAATCCATCCACATTCCCAATGAGAATTCTGTCCACTGGGCAGAAAGATGGTATGCATGCTTTAAGGACATCTTGAGGATGAATCCTCACCTGCAGACAGGAATATCAGTCTACAACTCCTCCTGATGTTCTAGTGAGCAACACAGCACTGCCAAGTCTAAGGCAGCTCTACATGTGTCCTTGGTGAAGAGTTTAAAGCTTCACCATCAAGGTCACAGCCTAGAGGAAATTTTGGAAGTACCCAGACATTGCTGAATTTCGGACAAACAGGTGCCTGAAGGCATTCCTATCTCTTGCAGTGGGGTAAAAAAAAGGACAGCACTGAGTGTGAGCCACTACATTCACACTACACCTTGAGGTGATAAAGTATGAGCACTTTTGAGGGGGGGGTGCCATCCACAGCAGTCAGATGCAGTTCTATAGTAACAGCTATAACTTCTAGAACAAATAATGACACATCTAGCTCAAGTATCTCTATGCTACACTCATTATCTCATATGGAGATGTCTCAGCAGCCTCCCTCTAATGAGCATCACATAAGCAATTTACTGTCATTGTATGCACACATACATATGCACATAGACACATACAAAAAAAAAAAAAAATCTATGCTACACATGCCATTTTGTAGATCTACCCAGAAGACACAGAAGAGAGTCAAATTGTGTAGAGCAGATCCTTGTCCTTTGTTGATAACTACTACCAGCCATTTATCTATTCTTCTTACAGAGACATCAATTTCTGTATGATCCCCCTGACTGCTAGTAACTACTACTTCTATTCAAAAACTAAAAGGTCATTATTATACCTGAATAAGAAACCACTTATTTCAGCTAGCACAAAAGGTTTCAGATTCTTCAGGGTCCACTGCTTTTTGTTCACTTTCATGGTAGTAAGCTAAACTATGTGTCATAAAACCAACTTAGTCTGTTACTTTGTTTGGTTGCACCAATCAAAGGAGGCTACTGAATGTTTTTCACCCATATATTTTGTCTCAGCATCAGCTGGAAATAAAGTTTTTACCATGTATGTATAATATCTGTATCCTAATACCTCTCACTGGAGAGAATCCTCCACAAAACCAAGGGGGATACAAAGCAAAGTCTCTCCCAAAATGAGTTGCACTGGAATTTCCCTGACTCTGAGAATATGGTGGGTTTTTCCTGTTCTCTTTACTAGCTAATGATGATCTCACTGACAGCGAAAACAGCTCCTTTGCTGGGCAGCTTCTGCTTAACTAAAATAATATATTTGAGTTCTTTTTCACCATAGCACAGCCACACTACCAAGTAAATGAATAAACAAATATCACCCCAGTATACCTAGCTATATTCTTCTACATCAATGAAACACAGTTATGCCATTGCAAGGGACTTTCCATGGCTAGCCCAGCAAACCTGATGGTACGGACTAACAGAGACACTTGAATGAAAGAGAAATAAAGTGCAGAATCCACTACATTATATTTGGACTAGTTCTTCTCCAGTATTCTATAGCATGGGAAGCATGATAAATCTCAGAAAAAATGCACTTGAAAAATATATGCAGAATGTATAGAAATGTTACATTTATTCTGGAACAGATTTGAAAACTTTTTTTTGTTTGGGCCTGATTACTGATAACCGTGTGGAAGTTTCATGCAGTTAAGAAACTTATGGTTGCACATCTTGATTTCACATAAATTAACACACAGCGCTCTCTGAATAGTTTAAAAAATCATGTATATATTCCACTACAATATCAAATGGCCAGACTTTCCTATTCAGGAAAAAAAATAAATCAAAAGGACTAGTGAAAATTTTGTGTATGGAAAAATGGGAAACACAGAAAAGAACAGATCACAAAGAAATGCTTACTGGGAAAAAGAACAAATAGATATTTCATGCAGTAAGATTTTAAATATTCCTGGAAAAAACACTTGCTGAACTCCTTTGATTCTCACTGGTAGTGTTGCCCGAGTTGAACTTGACTGAACTGGAGTGAACTATTCAAAGCTCCTGGATACATCTGCTTACCTGCTCTGTCTCAACGAAGTTAGACACATGTCCATCATCATTGACCCCTCGGATGTGGAAGCCAACACCAGCCCTCTCACAGCTGATGCGGGAGATGAGGCAGGCTTTGCCCTTCTGGTGGGAAGCATAAACAGTGCGAATGTCCACTATGCCACAGATCACTTTCAGCAACCAGTCAGAACAGTTCACCTGGTAGTGTTTGAAGGGCACATGCAATAGCTGGTTCCTGAAAGGTTCAACAACACACAGACTTGTTATTAAAAAAATAAGACAGGCAGGCATGGGTGCCACCCCACAGCAATCAAGGATTTAAGCAATTAATGTTTTGGGACTCCTTTTCTGTTGCACCTTTGCTTTATCCAGAACCAGGAAATATCAGGAAGAAATCCTTGTGAACTACTACAGTGAACAGAACGTGGCATATTTTAACAGCACAGCTATCACCCAAGGTGCTTGTATCTTGTACCTCTGGTCTTACAAATTCAGGTGCAAATGTCACCTCTTTCAGCTCCAAAAATATATATGTATTTAGGAATCTTTTCCAGAAATTACAGCGCTGTCAAGCAAACTACTTTTTTGAACAGTACAGCCTGGACTTTAGCATATACTGCAGTATAAAAGGACCTTTTAAAATCTTACAGGATTTTCAGGAAAATTTTTCCCAGCAGAAACTGGACCCATAACTCAATGGAGATATTACAAAAAGTACTACTAAAATTAAGAGGACTGTCTGTTTTAATCTTCTATTTATTTTAAGATCAACAATCCAAGAAGCCTACCACTGGTTAAAAGTGATGCCAGCCTCTTCTATTATGATGGTTTTGCTAACTTCATTTTTCAAAATGTGCCTTTAGTCGCAGATGAAAGCCGAGAAAATCCCTTTTATGATCATTTATTGCTCAGCAGCAGATCTGTACAGTAATTATTACATCTACCAAAACCCCTAAAGAATTGTTCTTCAAGAGTACTGCATTTCTCTGAAAAAGGTGCAAGCCATTTTTCTGGTTTTTAAGCTAAATATGTAACTGAAAAAGCAGCTCTAAAACAATTCTTGGCATCTCTTCCACCTCCTTCTCCTGGCTCTACTCACAGAGGAAGTCCTCACTCAGACAAATGCTAGTAGAATTTCTTGCTGCTGCAGCTCATTTAGCAGAGAGTTTCTGTTGTTTATAGCTAAGGTCATCTGACACTTTTCATCATGTAACAATTTATCCCATTATTTGTTTTTCTCAAGGAACTATTGTTTGGGCTAAAAGTTCCCATATCACATAATTGCCTCAAGATGAATTTTCTCTGGAACATTTTTTTGCTCTGTAAGTGATGTTGTTAACAGTCATCCCTCTTCCACAATATATAAGAGAACAGAACCTCTTCAAGGGCTACTCCTAGATTAGCCAGAAGCAGTGAGGAAAAGTTTGAATACTTATCTTCCAAGAAGAAAAGTTTCAAATGACAGTACAAATAAAAAGAGTTTCTTTATTAAGGAATACTGCCACCTTAGGAGTTGCACCACAGGAAAGGAGTTAATTTTTCCATGTGTCTGATTTAACAGGTTTGGTGAGATTTTTGAGAGAGATGCAGAAATAGCACAGTTGAAAGGAAGCTCTATATATGTCTCTTCCAAGTTAAACTTAAAACACTAGATCTTACCAGTCAAAATCACATAATATCCAGAAAGATTATTTATCCTGAATGACCTGTCCTTTCACGTTTATTTATCATCCATTATGAACTTTTTTGCTTACTTAATATTCACCTAGTTTGGACCACAACACTTTTCACATATTCTAGCAGTACATCCCATTTAACTTCGACAGGTTTTTTTCCAGCTACATCATATAACCCTTGCTTATTTCCAGTACAGCTAAGCTTCCTGTGTCACTATCCTTTTGTTTAAAATTTTAAAAATGAGAGTATAGAAATTCAAGCATTCTGCCAGATCTTATAAAGCAAAAAAACTGAATTACATCAACCGCAAACTCACCTAAGGAAGGCAAAGCCCAGCATTATGTGTTTTTCTTTATGCTCAACCAATACTTACCACAACAAGAAATGGTTTTTCTTTGCTTTATAAGCACAAGAAAGTAAGTACGGAGCAGTGCATCATAGGAGTTTCCTTCTGAGCAACATATATTTACACTGGTCTGTAAACATATCAGTATCAATATTTTCAACATAAACAGGCTTTAACAGATATTTCTGGGGTTATATTATGGGACTATATAATTATGGGATTTATGAACATTTCAAGTGCAGATTCCTATTAGATAACTTTTAAAGCAGACTATTATAAAGAACTGCAGAGGAAACCATTCATGATACGTAGAGACATGTTTCTGTAGTGTGATCAACACATCTTGTGTTTCTTTCTTCAAAATTGCATTTTAGTGTCAGATTACTTTTCATTAAACAGCAGCTACTTTGTTTGACCCAGGTTTAGTATGAATTCACAAAAGCCACATTCCCATGTGAAACAACATGACAATGAAATGAAAGGAGTTGCATTTGAAATGTATGTGTTCATTTCCCTCTGAGAATGTTTAACTACTAAGATATAGGTGGGCATAAGAGAAGACTTAGGTATAACATGCAGTACTGACCAGAAGAACGAGTTACCAGACTCATAGTGGTTATCACCCTGCTTCTGAGCTCGCACAGTCAGGTCAAAGTTTGAGCCTGAATTAGGCCAGGAGAAATAGAACATCCCAGTGTTCAGTATTTTCTTCAAGGCAGTAACACGCTCCTCTTCCTTGGTTTCTTCCTGGAGAGGACAGAAATCTGTTGCAGTAATTTTGTAAACTTCAGCGTCCAGGATTTTTCCCACCGATGTACAGCCTGTCACCAGGACCAGAAAGTGCAGTCGAGTGTTACCTAGAGGGTGACAGACAGTTACAAAAGAATTACAGGTGGACATGGGCTATGCTATTTTTCACCAGTCTTGTCATGTGCAATTCTGAGAGAGCTCCAGCAGAGGCCAGTATCTTTGCTTCAAAAGAAAAAAAAAAATGAGCTGCACACAGGCTACATTTGTTCATATTTCTGAAATAATTTCAATTGCAGGTGAGTGCAGTTGCATAATATTCCACAATACTTAAAAATTCTTGTCCTTTGGTGCATTAGAGTGTGTTTTTCCTAACTTAATTTATAAAGTGCAATGAGTTTGCTGTTAGGATAGGGAACATAAGAGTTTTCATTGGATTTGATTGAAGGGAAACATAAAAGAAGAGTCATTTATGAGATAAAGTGTACTCCTCACTGTGGATTTTTCAACTGATTTCTGAACTTTAAAGATACGAAGCGTTCAGATTTCCTGCTGTCTTCAGCTGAAGCTGTCTGTATTCAGCCACTTAGAAAGTTTCTCTATTAGCAGTTCTTCAGATTTTGCTTTCCGTGTCACAAAAGAGTACATGAACATGATTAGAGGACAACCTCAGTTATCAGTGAAAGAATGCCACCTCTCACGGCTGTGAAGAGAAGTGTGAAATCATGAAGCAGCTCAACTTCAGGGCCCCAAACCTAAAAGATAAATTTTGAAGCTTGAGAACACCACTGCAATCAGACCTCTTTTACGCAGCAGGATTTCAGCCTCTGCTCCTTCTCTCTGAAATTATAAAGTAATCAAGAAACAGTAGAATAACTGTTCTGAAAACACTGGTTTTTCTTGGAAGAAACTGTTGGATTCACTTAAGTTAGCCTCTAATGGAGACAATGTCATCCCATTCACCCTAGGTAGTAAGAAAAGGTGGAAACAGGCCAAGATTTCTTGCTCCATTGTAGCAGAAGCAACAGCTGACCTGCCAAGAGCGAGCTACTTAGCTAAGGGCACAGTGACCGTCTGAGACAGTAAGGCTTCAGACAGCAAAAAGGAACACTTTGTAGGATCCCTCTGTGACTCTCCACAGCAGCCCACCATCTGAAAATGCAGACTAACACTTGCACAACAAAACTGGTGCTTTTTTTTCTGAAACACCACTTCTAGATCACAGGCTGGCAACAGAAACTTGAGCTACGGGTGGTTTCCAGTGGGGCCAGAATATTTGCGTAGGCACGTGGGACTGGAATGGCTGAACAAGGTGGGAGATTAGATCTTATTTATTCTGTTCTGCTGACTCGAGTTCTGCACAAAGGCCAGTGTAGGTGGTATTTACTAAAAAGCTCTCTTCATCAGATTTCATTCTGTAACAAGGGTATGTTGTGTTCTTCTTGAGTGTTCTTGAGAAGTATGCCTCTGGTAGTAGTACATAGATGACACCACAGTGGAGCTTTAAAAACACATAAAACCTGACAGTATCTTCCTCCTTTGCATATAAGCTTGCATAAATATAAAGGATTAAGAGTAGGAGATACATGAGTTATCACTTTGGTAGTTCATACCTGAACAAACACTGCCTTGCAGCCTCCAGAAAGGGTAGAAGTGAGCTGTCTCTCAAGAAAGGTAAACTCTCTCAAGATAGGTGACTTTGGTGAAACTATACAAATCTGAATAGCTCAAAATAAAGCTCATTCATGGGAATTTGGAAGCAATGTTTAGAAACGCCATAAATATATGCTACTATCATCAGCTTCAGGGACAGAAAACCAAAAGTGACAGGCTTGGGAGAGCTGGCTGGCTGGGATGCTGAGACAATGAATACAAACACTTTCATTGCCTTCAGTGGCTTTAATTTTCCTTGAAGGTTCAGAAGAGATCTAATGAGAAATTCAACATTAAAACAGAAAAAAAAGAAGTAAAAAATTGATTAGGCTTGTTATCTGTGATTCTGTCCTTCAAGGAACTTGTAACCAGCAGAAAATAACTGGATCTAAATAAAGCAATTCTTTAGTTTACAAAGGTAATGAAGAGGAATAAAGCAAACTATAAATTGAAACTACAGTTTTGCTAGAAACTTGCTATCCATTAGCAGAGATTCCAGAGTTTTTTTACTATCTTCTCCTCTCAACCACATACCCCCAAAATGGAGACACATCTATGCAAGAGGAGGTCCAGCATCTTAATTCCTCCAAATGACAAGCTAATGAGCTCAAAAAACATAACCACAGCTAAGAAGCTACTGCATTGTCCCTGAAGCATCAGGATAACTTTCTGAAGCTGTAACACTGCCACTGTGCAGCAACTCCACGTGAGAGAGTTGGGGCCGTTCATCCTGGAGAAGAGATGGCTCTGGAGAGACCTTACTGCAACCTTTCAGTATATAAAGAGGGCTTATAAGAAAGATGGACAGAAATTTTTCTACGAGGGCCTGTGGTGATAGGAAAAGGGGCAATGTTTTTAAGCTGAAAGAGGGTAGATTTGGGTTAGACATTAGGAGAAAATCTTCATTGTGTCGGCGGTCAGACACTGGCACAAGTTGCCCAGGGAAGTTGTGTATGCCACCTTCCTGGAAATGTCCAAGGCCAGGCTGAATGGAGCTCTGAGCAGCCTGGTCTAGTGGGAGGTATACTTGCACATGCAGGGGGATTGGAACCAGATGGTCTTTAGAGGCTGTTTCTGACCCAGACCATTCTGCAAGTCTATATACACAGAATAAATTTCTTTACAGTACTCCAAAATTATGGAGCAGCCTTCATGCACTTTTCATGATGCCTTTGAAGAGAGGAAAAGAATTTCATCGCTCTGGGAGCTCAGGTTGTCTTCAGATCAGTTGTAACTCTCTGATTTGCTTAGATCACGGAGCACAGCTACTAAACAGTCAGAATACCAAACCTCTACAAAATCACAGCCACACCTTAAAACAAATTTCTCTGACTCTGCACCTTGGAAAAAAAGTCCCAAGCCCCATCCCCTGATATCAGCTTCATCCCATGTGGTATCTGGGCACTGTTCCTGGGAATCACCTCTGGGCTTTCACCACATTGTCTGTGGAAGGAAGAGCCTTTCCCAATGTGCATGCCACTCCTGGCACAGGGAGCAACCTCATCACAACACCCAATTGATAGAGCCCAGGCCCGTGTCCTGCCCCATTTTTCTTCACAGCACAGATGTAGCCACAGGGTCCCAAGCAGAAGAAAGACTCCCATCAGCTTTTCACCATTTTAGAACCTTACACAGCAAAATTAATGCTACTGAAGCACTACTCCCCTGATCAAGTGTCCATTAAGGCCAAAGAAATTACCCACCACTAAGCTATACACAACATAAAAAAACCTTTCCCCATCTTCCCTTCTTTGCCAGCAACAGAAGTTTATGTCTGGGAATCTCTTCTTCCAGTCCCAAACCTTTCTTCTCACACAATTTCTCCTCAACCAAGGCTGTTTTCATTTTGACATTTTGTCAGATTGAAAATATTATTCTAATGAATAAAATAAAATTGTTACATAACCATATAGTACCTTATAAGACAGAAGCCTAACATTACCAGCCACAGGAAAAATGTTTCTGCCTATTTGAAAATCACTGAAAATCTGACTACTAACAGAGTTATATTACAATTTAAAAAAAAATCAAATCAGTCCATTTACTTCTAAATTTAAATTTTAAAAACTCAATGTGGATTTTTTTTTGTGGTATTTAAATGTTAACAAGCCATAATATTTCCTGCTGAAAACAGATACTTAACATGAAAACAGATGTATTAACCACAACCCTACCTAAATGCACTTACATTTAAGGGTATAAATTGCTTAAATTGCTTCAAGCACGATGGATGCTGCTACTGAAGCAAGTAATTTTTACAAAAATCAAGACTAAAATCGAAGTTTTCAATTTCTAAAATTGGCAGATACTTGTTTGCTAATTAGGTACTCACTGCAAGGAAAGTAACATTTTTGCCGACATTTATTTACTGAAACATTCTTTTATTTTGTAAATAACTTTATTGGCCAATAAATCTCACAAAAGAATTCAAGAAGTTGCATTCCTGGTTTACTACACATTCCCCACCTCCCAGAAAATGATACCACATAGCCAGCCAACCAAAACAATAATTCTGTTGTCAACACAACATGGAATTTCCTATGGCAGGCAGACTTGTGAAGTCATGGCACAAGAAAGAGATAATTTTTAAAAATAAATTGGTTTTGTTGGGTAAACTGTGAAAATACCACAACTTTAATGAAATACATCAAATAGAAACACCCAGACATCCCTTAATGCTAGAGGGTATTTCCCCTTTAAAGAATCAAGACTATTCCATTAATCCATGCAGCCTTAAATTTTCAAAGCTGCAGCTCACTGCCATTTCCTATTCTGTAATTACATTAAAAGTAGTGCTCCTTTTAAGTTTTTAGTGAAATTGTTCTTATGCAAGTAGCACTTGAAGTACCAGACTAACACCAGCCACAACAACAACAAAAAAAATCAGGTACTCCAGTCAAATCCACCTGGCAGCATCATCAGGAAGCATATTATGGAGTCACAGACTTGGAAAGGAGCTAAACTGTATTCAAAGTCTTCATGTTTCCTCCGTCAAGAAGATCAGCTGCAACATGGAAAAAAAATCACTACAGCCATAAAATGAGCAGTCACTCCTCTAATTTAAGCTCCAAATAAGCCAGGAAGCTGTTTTAAAATGCTGGCAGTGCATCTTCGAGAGCAAAGGGGGAATTAACACAAATAAATTCCCTAAAGTCATTGGCTCTGCCAGTCCTACAGCTGCAGCCAGACGAGGTCTCAGGGTCTCCCTGCAGATCTGGAACAGGGGACAAGCCAAACTCCAGTTTTATTTCTTCAAACAGGAGCCCAACAGTTCTTACATAATTAATGGAACTACACAGGGTGAGGAATTTATAGTCACTTTCCCTTGATTTCATGCACAGTAGTGGCAGAAATCACATTATCTACAGCTGACAGCTAGAAGGTGCATGACAGAAGGGGACAGCATTAAGGGCAATAAAAAGCAGCTCCTCCAAAAATGGAAAACATCTTCCTCTGATGTGACCAAGGCTCCAGGTCTGACTCTTACACTTCACTTTGTACCAACAACCCCATCAGCTGAGGACTATTCAGCAGGCCCCCCCACCTTGGAAAACAATTATATTTTTTTTCTTTTTCTTTAACTTCTACAATCCTGCTCATATTAGGCTTCCTAAACTTTATACATAGATGAAAATAATTTAGGAACATAAGAACGGCAACTGAAGATCACAGCAGTAGAAATATCCCTAATTTCCTTGGGATGCAATCTGGAATGTTTTAAAGTAATCTGAAATAATTTTAGAGAAAGAAGTAAAGTGTTCCTTTCTGGTCATGATTTCTATAGCAACACATCTATGAAAAAGCAAGACCCCTCCCCCCAGAAAAAGCAGGACTTTATTTAGTAATAAAGAAAAAAATATCTTTCAAACCTTACGGAACAAATTTTGATCTCAAGCAGATGGGTATAAATGTTCATGCATTGTGACCAAGATCATTATTTAGCCCCATTACAGCTACAAATCACCGTAACTGTTGTTAGAGAACTCTCAAAGAAATGTAAGAAAGGTTTTGCTCACAGCAATATGTACTGAATGCCCTTTTATCAGGTTGCACAAGGGAGGCAAGGGATGGAGAATATTTGGCATAGAAACAAGACAAAAAAGCTTCCATCCATTTTTCCAAAAGCTCTTCTGAATCCAACTGCCTTAATCCAAGTTGAAAAGGAAGCACAGTTCTGGTACGTCACACCCTACAATAACAAGCTGCAGTTTCTGTATTTAACCTGTCTACGTGACTCAAGCCAATTGTTTCCTCTGCAGTGTATGGGATGACTTCAGGGTTGCCTATTATGAGCTGTGGTGAAAAGAAGCCAATATTCAATTCCTATTTTGTCCTTCTTAACTAAATATTTCACTCAAGAATGCCTTTTCCTTCTAAAAATTAAATTCATTCCAGTTTTTGCTCATTCTCCATTTCAGCAGTCATGCCACTGTTCGTGTTCTCTCATCCTGTTCCACCTCCACTCAACGCATGCCTTCACTTCATATTTCACTAAAAAACAATTTGCAAGGTATCTTTGCTCCTCATCTGCTTCCAAAATTAGCAAGAGAACACAGCAGAGGAGCAGATTCTAACCTTGTAGATAAAAATACCTGAGGAAATCTATAGCAGAATTCTGAAAAGAACCAAGAGTTTTCTGAACTACAGTTTTAGGCTCAGAGATACTCATTCTTCCTATTCAAAATGCAATTACATTACTAGGAAATGACAGAAAGGAAAGAAAACAGGTGTGTAATTGTCCTTTTTGCCTTTGAAATTTCTTCCTTTCAACTGTATTCTGTATATGTGCAAGAGTGAGAGTACATACAGTCCAATTTATTCAGAATGCCTCTCAAATACAGCAGCTGTATTAAACTAACAACCTATGTGGTGATGGTGTCAAAATTCTACATTATATAAGCACTCCTTACTGATACTTCAGTGTCTAACCAAATACTGCAGAGCAGCTCTTTTAACACTTTGCTTAAGATGCATTTGCCACTGCTAGATCTTCTTTGGCAGCAAAATCTTGGCTGAGATACAACTCAGAAACACTGTACAATTCATTCTGCTGCCATCCATCTCACAAAAGAAAGCAGTAGAACTTAGTGAGTCATGTTAACAGACATAAGTACATAGAAGCAAATGTTATTCCTGGTGGGAAACATTAACTATGTGAGTCAGTTTCACATATTTCATCTACTTTCTTCTGAAAAGCAAGATCTACTTTGGCAGGCATACAATGTGATTTATTTGGATTCCTAAGGAATGGTATTTACAGATTAATTAAAGTGCTCAGAGACATCTTTCACATCTTGAAAAAAAGACTCCCCCTTCTGCTCTACAAATATATTCTCTTAATATCACAGTGGAATGTACTTTCACAAATATTTTCAGTTAATTTAGTACTTATGGTCTGCAAGTTTCCAGTTGTAAGAAAAAACTGATACTCCTAAATTCAGTGAAGAACTGGCCAATTATGGCCTTTTTTGCAGCTGCTAAATACATTGTATAAAAAAAAGGGGAAAAAAGTTACAGTGCATTTCTTTCTAGTCTTAATCTTTCATTTAAGCAACAGCTAAAGGGTTCGAACTTAAATGCAAGACAGAAGACCTGAGACTGAAAAAAAAAAACTGCAACACCTCTTGAATGGTAAGATAGCAGGCATGCAATTATCTTTGCTTTCAGGACATGATGAGCAGCAGAAAATGCTTGCTTACCTTTGCTTACCATCACAGCATGACCCTCCTGACTTTTCACACAATCACAATTATAAGTTTGCCTCCAACAGTTTTCTTTTTTTATACAATTACCAATAAATTTTTAACAATCTTTTCCAAAGGAAGTCTTGTACCAGGACTTGTAATTTAATGCTAAAACAAGACAGGTGCAGCAAAAAAGGTCAGAGAGAAAGAAGCTCACACTTCAACAGCACTGAAGTTAAGCAGCTGTTACTCAAAAAGAAGTAAGGACACGGGAAACACAGAAATAAAAGGAGAAAAGATTAAAATGATTTCACAGCCCATTTAAAATCATTCACCTTTTAACATGAAGACTAGAACCACATATGTTTAGTTCCCATCACATATGAGAAACTACCCTCATCTGTAGCTTGAAGAGTTTGCATTCAACAGCTACATTCCTTTACTATTCCAACAGGATTCATTAGACTCCAGGTTCAAGTGCCAAGAAATAATCACAAGCTCTCAGATTTTAATTACATTAACGAATTGATATGAATCTCCACAGAAATGCCAAATTAACTCCACAAGGAACAAAACAAACAAAAAGCCCACATTCTTTTTTAAATACTAGATGGGCCTACAGCTTTAAATTATGACACACAAATCTTTCAGACTGCAGTCACTTCTTGAGATCACTCTCAAGTCCTATTACTCAAGCCATAAAATGGTAAGTGGGCTGTAAAAAGGTACACTTCTGTTCATTAGTCTAAATACCAACAGCAGATTCCTTCATCATGCACTAGGTTATATGGAAAAGTCCTGTCATTCCCTCAGCTCAAAATTAAGGCTCACCGTAAGAAGACCATGGGGAAAAGGCATGTACTGCTTTTTGTTTTAATGCATATTTTTACCAGTGAATTTCAAGTCCACTGCAGAAGGTACAATATATTACCTTCAAATCAGCAACTACTGTTCTCTTCCTAATGCTATTTCCATTAACATTCCTGTAGACAGTGTAATAGCAACTCCTTTCCTAAATCAAGATTCCCAAAGTGTACTGAAGTTTACAGCAGTGGCAATAAATACTCTTTACTACACCAGCTGAAGTTAAAGACTTCTGCAAATGCTTATCCATGAGAACTACTTAATGTCAACTGGACATTATAGCAAGGTATGGGAATTTGGAGTAGTGCAGTCTCAGAGGACCATTAATCACTGTTTAGCATGATCCTTTGGAAAAAAAAAAAAAAAGCAAGAAATTACAGCTTGCCTTGGACAAATGTAGCAAGGGAAAAAATGGCAATTATCTTCAGCTAAGAATGTTAGACAGAAGCAAGAAAAAATCCAAAATTCTTGGACTATCATTTAGTGATATGCTTTTGGCACAGCATAGAAGAAGAAACAAATCCTTTCCAAAATGGACACAACAAGGTGCAATTAGCTTTCACAAATTACAGAATTTGACAATTTTAGCTACCCAGTCCTGTCTTTTAGCATTGCGTGGACATTTTACAGTCTCAATCATACAGTTGGCCACTTACCACATTTAATCTGAAGTTCTCCTAAGCAGCCATAAGCATCCATGAGTTTTTCATATTGTCCTTTAATTGCATCCTTTTCTTCTGGAGCTGAGAAACAAAACAAAAGGCAGCAAACCTTAGTTTTCCAGTCTTTATAATATTTTCCACTATCATCTACACCAGTGCTTCCCACTTGATTTCACTCAGTCAACAAAACAACAATGCAAAGGTAGGGCTAAAATGTGGTAAGAACACAGTGATAAAAAAAAGGATTTGGACCAAAATGCATAGCATCTGCACACACCACCTTAGAAGAAAAGAAGGGCACTCACCACCTTTCCAAATAACATGATCATTTGTAATGTTCTACTCTCTCTTATAAATGCGACATCAGTTTCAGAGTAAGTGAAATACAGGCACATGCAAACATTACACCATTCTAAAATGAGAACAAAAATACCATTTTTTCTGGCCATAAGCTAAAATACAATATATATTTTCTTAATGTACAAAAGGAGACAGTTTCTGCTTTCAGATTTCAGACAGAATTGCAATCTTTTTTTGCAAGACAACATAACAGTGCAGGCACAACAGCAGATACTGACTTCAGGATGAAATAAACATATTTTACTGAAGTAAGAACTAGCTTATTAAAAATAAATGAACAATGGGTGAGATGCTGATTTCAGTTAGATTCATGTATTTCTGCAACCACTGACTTAAAGTGGGCACGAACGGAATATTTAGATAGTAAGCCAGAACATGACTCAAATTTACCACTGATTACGTTAAAGTAAAACTGAAATACTTGCTGAATTGCCAAGTCTGCATTTTGTACATATTTCCCAATGAGGAATAAGCTTAGTCTCATGAACAAGGAAAAGAAGCTGTGACCCTCAAATGTCCATTTACTTTTTGGACCACAGACAGCAGTGTGGTGCTTTTAGAGGTTAGCTACTACTTTACAATCTTATGCTTCTAATAAACTTCAGCAGTTAAAAAATATCTATAAATGTCTGGGCACATAAAGGAAACTGAACTGCCTGCAATGGATGACAGAAAAGAAAAGAAAGAAACAGACTTCTCTTTATAAACCTCGAAGTCAAGTAGCTCAGTGAGAAGCATGGAAAACAACCCACATACGACTGACATTTGAATGGAAAAGAAAGGGCAATTCCACTCCCAAAATTCCTTACCAGAGACAACCTCCAACAGAAATCAAGATATATTTGTCTCAATTTTTGCATCCATAACAAATCAGGAAGACTTGCTAATTTATTTTATTTTTGCTATCAGGCTCACAACTTATCTGTTTTCCTTTCCTAGAAAAACAGAATCAGGAGAAACTAGTAAAATTTTGATGCCACACACCAATTAAACAAAACATAAGCAACAGAAAAAGGACAAAGAGATTTTTAACGAGTAAGGTAAATCACTGGACAATAACAATTTAAATACTTGGTGACAACACCAAGTCTCTTAAGAGACTCATGAAGGTCAGTTCTCTAGCACTTCAAAAAAACGTCAGCAGAAATGGTTTAGATAGATTGCAAGAATGTTTTATTTTTTAAAAAAGATTCCCTTACATATTAAAAAATTTCCCTTCCTTACATATTAAAAAAAAAAGGAAAAAAAAAAAACAAACAACAAAAAAAACGCCTGAAAGCGTTTAAAAGACATCTTGAAAGCACAGCGATACTCTTCAATGGGCTGGAAAGTTGGCTGTTTAAGTGTCTGGTATGAGCATGATCCAAAAGAATGGAATTCTTTCCAGTGTAGAAATAAGCAACACAAAACTCATGACACTAACAGCAAATAGGAGCTGACACTGGCAGGTATTGAAGCAACCAAGGTCTCCCAGGTCAAGTCAGAAGCATCACAGACACATCAGCTCCTGGTATGGGACACTTCCAAACACACAAATAGCTGCGTTTTGCAACTAGTGCAACAAAAATAAATCCTTGTTCTGGTCAGGCCATTTGACAGAACATTTATCTGCAGAGTCAGGGCCCATCAGTCAGGGCATCAGCATGAGCAGAGCTACCTGGAAGGGAGAAGCAGCCTTTGAACACAAAGCTCCAGATTCTGGGCTGCACTGACACTTTTTTTGGCTGGCTAACAACTTGCCCATAACTTCTACCACTTGGCAGATTCTGTTATTTAATCTAGGGTATCCATTTTGTTCTGTGAAGTAATTTGGTCTGGGAAATCAAAAAAGTAACAAGGTGATCTGTTCTTGACACTTCCATGCATTCTCTAAAGATATAGTATGCTCTAAAACTTCACCTGTGGATAGTCTGAGATGGAAGGAAGGTGTCAGACACAGCTACACCTGGGGTTGATGTAAACACAGAGGCCTGAACATTTTAGTGCATGGAGACCAAATTTGTGTGGGGAAAATCCATCAATCAATGCTATAGATGCAGATGGAATTTGAAGACTCTCATCCCATTATACTCCTTAGTGTTGCACAAACTCCTGAGATGCACTGTGACCACTGCCATTTTGCATGGGCCAGGGGCATGAGGCAGCAGCTCCCACATGCTGCATCCCCTCTGTAAGGGTCCTCATGACCAGAAGGATGACTCCTTCATCCCTCACAGCCTCCAGCCACCACAGTGCTGTCTCATTCCATGTCCTACCACTGTGCAGGAGGTAATACAGGAGAGATTCCTCCAGCACTGGCAAGTCCCAGCTAGACTGTAAGAAAGCTCAGCGGGTTATTTTATGTTTTTAATGAGTGAGGGATAATGAGGAGGAGTCCCCAAATACACTATAAAAAGCAATACATAAAAAGGATGACTGAAGTGTGACTTCACACTTTTTGACATTATTGAACTGGGCTTGAGCCAAGTTCATATCTTTACAAATCTTAAAAAATTCTTATTGAAATCTCAAATAACTGTCATTAAAAGCTGGTCTGAAATGTCTGGACTACTCACAAACAGAGCTTGGACACAAGAACCATAATCAGAAAGTAAGTGCCTAGACAGAAAACAAATCCAGCTGATAGGCTACTGCCTTTGCTCAATGAAGAGAGTTATGGGGAAAGTTACTGCAAAACTCTAAAGGATTGTTGATGAGTAGGGAAAGCATAAACCACATCTGGCAAGTTTCAGCAACACTGAAAATACTTCTAGCAATAACATTTGATAGCTGGATGCCCAAAGATGCAGCATTTCTCTAACTGGTAAAATGAAAATTATTTCCCTAATAAACTGTTAAACGTTCCAAAGGAAAGGGTTTTATTCTGCAACAGCTTTCACAAAAACTGTGAAGTGCAGAGGCAGTAAGAGTGGTCTGCTTGAAAATCTAGGATGAGAATTTTAAGTTTAACATGTAAACCTCTGTTTTTTCTAAGCCAGAGAGCTTGATAGACACACACATAGCTAATGCACACTACTGCTACAGAAGTTGATGAAACTCACAAAAATAGTTTCTACCTAGAGAGCAAGTTGAGTTTGCAAATACACAGTGCATTTGTACTAGCTATATGTACTCAAGAGTACACAGTGATTACCAAACTCCAGTAAAGCTTTCCACTAATATTTTTAGTAATCTTTCCTTTCACAAACCATATAATTGAGTATCTACCTCTCTGGCATAATTACCACAATTGTGTTGTCTTTAGCTTTACACACTTGCACACTGTCTGCATTTCTCAAGCACTTTTAATATCAATTACGTAAAAGCTCCTGGTGTAAATTATATATAAGGTTCACATGCTAGATCAAAATTTTAACCCTTGCGAAACAAGAGGTACACAATAATTCAATGAAACTAAGCTCGGATCAACTCCACTAAAAGTGATCTTTTTCCATGCATAAAATATTTCAGAACTAAAGAAAAACACTACAAAAAGACCTGTAGCTACATATACCACGTGGCCTATCCAAGAGTGACTTCCTGCTTGTAAAAGCTGCAAATTCAATTTAGTGTCTAACAGGAACTGGCCAGACATATGTAGCTTCCTTTAGTTAACCCTGCCTTTGGGTGGATCTCCCAAACTTAGCAAGAACTAACCAGTCTCTGAAACATACAGTGCCCAAAAAAGTCAGTGCCCACCACGTGGGCAGAAAGGTACTCCTAGTTCCAAATCCAATATTCAAGACCTCTTGAAGAAAACAGTCTCGGACTAGGCTACAGACTCTGTCTCTCCCCCTTGTAAAACCTGATTCTGGAAATAATCACACCTGCTTAGCTGGGGGTACCACTGTACACATATACTCTGAAGCATTTCCAAGTCCTTTTAGACAGGTTTGATGTGATGAGATCTCAGTAGCTTGTCTCCTTTATTTGTGTCTTTTAGCATTTTGGGGAAAGAAGTGTGAATTTTCCACAGAAAGAACAAACCTACAAGCAAACAAATTCCATACACAAATTCAAAAACATGTAATAAATATACATCACTGTCAGCATCTTACCTAGTAATACAAATGATCTCTGGTATAAGAGTTCAGACAATTAACATGCCTCCTGTTTCCTGTCATCCTCAGAAAGGCCTAAAGCACTCTTGCATTTTCATTTATTTTTGTTATCTTTCATCAATAACATCTCCCTGTTCACATTCAACCTGAGCTACACAGGCATTATGCAAGTCATACTGTACTCTGAGAAACCATATAGGTCAAGCAATACACAGTTGGGAAGAGGTCTGTGGTCATGGTTACAGTTCAGAGTGGATATTCAAACATTTAAGCAATATATTTACACATTTTCTAGAAAGTGGTATTTCTGACTGAAAACACAATAAATGAAACTACCAGGTTTCTATTGGCCCGTGCTGTGGTCTGCAGGCAATCAAGAACATAAAGATAAAAAAGAAATCCCTAAGTCATTGTACTGGATTTCATCATTATCTTTGTGGTTCCTGTCCTGTCACTGTGAGGGTGATGAGACACTGAAAGAGGATGCCAAGAGGAGCTGTGGATGCCCCATCCCTAAAAGTATTCAAGGCCAGGTTGGATGGGGCTTGGAGCAACCTGGTCTAGTAGGAGGTGTCCCACGCAGGGGGGTTGGAACTAGATGATATTTAGGGTTCCTTCCAGCCCAAACTATTCTATGCTTTATTACATATATTAGACATAAACTTGTAGTCACTACAGACAAACAACTAAGAACACCTCACAACAACTAACATTTCCCTAGCATTGATAACTAGATTTGTAAGCTACACTCTACACTCTACCTTCCCTCTTCTGTGTATTCAGTTTCCCTTTGAATAACAGTAAAATAATTGTAAAACACATCTTCCTATAATCCATAGCTGTGAATTTCAGCCCAAGAAACCATAGTTTGCAAGTGTCTATTGCCAATGTAACAAAAAAACCAAGCAAGGCTTCTGCTACACAGATTACTGTCACTACATGTTTTGTAGGGATCCACAAATGGAATTTTTTTAATAACACTAAACTAGAGAAACTGTCAATAAAAATCATAACCAGATTATTTAAGATTTTTTAAATGCAAACAAGAAGTTTTAAAAAAATAGAGTAGGGAGATTAGCTGTATAAATATCCTGGTGTAAGAGTAAAAATGAGTCATACTGCTAGGCTCAATGTTTTGGATAGTCTGCCGTGCTTAGAAATACATCTGTGATACACTTACACAAGTATTGGTGTTTGATTTCCGTACTGTACTCAGTGGTATACCTATCCACCTAAATACAAAACTGAATTGTGAAGAGTGACTGTTCATACAGCACAGAAATTGCATTCTGTATACAAAAGATAGGTAGGTAAATAATTGCCACTTCCTGGTTTTGCATCCCTCCCTCTGCAAGGTTATGTCCTGATTTCACCCTAATGCATCAGGGAACCACACACGTAACTGCAGCTGAAGCTGCAGAGGAGGCACAGATCTGCTCTGCAGAGTGCACACACCCCTTAACCCTACATAAGTTTGTTCCTAGTGAATGCCTCCTTCCCAAACCTGTAGGTATAAGTCTGGAGGAAAACCTTCAGCCATATTTGCAAAAACCCACACTGTATCAGCTTTGAATTTCAATTTTTTGAAAACAGCATGGTCATTTAAGATCCCCCGTAACAGATGTTGTAACAGCCTTCATAAAAGCAATTGCAGAATCAGTGCTTACGCAAAAAAAAAAAAAAAGAATTCTGTGTAACCTTCGGCTCTGCCCTTGCAAAAACATATTTTTACACACTCTGCTCAACAGCAGAGCACTCCTGTTGACATCGTTTTACTGAGACTACCTGTTATAATAAAGTTAAATAACTATATTTTCAGCATCATAGCCTTAGTTTAGTTCAGTGACTGCCCTGACAGCAATTCAGGACTGACCTACACCATTCTCCTTCACCTGTAAAGCTTTAAAACTGCAATGCACTGAAAGTGGGAAAAGCATTTTTATCTATGCTCCCTTTTGTATAAACAAGAGCTTCTAAATCAATGACAATTTCTCTTGATCCTTCATTACTCTAAATTTCTTCCAGATAACCTAATTATTGATGTTCTCCTTCAGAGAATGCCTGGAAGAATTGTTTCAGGCTGTCACCCATCCTTCTGGAGATGACTGAAGCTTCAAGGCTGAAAAGCCTCTGGCAAAACATGCTGTTAAATTGAAAACAGGGACTTTTACCCTCCACCCTATAGTGACATCATGAGAAGAAGAAGAAAAACTCTCATCTTCAAAAATACTATTTAATTTATGGTAAAACAGAGAGCTTTCTGTTTATATTACATTGCTGTGAGATTAATGGGCTTGAGGTTATGTAGGTAGGTTCCCTGCTGTGATTATGGATTCCTTGATTTTTTTTTTCAAAAGTTTCTTAGGTCAGGTTTCTATTACAGCCCAAGTGTGCTCATTTTATAAACTGCAGATCCCCACTACTGGTATCAAATGTGCAAATATTTTTCAAGTTAAAAAGTATTAAATCCCTACATATAATAAGGAAATTCTGAAATATAACCAATTTACGACTAAAATTGTTATCAGAATTTTTATAACATACTGAGAGAGGAAAAAGTCCCCCATTCACAAGACATTATCATATTTTTGGCTTACATACTTGAAAGGGTTTATTTTAATTATGCGTTTACCAGAGGTTTATGGCCTGTATAGACAATGTATTTAATCAAGTGTGTGGTTTTTTAGATTGCTTTTGTGTATCATCACTTTTTCTAAATTGATTCTCACTCCCTTCTCACACTATACTAAATTCAACATTCAAGTTTCTTATAGTACAGAAGTACGACAGAATCAATTAAACTTTAAAAAAAATGCAATGTCCTGCCTGTTCAAGGGTATAGACACCTGGTAATTATGGAAAAGAATAATAAACAATGACCAAAATTTTATCTCGGGCCTCCATTGTCCATCCCTGACTATTCCTCTCGACGGTTCTATTGACATGAGGCTGCTGTGGCAAAACGGCATGAACTGTTGTACCACTTCAGTGCTCCAGATAAGTGTGTCTGTTTTTATCTAATGTAGAAGTTTGCACAAGACACAGTTGCATAACTCCTCCTCACCACAGGCATGCAAATTTAAAAAAAAAAAAATTATTTAAGAAATGGAAAAGTAAAAGGCAAAATTAACAAAATCTGAGTGGCAGTACATCTTAAGCCACATATTACAAAGTGTTAGCCTTGCACTGAAGTGTTCTCTTGTTAGTAACAACCTAAAGGCAAGTCAAACAAAACAAAATTAAAGTTGCTTCTGTTACCATCATGGCTGTGGAGCTTCCTCCTCACAATTCTTGTAAATTTACTACCACAATACCTAATGCTTGTCTTCCCTCCTTTTCTGGTCCTTCACTGCATAAACAGAAGAAACTGACTAAACAGGCTCAACTGGATAAACTAGGTTTTCCTACAATGTGGGAGCCAACCCAGGAAGGAAAAGAAAAACTAAATGAAGTAAAATGACAAAAGATATTAACATGGAGTGGGCTGGATGCCAATGCCTGCATAATTACAGTTATCTCAAGAGGTGACATTGGACTTGCAAAAGGCACAGCAAACAGGCTTTTACAGAAGCCACCATGGAGATCACTACATCAAAATTTTTCTTAAGGCACATTTTACAAGAGGCTAAATAAATTCTCCAATAATTTTTAGCTAGAGCAATTCAAATGGGAGATTGTAACACCAAGGCAGAAAAATCTATTGTAAATTGATGATTCCCTTTATTAGGGAGATCTCAATTAATCTTTCCAACTATTTGTCCTACAAATTGGCTTGGAATCACTACACAAATGCTGGTCTGTCAATCCCATTAATTGACATTGGCTTTAGGCAGTGGAGCTTCTTTAGATTTGTATCAGCATAACGACATACTGATAGTTCAGTGGGATCAAAACCCATTGATACAAAGGAAGAGTTTTAACGCAAAAGGTTATTGAATCAGAGAAAGTGAGTAAAACGCTGCTCAGTACTTTGTCAGTTGATTGAAAACAAACACAAAAATCCTAGAAAAATGTAACACATTAATGGGCACGAGTACCAATTAATTTAGCGAGAAACTGAACCCCCAAAATAACACACAAAATTCCATCAAAATTTAAAAAAGAATCCTACATTAAAAAATAATCCCACAGTGTGGCAATAAGAGATCTGTATCACAACAGGTGAATTTTTTCCGCTATAAGAACCTATAAATTCTTGTGAAACCAGCTGCCACCTGTAGACCTGCTTGGCTTACTTCGTTCATAAAATCTCCAATAGCTGAAAATTAGGCATTTTAATGTGGATGTCTTGCAACCATACATCATGGAAGATTCAGCTCAGTGGACCCAGATCCTGAGCTGACGTGGCTGTAGAAGCCACAACACACATACAGTTCTTAACAGCAGAAATGACAGAGAAGTCTTTCTCTTTTCCTTTGATCTGCTTGAATTCAGACTCTGGTAACACTGTGGCACAATCGCAGGAACAGGTATTACACACAGCACAATTCAAGAGCACAGCACAGTGTTACTCTGCATCTTGAATTATAGGTTACCTCATTTTTGTGTGTCTGCCTCAACATTGGCATTGGATTAACTTCATAGGAGGAAAGCATCAAAACACAAGACAAGACAATCCTGAGCACGTTTGCAACTTCTACAGCCTCAGGTGAGACTCGAGCTCCTCCAGTAAGAGCCTGACACTCAGATACCACACACAGTACAAACCACAAGGGCAGGTAGTGCACCACAGCAAGAATCCAAGTTTTCTTTATGGGACACAAATCCTAAGTAGTCTCTGCTGTGAACTGGACACCTACACTGGTGGTTAACACTCTATCTAGTTGAATAGAAATTCTGAAGAGGCAGCGGGCCCCTTGCCTTTAGCTGGACCCTTTTCTGAAGTCACCAAGGGTCATCCAAATATGTAGAGTACAAGGCTTGCACAAGTAAAGGTGCCCTGTACAGACTCAGGTAGGTGTCCTCTCCAGCTTCTTCCACCCCGGCTGCTGGTGAGGAAGGTAAATGCATCTTGAGCAGGGAAAGAGCCAGTCAGACATGGGTCAGGCTGGGGTCACACAGAGAGGAGATGCTGCCCAGCCCTTCTTGCATGGCAGAGCGCCTGAAGTCGCCCCAAACCAGCAGCAAGTTAGCAGGTCTGGAGGGCCATGGTGGTTTAAAGGGAAGGGAGCTCCCTATGGTCAGTATCGCGCTGGGCCCAGGTCAGCTCTCTTCCATTCCCTCTCGCCACACCGCAGGTAAAAGCGCTCCAAACCTCTCGGCCATCGCGCCCCGGCACCTTTCGCCGGCACCACACGAGTCCCGCGGGCACCAGGAGCGTCCCCACAGACACGCCACGTCCCCACGCCACAGCCTCCCCCACATGCAGCGGGCGGGAAGCCGCCCGGCCCAACCCGGCCCGGCCCAGCCCGCCGCGGGCACTTACTGAGCGCCGCCACGGTGCCGGCCTCCAGCAACAGGCAGTCCCGCCGAGTGCGCGCCTCCAGCAGGGCGCTGGGCCCCGGCTCCTGCTTCCAGAGCAGCCGCAGCCCTTTGCTCAGAGCCATGGGAGCCGCCGGTCGCAAGGAGGGAAGAGCGGGGAGGTGTCGGCGAAGGGGAGCCGAGAGCCCTGGCGCCGGTGGCGAAGGAGCCCCCGGGGGGGGGGGGATCACCAGTAGCCCTTCGTCCCGGCGGGATCGCCGGTCCTGGCAGACCGCTTCTTCCCCAGAGACGAAGACGCACAGGGCAGCGGGCAAGGAGGACGGGGCTGCGTACCCTTCCCGGGAGCCGGTTACCTCAGCAGGCCTCCAAGTGCCTGTGAGGGCCCGTCCAGTAGTGGCGGGAGGGGAGAGTTTGAGGTTGCCGCTTCTCCTCTGCCCTGCGGCTCCGCAGCACGGCTCCTGCCTCTTCCTCGGGGAGTCCCCGGCTGCGGTCAGCGGGGCGGGATCGCCCTTCCCCTCTCAGCTTCTCTCTTCCCACCCACGGTCCCCTCTAAACTTTCCAGTTAACTTTGTCCTTCTCTCCCCGGATCCGGCTCCTCCTCCGCCTCGACAGGTACACGCCGCCGCCGGGGCGCCTCTATCCCCCCTCCCCGCGGGGGAGGAGCGACGGACACAACAGACCGACCGCTACAGCCCTGCCGCCTTGCCCCGCCTGACGGGGCGCTACGGGCCACCCGTTGGCCCGGACCGAACCGGGCCGGCAGCGGCTCGTCAGGGCCGTGGTGGGTGAGGTGAGGCTGTCCGCCAAACCCCCGGCAGCGCCCGGCGGCCCTTGCTACGCACGGCCGTCGTGGCCGCTCTGCCTGGGGCGACGAGGTCCGGCGAGAAGTAAAACGCCTTGAGGAATCCGAATTGCTTTCTGCCCCCGCTTCTGGCCGTGCAGAGGCTGCACCCCTTTCCCGCTTCCTGCGGGCAGCGGCCGCCCGGCTCCCCGACCCCGCCCTGCCGCCTGCTCGGGGCGGCCGCCGTCGGGCAGTGTGAGGGGATTCCCGCACGCAGGGTCGGGTGGTGCGGGTCTCGGCGCTGGGAGCCCCTCCGGCTTAACAGAGCTGCGGCTGTGCCTGAAAAGGGCCAGACCCGCCCCTGGTCCGTAAAACCACTCCGGTAAAAGGCGCCATGCACGTTTTAGCTTGATGAGTAATTAAAAACCATTGTTCCTTTATGTAAAGGTATTCTTTTGTTTGGGTTTTTTTTTGTTTGGTTGGTTGGTTTTGTGTTGTTTTGGTTTGGTTTTTGGTTGGTTTTTTAATTGCAGGATTCCCATCACACTTCCCTGTTACGACTGTATGTGTCAAAGCACCAGGTTTTTTCCAGAGTCCAGCCATCAGGAATGTGTTGTGCATGTAGTCTCACCTGTGCTCTACAGATGCATTCAGGTGAGAGAAAAATTGCTGTAATTTCTAGTAGAAACCAGAATCCTATTTATGCACAGGTAACTTGAGCACAGTTCTAATTTCTTAATGTGTCAGAATTATATTTTACATTCACAAGCAAAGGAAACTCTGGAATTGAGAATACCTAAGCCACCATCTGTAGTTACAGTCTCACATTAACACTGAGGTTACCAGTCATGGCTGTGCTCTGCCCGGGTGGAATACAGCAATTCCTGCCCCCATTAAACTTGATGGAAACAAACTGAAAGCAGGCACTGTTTTCCGGTCACACACATTTGTTTTATTTATTTTGTAAGTAATAGTAATTTGAAAATATTTATTTTAGTTATCTTTATGGTGCCTTCTTAAATATCATCTTGAAAGGATCTAGTAGGGAAAGTGGGATTGGTGTTTGCGTAGGTCTGTTCTGGTACAGTATATCAGGTGAGACAGAGTGCTGGATAATATAAAAGAAACTGTAGAAATTAAGTGACCAGGATGGCAAAAGTGAGAGAACACACAGGGCAAAGTTTGAATTAACCACGCTCAATTTAAAACAGAAAATGGATACCTCTCTTACAGCTCTCCTATGGGAATGGCAGACCCAGAATCCATTTTTATCTTTGTCATCTCTGACCATGACCTGTTTCCCTAGAAAAAAAGTACTTTACTTGAGATGAAATACTGAAAGTATTACTTAAGCAATCAGAGCTGCCTAAGGCACTTGTATCACATACGGTTTTGAAGTTTTCCTTGATCATGCACTTCTGTATTTAAAAATAACACCACTCTTTTTGTGTGTGCCTCTTTACTTTTGAAGAATGATTCATCATAGTCCTCTTTAAACTCCATCATGAGAGTAAACTGTCACTTGGAGGGCACTGATATGTCACTCTATTGCCCATGCTTGAAACTCATGAGTAATTTTTGTTATTAGTGCTTTTCACTGCAAATTCCAAGAACATTCAAAAACATTAAAAAAAATTAAAATTACTGATAGAGTTGTTGGGCAGAATACTAAAGGAAGGAGAAAGGAATGGTGCACCTAGGATATCAATTTTTTTAGCACCTCATATCAATATGAGGAGATGAAGGTGTGAGAGGAAAACTCAAATGAAGGTGGAAAAGTAGAAACTTTTGGCAGTGGGTATGACAAAGCACTGCTTCCATCGGTGCTTCCATCTGTTACAAACAGAACTTTTTAGAGGGTTCTAGTTACAAAACATCCACAGCATGGAAAGATTAATTTTTAAAGATGCAATGTTGTGACTACTAAAAAAAACCAAAAAACAGTAAGTCAGTGAATTGGACTTTATGACAGGCCAGTTACCTTAGAAACATAAGACTGAGAAAACAACTATGCGAAAATGGTGAAGAGGAGTGGTGAATTATGCTGTAGAATTTACAAACCTCCTTTGTACAGAATGATGTCCAAAGTAAGGGCTCAGACAGGAACTTTCTTTGATATATGAAAGGGATATGCAACTTACTTTATGGCACTCAAGATCTTTTAATCTAACCAAACTGACCAAAAGTTCAATGCGTTGAAGTCCATTTCTAAGGGAAAATAGAGACTGACATCATCTTTTAGCTGACATTTGGAGTTGAGCTGTCTTGCTCTGCAGCATTTGTGTGAGAGCTATCATGGAAACTAATTCCTTCCCATAATCATTGAAGGTGCCCCTCGGGTGAACTCATTCCCTCCTCCACAGCACCTGTTTTCACCCAGGCCATACACCCTCATTAACTCCTCAGCATTTTTTCATTTCACCCTCCTTTCTCAGCAGATTTTACCTTTAATCTTCTGCCTCGATAGTTTCATCGTATTAGTTTCTTTGCCCCTCTTCATACTTTCCACCACTGGCTCTTTATCACTCATTCTACCTCTGTGCAGTCACAGATATTTTGCATTGCTTTCTGAATGTTCCCATAGCTGGATAGTGGGCACTGATCTTCCTCTGTCTCTGCTGCCTTCAGCTGAGAGAAGCAACACCTCGCTGGGCTATGTCTTCCACTATGCAAGCACAGAAGAGTAGCAGTGTTTTGGGGGAGTGGAGTATCTCCTGCCAGCAGTAGTGCTCCTTTGCTTTCCTTTTCTTCTTCCAACTCCTTTTCTGGCTCCTGTCTCTAGAGGAGGAATGAGATCCTTCTTGCTCCCTATCAGAAGGGGAGAAGTAAACCATAAGTCTCATGTTTGTCAACTTCAGAACTATGTGAAATGCAGTTCAAACAAAACTGCAGCACTGCTATGTTAGAGGGCCAGCCTCCATGGTAGGAGGATACAGCCTTCAGCTACTAAATCAAGTTTAGTTCCTGTTAGATTACCTGTGGCATAAAATGTGTTCAAGATAATGTCCACTCTAAATTTATACAGATTTTAAAGCACAGTTCTTCTGCTGTCATTAGAAATTCAGCTATCTCAGCTGCAGAAATTACTTCAATATAATTCTGGACACCTCTATTATCTTCCAAGTCATTATTCAGTTTGGTTCACATATCCAGTCCCTTCCCCTTACTAGCCCCTTGTTTACCTCTGAAGCATAGTGTGCAGTATAATGACTCCAGCTTCCAGCTCTCCACAGAAATGGATGTTTACAGGGTTTAAATAACAGCCTTAATTAAGAAGAGTCCAGCATGCTGGCATTGTATGTTTGTCTGGAGACCCATCAGAAGAGAACAAGAAGGGGTGTTACAAAACAGAGTTTAGTAGAACTGGGGAGAGAAGGATGCCTTGGGCCTAGCTGTCTGCTAGCTCTCAGTAGAGCAATGTGAACCTCATATCCTTGCTTTGGGACTTAGAATCATAGTAGGTTTCATTACTTGTCCATCTTTATGTGCTGTTGAGTGGTCTTTGCAATTTGGGAATTCTGTGCAAAAAGCTTAGGTGATAGATAGAAGAAAAAAGCAAACAAATATCTCTCTGCCCCCATGCTACTGGAAGCAATGGTAATTTTTTTTTTTCCTTTAAAGCTCTGAGGCTAAATATAAAACATTACTTGTTATGGTATTTCCTGGAGATTTCTGGCCACTTGCACACAGCCTCAGTGGTCACAAATTGCTCAGGAAATGTGTGTGCCCACAAGGTCATTGAAAAAGAGTTTGGGTTTTGCCTTTTATGAGAAACTTTTGACTTCAGCAAGTTAAGAAGAAATAGGGGAAATACCTCAGCGCAGTTTTTCCGGCATACGACGTTCAAAACAACTAGTAACAGCTGGTAATATGCAAAATCTGTAATTGTTTTCACATTTTTCTAGTTAGCATTAGAATAACTTTTATTTAAAGATTATTTTTCCACAGAGATGCATTTCCAACACTTGAAGGCTAAAGTGCTCAAAATGTTGCTCTGAAAGTAGCTGTGGGTTTTTAATGTCACCCCTTTCATCTTCAGTGAAACTGAGAGAAGAGCTATTCTAGTTGGTTACATTTGTCTTGAGTGTAAAAAACTTTGTGCGCCAAAGACATCTGGTACTTTGTTACAGAGACAGTATGATGTACTTTGAGCTAGGTCACTGCCTCTCAACAAAGTCAACAACATTTCCTTAAAAATAACTCTGAAGTGTGAGAAGTCCAAGTGATGAATGAGTATGCTTTATTTGTATGTTTAGAGTTTGACAACATTTGACCTCCCTATGACTGTAAGTGATGCAGATACATCTTCTGTACTTGAGCCAGTGACAATATTTTCTACTTTCAGCTCCTGTTTACAGCCCTTCCTGACAAGCTCTCCTTCTTCCCCAAGGGTCTGTGATCCTTGCAGCAGGAAAAAGAAACTTTTAATATTAATGCTTCTGCATTGGTATTATACTTTAAGCAGTTACTTGGAAGGGAGAGGGGTGGGTTCAGTTCAGAAGAACACTAAAACTTCAAGTATATAAGTAGCCTAAATCTCACAGCTCTTTGCTGAGGTGAGAGTTCTCAGGTGAATATACAGTGCAGGTTCGACTGAAGTCTGACTGAAGGCAGTCAGACTGGAAGCCAACTGGGTCTAGGTTCTGAGTGAGTCAGGGCCTATCTGGCTGCAGGCTGTGGCCCCAGATTGGCAGAAGACTGGGCTGTGAATTCATGCTCTGAAAATGTACCAGAAGTGGCTGAGAAATGCTCTGGTGGAGTGCCAACTGTTTTATAAATGCTGCTAATGAAAAATTGCATTAAAAATGTTGTTGTGAGCTCAGTGGAAATTCTCTCTTCCTCTTCCACTTAGGTTTTAACTGTGCATATGCTATATGAAAGAGACCCTATCTAGAGAGGCAGACTGACTGCATTCACAGGTAGGTACTAGACTTTTCTTATTTAGAGATTATTTTCAGTAGCAGCAGCTGTTTTAAAGCTTAACATTCTTCATCCCAAAACTATGTACAGAAGAGCAGCAGTAGACAGACGGTGTTTATTTAGGCAGTAATAGTGACTAGACAAGCAGATTAAATTTTTATTCTCTCATCTAAACCGACAAGCTTATGGCTACTTGTAGGTATTCCTCTCTCATGTTCAAAGGACTAGGGAAACCACAGTTTTTCAGTGCTTCTTGCCTAATTATCAGAAACTCTTGACAGGAAAACAAAAATGCTAATAGAACAAGAAGTTCAAATTTGAAGTGAACTGCTTAATGATTTTACCCCTCTGTTCCTGTGAGACCCCCATGTGGAGTACTGTGTCCAGTTCTGGAGTCCCCAGTGTAAGAAGGATGTAGAGCTCCTTAGTGTGCCCAAAGGAGAGCCACAAAAATCATCAGCAGGCTGGAGCACCTCCCCTAGGAAGCCAGGCTGAGAAAGTTGGAGTTCAGCCTAGAGAAGAGGCTCTGAGGTGACCTTATTAGCACCTTTCCAATATCTGAAGGGGGCCTACAAGAAAGATGGAGCAGGGCTTTTTACATGGGTGTGTAAGCAAGAGGACAAGGGGCAATGGTTTAAAACTTGAAGAGGGGAGATTTAGATTAGGCATTAGGAAAAAATTCTTTCCTGTGGGGGTGATGAGACCCTGGAACAGGTTGCCCATGGAAGTTGTGGCTGCCCCATCCCTTGCAGTGTTCAAGGCCAGGTTGGATGGGGCACTGAGGAACCTGGTCCAGTGTGAGGTGTCCCTGCCCATGCAGGGGGGTTGGAACTGGATGATATTTAGGGTCCTTTCCAGCCTGAACCATTCTATGATATAATTCTGTGATATCTACACAGGCAGAGATGCAGCATGTAAGTTGACAGTTTTTTTCAGTGAAAGCAGTGGTTCATGATTGCACCATATTAGGGTTTTCATGAGGTGAAAGAAGACTTCCTCTTATCTATTATTCAGTTATGAAGAAAACACCAGAAACAGGCAACAATGTGGCATTTCTTTAGTATATAGTGGCTAACATTTCCACAGACAGGAAGAGTGCCTGCAAAAGTCATTCCTAATTTAATTCTTAAATAAGAAGAATTGGACTATTCTTGTTGATGCTCCATATATGTAAGAAGGAAGAATAGGCTTTTCCTGTTTGTTCAGAATCTGTGACTCTCATGGTTTGTTAAGATGTTACAGCTTGCCAGAGAGAAAAAGATGAATACAAGAGTGGTTTTCATCATTTAAATGCTTTTTTGCAAATTATGAAAAATCTTGTAAAAATGGCATTGGGCAATATGTCTCAGGTGTTCTTCTCCTTCTCAGCAGCTTTACGACAAGATAGCCTAGACCAAATAGTTTGAAAAGACAGTGGATACAAACTAGTTCAAATCAGAATACCTAATGGAGTTTGTCAGTACAACACCAGTTATGAACTGGAGGAAGGTAAGGAAAAAATAACAGTAAACGAGAGCAATCTGGATAAAGGTGTCAAGCTATTTCACAGGCCCATAATTTCTGGTGAATGCAGAGTGAGTAACATATGTTTTTCTTGAAAGGAAAGGAGGATTGGAGAACAAGGTGTTACCTCTGTCTATGCAGCCATAAAGGGGGAGCTAAGAGAAGAGCAGAGTCTGTGAAAGAGTGGAACTGATCAGAAAAGAGGAATGAGGATATAATATGTCTTGAAGTTATTTGAGCAACCGTTTTGTTATGTTACATTATTCCTAATGCACTGTGTATGTGTACAAGCAAACATTGGTAGGCTTTCCTTCTGCTTGCTAGTCACTATTTGTTTTTTGTCAATTTGAGCTGTTTGTTTAGGGTGTGCCTTTCTGCTTCACTACAACAAGATTCTACATTGCTTTTATAAAAAGAATTGCCTGTACTTCTGACTCAGACCATGTCCACTATTAATGTACAAACCATTATGGGAGTTTGAGGTTAAAAATTATACATTCCCACCCCATGGTGCAGGTGGTTTAGGTTTAGGGCTGTGTCCATAGCCCTCCTGGAATCCCTGCTAGCCTGGGGATTGGTGACTGCACACATAGCAAAAATGGTCAGTCCCTAAATGTAGCTGTGGAGTGTTCCTAAAAAATTAACAGGGTGGAAAGGGGTTGAGAAACCATATTTCCCTGTAGTCTGCACTCTATTGTCAGGACATTTTCTTGCTTTTGGTACCATCCACCATTACAGGTACCCCAGTGGTACCAGTGACCTGGGCAGGCTGGTGTGCATGGGAAGGGGTGAACAAAGAGCACAGACAGACCAAAATCATCTCAGCAGCTTGGTAAAGCAGGGGTGTGGGTGGAAGCAGCACATGAGTGTGGCTGGAAAAGCTCAGAAAAGCTGTGGGTTTGGGGGGGAAGCCAGCTCCTGGGGTGTGAGAATTACAGTGCCAGGTAAAACTAACTTTGGAGTGTGACACCCGCATTCAAGTCTTCCCCTCTCTTTGAGCCATAAGCCAAAAGTAACAGCACTACTTCTGTCAGGTTCCCAGTCCACTATAATTCACCTCATGCAATGTCTGTTTGCTGGAGTTTCCATTACCTCTACTTCATTAGCACTTTGGATTCCTTTCCTTGCTGCTCTCATCACCAACTTAATTCTCCTACATTGCTATTACCCTTCCCATTTCCCTGCTTCATTCTCTGACGCTTTTTGCCCAACTGGTTTGCTGAGGGCCTGATGATGAGTTACTGCTTGGTTATCCCTGCAATTGCTCCCTGTGTCTTTTTAAAAAGATGTGTGCAATGATAGCTTTCTAGGGCTCTTCTTACAGAGCAGCCATCTTGAACAATATTCCCTGCATGTTTTGGTAGGAGTTCAGATGAATTTCCTTTTTACGCCTTCCAGAAACTTGGAATAGTTTTCATCTGGCCTTGGAGATTTATTGCAAATTACATACTGGTACAGATCTTTTCCACATGGGAACACTGATACAGAGTTCATAGAATAAGAAGGGAGGGAATAATAGAGGGAAACAGACTTTTGGCTGGGAGCTAGAAGGGCTCATTGATAGGGCTTTAAACTAGGTTTTATGGTGGGAAGGGGTTAATGATCTCATAAAATACAAAAACACAAGGCCCACTAATAGGTTAGTAACCAGGGAAGTGGCTGGGGATAGCAAGAGTGAAAACTAATTGCTTGACTCCCTCTCTGAAATGCTTATATACCAATGAGTGGAGTATGGGGGGTAAGCAGGAGGAGTTGGAGATCTGTGTTGAGTTGCATGGCTATGATGTAATCTCAGTCACTTACACATGGTGGGACAGCTCCCATGACTGGAATGTTGTCATAGATGGCTATGCACTATTTAGAAAAGACAGACTAACAAGGAGAGGCAGTGGTGTTGCTCTTCATGTGCAAGAGCAACTGGAATGTACCAAGTTCTATCCAGCAGGAGAGGTGGAAGGGGTTGAAAGCTTGTAGGTAAGAATTAAAGGACATGCAAATGGATGTGGATGTCTACTATAGACCATCAGCCCAAGAAGAAAATGTTGATGAGGCCTTCTATAGTCAGCTGGAAGTAGCCTCTAGATCACACTCCTTAGTACTTATGGGTGACTTCAGTCAACCTGGTATTTGTTGGGAAGCCCACACAGCCAGGCATATTCATTCAAAAAGGCTCTCACAGTGCATCAGTGATAACTTCCTGATGTAGGCAGAAAAGGAACCACCGAGGAGAGGTGCATTGCTGGACCTTCTATTTAACGAATAATGAAGGTCTGGTTGGGTACATTAAGGTTGGGATAGGCCTTGGTGACAGTAACCATGACGTGGTGGAGTAGTATCTTACATAGGGAAAAGAAGGGCAATAAGAGGAATTAAAAGGCTGGACTTCTACAGGGCTAATGTTGTACTTTTTAAGCATTTACTTACAGGAATCCTATGGGCTAAGACTCTGGAAGGGAGATCAAGAAAGTTTGTCAGTTTTTAAATACCACTTCCTTCAAGCTCAAGTTAGGAGTATTTCTTAAGTAAAAAAATCAAGTATAGGTGGTAAGAGACGTGCATGGATCTTCAGAAGCAAAGAGCTTCTGAAGAAAGTCTCATGGAAGAAAGAAAATTACAGCTTATGGAAGAAGGGACTGGTCACTTGGAAGAACTATAGGGATGTTGTCAGGGAATGTAGGAAGGCAACAAGAAAGGCCAAAGAGCTCTTAGAATGAAAATTGACAAAAGAAGTAAAAGGAAACAAGAAGAGCTTGTTCAAATGTATCAGTAGTAAAAAGAATAAGGAAAACGTGGGCTCACTGCTGAATGAGGTGGGAGCCCTGATAACAGAGGGTGCAGAGAAGGCAGAGTTGCTGAATATCTTCTTTGCTTCAGTCTTTACTCCTAGGATCAGCCCTTGTGAACTCCAGACCCTGGGTATGAGGGAGAAAGCCTGGAGGAGGAAAGACTCACCACAGGTCATTGAAGACTGGGTTAGAGATCAATTATGCAAATTGAATGTACACAAATCCATGGGCCCTGATAGGATGCACCCAAGAGTGTTGAGAGAGCAACACAGAGGAAAGGGACCTGTGAGTGCTAGTGAACAGAAAAATGACCATGAGCCAACAATGTGCCCTTGTGCCCATGAAGGCCAATAGCATCCTGGGGTAAATTAGAAGAGAGGCTCTCCTCATCCTTTGCTCTGCCCTGGTGAGGCTGCATCTGGAATATTGTGTCCAGTTCTGGGCCTCTCAGTTCAAGAAGGACAGAGAACTGCTTGAAGGAGTCCTGCACAGAACCACAAAGATGATTCAGGAAGTGGAACATCTCCCTTACCAGGAAAGTCTGATGAAGCTGGGGCTGTTCAGCTTAGAGGAGAATGAGAGGTGACCTCATTAGTGTTTACAAATATGTAAAGGGTGAGTGTCAGGAGGATAGAGCCAGGCTCTTCTCAGTGATGACCAATGATAGGTAATGGGAAGGGGTAATGGATTCAAGCTGGAGCATAGGAGGTTTTGTGTAAATGTAAGAAAAAGCTTTTCACTGTGAGGGTAACAGAACACTGGAACACACCCAGCAAGGCTGTGTTGTCTCCCTCTCTGGAGACATTCAAAACCCACCTGGATATGTTCCTTTGTGACCTACATGAGGTGGTCCTGCTCTGTCAGGGGGGTTGTCCTCTATGATCTGGAGGTTCCTTCCAACCCCTAACAATCTGTGATTTCTGTGAGAAAATACACATCCTGGTACAGATGTTTTACAGCAAAAGATAAAAATCCTTGTCTGTCCATCCATCCCCACACTATCTCCTGTAAGGAAGCCCATAGGAAAAAATCAGGTACATTCAGAGCAAATTCATTTACTGAAATCAGTAACTGGAGAGCTCACCTGTTCCTTGCTTTCATACTGCTCCTGTCTTTCCTAGGTCAGGGCAGACATTGTTTGCAGGCAGGAAGTCTGAAGAAACAGCGAGACACTGAAACATCAGGCAGCAGCATGCTCCTTTGGCCAGACACCCCCAGGCAGCTGTGTTTGTCCCAGGGCGCTTGACCTGCTGTGGTTTAGAAAATATGCAGTGCTTTGTTGCCACTTTACAGACTCAGCCTTTCTGGTGGTCACCCATGTAAATGACACACCCAGACTTCATGCAAATGGGACTGCATGCCCACTGACTCCACCATACCAGAAACAGGGCCAAGCTTTCACTGATCCAAACAGCTCATCCTTTCTAGGTAGTCCAGCACAGAGTTATTTTCCCAAGAGGTACATTATAGTTTAAAATGCATAAGGGCTCTGAAGTGTAGCTATTTCTGGCAGGGACCCAACAGCTAACAAAATTAACCATTGCCCCTTCTCTCATTGCTTCTGACCTTAGGGCAAATCTTTTCTCCAGAAGCCCTGAAAAGGAATTGGAAAACTTTAAGGACACCTCTATTAATTTTTTAATTTTTTTTTCCTTTTCCTTCCAAACTCAGACTGTGCCTTTCCAAACTCTTCAGAAAATGCTGTGCCACTGCCCCAGCAAAGCCTCCTCTGAGCTGGCCAATGACAAACGCTATCACCCCTTTATCAGGTCTGTAAGATTGTCAAAGCATCCTGGTTACTAACCCACTTGGCAGACTAGTTTTCTCAATTAAACACTTTTCTTTGCAGACTTGTCAATCCACTAGGACTGTCTCAGCAATCTGAACTAGCACAATTGCTGCACATTCCCATATACGTGCATACACATGTATCACTTATTCCCTGTTCCTCTTGGCAAGTGTCTCTGGGGACAGGCTAATACCTAAGGTCAGAAAACTAACAGTTCAATAGAGACCAGACATCTTAATACTCTTTCTTCTTCACAGTTTTTCTACATTTTGTTATTTTTATACTCCTTTCGTTTGTCACTGTTCTGCTGGGATTTCCCTTACAAAGCTCTTGGAATTAGCAATTTAACTGCATATTAAAAATTCTACTTTATTATATATTTGTAGGAAAATTGTCCCTTGGAATAACAGTTCATCAATTTAATTGTTTGTTGGGGAAAGACATGCCCCAAGAAGATAGGAGATACCAGTGACAAGTAATACTTTTAGACTTGGATCTACTGAGATTTAATTACAACAGAAGGCAATGTGAATTAAAAGTGACCTTGAACTGATAACTGTGTCCTATAACAAAACACCAAGTGTTTACCTTTCCTGTTGCATACTCGTTATTACATCAGTTATCAGAGATACCTATCAGAAGAAATAGAGAAAAATATGAGAAGTACATACAGTAGAAAAAACAACTGACTGAAGACCCATACCTGACTCACCTTCCCCTGGTGCATGCTCACACATTTCAGTTTGAAGCACACCAAGAAAACCAGCAGCAGTAGTAGCAGCATAGCTGCCTAACAGGGGCTGTTCCTCCAGCCAACAGCCACACAACACAGGGCTGGGGAGTACTGTTGGTCAATTTGGAAGAGTCAGCATGGTGTATACCAAACAAACCTACAGCATGAGATGCATCTCTTTATTCACAAGGCTGTTAATCTGAGTTATTCTGCTGCACCAAACAAGACTAATTTCGCTGGCAGTAAAATTGATGTACCTTCCGAATTCAGAATTTACAGAACAAAGTGTGTGTTATGGCAATACTTTCTCAAGTACTCTGTCATAGAAAACAGAAATTGCTCAGTGATGTAAAAATTTCAGTACTCAAAGTTATGCTTAATTAGAACATTAAAGAATACTCTAATTGCAGCAGACAGTACTCTTTCAAAAACATACGATACGTTGCAACAAGGTGAAGAAAATGATCAGAGGGCTGGAGCTCCTCTTCTATAAAGGACAGGCTGAGAGAGCTGGGGTTGTTCAGTCTAAAGAAAAGGCTCTGGGGAGACCTTCTAACATCCTTCCAGTACCTGAAGGGGGTCTCTGAGACATGTAGTGATAGGACCAGGGTTAACAGCTCTAAACTTGAAGAGGGTAGATTTAGATTAGGAAGAACTTCTCCACTGTGAGGGTTGAGACACACTGGCACAGGTAGCCCAGGGAAGTTGTGGATGCTCCCTCTCTTGAAGTGTCCAAGGCCAGGCTGGATGAGGCCTTGAGCAACCTGGTCTGGTGGGAGGGGTCCCTACCCATGCAGGAAGTTGGAGCTAGATCATATTTAAGGTCCTTTCCAACCCAAACCATTAAATGATTCTATGAACAAAGTCTGCTGCAGAGAACAAATACAGGTAGCATTCCTCTTCCTACAGCTACATTTTTACTGTTAAAAAATGAATTTAGTATGTTAGCAGTAATGGAATAAGCAATTAAAATTTAAAGTTAAACCAAACAACTAGGGCATTTGATATCTTTTACAATGTCACTGGGATAATGCCAGTGTTTGGCTATACCTTACCCTCCAAGAAAAGTTAGGGCCTTTTGATACTCCAGAATTTAATTATTCAGCTGCCATAAACAAAATTCAGGAGGGCACTGCCCAGGTCTTACTCTAACTTGTTATTCTTGCTTTATGACTGCATCTTCAGTGTGAAGATTTTTTGATGTTCCAAACTCACCCAACCTAACTATACCACTATTCATGTCTAACTGAAAAAACAAATACCAAAGACAATTTAATTTCTGTTCTGGGTCAACACCATGCCAACACAGCCAGGAATACACAGTAGCACTGTGCTCTACTACTTATTTGCAGTCAGGAGGATTCCATCAACCAGGAGCTGGACTGACTTGAATAATGAAAGCTTACAATCTATGCGTAGCCTTTGCCGGTTTGCAGTCACTAGCACTATTATACCATTGAGTTGTGGTGCCTGCTTTATGGAAAACACATGGATGCTTTCTCAGTCCTCAGCTGGCCAGTGCCTAGGATGATGAAAAGCTATACCAAGGATTTGCCTCATACTCCATCAGCCTGTTAAAAAGCAACAAGATGATTCCAAAGAAAAAAAAACAGTCTTGTGGATATACATAAATATTTATTATCAGTTTAACTTCATTTTACTAGAAGTCTTTAAACAGCTTTTTCTTGTTTGCCAAAATATTGCATCTCTGATACAGTTGCTACTGTCATAGCTTCCCTGCACTGGGAATGCAGAACTTACACTTAGATTCCAAAACAATTTATTAAAGATAAAGAACCTTCAGCTTTAGTGCATACGGAGCTATTTAAAGACTGGTAAAAAGACCCCCACCTCCCCTTCCAATTTAAGAGTCTGTTACAAAGAAATTTCATTACCAAAAAAGTGAATATACAAATGCTAAAAAAATGCTGGCTTGAAAAAGTGATTTCAGGATTTACTGTACATATTGTAACAATTTATTATATAAGCTGCTTCTACATGCAAGCAGATCTTACATTTGGTGTAAAACATTTATACACATTCTTTACAATTTGTACATATTTAAATGGCTGTATCAAACAACACAATGCTATGGAATTTTGGAAGCGAACTACTAAAACTGGGAAAAGAGAAAGACCAGGTTTATAAAACGAACAAAACCCATGAGACTGAAAAGCATCTAGGCTTAGGCTTATTCTTGTTTGGTTTCAGGTTATTTAGGCAGACCCAGATTTTCCTTCTTGCACACAAAGATAACATCAATGCAAAACAGAGTAAGGCAACTATTCAACCAGCAGACTGTATCTGTCACTAAGAATGTCTGCCTTCAAAAAAAATCTGATTTTTTTGCTAAAATGTTTGGAGGTTAGGCATATTTTAGCAAAAACTGCATTTCTGCTTTCCTGCTTATGACATTAAATGAATTACTGTAGTTGGTGTCGCTTATGAACAGGATCGTTTCTGGCTTTTTGTTTTGAACAGCCCAGCCCACAGATGATATTTCAGTAGTATGAAAAAGGACACTGGGCCACCTGGTAAGAGATAATGATCAAAGCATAAAGTTTATGTGATCTCTAATGATGTTATTCAGTACTTTTGTCACCTTTTTGCATTAGAAGGAAACAAAATAGTAAAGCCAAGCCAACAGCACAACTGTACTACCACACGGAGACCTGAGCTTAGTTGGAATTTGGGGATGTCTACTAGTTTGGGTTAGATGTTGCAGTGTCCCCTCTGCTGAAACACCTAGAAGGGTCAGGGAGGTAAAAGAAGTTGTCCTTGTACAGCACTGAGGAACCTTATGCCATAACATTGGGGTGGTGTCAAAGTGCTGATACGAAAAACTTTCTCACACCTTTCTGAATGGCTTTTTCCTTCTTTGAACTTTGTCTCTATACACAGTGCATAGCAAGAAAGAATGAGCCTGACATAAGCTCTGAGGTGGTGTGCCACAAGTACAATATTTAGTCAGAAGGAAAAATAGAAAGGGAAGAGTGAATGATCCTTACCAAAAGTCATAACGTGAGCAGTATGCCATGGCTTCATATGGGAAGCAAAACTTAGAACAAAGTGTTCATTCAGGAAATTATCATGAATATGTATGAGAAACATACACAAATATAATTCCTCCCGGCTACTGAATCACTAGACCTTAATTCAATATAATTATATATTAATTTTTTCAAGCTTACCTGCTTTCCCACTTAAGAAAAGATACACATTTGTAGCTCTGATGTTAAGATTTTTTGGAAGACCATGTGATAGGCACAAGTCTGTATAAAGTCCGCGGCAACATATTAGTTTGATAATTTAGATCTCTAAACTCACGGGATTACCTACCTGTTTTTATTTAAATGATACAAATGGGAGAGCATTCAAGATAAGAGAACCCTACCATATGATTTAGGCTGATAAAGTAGCATTTTAAATAATTTTTTTTTCTACAACTGATTTTTGTTGTTGGGGCTTCTTTTTTGGTGGCTTGGATTTGATTTGGTTTTTTTGTTGTTTTGTTTTGCTTTTTGGCTGACAAAGGCTAACAAGTTTTCACTGGCATTGCCCTCAAATTAAAAAAAGCACTTCGGAGTTGTTCTTTGTTGCTGACTACTTCTTATTCTTCACATCACAGGAAAGCGGCTGAGTGCCTGCCTCAGCTTCTGTGCAATCTGAAAGAAAGAAACAGAACGTATTAAATAGTCACTGTGCAGGCTAGGCAATTAAACTAATTGTTCCCTCACTTTTGAAAAACTGAAGTTTCTACTGCAGAATTTTTGTATGAAAGACTCAAAAGTGTTCCATTATATAGGCTTTTCTTCTCATACATACACTTTCTGCCTTGTTCATTTTGTGCTTTCACTGCTCGCGGTTGTGTTGGGAGAAAGTATTGTAGGCAGGAGGATGTATTCATCCTGCCTGCTAGGTTATCTATCCCTGCATTATGCAGGAGGGCTACAAGAACAAAGCCAGATTTTTCATAAACTCCATCTCCCTGCTTAAACAAGACACTTTGGAACAAAGCTCCTGTGCTCTCCCCACACCTTTGGTGGTATCCAGCACCCCACATGTGAACATGGATCTGGTCCCGGTACTGGGGGACAGAGGACTGGTATAGGGAGACTCACAAGGCTGAAATCAGAAGAACTGGGATAGACTGGACAAGTGACTTTAAGAATGTAAGGAGAAACCTACATCTAACCCCATCAGATGTGTCAAAGAAACTGAGCAATGTGGCCTGATGGAGGACCCAAAGTTCTCATACACTAAAGATCCTCTGAAGCCTTGCTATCAAATTTTACTGCTCTAAAGGGCAACCACTTGCTTGCATTACTCCTTTAAGTGATAGAAGTCAGGTTCCATCACAAATTTACATATTTTACCAGCATATCCCAATAGAAAATTTGTTCTCTGGTTTCATTTAAAGGAAAAAAAACCCACAAGGACTGCATGCATAAGAACAATGTTTAATGAGAACTAAGGCTGTAGGTCAAGTGCTCAGAATTAACATAATTAGTAAGTCACCTCAACCACTCCACAAAAGCTTCCTTGCATCCTCCCATCCTATGGGAGGGAAGTTTTGTTACAACTGTTTATTGTTGTATTCCATGCAGCAGATGTTAATGCATATCACAGAACTAAATTTCATTGTAAATTTAGCATTGTCATTGAAAAAAATAATCAAGCTATCAACAACAAAGTTTCACAACAATGTTTTTTAGGTCCAACAGGTATGATATGGTGTAACTATGTACACAGGATAGTATCTATTGGAAAGTATTAACTAATGGGTTTTTTATGTGTACAATCCTTCAAATATCTGCTCTCTGGAAGAGGCTCATATAAAACAATGATTAAGAATTGCAAGTACTTCTTGTAAAAGTAGTGGCATAGCATGTGTCAGGAAAATGGCACTGGAATACTACACCTTACCGTTTCATAGAACTGTGCCTGCTGCTCCAAATACAGACGAATGACGCTGTTGTAGTCATAAATCCGGTTACTGTGAAAGTGATTCATCTCAGCTGCAATTAGACCCAGGAGGCAGATTATTTAAGAGAAGCATTTGTAACTACCAACAGCTTCACTCATTTCAGATCAGTTACTGGGTAAAAACTTGTGTTCATCCCTGTCAGCAGAGTTACTGTTCTCATGCTTCCACAACCTGTTTTGCCTGCAGCACTCAAGCTATGATGGAATTGTTCATAAAATTAGTAGGGTGTCAATTACTCATTGCTAAAATACAGATACTTCCTGGATAAAGCCAGGCCCTTGTTACATACTCAAGTGTACAAAGATTTGATGAAGAATACAATCAGGATTTTCTCCTACTGATGTAACTGCTCTTCCCTGAAGTGTTCTCAACAGAATTTGGCTAGGATATTCAGATTTCCAAGGGTATACATACCAATTCGCAAGGCACATATTTTGGGGGGAAAAAAAAAAAAAAAGAGACCAGTAGTCTCTAACCCATTATTAACTGAGACTATTTTAGTAGAAAACCAAGAAACAGCATTATTGAATCCATTAACACCTTTCACCACTTTCTGTGTTAGACCATAGCTTTTGGCTGAAATAAAGAGTTAAATATATTCTGAGATACCAACAGGGAAAGAAGAAATATTCTAGATCAGAAAGTCATTCTAGATGCTTCTTCCATGATTACCACTTATACAGCACAGCCCTCTTGCATCATTGTGGATGCAAGCAAAGGATGTAGGGTCTTTCAGTCTTCATTTTTAAAGTAAATTTTTTGTTTGCCACTGATTTTTCCTGTAAAATGCTGAGCACTCTTGGCCTTAAGTCAGCTAAAAATGGATGCAGCTCCCTCAGCAACAAGTACTCTTGAAGTTAGTAGCAGGATGCACTTAAGGGCTTGAAATCCTGCAGGACTGAGCCTTGACTTCTTACTTTCCCATTTTTTTCAAGTGCAGTGTGCTACACCTTATATTTGCAACTTCTCTCATCTAACGAAGGAAAAGTTCATTTAAACAAAATCCAGGAAATAAAGTCTTATTCACAAGAACATGACTCTCAACGGGTCACATCTGACTAAACCATGAGTCAGAAAAACACAACTGCATGTGATGAAATGCCCCCTGCAACAAGGCCCATGCTTTTTTGTTTGAGACACTATTGCTTAAAAATTAAAGAATTGGTCTCGGTTGGTTGCTTTGTTTGTTTGGTCCTTAACTGCTTAATATCTCGATTTCCAAAACATTTATACTGGTATTGCAGAGGATATGAGTTGAAATAAAGCAATGGACAAAATAACCACAATTTTAGGAAAATCTAAGCAAGTCACACACACAAAAACACCAAAAAACCCAAACGCACACCTAGCTCTTATTTTCATTCCTGGTAGGACAAAGATTCTCTTTCAAAGTTTGTTACTTAAAAGGCATCCTTCAGTGGTCTACAACATTGCCATCCAGCCCAAGATTTGGTTTACCTTGTAGTGCATAAGCCATGGTGCTCACACGTTTCACCATATTTTGTTTGTCTTGTGGTGTTATTTTACTGGTTGCAACTAATTTATCACTTTCCTTCACTCTTTCTATTGCTCCCTGTAGAAACCAAATGGAGAAGGATTAAAAGGGTAGATTTAAAAAGTAGTCAACGTAAATGTCTTCATAGTAATTTAAACATCACTGGTGATATTCTGAGCTTGAACAACACAAAAATACACCCCATGACTGATTCTGCCTTCCCACATCAGTTGGTTATTTCCCTCCACTGCTTGCAAGAGTCCTAACAGCTTGAAAAAAGTGACTTTGAACACAGGCATGGGCACAGTCACTAGGAAACTGGGTTTGGTAAAGGCAGTAATGCACAAGGAGATATAGAGAAAGGACAAAAGAACCAAGACTCAAAATAGAGATGACCAACACAACAGACACCCAAAAGCCTCAAACTACCAAATACCTGTGAAACCTTTTGTACACATTATGCAACAAAAGACAACATAAACTACTCTCCAAGTGACTACAACTCAAGACTTTTCAATTCAGGAAAATCCTTGTGTCACAAAAACAACAAGCATAAAAAGAAATGCTTCCCCCTTCTCAATGCATTTGTGCCAAACTACATTCAAAAGAATCTATTTACACATCTGTTGGCAGTAGGCTTACATTTCAAATTTTAAAAACACTTCTCCTTTTATGGTATATTTCCCCAAGGATTCTGTGGGATGAGGAGCCATAAATGTCCTGAAGAAAGAATACACAAATCTGATACTTTTTTTTTGTAGTTGTTACTCTCAGTAGGATGTTCTTGTTTCATACATTTAACACTCTAAGTGGTAAAATACTCAAGTACTTGGTTAGTACTTTTATAATATAAATATAAAAATATCATTTATATTTTTAGTTTCCTCAGATATGTTACTGCAGGCACATAAACATAAGGAAAGCTCTAGGACCAAAAAAACCTAGAATATCCAAAACTAGAAACAATGGCCAAATTTGTTGTTTTATTATTTGATGCCTTTCATGTTGCAGAGAGAAAAGTGGTTGTTTTTTGTTGCTTGTGGGTTTTTTGTCCCAATACTTAGCCCTATTATCTTTTTTTTTTAATATTAAAGAAACTTCTAGACAGTGCATGATTATCTATCATACAGTAAGCTATCCATGTTAGAGTGCACAGGTTTTACTGCAATACTGAAAAATGGCTTATTATCAGCTACAATACAAGACTCAAATACTACAAATTTACACTACTGCTATTCACCACACAGGACTGTGAAGTTAACCTTAAAGTTATGAAGTTTCTAGTGTTCTACTGTAGCAAAAAGTCATAATATTCTCAAATGTCAAGACAAGTTCTGACTTCCCTACTCTCAGAGTTTTTTTTATTTTAGAGATCAACATGCCAGAGTCACTGCAACTTTGTGTTTCTGGAAGCAGAGGCCATGTAAATGCCATGTACTATACCACCACTTGCTTTAGATCCTCCTAATGCCCAAACCTTAAGAGGAAAGGCCCCTCACATACCTTATGAGCTCCAATGATATCAGGGAAGCAACCAAGAAATCCTTTATATTCATGATTTGTTTCCATCAAAAAGTGAAGATCTTTCTTGGGCTAGTAAATAAAGTATAAACATTAGTAAAAGTATCAGTGGCATAGTATCATCACAGAAAAAAAATACAATACCAAAAAAAGGATGAAAGAAAAAAGGGAAGGAAAGGATAATTCTTAATTGTTTGTTGCAAGGTTTTAATATTTTAAAGGGTTCCTATTAAAATGCAAGCTCTTTGGAGGAAGGTGCTGAGCACCAGCGAGGAGATGCTTCTGTTCTTTATTTTACTCAACACTAACTTACAAAGCAAGAGGGTTTGCCTCAAATCTTCACTGCAGAGGAGTTACCAGTCCTAGTAACAATACTATTAAGCCACAGTCTCATTGCATACAGATATCTACTTGCACAGGTGCATCTCCCTAGCTACTGACTTGCGAAGCTGTTTTAAGGATTTCCAGACTTAACTTTGAGATTAAGAGGATCTGCATTTTGAAGACATAATAAGTCTTAATACACTGGATATCAATTTATTACTTGAATGCTGACACCAGTAAGGATTTACTTAAACTATATTTTAACTAAAACAAAGATGACAATTAAAACCAAGACAATGAAATGCAGCAATATCTGAAGGGGGAAAGTAGAAACCCTATTCTTGATTAAATCTCATTCTTTTATTATTCTGGAGACAACTTGCAAAACAAATATTTTAAGGAAAAAATTATCATTTTTATCAGTAGTATTTTCTGAAAACAGAAAGTGATCTTTCTGATCCAAGAGGAGTATCATTCCATCACATTCCCCCAAAACTGATACATAGTAGAAAAGAAGATCAAAGTGCATTTAAAAGTATCAATAGTAATTTCATTTAACTGGTCTGCAGCACTAGCAGGTACGTTTTAATAGAAAAGAAAAAAGAAGTCAGAAGTGATCCAAATAGATGATATGTTTCTTCTCACTACACCAATGCATTCATAATATTCCTACCTGATCTGCTACAAGACTGGCAATTTCTTCATAGGTTTTTCCTGCTTCTGTTATTGCTCCATTGAGATCAGATTCTCCTAAAAGTAAGCATCAGTGTTCAAATTACACTAAATCAAATATAGCAAGAAATTTATCTTGACTCAAGGCAAATTTCTAAAATAGCTTATTTTACAGTAATAAATGACAACTCATTGTATTATAACCAGTAGTTATAAAGAGGTTAGAAAAATATTGATAGTTTTTATACCATTAAGGAAGGAAAACATTGAAGATCTTGTAGAAATGAGTGCTAAAGGCACTGTGTAAACATTCTTCCACCATAGCACTAACACTGTTCATTTCCACCTTTTATAATTATGTATAGCTTAAATACACAGATATTCATCCACACGGGGCAACAGTAAACTTACCATAAAGGGAGGGAATGGAGAATGAGGACACTAGTAGATAAACTAACAAAGCTGAAATGACTCCTACTGTTCTGATTTTTAATAAAGGATTTTCATACCTGATAAGTAGTAAATCCTCCTCAATGCCTCCATGGGGCAGTGATGCCTGCCCTAAGCTCTCCAGCAGTCCTAGACCATAATTGTTGCAAGAGAAGCAGGAGACAGCTTTTCCCTTGCCAACAAGATTTCTTTCTCTCCAGGGAACTCTTGGATAACATTTTCAAGCTGTGTAAGTCACTGCTTTTGAGAGAGTTTCTGATCTATTTCATATGATGATGAAAATGAAAGGGCCCCGCAAACTACACTTAAAAATACAGACATCACCACAAATACTAAGCTAGACAATACCACAAGTGCTCAAAACACTGTACTACTAGCAGGACATGGCTATGTGGGACAAAGATGGAAACAAGCCTTACATTCTTGGCTTTTTCATGCCACTTCACCATTCCAAAACAACACAGGTTTTTCCTCTCCTTGTTAGCGTGTCCAAAGCATGTAGTCAACAGTAGGGAAAGCAAATTGAGGTAGAGAAAGGGGAAGGTATAATTTGCAGATACTTAATGCTATTTAAAGAAAAAAAAATATTTTTCTCATCCTTTCAGGCATGTCTTGATATCAAGCAGCAGTTAGTCTTTTACAAACATTTTGGTTTTATTCTATAAACATTAATCAGAGACTTAATAAAATAGATGATTGGTAATTTTCAATTAGTGATTAGTTTGAACATATGTCAGAGATTTATTAGATAGCCTTCCTTCATTTTAGCATGTCCTAAAGGAAATAAGGTATTGACTAAATGTTGCTCCAGTACTATCAATCAATTCTTACTTTACATTAGACATGGTTTCATAAAGTCTGAGGGAAAGATATTGATCCTAAAAACTACTAAGTCTAGCAACACAAATGCCAAACAAATTTATTTGTGCCCTATTTGGGTCTCTAGGGATTAAAAAAAACCAAACAATAAAACCAACACAAAATCCAATATTGAGACCTAAGAGGTACATAATGCAGAAGATAGCTTCACATTGCTGTAAAACAGTAGAAGAATTTCTGGGAGGTCAATTTCATTAAGTCAGTTAAAATTAATTTTATTATTTCAGAATTCCTTATGTCTGCCCAGAAACAACCTTTAAGTAAATGCTGCTTAGGCAACCGACTCAAACATTCTGTGATAAAACACAGAATCATAGAATTTTCTGCGTTGAAAGGGACCTTTGGATCATGTAGTTCCAACCCCCCTGTCGTGGGCAGGGACACCTCCCACTAGATCACATTGCTCAGAGCCTCATCCAGCCTGGCCTTAAGACATTCCAGGGATGGGGGGTTTCCAGCACCTCTCTGGGCAACCTGTTCCAGTGTCTCACCACCCTCATGGTGAAGAACTTCCTAACAGCTAAGTTAAATCTAAAACATGGTGCGACTTTAATTAGTCAGATGTCAAGTTAGCCTGATGTAGATGTTAATTTTGTAATACCATAGAAGATGATGACTTGTCCTATCTAAGCAAAAAGAGGAAGACTGTGTTTATTTGAGAGAGAAAAATTTGCCCTGTCTTTGCAGAATGCATTTAAATGACCTTCATACATTGGAGCTTCCAAGAATCTAGACAAGCCCTTAAAACACCAATCCTATTTCATTTGAGGACATCAGAGCACAAAGCCAGCTTCTGGAAGGCACAGGCATTAAGAGTTTCTACTACTATCATTCACACTCCTCCAGAAGTAAGGGTAGGAAACAGTATATATAGAAGTTGTTTCAGACAGTGGATCCCAACAATAACCAGGCACACACGTGGCAGAAGAGTATCTGCAGCTCCTCAACACTCTATCCTTTTCTTCTACATCTGTTTTCAGACAGTGGCAGAGTAGTTTAAAGAGTCAGATCTCTAACCTGCTGCACCAAGTTCTAACACATTATCATCACTGTAACACCATGCTCAGCCACTCCTTCCCCAGACTGGGCCACCTTGTCAGATATACTGCATGCAACCCTCATGCTCCCTCATTGGGGTAACTTGAATTCCAGCAGCAGATTCATCCCAGTCACTACTGGCAGCACTTTCTCGGACAGAGCCAAGTTTCTTGCATTCTGAGTTTCTGAGCAGATGCAATAGTGGGAATGGGCTTCTTAAGCTGTGAAAGCTGAGATGGGTCCCAGGATGTCAGAGGTTCTTTAATCAGTGGAAAAGCAGAAAGCCTCATATGCTGTTGACATTTACCAAAAATAATGGGGGGGAGAGCATTACATACTTCCTCACAAGAAACAGGGAGCTTAAAAGCTTTGACTAAAGGCAGCTGTAAAAAGAACAGTTAAAATGGTAATATTCTACATATATTTTGACTCATCCATGGGAAAAAAATGATATTTTCATTCATCTACAGGCCTGCATGCTGTGATAGGGAGATGAAGGCTGATGTAAAACTATGAGAAGTCTTCCAGAGAAATTTAGCAGAGTTTCTCCTAGCAGCTCAATTGCCAGCAAATGCATGATTTTCACCTCTGCAGGTATATGCCTTTCACCAAGGCATACTGAGAGAACTAATATTCTGTATGGCTTTATTAGGGCAACAGATTTTTTTATTTTTTGTCAAGAAGTGGTTTTGGTTTGCTTTCTTTCAAAGTATGTTTAAACAGAATCTAGGAGTAGGAAACAGATCAAGCTTACTGTATTCACGAGCTACTTGTAGCAAGAATTTTCTTGAGCAGCATACTTATACTGATAACATTCAGTGCACACAAGCAGCTTGGCAAGCAAAATGTGCCTATTGCTAGCTGGCAGAATAATTAAGCTTACATGCAACTGCCTAACAAAATTCTTGAGGGGTGATGTAGGATTAGGATATCTTACTATGGTTGAATGGCATACCACAGCCATTCACATTTTCTTAATTTAGGAGAAGGACTCACCCAGATTTGGTGCCACAAGAGAAACCATGCTCTTTAAGGCTGTATTAACTTATGAGCACTGTGTGATGCAAGAGGACAGGCAACGTAGTGACAGCCTGCAAGACACTTCTGGGCATATTCCAGAACTGTCCAAAATGCCTTTTTGGACTAGGATCAAAAGCATGTATTCTTTAAAATGACTGGACAGTACATAGGCCCATGGCCACGTGAAGTGTGAACCTCTCAATGTAGTCTTTATAGTTTCAAAGGTACCCTTGCCTCTGCAAAAACTGGGGACAGATTCCTAATCTGCTGCCAGTTAATTCAAGAGGCTCATTCTGAAGCATAAGAAAAGGGGCTTGAGTGAGTCAGACTAACAGGTGCATCTTGCCTGGTACAGCCTTAAACATCTTATGCTAGAAAAGAGAAGAGAAGGTAGCAGACATTCACAACACATAATAAAGGTTTGTAGAGCCAACAGGCAGCATTTATGAAGGGTAAGGACAATAGATAAACCCCATCCCAGCTATGCAACCAACCAATGGTGTTTCAGTAAATCAGAAGTTAGCTATCATTAGCTGGAAATGCTAATGCCATCCAATCAGTCATTGCAATTGTCAGTGGATTGTATGTGTAAACTCTCAGAACTCAAATATTGGGGGGAAAAAAAAAAAAGGTATGAAGAGATGCAACTCTCAACAGAAACTGAACTGAAAGCCTTCAAGTGTGGCTGAAGAAGCCATTCCTCTTTACCAACAGCCCAGAAAAAACAACCCATTCTCAGCCTGGCTAGTATTTCTTCATTTGAAGGAATAGGTTTATGTCCATGCCTTACCCCTGGCAAAAGAATTTGTGTTATAGTCCAAACAATTTTCAATTCTTTCGAAAGAATTCTTCATACCTGGCTAGGATTTAGTTTTCTGAACCATGGTAAGAGTACATATCTAAGCAAACTTTGTTCTCATATCCAGAAGTAACCTTTAAGGCAATATGCTATGTTATGATTCTAAGTAAGCAGCCACGCTGTTAAGTACAGGACAAAGATAAGAATAAACAACAGGGACTATGCCCATTTTCAATGTTTCCAGCAGCAGAGACCCTGAGTTTCATAAGTGGCTGTATTTTAATACACAGTTTATAGGACAAAAAAAAAGCTTTAAGAATACAAAGCAAGGAATAGATGAGTAATCAGAGTGGGTACTGGTCAAGTAGAAGTCCTCAGATGGAAAGATTTCAGGAAGCCTCTATGCTGTAACATTATAAGGTTTTAGAACAGAGCAATTTTGCCATTAAGGCTACGAAAAAACCCAATAGTTCACAAGAGCATTCCAGAGAAAATGGGTTCAATTAGAAAATAGACTGGGATATGAAGAAATATTTTCCAGTTATCTGGAAAACCTCAGCAGAAGTTAACACACCAAAACAGGATTTTAAGTTTGGGCTAAAGACTGAGTATATTTTAGGAGAACTTTGAGCAACTCCTTTTTCTTCCCACAACTTTCATACTTAACAAGACAGGCTCTATTTTTGGGGCTCTTGAAGAAGGAAAGGCGAGGACAAGAAAAGGCTTCCGTGGCTAACCTTCCAGCCCACATAATTGTTCCCCAAAATCTTGTAATTCCATCCTCCTGAGGAGTCATCTTTTCATGAAGTCACACAATAGCCCTGTGACTACTGTGAGTTATTTTTAAGGCCACATTATCATAGAATCATAGAATTGGCTGGGTTGGAAGGGACCTCAGAGATCATCAAGTCCAACCCTTGATCCACTACCGCCGCAGTTACCAGACCATGGCACTGAGTGCCACATCCAGTCTCTTTTTAAATATCTCCAGGGACGGAGAATCCACTACTTCCCTGGGCAGCCCATTCCAATGCCTGATCACCCTCTCGGTAAAGAAATTCTTTCTAATCTCCAACCTAAACCTCCCCTGGCACAACTTAAGACCGTGCCCTCTTGTCTTGCTGAGAGTTGCCTGGGAAGAGACCAACCCCCACCTGGCTACACCCTCCTTTCAGGGAGTTGTAGAGAGTGATGAGGTCTCCCCTGAGCCTCTTCTTCTCCAGGCTGAACACCCCCAGCTCCCTCAGCCTCACCTCACAGGACTTGTGCTGGAGTCCCTTCACCAGCCTGGTTGCCCTCCTTTGGACCTGCTCCAGGACCTCAATATCCTTCCTGAATATATCCCTTTCCTTTGATATTACAAAAAAATGCTACAGCATGTTCTGTTAGTCAGGTCAGTGACCAGATTAATCTAATCTAATCTATCTAGCTAATTAAGCTAATCTCCACCACCATCCCATGATTGTACAGTGAGAGAAAGTAAGATTGTAGACTGGAACATAAAAAAACCCTTAAATACACACAGGAAAACCAATTCTTAGTAACATATTTGACATCTAAAGTTAAGAGTAAAGTATTAAGATTTTTAGCAAAAAAATGTACCATGATGTAATTAAAATATATTTTGTTAAGTACAAATGAAGCTACAGAATTACCTTGGTATCCACTCGTGCTAAAGACCAGTGCCAGGCTCTGCAATGCTTTTCCTATCTTCTGGTATTCCTTTGGTAATGCTGGATGGGGCAGAAAGATGGGGAAAACAGGGAAACAGAAGAAAAAACCCACAAGGGTAAGTGAGACTAAATCAGAAGCATTTCCAAAGCTTGATAGAAGCAGATGTCAAAAACAACTAAGTTTTATATTTCCACTAGTAAAGCATTTACAATCACTTTCTTATTCCCTCCCCTGCTAAAGATGTTCCAAAATTCAATAAAACAATCACAATTTGGATTCTTAAAAGCCACAAACAGTTGGGTAAACTGTCTGACTGCTATAAAAGGAAAAAAAAAAAATCTTTCTGCACTCCTAGCTCAGTCTTCCTGTGCATACAGTGAGATTTTTTTTCTTCCCCTCATAAACAGGCTTTACCTTCCCAGGGGTTCAGGTGAGGTGGGAGAAGTGCTGCAGTGATATAGAAAACAGATCTCATAAATATTTTAAGAGGTGGGATTACCACAGACCTATAATACCTAAACTCTCCCCAAATAATGAATTTTATATTGAAATAATTAATTTTATATTGAAAAGCACTGGAAGCCAAGATTATCTAGGGACAAAAATTTACGTATCTGAATAATAGAATTCATTTTTACAATATATTTTTGAAAATGTGCATAAATTGCTTCCTCATAATGAAGTCAATAAGCTGTGACTTATGAATGCATAGATGATTAGCACTTTGAGTACAACTGCCACAGGGCCTAAAAAGCAATCTGAAAAATTAAAGTGATTTTTTTTATAAGCTACCTATGCTAGCAGAAAAAAACTAACTAGATCACAGAATGTTAGGGGTTGGGAGGTACCTCAAAGAATCAGAGTCCAACTCCCCTGCCAGAGTAGGATCACCTAGTATAGGTCACACAGATGTGCTTTTTGTTTTCAAACATTTGTATTCAGAAGGTACACTGTCCTGGTAAATAACCAGTTTTTCAGTTGCTCTAGCCTCCCATACAATCTGCTTTTGCCAAGAAACTCCTTTGTGGCATTAAAAGGAAAACCACAAAACCAAAACAACAACAACAAAAACAACCCAAAAACACCCCTCCTAAACTTCACAATTTTACTGATTATCTTTGACCTAGTTCTTGCCCAAAAGTTGGATTATTTATAACAAGTGTTATTTCTTATACAACAGGTACCTTTCAGATTACTAGAGTTCTGTTATCAGCCATTAACTTGTTACTGAATCCCCAGTGGAAACTTCAGTGAAAAATGTTTGGTTTCTTTTCATTTGCATTTAGCAAATTTTCACTCTCAATCATTTTAAATAATGGAATGCACATAATTATTGTTCAGAAAGGGTAAAAAATACTTCTGACTAGCAGCTGGGACTAGAGCTGACAGGGAACTTAAAACCTAAGAGAGATTACTGACATTCTTCAGTTTTGCATGTCCCTATATTTACCAATTTCCCTTTACTATTCAGTATGAATGTGTGAAAAGTTGAAATTTTCAATGCAGTCACATCTGATCTATTGCATTTATGCTGGCTTATAGCTGTAACTATTAGAAGAGTCATACCTAAAGCACCAGTGTGGTAAGTTGAGAGACTTTAGCAGTGAACGAAATACTGAATGGCTAAGAAAAAGTCACAGCCAGCCCTTAACTATGGTGGGTTCTGATCAGTGGTTCTGTAACTGTAAAGCAATGCTGCTTTACCAGTCTCATCTGAGGGAACTTATTCCTTTCTCTGTACTTTGCTTACCCTTTGGTAACATATAGAAATGGGATCTGAACAACGCCAGAGCTCTCTTCTGTGTTAGACTACTTTTGAACGCAGGAAGATCAGTAATGTGTAGAAGGAAACCCTTTTATTCCAAGTGGAGTAACTAATTTAAAGCTCATATCCTACAGATACAAGGTCTAATGTAATCACTACCAGAAAAGAGTGGGGTTACGTATTTCCCATTCCCTCTGGTCAGCTCCAGATACTCAAATACAATGTTAGATTAGAAAGCAGCAAAGGTAACTTCAGGTTACTTAAGGTAACTTTGAGGTAACTCAAGGAGATGTACTTACTCCCAACTCTGGGCTTTTGTTTTTGTGGGATTAAAAAAAATAAATAAAAATGGAGGAGGTTTGAGGAGATTTATGTGATAGGTCTTTGGTTGCTGGACACTACAGCCTGCCCTGAAGTGCCTCTGATTATGATCCTCAACTGTAGTACCTGCTTCCTTTCAATAGCTGCCTTGTGGTGGCCACAAACACTGAACACTGCTGTGGACTAGGAAATTAGAGCCCAGGCAGAGTCATAGGGACTTGGTGTGAAGTTCTGCAACCCTAAATATCTGTGGGAAGGAAGAGACAAGATAGGAGAAAAAGAATTGGGCTAAAGATTAAGTTAAAATCAAGTTGGTTTTTCTTTTTCTTTTTTTTTTTTTTTTTTTTTTTTAAACTTATTTCATCTTTAAATCACTCCTCCTGGCATGCAAGAATCCTAAATAAGGGGTTAATAAAATGCAATGGTGTATGATTTCATCAAATAAACAGGTCTACTTCGCCCATGTCACTAAAATGTAGAGAAATGACAAATACATGAGAACTTTTAACATTTTTAAACCTATGGGCAGGGACCAGATATTTCTGTTATGAGAAAAAGAAAAAAACCCCAAAACCGCAAACAAAAAGACTTGCACAATTTATGCTGTCAGACACTGAAAGCAGATAGAATGCCACACAATTCTTGTGATAATTTAGGATTTCCTTTAGTTTTAAGGGATGCATTGAATTATAAACAACAAAATTAGCAACAAAAAAACCCGCAGAGAAAAGCAAGACAGAAATGACAGCTGAGTTCAGAAATGACACTTACGCCCTGTACACCTCTTCCAGTGCTCTTGTCCCACTGTCAGCAGCTCTCTAACTCCATCATCCATTGCTTTGGTGAACCTACCCACAGCATCACATTTCTGTTCTCTGTGGTGTTTGGAAAAAGCAAAAACAAAAAGCAGATTAATAGATGCATTAGGCTAACTTTAAATGCAATGTTTTGTATTGCCAACTACATCTTAAAAAGAAATCTAATAAATAAATAAATAATCTAATAAATAAATTCCTTGAAAATACCTTCCATTTCACTCAAGTCAGAATTTTGCTCTTTAGATACCAGCATTTTACATTATATTCCAGATCCCCTGCCTCCCATAAAATATGAGGTACTGGACTATCATTTTTACTATAGTTAGTTACCTTAAAGAAAAAAACAAAACAAAACAGAAAGACCCCATATTGACAGGAAATTAGGTGTTAGAATAACAGAAGTATCAAAATTCATTAACAACAAATTAAAAAAATATCTGGACAAATTATTTTCTTTAAAGTCTCAAATAGGTAAATAATATAGCAGTTGTTTTAGGGAAATATATATACATAACTATTATACTGACAATACTGATGTGATCACTTGTGTTAGAGAGGGGGAAAAAAAATCAATGGTGCTCAAAAGAGAAATCAGAATTAGTATATGTCATCCCTTATCAAGCATGTTTTCATGCAGCTATCAAAGCTTTCCATTAATATAGCACTACATGAACAGCAATGCTCTGTGAACTCCACAAAAAACCCCTAGACATATTATTTTCTAATTTTCAATAAGAATTATTCGAACTGCATCACATCTTTCAACTGCTTTCTGCCAAAACCTTTATGAGACAGCCCTCACAGCAAGGCAGTTCCCCAGAGATTCCCTAAGAGATTCTTCAAAGCCAGGGAGGCAGCTCCAGCTGTGGCCCAAGCACCTAGAGGCTCCAATCTCCCCACCAGTACCTCCTTCCTCAGTTGGAAACCCTACTGAGTTATTTGCACAGCAACAGAACCTGGGCTTTCCAAGAGGCCCTTGTTTTACCACAGTTTTTCCTGTAGCAAACAGTTCTTTTAATTTTTTGTACTTCATACTTTACAGTATCACAATCACAGAAAAAGTTCATGAACCAGCACAGGGTTATCACCCTTTCATCAAAACCAGGATGTTGACTGACAAAGGACTAGCAAAACCATTCCAGTAAAGAGTGGTGGTTTGTTGTTTGTTTTTTTTTTCCACTGAAGAAACTAGGATCTATTGAACAAGCTGGTTTATCCACTTTTAGCAGTGCTGGCTTTCAAGACTGTTCTTACAAACTTTTAACAGCACCCTGAGAGGTTCCCATGCACTGCAACGCATGTCCGAGGTGTTACAGCCACCCCTACAATGCTTGAAGATAGGTCCCCAGAACTGTACCAGGCAATGAACCCCAGCTCAAGAGCCAACACCCTCTAAGGAGTTCCCTGCAGGCTGTTTCCCTGCCCTCATCCTGTCTGTGGATAAACTGTTTAGCAACCCATATGCCAGTTGTTAACTGCCTGGGTATATAGAATACAAACTCCCTCTCTCCTGCACCCCATGTAGGTTCACACCTTCAGCTTTTATACCACTGGAATATACATAACACACATCACTTAAGGGGTCAAGTTTGAAATGCTCACGTTGAAGTGGAAGTGACCTAAAAAAGTCCATCATTTTACTAATGCAGAACTGTTACCACACATCTGTAACATACATCCTGGTATGTACTGTATCACTTGGGTAAAACCTATGCTGGGATATTTCCAAGCATTCCTACTATAAATACTTCTGTCTAGTTTATCCACAGTTTCAGACACAAAACATCATCCAGGTTTCTATGTTCTACAACAGCAAGCAAAGTATGTCATGCACAATACCTGTCTTCTAAGAAAAAAATGATTAAGCCTAAAGGAGTGAAACAAAGGCTGCAGAGTAAACCCAGTCTTTCGTTCTATGAAAACCGAAAGGTCTACCATCAAAAGACATCTAGACATAAGTGTACATATATAACATATACATATTCAAATATTTCCATTTGGACTTCTAGAAGAATAACCCAAGAAAATATACTAACCCATTTAAAATGGAATTTGATAATTTAAGTAGCTTTTAATTTTTAATAGCTTTTCATGAATTTCAAATATTAGAATGATATTCTGTGTGCATTATAAAAAAGTACTTTACAGAAACATTGTTTTCTTTGATGATCTACCTATAGTTATCCTAAGCTACTTGGCAAGCCCAGCACACTTTGGAGCTGTTCACAATTGAAGATCAAAATATACTTCCACAGCAATACATAACAAAACTCCACTAGATCTGCTAGTGCTCTATCAGCTAGTTTTGCATATATCCTTTTTGTGGATAGACAGATAGACAGATAGATATAACCCACTGAGGTTAAAAGATGGCACATGGAGTTCCATCACATTTTACAGGGCTTGATATGAAGATCTCATAATCAAAGAATGTCAGCTTTACCTTGAGTACCTCTTTGAATCCATTAGCACATGTACACACTATTTCAGTTTTAGATTAGCTCAGTATCTGTTATATATTCACACACTTAATGTATTCATGCAAAAATAAACCACCTTACATTTCTACCATGTCCAAGTCTGGAGCTTCTGGTTCCATTGTAGAAAAGATCAGGACTCCTACAGTTTCATCTTTTTCTGCCTTCCGCTTTCCTGTTTTCCACTCCTTAAGGAAATTTTCAAAGAGACAAAATTTCACCACCACTGTTCCTCCAACTTTAAGGGCATATATTTAAGAAGTGAATGAAGCATCTAGAACAGTTAACCACCAGGTCACTTATACATTAAAGCTTTTAAAATAAAAGTTTCAGTGAGGCAAACATTTCTTAGGCTTTCCCTCCCTTCTCCTTGTCCACTTTGCTTTCTAGATTCTGGGATAACCAGACCCTTCCTGTATGTTACCAAAATGCAGCATAAGAGCAAATGTATTCAGTTGCATCTGCACATGTGGTGGTACTGATATCAGAAAACAGTCGAGATGATCATAAGACTATTATGGAATTGCCATACTACATTCTTAGTGGAAACAGATAAAGAGGTTAAAAATTCCACATGTATTGTTCTGTTTGCCTGTTACATAATAATGACTGCTAATTAGCTAGCATAATTATTGTACTCTCCATTGGACATCCAAAGAGCACCTCACTTGGACTGCTACTTACTACTAATATAAAACCTTTACATATGGGATCACAGAATAATTCTGGTTCAAAGTGACCTCAGGAGGTTTGTAGTCCAGCCTTCTACCCAAAAAGTGTCAGCTGGTCCAGTCTAGTCATAAAAACCTCAATGTTGATTTTTTTTTTTTTTAATCAAAGTCTGCATATTTAGAAATAAGAGTATTTTGAGAAGAAAGAAGCAGAGTTTTCCTGTTTACTTCCTCATCAGTAGGTACTCAAATTAGTAACAGAGCTGGAGCTTAGTCATGAAGAGAACATTATTTACTGAAAGTAGATATTAAAGCCTTAAAAAACAAACCAAACCAAAACCAAAACAAAAAAAGCAAAAAACCCACAAACACCACATATCAAAATCCTGAGGTAGGGCAACACAGAATAAAAAAAGGGCTTTTAGTATGTAAGACTGCAGCATACTGCTATTACAAAAGAGCATAATACTCCCTGCTGGGAGGGTGGGTATTTTTAAATACAATACACGACCAGACACGTTCAAAATCTGCTGTGAATTAGCTTGTTACCAGAGAGAGCAGTACCAATCAGAAGACCACAGTAATTAATAAGTCCAACAGAGATGGAGCAGAGCAACTACCATAATATTTGTTCTATGTGTCCTACTCTGCTAGAGGACACAAATTATCCTTACAGTAGCTTTGTTGCCAATCTTTTAAGAGCACACCTGTTGGAACAACATTTCACACAAGCAACTTAATGCCTCATTTTGATCAATCAGCTAAATTAGTTGGTAAACCCAGCAGTTTTCAGTTCATCACTTACTGCCCACAAGGGGGCAGACAAATGCGAAGGCTACAAAGCCAAACTTCGTTTGAACTACTAAGGGGTGAGGAATTCCTCAATCTCAGTTTGTGTGTATGAATTTTTATATTTCCTACCTTCTCATCTCGGAAATTGAGAAATTGCTGGAAAACTTCACTTTCTGACACAACAGGATGGCGACACATTCTTGTCATCCAAGCTTGCAGTCTCTCCATACGCATTTTGATAAATTCTTCTTCAAAGCGCCCTGTTACAAATTGAAAAAGAATTCTTACATTTCTACTCTACTACTCCCAGCAGTTTTATTAAAAAAAAAAAAATTAAACAAAACCCCAAACCAAAACTAGAATTGGTAATTCACCGGGTAAATTATTAGCACTGGCTAATAAATGCTCAGTCAATGTAAGGCTCAAAAACACAGAAGAAAAAGAACTACTTACTTTCCAAGCTCTCATATTGTACCTTTCTAAAAGCATTTGAAACTGAACTGCTCCATTACAAATAGCAGACTAAACAAAGAAGTACCTCCCATAAACATATTTTTAAATAGGTAGAAGAATGTGCTGGGAAAAAAAAAAAGCTCAGAAAAATCTCAATAAATCATATGTATAAATCAGAATTCATACATGCAAGACTGATTTTTCGTAACTAAGATTAATAAACTATTTAAATAACAGGACCAATTTATTTTTTTATCTGAGCATCATCACTACATATAAGAACCTTTTATGTTATATCACAAACTGTCTTCTTGGGAAAATTTTATCCAATTAAAAAAAAATCCCAAACACCAGACTTCTAAAGCATACAGTGAATAAGATATATTTGTAAGGAATGAGATTCCTCTAGCAGCCAACTCTTCTAATTTCCATAGCAGCGCAGATGACAAACCCTGAACACACATCCTTTCAGTATAATTCTACTGTGTAGTTACTATGGCAGCAACTTCACTAGACTGAGTTTTTTTGTTGTTTTATTTGTTTGTTGGTTTTTAAAGTTGCAAATATGGAGACTAGCAGAGAAAGAACACAGCTAGTGAAACATGAAATTTGGGTTTCAAATGTACCTACATTTCTTGTAAATTAGCTCTGAGGATAGGGGTGGAAAAGAAAAATAGCAACTACTATGGAAGACACATTATATAAGCTGCAGTTAACACCTTTGTTCCACCTTTAATCTGTACCAAAATCTCCAGAGCATTTCTGTCAGCATAAGGAATGCAAGGCAACAAGATCAGAGACATATGGAATTTATGTTCTGGTCATTAAGCCATCATCATCATCAAAACCGTGATCCTGAGTAAAGTCAGTGTATTTTCAAGAGTCTTGCTTCACCAAGACTCAAGGACAAAAATACTTTTCTAGACAGTCTTCAGAAAAATGCCTCCTAAACACAATGAAAAATAAGCACCAACGAAAATTCAGACTGAAGAAAGGGATGCTCATTTTCTTCTGAAGAAAAGAAGCTCCTAAAACATAATTCATTTACAATAAAATACAAAAGAACAACCACCACACACAACTCCTCAAAAAACATCTCTCCAGACAATCACATAGCGAACATAACTACTTATCTCTTCTCTCCAATAATAAAATATTCTCTTCTGTAGTAACTAGAGGTAGTTTGTTTTTGTTTGTTTGTTTATTGTTGTTTTGTTTTTTATAAATCACTGGACTAGGTAAGTACACCTGAGTTCTAAAATTATGATTTTAGTACTGTTACTGTATTATCAATAGACCATTGCAAATCTTCACAAGTTTGCATAGGAAAAGATTTGAAAATAATGGGAAAAATATGCAGTAAGAGAAAACTGCCCTTTGTAAAAAGGTGATAACCTTATTTCACATCCCATGCATTCACAACTGGGAATAATTACCTGTTACTTGCTTGTCTGGAAGAGATGGGATGGGAATGGCTAATCCAAATTTAACCAGGAGGCGCTCATACAACCAGTCAAAGTGCTTATATCTGTGGTTGACAGACCGATTAGTGTTCTGCAAGAGAAATACAACTCTGAATTTTGACAGCCAACTACAGATTGTGACATTAAACAAGTGTGACCAGAATAGTAAATACATGTCTTGTAAATAAAATTTACAATTTAGTCTTGAATCTGTAATTATGGAAGAACTTGAGAGAACGAAGTATGTCTTAGGGGAAAAAAGTGTGACAAACAATACTCAATCTTACAACCTTGTCACCAAAACCATATTGTACGTACAAATGACCCATATTTGCAGAGAAGATACTGTTTCAAACACACTTACATTGCAGGTAAGCTGATATTCAATGTAGCTCTTGAGACCATACATTTTAGAACCTTTTTTGGGATCTGCCACCACACAGTCAAATGTAGAGGTAGGATAAACCCACATTGGGCCATAATCACCAATCTATAAGAAATTACAAATATTATCTTTAAATACATCATGCCATATCAGCTGCAAACAAGATGACAAATAATTTCTCTCTTCACTTGCAACTTTCCATTCATTTCAATGACAGCTGGAAAGTAAGGAAATAGAGGGGTTTCTTACAACCAGATACGATTCACCACAGTTACAGGTATCTTACTCTGTTTTTTATAATTTTTCCTAAATAGCAAGGGAATGGTGAATTCTAGGGACTGCTATTTCAACCACATTTCATTAAAAAAGCACACATTGAGAAGGCTTTAAATCAGAAGATAACCTGGCCATCATGACTGGATATTACAAACCTTTGTGTGTTTCTATGTGTTAGATAACTACCTAGATAACTAAAAGACAATGTAATGCATTTGATCTGCCTGTCAATCCCCACGGGGCTTATTTCCATGATCACAAGTAATTAAGATCCAGGATGAGAAAAAAATACTGAAATAAAAGAATAATAATAAAATCAGCACACTTAAAAGAAAGAAGGAGTTAAAACATAACCCTGAAAAATTCCTCAATCATATATGACTCTGAAATGTAGTCTAGTACAACATTAAAGTACTTAAATAGTGCACAATATTATTATGACAGTTCTATTTCTAATGAAATGTTCAATTTTGGTATCAGTTTCTTCTGATCCAAATACATAGAGTAGCCCCGAGGCTAGAATTTAAGTTGGGAAAAAAAGAAGGGTGTGGAGGATTTAAAAAAAGAACAACAAAAAAAACAGATCACAAAAAAAAAAAACCCCAAACAAAATCCCCACACCCAAAAACCCCAACCCCAAAACAAACCACACCACCCGCCCTCCCCACAAATGCCACACACATCCTCAACTTACAATTATGGGTATTTTCTCTTTGGGTTTTGCTAGCTGCTTTGCCAACAGATACTGTTCCATCCCAGGTTTTGCAAATCCAGGAAATCTAGCAGTAAAATAAAGGGATCAGTTTATTCTGTATTTTCCTTCTTCTGATGTGCAGAATTACCAGTCACCATAAAAAAACCCTTACTACCTACTGCCTGCTTGCAGAAATAGAAGGAATGAAGTAGGACTGACTGCACAGATAAATAACACTCATAAATAACCACCATAAACATACATTACTAAATGAGTTTGCAACAAGCAGGAGTCACAGTGATGCAAAGGTACTGTTGCAAAACTGGACAAAACCTCCACTGATGAATGAAATTAACTGTCTCTGCACAACTTTTTAGTTTTAGTTACCTTCCTGAGGACATGATTATGCTACAGTCCTTTTCCATTCTGCTTATATTCACCTAAAGATTGGCACATAGTACCAGAGAACGTTAGGGGTTGGAAGGGACCTCTATCAAGTAGCTTGTCAGAATAACAGTAGTTTTAGAATAAATAAGCATTAAGGTATCTCTAACTCTAACCCTGACACACCTTGATGCTCTTGTAAGACTTTTAGATAAAATTCAAGCTTTTCACTGCTTGAGAATCAACCTGGGTGATGCACAGACATAGAAGAGCAGAATTTTTTCCCACTCCCAGCAGCTCAAACCAGCTCATGAACTCTGGGGCAGCATGTCTGATCAGTCTCACTGCATGGGCAAGCCAGTCATCATTTTTCATTTTCACTAAGCACGCACAGCAATAAATACATGTATTTTAAGTACCCGTAGGTCCAGAAGTTCAGACCTTGCAAAAGTGTCATTTGTCTGTTTAACACCTGCAAAAATTACACAGCTTTGTCATGTACTTTCGGGGTTTCATGGATCTGTATTCTCCAATCACACAGGAAGAATGCTGAGCTACAAATCTATCTCCACTTTTACCCCAAAACTGTAATATTTACATTGCATTTTTCAAGAAGGTTGAATGGTCACACATTTATACATCTTGACAAATTCCACTTCTCTTCAATATATACATATTTGCCCCACATTTTTCCATTACTTGTTAAGTGGTAACTTCATAGCAGCTGCACGAGAATTTCCACGCTGGACCCCCCCAGCCTCTGATGGCTCAGTCTCCTTGTAACCAAGATAAGATGGTGATGCTGATTTTGGGTCATCCCAGTCATCATCCCAATCATCGTCATCAGCAGCTGCTGAAGTACAGGGAGGGGCAGAGGGGTAGGGAAATGAGAATGTTAAAAATTTTCTCTTTAAAAGCAGAAGCAGGTACCTCAGCATTCATACACAAATAATCAACAAGGTAAATACATAGGAGCTAGGTTCAGTTGTCTATTTTAGGACTCCTCCTCAGTTACCACCATTCCCACCAAATACAAACTCCAAAACACTACATTAGAAATCCATTGAAGGAGAGTGGGGAAAAAAGAAAATATATGGTAGTGTGTCAAGATTAATTCAATAGCATTCCACTCTCATAGATTCCATGTTAGCATTCTGCAGTTAGGAGTTCTCTCCATAATACAGGCCTTTACTACAAAAAGACAGAAGCCTTCAGGTGAGAAGGCTTCCTAAAATTAAGGATTTAAGAGACTACTTCTTGACAGGCCTGAGGACACAAATTCAAGGGTGTTTAAGTTCCAATTATGCAAGCTGAACAACATGCCCATGCCTGAGAGTAGATCATGTATGCACAAGATTTTTTTCAGATTTCAGTACAAGTTTGGGGTGTCTCTTACTGTATATCTTTTTTTTATTTATTTTATTTTAAAACCCTCATTATTTTATTTAACAGTTTACCCACATGGCAATGTGCTACTAGGAAGCTGGTTTGGTTTTGTTTAAATAAGCCATATCCTATATTTATGAAAGATTAAGCAATTCTTACCTCTACCATCTACCTATTCTAATGTACTAGAAAAATAAGAGCATTATTAGCACACCTGGTCCTTGATAGGCCTGTGGATGACCAAATGCTGCTCCTGTTTCCCAGTTATTTGAAGCACTGTTTCTCTGGCCAGCTGCACTTTCATGTTTTGTTGCCCAGCTGTCAACAGCATTTCCATTATCCCAGTTCCCAGACTTCCCAACATTCCAGCTGGACCAAGGATCACTGGCACTGTTTGCCTACATTATATGAAGACAAAAGTAAAGAAAAAATTGCTGAATCAATGAGCAATGACCACATACTGACTTCTTGAAGTGTTTGATCTGCTGGTAGGCTACGAGTTTGCATTCAGCACTTGTTTGATTTAGAAGCTGCCAAATCCTACATTCCCAGCTACACAGCTCCTAAATGCAGGAAGTACCTGGAAGAATCTGCCAGCTTTCCAGCAATGTGACACCAATGCATACTAGTAAGAGTGTTATGTCTCCTCAGGAAATTAAGCTATTTGTTCCAGTGTTTGGAAGCACTCTTACCCACCCATTTTACACCAACATGGTAAGTATGGTGCGTGTGCACTATTAATTACATAAAGCCATGAACTAATTAGCATATTTTGAACAGGAGCTCAGAAGTCAAGGATTAGTTTTTTTCAAGTGCTTACTTTAAACTAATTGGCATTACTAAAAGCAAATTCTAAATTGCTCACTCACACCATCACTATTGGTGTGACAGAGAGTCAGGGCAAACAACCTCTTAGCTTCCCTGTCAGAGCTTAACCCAGAGCAAAGACAAGGGAAGGAAACAAACAGCTGCCAGGGAGAAATCCAGCATTTCCTTACAGCCCTGCTCTGTCAGAATAAGCTGTGTGAAGGTAACCACACATTCCCTTCTGCTGATGCAGAGATGGAAACCTCAGTGAGAGGGTAGAGAGGCCACATCTAACTAATGCATCAATTTGTCAAGCTCATCTGACAGTAAAGTTGATTAATAACTTAGCAACCTGCTCAGCTCCTTGATTTTAACATAACAGTTCAAAAAAGCATTCACTAGGCAAGTGCAGTCTACTCTAGACACACATAGTGCAAAGACTAACTGGCAGAACAGAAAAAAACCCTACAAATCAAAACCCACATGCTCAAAGTGTAGGACAAAGAAGGGGAAGGAAAGAAAACAAAGCCTACAAAGATTGTCTTGTTCAGCAGAGAGAAAAAACTGTTTTGTAAAAGGAAGTCTCAAAACACAGAGAGGGAAGTACATTATTTTTGTCACAAAGAAGCTTATCAAAGAAGGGATGCCTAATATAAATTAATTACTATTAGACAATAATATTTATATGAATCTTAGAACATTTGCCAGTACAGAAAATTTAATAAAACTCCCTCTAAAAGCCAATTTTTTCTATGTAAAAATATTGAATCCATTTGTTTTTTACATAAAACACAAAAAAGGTACAGCCCCTCCACACTCCATTTTTCTTCACTAGAAATTCTCATTTCAGATTTGCCATACTACTTAGGAATAAGAGCTCTCACTATTTTTTGTTAAAATACAGTCATCTGACAGTCATGTTTCACAGATACTATAAAACTTTAAGACTTGGAAATGCAGTTGATACCATACAACACCCACTCTTTAGGTACAGAATCTACAGGATCTGGAAATTAAGACCAAACCTCCAAGCCTGTGGGGAATCACCAGAATCAGAAGACTCACAAGATTCAGGGCATCTCTAGGAAGTGATGGCATGGAAGAGTTTATGTGGACAGTTTCTATAGTTTATTTTAGTTTGAGGGAATTTTTTATTTAAGGATTGCATGAACACTAGTCTCTAAGAGAGCAATATTGTTAAAGTAAACTTAATTCTCCAATAGCTGATACACAATGCTACTCTCAGCAATTACAAAGTTACTGTTAGCTTATACCAGCCTGCTCTTCCTATGACATTCACCTGATGTAAGTATATGGAAAGAGTTAAACAATCCACACATGCCACCAGTGTTCACTACCTTTGCTCAAGGAAAACTCATATGCTGGGGCCTGACCACATGGGAAAGCATACCTGCTCCCAACATAACTTGGAGCACCTGCAAACAGTTTGCATGATATTGATTTGAATATATTTCTACAATATATGTTGTTCTGATTACTTGCAAATGAAAGTTCAGAAGCTGGATGCTTGCCAAAAAGCTGAATAAATTTTTCCTCTTCTCTGTAGTTCATGTGACTGAATGGCAAAGAAAACCTAGAATCTGCTGTAAAACAAGGTGAGGCCAATCATAACACTGGGTTCAACTAAATAACAGCTGCCAAGAGCAATTATCACCAAACATGCAGACAGCTGCAGATACACACTAAATGCTGTACAGCTGGGGAAATGGATTACTTAAACTGCCCTCTCAGATATCTTATTTTCCTGTAACTAAATGAAAGCATTATTGAAATCAGGAAATTTTCCTTCCAAGATATCCAAGAAAATTTTGGGGTTAGCTCCTGCCCTCAGGTGTATCACCCACAGGGAATAAAAGGGGTGGAATATGATACTCCCATTCAGATCTTTTCAGCCAAAGGGTCCATATTTTTTTCCATGGGACTGGAGAAAAGATAAGAGATGTGTTAGGAATGGAAATATAGACAGCACCTCAAAAACCATTTCCTGTTCTCCTTTTGACTTTATTCAATTGTTTGTCTACATACTCACACATTGTCTGTATGTAAAAATCAGCAAACATGGAGAAGGGTTCAGGAATCAGGTCTGCCATCTTCAAGGTCCAATAGCACCACAGAGGACCAAGTAAAGACACAACATTTACTAAAAGTGCAATCTTGGCTCCAGTCAGAAGTTCTGTGCACCTCAGCAGTTGACAAATTCGATACGAATGAGAAGCCACTTATGTGGCTTATCTCCGGTTGAATAAACCCTAATTAAGACAGCAAGTCTTTTCTAAGTGATTAAATTACATGTTCTCACACCTTTAGTTTTCCATAACTGAGACTCATAATTCTCTGACCTCTCTTTTAGTCAGCAAGAAGGATAATAACTTGACTGAGCATATCTAACATCCAAGTATGTAAGCAATCTCAAATACCAACACAAAATAAGAAACACCACACCATGCGTAACTAAAACTAAACCATCTTCAAAAGAAATATTGCATTTGCTTGCTCCTCAGGTAACAATGAACAAGTACACCCCTTTACCAAATAAATAATGAATCAAATCGGAAAAAATATAAATCAAATTGCTATTTTCCAGAGAATCCAAAGTTATAGACAGCACACCTATGATAAGTCAGCAAGTCATCTCTGTCCTGGCTAAAAATCTTTTTTTGACTTCTTGGCCAAATGAAGTTGTTCCTTTGCAGACTCCTTTATATTAATGAGTATTCCTGATGCATAACAGATTCATACTAATCCTGAGGGACAAAATCTAAGAAACCTATCATGTTCAGAAGATGAAACTAAGCTGAGTACCTAAAAAGATCTAGGTAACTATGCCAAAAATTAGGACCTCCAACTCTAAAAAATACATCTACAAAACTACTAAGAAACAGAAGCCATGCTGAAGCAGTGAATAGAGAAAGTAAACCCGACCAGATAAAGAAAAGTCCAGAACAGCCAAAGCTGTACAGAGAAGTATAGAAGAGGGACTGGCAAGAGACAGACAGCACAGAGGAATGGCAATATACACAAGTCATGGTGACTCAGTTGACTAGTTTAGAGGAATTACCATACCTCTCCAGTTTTATAGCTGTCTTAATCACCTGCATTTACAACAAACTCAAGCTCTTTGGAGAGCAGCCTCCTAACACATACACTATAGTAAGTGAATATAGACAGTCAACCTAAAAATTAAGCTTTTTTCCTCTTGGAAGAAATGTGAAGGACTACCTCTATTCTGCAGCAATCACAAAACAGCAATCACTGTGCTGTATTTACCATAGGGCAAGCATGCACTGAATATAGCAGATACTGAAATAACTGCCATGACCACAATATTTCATGCACAGATTTTCGTCTTGGTAAATTATTACCTTAGCATTGTGGTCCTGGGTACTTAGGGAAGGGACCTAGGGCAGGTCCATAGGAAAGGCCTTCTTTCCTACTGTGCAATTTAAATTTTCTCCTTGAAAAACTCCCCTAGGAAAAGCAGGAGTTGAATGGGCTAGACTTTAAGGGATAACCAGACTTACCGAGTTGCATCCTAAAATGTTCCTACGAATAAACTCATGAAACCAACTGGAGAGGATCTCCAGAAACAGCTGATGAGGAGGCAGTAACAATTCTGTACAAGGAATCCATTTGTTCCTCAGCTGCTCTTATCATGTTGCTGCCTTCCAGAAGGAATCATCATTCAAGCACCTCCACTTCCAGTCTCACTATCCCCTTTCATAAAGTAGTCCCTGCAAAGGAGCTGCTGGGCTTTGCCTGCTCACAAACCACATGTAAGTAGGGCATACCCACTGGATGCTCCTTACTTTCAGCAAGAAAAAAAAACCCAGTGAAAAAAATTAATTACTGCCATGGAGAGCAGTGAAGTTAGTCTTTTGTTCTTCCATTTCCAACCCTATTTCCTTACCTGTGAGTTTATTCACAGCCAAAGTGGACTACCAGTGTGCTGCTTCTGCACAGTGCAGGCACAGGATTTCCATCTATTAAACTCTTGATTCAGCTCACAAAAAGCCACGTCTGAAGTACAGAATGGTCTTTTAGAAAGATACATGATTTAAAACTCAAAAGAATACTCAGTGATGGGACAAGGGCACGAAAAACAGGTGTTGTCACCCTCACTGCTTAAAGGAAATTATTTTATTTTTAGAATTTCCTTAGTTTCAACTTTCAGCCACTAAAAATCCTGGATACATTTATTCAATGTAGCTCTCTCAGGCTTCTGTTTTTGTTACCCACACATGTAAATGTAAATGGCAAAAAAGTCACCTCTATATCCTTCTCTTCTCTTGAGCCAACTTCAATCCCTAATGGTTTCTTCTTGAAAAAACAGAAGAGAAATTTCAGACAGTTTTCCAAGTAGCAGTCACAGCAATGCCAGAAACAGAAGAAAGACTCCCTGTTCCTCTCTGATGTTTTCTAGATATCCCAGGAACAGGCTAAAAAAGATTAAACAGGGCTCTAGCTCTCCTTTTTTGGAAAGGCACTTTGTATATTTGTTTGGGAACAGAGGATAGATGCTTCCCTTGTTGTCTTTTCTTCAGAGAAGTTGAAAAGCGTGTCTGGCTAAGATTTTTCATCTTACCACTTTGAATTACAAATGCTCATGATTCTATCTTCAAGTAAGTGTACAGTGAACAACAAAGAAAAAAATTAAAACCAAGAAGAAAACTATATACTGCAGCAAGCCCCCTGCTGTAGTGAAGGGGACCATACAATACATGCGTGCCACACGTCACTGCAAGTGTGCAGGCAAGTAGAAACATTCATAGAAAGGCTTACAAGATTGTCACCATTATTAAAATAAAAATCCTTTATATAGTCAATGCCAAACTACTAGAATACAAGGCTACCTTATTTTATAAAAAGTCAAATGAAAACAAAGCTACAAGCAAAAGAACACGCAAATACTGTAACTTGTGGAAAACTATTTCAATAGTCAGATTTTCCTTAAGGTTATGGGTGCAGATGATCATCTTAACAACATGCTACCCAAGCCTTTACATTACACTTGGACACTCACAAAAAAACCTCACCAAGACAACTCCATAATTGGAATTTGTACAACCACTGTCACATGTTGGGCAATATTTTCAATATGTTAATGCAATTCATTTCAAAGCAAGCAAGCAAGCCACTCTGTCCAGTACTGTATGGAAGTCATGGGCTGGTACTTGGGTTAAACAAGAGTTGGTCACAAATTTTTGTCACTAGTCTGAATGCAGAACAGAGTTGTTTTCAAATTACACATAGCAATGGGGGATGTGCTACTCTCATTATCAGCAACAGGAACTAGACAGTACTAATCATGAAAGCCAAACTAGCTTAAAAACACTCTGGGTATGGTATGGTTTGCACTGGGTTTTTTGCCTTCTGACCAGTTCTAACCAACCACTTTGTTTATACTTCTTTTTAGATATCTTTTGCACTACACCATTCTAGAGGTGACTTATGCACACACAGAGGTAACTTTACGCTCAAAGTTACAAACATGCATTTATGCAGACTTAGGGTTTATTAGTCAAGGAAGCAATAATTTACAAAATCCATAACAACTGCAATTTTAACTTCCATGGTGAACTCACTGCATATTTTTAAAGGCAATTTAGCATACTGGCTTAGCAAGACAAACCAGACCCAACCAAACACGAGTGAGTCACATTTCACACAACAATACTTCTACTTTACTGCATACAGAGAAATGGCAGAGAATGAAAATACTGTTAAAGAAATGCAACAGCATGTACATAAAAATTTCCACAGAGTAGAAGAGTGCAGCATTATTAAAAGGGCTGCATTTTTTTCAGTCTTAGTATTTATTGCTGATCATGGAAGTTCAGGGTGGGGGAAGTTATACAATGCAAATGTACACAACTTGCCTTTCCAGAACTAAATTGGAGAGATAGGAACTACAGCTCTAGGAATAGCTTCTTTAGGGTTCTCCTTATTCATGTTCAACAACTCATGTCTATGCAACTTTAGATATGCCTAATCTCCTGCACACCAAACTAGGAGTTTTCACTACTAATCACCCTGTCTATACAGTAGATGTCCAGTTTTCTGAAAACTGCTATCTACACGTAACCCAATCCATTTATTTTCATGAGAGGTTTTTGTTAGTTGCTTTCTGTACCTACTCATGGAGCCTTGTTGCTCTGCCCACAATGTAACTGAAGATGAAAAACACTTTGATTTACTAAGGTTAACACTGAAATTAACTGACAATCTGCCATTCATAGAAATGTGAACTCTCAGGATACTTATTTTATCCAGAACTAAGAAGAGTTGTACAATCATCTTCATGCAGAACTTGACTTGGCAGTGCTTAAGAGGATCACTGTTAAGAAAAGGGAACAAACTCCTCTAGAAATGCAACTTATGGTTAGCTACAAGAACTATTTTTAAACCTTAAATACTGACAAGCCAAACCTACAGTCTTACGTCAATTTCCACTTTCCATTTCCACTTTCAAACAGATGGGCAGTACTCCACTTTAATTTCATTAAACAGCTGACCCAAATGACCAAAGGAATATTCCCTACAATATGACATTGTGCTCAGCAACAAACATCATGGGGAAGGAGGAGGCAGGGGAGATGTTCCTAGTTATGGCATTTGTCTTTCCAAGTAACTGTTAAGCATGATGGAGGCTCTCTCTCCTGGGGACAGCTTAAACACCATCCTGCTGATGGGAAGCAGTTAATTAATTCCTTACTTTGCATTACTTGCATGCACAACTTCTGCATTAACTATTAAACTGCATGTATCCCAACCTAGTTCCCACACATTTACCCTCCTGATTGTCTTCACCATCCCAGCAGGGGAGAGTAAGCAAGTGCCTGGGTGGGGTTGAACAGCCTGCCAGGGTCAAACCACAACCCTGTGGTTTAACAGGTCTCTTCAAAAAAGAAAAACCCAAGAAAACCCCACACTTGAACATTTCAACTTGGCCAGATCTATAAGGTTTAGAGCTGAAACACTATGTAACAAACTGTTTTTTTACTTACTTCTAGAAGAATAGAAGGAATTCTAAGACTTAAAACAGCTTCTAACTTATTGAAATCACGTGCCAGAGATGTTGTGTGATTACTTTGTTAAAATAACTTAATATTTACAGAAAGTAATTTCTTCAACACAGTAGTAGTAAGAAAAGTCTCAGAATATCCTCTTTATTTAGAAATGCTTTTATAAAAAGTCTTCTAATAAACATGTACCCTCACATTAGTGTAAAATATGATTGAAGCATTCCTAAATGTTGATTTTTTTTTTCTATCTCTTCTTCAGCCCACCAGATTATACCTATGACCATTTTAGTTCCCACTACTGTGCCAGTTCAAGCATCGATTGCCTTTACATTGACATCTTACTGGTCATTTTATTTTGTTCCCCAGAGCCCCAACACACAAGTTACATTTAAGATTAAGTGCTTTGTATACTGACCTAGTCACTCATTTAAGGCACTTGAAAACAGTAAGTCAATTGCTTGCAGCTGTGCATCTGAACACAGATCAACCCAAAGAGGCTGAATGGACAATGTTAAATGATGTAGATGTTACCATTACTAAATGCAAAGTAATACATCTAGAAAGAAGCATCATACACACAAAACAGATTATCATATTCTTAGCAGCAGTGGCTCTAACAAAGAAGGCAGCATGCAGGTATGAGCAATGCAGACAGCATTGGATCTCCAGACAAGGAGATGTGCTACAAGACCAATATACTCCTCCTCCTGTGTAAACTGTATTGCAAAGTGACAGTATTTTCAAGCTTAGAAATACAATCTCCAAAGCTAGATTGCCATACTAATTCTGTATTATCTAGAATATAACAGATACCTTTATTTCAACTTCTTCTATATAGGCAGGGAATTTTTTTCTTATCAGGGCACAAGTACTTTGTGCTAAGTATGAAAACAACGTCTGACAGCTGCATCTTCTACTATTTAAGATAATGTAGATTCATTTGGTAAGTAAGCAATTCTTCCTAGGTCATATTAAGTGGTACGTTTCACTTCCTTCAGAAAAACAAAGTAAGCCTCTTCTCCAACTGACCAGGACAATGCATGAACTTGCTTCATCTTTTTTAATCAAAGAAACAACTCTTACTCAAATTCTGAAAAAAGATACAATTCCATCTATATCCACCTACTCTGCTAATGATGCATGGACCAAACAATTCTAGCAGACATTTGAGACAAAAAAGTTATAGTTCCTAGAAAGGTTAGCATACTAACACAAGAAACTTGAAAATAAGTAAATTTGCTAGAAGTGCATTTCTACAAAACTGAGGTACAAACAGAGATTGAGGTAGTCACAGATTTATACTGAAAAAACACTGGTTTTGAAAGTGTTAGATTACTATTTCTTCCAGGAGGGATAGTAGCTGAACAGGCACTCATATCACTGATATTCAACAGTGTTCCCAAGTGAAAACACAATGACTAATCAGTATTTTTAGGAGGGCTCACAAATACAGTACATCACAAGTAGTTGCACTTGAAGACTGTACTTGAAGAGTGCAAGGAGTTATGTAAACAGAACCTGCCATGCCCCCAGTGAGCCTGAATAACCTGGAGACATACCTGATCACTGCTTTTTGCAGCAATGTTGGTCTGAGCTGTGTTTGAAGAAAGGGAATCAAAGAAGGCTTGGTCAGCTAATGAGTTACCGCAGCTAATTCCATCTTCAGTTATAATCTAAAATGGAAAAAATTGCACAAGTTTCATTCTTCCATTATCAAATTATGCTGTTTGTCATATATAATCATCCTAACACTTACGTCATTAGATGTTAAGACAGTTGCATATACCTTTTTTTTTTAAATTCAAATGGAATAGTACCTTTTACAAAAAGCTGATGTGAAAATGCAGAGGGTTTACTTTCACAACAGATGGAACTGGTATCACAGTGTAACACATAAGATTGATGTGGCAGTGGACACCAAACTATGAATTCACTGGGGATTAACAAGGTTGTTAACATCACTGCTTGAGGACTGGGAACTCAATACCCACAGAATCAGTCTGGGTGGCAATTTTGTAGAGCCAAAATCTACTAGATCCTAAGATAGCCAACTGAAGACACAAAAAAAAGGCTATTTGCACAGCCATGTGGCCCCAACACCCACACAGGTTTTTGTTGTTTGGCTTGTTGGGGTTTCTTAAATAAAATCAGCATTGGTGAAGGAAGGGAGTCACATGCCTTAAGAGGAGGCTGCAGGAATTACAGCCAGTCTTACACCCAGCTGGCAACCTGTAGCCACACAGACACTGGGCCCTCCCAGCTATGAGCTGGGTATGTCAGTCTTTGCACTGAGATGCCCATCCCAACCCCCAACCTCACCAGTCCTTAAACGAAGACCAGATCAACACACCCTGAAGAGATAGCAAAGGCCCTCAGGAGGATGTACTGAGTAGTCCCTGGATTTTCAATCTTATACCATGATCCCCAAAACTAGAGCTCCACTTCAGAGATGTATCAGCATGTGGCATATCAGCCACAGCAACACCACTGTGAACTTGTGTTGCTTATTTCACTTCTGTATCTGTATCTTCAGACAGGAAAACAATTATTGGATCACGAGACCCCCCAAAACCAGAAGCAGACTCACAACAGCTCATGTTCTGCAGATCACCAGTATTTACTATGGATAACCTTCTGATGCATTTTTCTGGGAAACCATTAAGAAGCAGAGTAACTTTGGATGGCATGTTTGTAATGGTGCCCAAAGCACCATTGTACAGTTGGTACAATAAGATGATATATTCCAAGTGTTAACACTGAAAGTTTTATGTTTGAGCATTACAGTCTGACCATTGAAGCACCTTGTCAGTAGTTTTGGTTTTTAAGTGCAGAACACTGGGGTCACTTACCTCAACATAATCTGTTGGAACAAGTCCTCTCTCACCTTGGCTGTTTTTGCCTTCTAGCCAGCCTCCACCAACATCCTAAAAGAAGAGTGTAAAAATAGTTTTGCTTGATGGAGCCCACAGCATTCCTTAAACAGCTCAGAAGGAAGCACTGCCTTGCTGTCAAATGCTTTGTTAAAAATACAGTTATGATTGTATTACCATGAAGAAACTTGCTTAAATATGCTGAAGCACCAGATACCCATTTAAACAGAACAGAAACCATGCTGCTGTTTCACATAGCTATTTCATTTTTCAGATTTAACAAGCATTAGAGGGGAGGAAACATGGATTTTTAGCACTTTTGATCATTTATGAAATCACAGTCAAATGTATGGACACAGACTGTATCAAAACACAGCTATTAGTATGCGAATTCCAAACCACTAATTTTAATCAAGAGATTATAAAGAAACAAGAAATTAAGCTATTTGTAGTAAAAATCTGTAAAATCTCTGCTTCATTTATTGAAGGTGCAGAGGCATGTGATGAGTGGGAGCTCTAACTCAAGAACATTGATTGGGGATAATCTCAAGACATGCCACACAAAATGTGGAGACACTGTTTCTATTTCAAATATATTTTCAGAGGCAGGTCTCATGCTACTAATTTGGAAAGAACTAACATGTTCAGCTTTGAACTCAGTGGGGCATCCTGTTATTAAAAAACCTACATAACCTAAGTAACCTAAGTATACTAACAAAGCTTTGCAGACCTCTGCAGTTAAGCAAAGTAAATTCCAGGACAGCATTATCTGAAATAAGCCAGTCCTGTTTTAAATCAAGTTGTTCCATGAACACATATTTACATGTCAAGCTAACTCACAGCTGAAAATTGAACCTACACATGCTAGACAGCAATTACTGAATTCCACATTTCCTTAATTTGCTTTTTAATAGGGTTTGTTTGTTTAGTCACAATTTTGTTCTTTCACTTGGAAATTTTACTTAATCCTGCACATAGTTAGAAGTCTGCTCACATATTCAAGATTTTACATAATAAAGATCAATCAGTTATTGAAATAAAAAACTAATTTGCTTTTTCTTCTGTACCTAAAAGTTTACACTCAAGAACACACAAATAATTAGACACCCTGGATTAAAAATTCAAATATCTTGGTTACTCTGCAAGAGCAATGACATCTTGAGCTAGAAGTCACAATTGCACCCCTGCACTTAAGAGCAGTGGTGCACCAATGCATCTAGCATGACTCATGCTAGAGCTGTCTAAACTTATCATACCACAAAAGTTCAAAAGCCCTTGTGGCAATCTATCTCATAAGCTTAATTATGGATAATAAAATAAAGTTTTCCTTAGTTCTAGGTACATTGCTGTAACACACAAATGTCTTGTTCAGCAAGAACCAGCCTGGAAGTGATGCGCTACTTATTTAATCTTACTTTTGTGAAACAACATCAAACTCCTGAACTTATTTAAAATGTTACCTCTGCCACAGCAGAGCACACAACAGGGTGCTAGTTCTATCAAATACCTGCTTCAAATATTTAAGATCAATAGCAATAAAAATTATCTTGCTTATACATGACAAGGATCTTAAAAGAATTAGTTCATTCTGCACATGTTTCCTACACAACTAGATAAATAAGACCTGGTGTCAAGATGGGGTATTTTTTGCTTATATGCATTTTTAAAAGAAAAGTCTGTTCACTAAGCCATATCACTACACAAAAATAAGAGCAGAATCAGCTAATAGTTCCTATACTAGGCAAAGGTAAGAATTATGCAGGACAATAAAAGCACACTCAAATACAAATTGTACACACAAATCAAGTGCTAGTCTCAAAAATACTATCAATTTAAAAACTCCCTGACACTAGTGCCATTGAATTTTCACCACTCCTTCCTTGTACCTTGTCCATATTGCTTTACTTGTGAAGGGACACACAAGTACATTAACAAAAGTTTATCACAGTGAAACTTGAAATTCCTAAGTCATTAAGAAACTCAACTTAAAGAAAATGTGGAACATTAGGGACAGACACAAAAAAGGAACATAGTCAGATGTAGAAGGTATCACCATAATTCTAGCTTCTTTCATTGCACTCAGATCTGTTTAGAGGGGAACAAAGCTGAGAAAATTCCTACATGTGTAGGCACAAACTGAGAGGGCCTCTGTCCCACAAAACCACTCATTGCATTTGTTTCTACAAAACTAATAAAAATTCTTTGTATTTAGTTTATTCACTTCTTCAGGGGAAAGTAGCCAGCTTTCAGTGTCACCTAGTACCTTTTTTCTTCCATTTGCCAGATGTAGGTCTGGCAAGTGCACACAAGCCCTTTTTCCCTCCGTTTTCTTACCGGATTTGTAATTATGATGATCTCTCCTTCACTGACTGTCAGCTCATTGTTTCCAGGCTCAGCAGCAAAATCATACATAACACGGGCCTGTATGTGAAAAAGAAAACAGCAGTGAGCTTTTCAGCTTCTTTAGAACTTTTCATGTAAAGTATCAGCACAACTTAAATAGCAGAAATAGTAAGTGGGGTAAAGCTGAAGGTACAAAGAGCAACTCAGCATGTAGGAAGCCAGCACTTCCTAAATGTGAACACCAAACTGAATGTAACACAAACATTAAAGGATGATGATCTCCTGCAGAGTTTGGTAGAGATTATCATTATTTTCCAGAAGGCTTCATAGTTAAAAGACTGGCCATTCTCTGCCATGTCCGGAACTACCTGTACTATTTCTTCCAGGGGAAGAAGAAAAAGATTCCTACTCCAATTCAGATAAAAGGAACTGTTTCATAGACCAAGTAATTCAGAAAAAGAAAAATAATTGCAGATATAAGTAATTACTGTTATAATATGTAAAATTATGCTTTAATACTTTGTATCCAGGAGGAACTATGCAAACACACAGTAAGGGTAAGCCTGTTACATATTGGCATAAGCAGGGGAAAAAACCAAAACCAACCTAATTTTTAAGTGTTTATAGACACATGAAAGCTTTGCTGTGTTCTGACTCTGCTACTACACTACATAAAAAAATGTTATGTTTGAAACACTGACAAAGTTGTAGAACATTTAAAGAATACTTCTGCTTTTTTAATACAAAGAACTGTGACACAGCCTAAAATTGTGTTCCCAAACATCTTTTCATTCCCATCTATTAATTTTTTCTCAGGTATAAAAGTAGAGAAAGCTCTTAGGAATTACAAAGGGACTCCATTTTCTCACAGACTATTGAAAAGGATGTAGAGAAGAAACACATATATTTTCGCCTTGACTCTCACAAGGAAGACCTAGAATAGAAGTTTTAGCTTTTGATTTAAAGTGGCATATTAGATAAACTTTAAATCTGATAATAAATAAATGATTTATCCAAGCTTCTCTTCCCCTGAAAGAAAAGTCATCCTGGTAGTAGAACTTAAAAAAGATAAAAGCCTTATGGCTTTATGAGCCAGGTGGCTCATAAGTAACATTATTTTATCTGATTTATGCTAATACTTAAGTATCAAAGAGTAGCAAAAGGAAAAGATAGACTACAGATCAGGAAAAGTAAGCAGAAAAAGTAGATATTTTTACAGACAGTACTGCTAGTTAATATAAAACATCAATACTCAAGATAGATTATGCCATAGCCCTTATATCGCCAGCTCACAAAGGGATAAGAGAAGCAGAAAGTTTTAGGAAACATAACAATTTTTCTATTGCAACTTGAAAGAGGCAAGAGTATGGTCTCCTCTTTACGAGTCAGATAAATGCTTTAGTTACACCAGCTCATACAGAAGTAGGCTTTGTTCCTGCAGATTAAAACCCCAAACCCAAGAAGAACAATTTTATAATGGTGTTTACTAATAACACCAGACACCATGTACTGCAATGAGATCCTTCTTGTAGGTCAGGGTGAGAAAAACAAACCCCATGATTAATTGTTTCTTCCATAAAAATGACATTAAAATCAATTTCTGCTGAAAGCAAGTTATGTGATAGGAAAAAGATACAAGAGAACTTTCATCATCCAGCCTTGTCCATCTCAAAACTGCAGGTTATAATAACCCCTTCTTCAGACATAAAATCAGGAAAAGAACTCCAGAACTTCCCTCCCCACATTTTAATAAGTTTCATGTGGAAATACTTCTGGGCTGGTCAAAAGATACTTAACTGCAGTGTAAACAGAACAGAGAAAAAATGTGTATGTTGTAGTTCAGCTGACAAAACTAATCCTGAACCATGTGCACAACAGATAAAAAACTTGGTCTTCTCCACTAGAGAAGCAAAACATGGAGGAACAATACCAAGCACCTCAAGTGCTTCCTCAGCATGAAAGCTTTTCCCTTACAACTGAGGCTTCCCAAACTTTTAGATTATGCCATGCAAAACCATGATGAAGAACAGGAAACTGTTCTCCGTAGTAACACTGTCTGCTTTCCTTACAGCAGAAAAATTAGGCCTTCAAGCAAACATAAGAAAAAAATGCCTTACTCCACTTAAAAAGTAAACTGAAGAGATGCAGCAAACCTTTTGAAACACAAGACATTTAAAGAAGGGGTGTAAAAAGTACCTCTGCCTCCAGCAGCAGTAGATGAAGGTGTTGAATGTGACCTTTTGCAATGGGTTACCAGTGCTTATCCAGTTCCTGCAAGTGAGCTTAAAAATGCTCATATATCAGGTATTTGAATGATAGGGAAAGCAGCTTTCTTAACCAGAGAGCCTGGTTCATGTAGTATACCACAGTATGGAGTTCTTGCTTTTACTTACAGGAATGATGAGAATTCACCAGGACAAGGGCAGATTTTACTAGCCTTCAGGAAAACTGGCAAAACATGCCTCAGTAATGACTAGACTAGAAGGTAAAATATATTTGTGTCTAATAAAAGAACAGATACAAATACTAGGTTCTCCAAAGGTAGCAGAGAAATAAAAGTTACTCCGAAAAATCTCCAAGTATTCAGCCTGGAAGGAAGGAAAGATCAAGAGAAATACATAGATTTTAATAAATCATTTTGTCAGTCTATTCACCTGCTCCAGATGCTCATTTCCAAAATACAAGAGGCAAAAAAAATTGGAAACAAACCAAATAATTTTTTTGCCTTTCTGCAGTTTCAGAAATGGAAAACAATTTTTAAATCTTCAGTATTATAGAGCATTACATCTGTGAGCTGATCCATATGTTGATGTCTCAATACCTTCCTCTGATTTTTTTTATTATTATTTTTTTGCTGGTACTCTCCTTTTCACTTCTATTTCTGGGCTCATTTGTCTAGTTTGAGAATTAAGTCTGAGAACCTCTATCAAGTAAGCTTTAACACTACCTTCCTGCTGTTGAGATTTAATGGTAAAAATAGTATCAACTTAAATTGCAAATTAAGTGAAATTAAGTCACTAGATGTTTTCCCCAAATTTAGTAAGTATATTGTTAACAATGGAAAACCTTCTAGTCTTTCCCTAAGCAGAGGTATCAACTCTATTCACATTTTTGACAATTAGTTCCAAAACACTTTAAAATGGTATAGTTTTGCAATAAACTTTTTCCCCACTTACTAGCCATGAATATAATATCCACGTACCAGTTACAGCTTAGATACAGATCTTTGCCAATGATGCAAATTAGCACAGGGGGACAGAAAGTAGAAAGCATTTATCAAAAAAAGGATTTTAGCTCCTGGGCACTATGACACATGCATCAAATATTAGGTCTAAGCTTATGGAAAAAATTGAGTATTTCCAAACCAGGAATCTCTGACAAATTCCGAGGATCACAGAATGAAGGCCACAAAGGCAACTTCTTCAAAACACAGGTTTAAAAAAAACAAGATTTGTTACAGTAACTGTTGTGCTTTATTTTCACTGACCACATGTAAAAACGATCAAATGATTCAAGAACTAGAGGAACTTCAGAGATTCAAACGTTTCACTAGTGGAATAAAGGCCATTGCTTCACTCACAGAATACTGAAAATAAGGCAACAATTGCTAGACAATTTATTAGGTGTAAGAAAATTAATTTCTTTTCCTGGTTGCACTTGCTACTTACTTCTTCTCCATCTACCATGTACATACACACACACACCCAGAATACAACTGGTTCTGGATTCTGAAGTCGTTTTGGCAGATCCTTTGAGAGAAAGGACTACTAACCAAAAAAATCTGGACATATTTCAATGACCAGAAAGCAGACCTGGCCACTTTACTGTACACCTATTGTCTCCTTTCGCTCAGGTAGCAGCAGAGCTTCTCACACCTGTGCTGGGAGTTGGTAGCACATCCTGAAATTCATCTCATGCTCCCTCCTGTGAGAAAAGGCCAGCCTGGATTAAGCAGAACTCTGGCACAAAGTATGCCAAGGAGGAAACAGCTCTCTGATCCACAGCATCTCTGGCGTGTATTACAGTTTCTCTGGAATGAGAGGAAGCTGGCAGCTCTCTCTACAAGTTGAGGCCAGGGGGAAACCAGTAAGAATTCCTCCTTACTAAAGAAAAATTAGCTTTTCAGCAGAATGGGTATAACATTTAGATTGTATTAAGGAGAAAAAAATTGAAAGGAAATCAGTAATTCTCAGTGTTATATCACTGTTATTTACAGCTGTTTCTACCTACTCTAGTTAGACACCTGGACTGCAGTTCCACAATTTAGAGATTTACTGACTCAGTGAAAAGCCTCCCAGCTTCTAGAAAGTCTAAGTATTGCAATCAGTCACTGCTACCATCTTTTTAGAATTATAATAGTAATCTGCCTAAGCATATTAAAACAAGTAAGATTCTTCACATTGAAAAGCAATGTGTTAATCCTATGCAGACCTGGATGAGACTTAGCTTTTCCCTATTACTTACTTCTGAGTACCTACCCCTCTTACCACAGTATTAAAAATGAAGAAAAAAAAACGAAGAGCATTTGCCAACTTATTTCTACAAGCAGACATGTGACTATGCAACTAATAACTGTCAGCATCTTGAGACTCTTAGCATAAATTAAGCTAGAATGAAGTTGGCTATCAAAAGTCATTAAAATTCCAATAAAGGATAATATTATTACTACACTAAATTACTAGAAAAGTATCCAAGGCATCCTGATATACTAGCTCTTCAGTATTTTCCCCAGACTCCTAGAAGAGGCAACAGAGCAACAGAAGCATCTATTTCTCATCAGATGAATCTTTCTGCCTTTTCTAAAACATTCCATTCAGGAGATGCCAGGCTCAGATGGAAGAGCAACTTACTTCCAGGTCAGACAATCCTCATGTGTACAGGCACAGCATTACAGTTTACCAGGAGCTGGCTACCTCCTTCATGGAGGTAAAAAACACTGCATGCTTCATGAGCACACACAGGTGCACATCAGTTGTGTTTCACAGCAGCTTTTACATTAGCTTCCCTGTCTAAACCTCTGCTGATAAGAATGATTAATGACCCTCACAAAGTGATTACTGTTCTTTGTTCACTCTTCTGCAGCAAAATGTTACTATAGTGGTAGACTTCCTGATGCAAAACTGCTGTGTTACACTGAAAGCATGCTTTGCAGCACTAAAAATAGAAAAAACACTCAAAAATTGGACACATCTCTGAAATACCTTTCCCTACAGACAGGACTTAAATTGTATTAGAAAGAGTGCCTGTGTTATGCCACAAATTCATCTGTTTCAGCCATATGTTAAAGTTTCCAGAACTGGTACCACCACAGCTTCTCAGACAGCTGACAGAAGCAGATAGCAAAGGAAGTATCCACAAAAGGTTCATTGCATGAAATTCCTATGATAGAGGCGTGCCTTCTGTTTTAGTAGTTAGCACTTCAGCAGTTCAGTGCTTCAGCCATTCAGTAGTGCTCTTTAAAGGACAGGAATCCAACTTGTTTACTTGGCTCAGTGCCACGGTCTTAGAACTTCCAGGTTCATGTTTTGCGTTCCAGTTTTCTGCCCTGTTGGTGGCAGCAGTTCCTGGATTCACAAAACAAGGATCAAATTCCATATTTCTGTTTTGAAAAATAAATGGGGCAGATAAGATTTTTTCAAAGAAACCTGCATCACACTAGAGAAGTAGAAACCGTAATTTGGAAAGGTTGGCAAAACGTCTTTTTAAAGAAATTTATTTGTTAACATCAGCTTTTTTATTATTATTTGGTTGTTTTCTTTGGAGCTAGGACTCTTATTCACAAGTCAAGTCCTTAAATTTTAATAAGCCTGAGAGCAAGCAAACTTGAACTTTTCTTCTAGGACAGCAGCTTAAGCTTTTAGCTAGAATGAAACAGCAAAGGGCTTTTAGTCACCTCAAATAACTCCAGTAAGATTTCTGTTCTAAGTAAACTTTGGAAAGGTTTCCTACAAGAACTGCATCAGTTAGTACAAATATTCTGCAGATCTAATAAGCATAAGCCTTTGTAACCATTTATTTGTGAAACACTGAAAACAAGATGCTGATCACATCTGGAAGCACAGATCAGTAAAATGCATTTGTCTTCCAAGACTTTCTTTTATTAATTCTCTACCATTTTTTGGATGAGGGTTTGTTTTGGAGTTTTGTTATATTTTGAGGATAAGTTTTTTGGTTGGTTTGTGTTGTTTTCTTTGGGTTTTTTTCAGAATTGCTTTTCCCACCAATATTGTTCTTAGAAAGAAAGCATTTTTTCTAAAGGGCAGTTGTTAGAGAACAAAATAGAAATAGCATACTTGGGATAGAGGTTGGGATGATCCCAGGATTAGAGAAATTGAAGCAGAAAGAATGAAGACAAGAACCTAGCTGCAAATAAATCAGTTCAGAAATTGGCACTCTTCTGATAACATCTGAAAGAATAGTTCAAAATGAAGGATTTAAATTTAAAAGTGGCAATACCCTGCAAACAAAGGGCAATGAACTTGAGATAATTTTTTTGCATTTACTGTTCCATACTGTTTGATCTTTCACAGCTATTTGCCATACAATTACGTACTAATATTGGGTTTGAGGTAATTTACTGATTAAGACATCTGATTTAGTAACAACTGAAGTGTCAGCTGTTTTCATTGTATTAAACCTGTAGCGTCTTAATAGCATCACAGATTAGTAAACTACATGGATTAGTAAAAGTAGACAAGGCTCTAAATGACACAAACCATTCTTTCATTTGTCCAGTCACAAACTGGCTACATAAGTCACCACGTTTTAATAAATCCATTTTTGAAAAAACTCTAAGCAAGTCAACACACACACGAGGTCCTACAGTGGATAAGACTAAAGGTACCGTGAGTTTGACGCAACTGATGTCCAAAGAGCCCAGAAAAACATTGAGAAAAGTGCTGCAGAAACATAGGCAGCAACCCCCAACTCAAAGAGCAGAGGACACTTTCTTCCAACAATGGCTATGTAACCTTTTCCCCACCTTTTATCCTGAAATCCAAGCTCATCCAAAAGCCAGTAAATACTCCAAGACTGAAAAAATTTTTACTTCAGCAGCTGCAACATCTGGGACTGTGGTCTGACAAAGTAAATCCCTTCATTTTAATCTATCACACCGTATCAGACTTGGATCACATTTGGATAGTCTATGCAGAAATATAAAGCAGCTCTTCAAGTGCTATGCCTCAGCCTGGAAAGGCAGCCAACTTACCTTCTGTCCTGTCCTCAGTAAAGAAATCTCTACACCTTCCACTCACAGGCATTCTTAAGAGACAAGAAGCAAAGAACTGAAGACAAAAGGGCAAGAGAACACTAGGGACACTGTCTTCTCAGACAGACTTCTACAGAATCCTTACTTCAGCAATTCAAGAACTTGCACACTATTCTAGAAACTACAGTTAAAGATATACTACAAAGGAGAAAAGATGCCAGCTCTTACCTTTTCAATTAACACAGGGTAAATGGAGAAAATGTATATAGTGTTAGGTGCTACGTATAGTGCTAAGTATCACTTTTATGTATGTGCTCAACATCAACCTACTAGCCTGAAGAAACTAAATCAGCCCTTCAAATTAGTTTGATACTGTGATTCTATGGTAAGCCACTGGCACAGGTTGCCCAGGAAAGTTGTGGCTGCCCCTCCCTGGAAGTGTTCAAGGCCAGGTTGGATGGGGCCTATGCAGGGGAGTTGGAACTAGAAGATCTTTAAGGTCTCTTCCAAACCTAATCATTCTATGATTCTAGTAAACAAGTTAATTTTAACTTTTTTAATAAAACCCTGTCTTTACTATTACATTTCTTTTCTAATACAATTGTTTTTTTCACTTCAAGCAACATCAGAATTAAAACAAATGCCCATCCAAAAAGTAAAACCAAGTTCAGTTAAGAAATCTATTTCTGGACTAAAGTTGAGGTATTGTTATTCTGAGTTCCCTTCCCTGCTGTAACTGCTTACGTTGTTCTACAAATTCACATTACAAACATTTCTCTTGACAGGCTGGTGTGTTTTAGAGTTGAAAAATTGTTCAGGAAAAAGTAAATTCAATAGCCTGCAGCTAGTAATTTGAAGTGAACACCACTGACTAGAAGTACATTAGAAGCAAATTAAATAAAGATTAGAAAAAATAAATACGGACTTGCATCATATCTTCCTGCTCATAAAACATGCTTGCAGACAGAGAAGCAGAACAGGGAGCTCTTTTTCAGTCACAGAAGCTGCATGTGCCTAAAATACTCCAGGCAGGTATTTAATTAAAGTATTCACGTTGAATTCAAAAGGCCTAACTCATAAGGCAACACACTGGTTAAAGCACGAAGGCTTTCAAAAAAGTACGAAACACAAAGTTTGAAGCATTTAAAGAGTAAGGGGATGGTACTTGATTCCCCATGAACATACATGTAGGCTTAAAACACTGCCACTTCTACATTTAGAATAAAGGTGTAATAAGCTTACCTTGAAACCATTTCTGTATGATTTTGTGCAAGAAAGAACAGGCTAGGCAAGCTTTCAGCTATTAAAGACACTTGGGAATATTTTCTTTATTAATAAAGACAAGGACTCTGCAGCAACTCAGGCTTTCCTCAGTGATGACAGATGAGTTCTTCATATCTTAGAAAGATCATTTCAGCTGTTCAGATCTACCACACAGGACTTTACTATCCTGATGAAAATATTTTTCAGTCAGGAAAGAATTGCTGAACTCTGTTCAGTCTAGTTCAGTTAATTTGTGTTGCATGTCTTATTTTTGATCTATATAATATGAGCTTCTTTATAGCTGTCTACCTGTAAGCAAACATCAGCTCACCCCAAAGGCAACTGAAATGCACTCCCTGCCAGCATTACAGGCAGCAAGCACATTATGAACTTGCATTTGAGCAAATTCCTACAGATCTGAAGGGTCCCTGATCAGCTCTAGGACTAAAAGTTACCGGAGTATGAGAACTATAATGATTATAACATGAAGATCTCTTAAAAGTATTAGAATGTAAGACATCTTAAAAACTTAAGGTATTAAAACAAATTATAGCTGCTTTCCACACAGTTACAAGTCAGGTGGATAGATGACCACTTCCATGGAGCATCAAAAAAGAGAAACTGCAATATTTTCCAGGTTTACAATACTACTTCAGAATTTTAAAGTCTGTGGATTATCTACAAGCAGCTCAGTAATTTTAAAAACAGCATTTAAACTATGATGCTTTCACAAGAAGAGCCAGCGCACAGTACTGAAAGAGATGCTTGGTTACCTTTTGAGGTATGCATACAGACTTATTTATGGGGCACTGTCGAACAAAGTAGAGCCCCTATGCACCCAAGCAGTACTGCAGCAAGAGGAGTTCAGTTGCAGAAATACACACAAGACACTCAATGTGATTTAGAGATTTCCAACTACTGACTCAGATAGTCCTATGAATCAGATCTGAACTTTCAGTTGGGTTAAGTACCCGAGGTTTTTTCCTTGTTTAAAACATTATTTATAAACCAGTTATCAGTTATCAACAATGCACTGCACAACTTAAAACTGTGAGTGAGGAGATCCAATCATATCAGAAGACCCTTTTCAGAAGCAATTTACTGCACTGCCCAAAGTGCTCAGATTTCCCCTCATTTTCTTTCTCGATACCAACCTATTCCAGGTTACCAACAGACAGGGGACTGAACAATTTAAAATCTGGGAAGATTAACTCCAGTTATACCAGGACATGCAACTAGAGCAAGTACAGAATGGCTTTGTATTTATGGATGCTAGACAGGATGCATTTATTTCAAGCGTGATTAAAAGCTGTGCCGAGATTATGCATTACTGTGTCTCTGTAATCAAACTGCAACATTTGCAGCTGTTTGATGAACAAATATTTAACTCTGTATTTCAGAAGTTTTCCATGAGGAGTCGCCTGATGTTACACTGAGACTTCAGGGCAATCAGTACTGTACCCTCACAGTCCCTAAGAGCAAAGCAGGGAAGAGGTGAAGGTTTGAAAAAAAAAAAACAAACTGCAGCATTCACCAGAAAATTTGCCACACTGTGACCCACTCATTAAGACAGCTTGTAGTCACACAATAGTGTTGCCTCTATGAGAGCTGAGATTAGAAAAAACAGTAATTATTCCAAAACTGGAGAGACACAAAGTTTCAATAAGGATAACTAATGAACTTCAAGCCTTTTCAGATTCACCAGACTATTATAAATTGTGCATTTCAATGCATCAGCTCTACAGCCTGGTCTAGAAGTAAATCAAGAACTAGCAAAGCAAACTACTTGCATGTTACTTGCATGCTACTTCAAACAAAATTTAATCTGTAAAATAGAGAATGGAATAGCTGTACCACATTGAAGGCCCAAACACTCATATTATAAATGCAAAAGGTAGTGCTTATGAGCATTCTAACTGAAAACAGCTGGAATCTAAAATACAGCAAAACAGATCTTTCAACATGGAATTCTGCTAAATTGCCTGCTACTTGAGTAACCAACTTAAATCAATACACTAATTTCTTAGCGCTTTTAAAAAACCTTATGAAAGCCCAATAATTGAACTATTTCTATGTATACATTTAATTGATGATGAGAAGTAATCAAAAGAACCAACATAAACATATTACCATTTTATCAGATGAAGCCTCTTCAGTCTAGAAATTGCCAAAGTTCAGATCTTACAGATTCTAATGTACCCAAGCCCACAGCTATTTTAGGCTTTACTGTTGACAGTGTAGAGAAGTACAATATCCTGTACCATTACCAACTGGGCATATTAAATGGCAGTTCAAATAAGCACACCTCAGTCTTTAGACCTGGACAGAGAACACCCATCACTTGAACTGGATATTTAATGCAATTTAATGCATCGTGCACATTAGCAGCATTGCCCTATCCCATTTAAAGTAAAAAAAAAAAAAAAGAAAAAACAACACAAAACCACAAACACCAAACAAAACCCCCAAACAAACAAAAAAACACAAATTAAAAAACAAAACCCAAACAAAAACTGAAAAGAATGGAAACATAATGAATAACGGAACCGGATTAAGTAAAACAGTATTTAAAGTTTCTCCTTTACACATCTCCATCTTCCACTACCTAAGAATTCATTTAACTGGACACCACACAAACTTTGCTTTCTGTCACTATAAAGGTTGCTGGTAAAAGAAAAGTCAGAAAAACATCTGAACTGCTGCTTTTTTACAAATCCCTAGAAAATCTGGCAGTTTGACAGAATGCAACGGAGCTGTTGATACGAAAATTACAATTCAACAAACATACAAACTTCCAAGAATATTGTCTAGTTATTTGCAGCAAGAAATATGCTTAATTATACATTTCATAAGCAACCACTTTCAGAAGACAAATACAGGGCTACTAAAGGAGAAAATTACAGTGCTGCTGGAAGAACTGTGCTGTAACTAGGTAATCACTAATTACATTATATAATCACATTACTGCAATATTCAATTAGTGAATTAAATCTAACCCCCCAAAAATATAGTTAATGAAGAGAAGGAAATAAAATATTTAGCTTAGTTTTCAAATCTGATGATGCTGGGGGGCAAAATGATACTCATCGGTATTAGTCTTGCTACTACAAAAATATGAATTGTATAGGCTCTCCAGGGAGTCCCTGGATCAGAACTAGCAGGAACAATAAATGTAAAAGCCTTAAATCAACCATCTGTCTTTTTGAAACTACTCACACCATCATGAACAAAAAAAAAACCCGTACAGAAGAGAAAAACAGTTTACAGCTATACTGAGAATTTTTATAGCTGTTCTTGAAAATTAGCCATTTTGTTGTATCAGCCAGGAAAATAAACACTCAACTAGAATCCAGAGGACGAATAATTTTTGCTCTGAACATTGAGAACTGCAGTTTCAGAAGGCTGGGAAAAGCAAAGCAAGTCCAAAACCTACTGTGTGTAAACAGAGATACCATATGAATACACAAAAACCCACAACAGTTCTCTTGCCAAGGAGGAGCAGATGGCAACTCAGAGCAGAAGTCAGTAGCACAGTGATGACTCACAAGAAAATGCTCATCAACCATTGTAACCCAGTCCCACTTTTTTACAAGAGCTGGGGGACTGAATGATTTCACCTGGGCAAGTCCCACTTGCAGAAGCTCCAGGCCAGGCATGGTTGCCCATCCCCAGAAGCAGCTGCTTTGCTCAAGCTCCCAAGGGAGCTCCTTCTAGTTACACCTACCTACCTTCCTACCACCCCCTCCTCCTTCCAGCCACCTATTTTGCACATTGGAAACCCCCCCAACCCAAGTACAGTGGTTTCCTTTACGGAGCAGGACCCCGGGGGAAGTGGTTCAAGGGCTGGACTTGATCTATGAGGTCCCTTCCAACCCAGCCAATTCTATGAAGAAATTAAGAGCTTTAACCAACAAAAAATCTTGTTCACATGCACAGAGTCGCTGGTTTGACTCTAACCAGCACACTTACTATGAGCAGACACTCTTCTTGGCAGTGCCCAGGACCGCTCACATGCCCTTCATAGCAGGCCATGTCCTCAGTGTCCCCTTGGAACTACAGAGCAGCTTTATCAGGCTGAATTAAAGGTACTCTCTATGAGAAGAACTGTGCCTTTTACCTTTCTCCTCTTACTGCGGGGTCTCTCCCGGGACTATCTGTCAAAGTTAAATGATTCTGCCCTTAATTGTTCGGGGATTTTTTCAATTTTATTTTTAACAGAGGTTTCTCACCTATACAAGGCTCAAAGACTGCTTTGGGAAAAAAAAAAAAAAAAAAAAGAAGAAAAAGAAAAAAAGAAAAGAAGACACCACAAAACCAGTAAGGCTTAGGTCTTAAACTAAATTTTTCTGTAAGCAATAGGCATATATTCTTTCTTTTCAGTTGCATTTTATTTTGCTTATTGGACAACTACAAGACCGATTTGTTTTTTGAACTTTGTGTTACTTGGGAAGCTCCTCTCCAACCATAAACTGCTGAGAAAGCAGGAACAAAACTGAAGGAAGTCAAAACACCAACTCTGATTTTTGCTTCCTCAGAGAAGTTTAAAGTGAATTTGAATACACTTTAAATAAGTGAATTTATAATTGTGAAATTATATAATTGTGAAACATGCTTTGAAATAGAAGAGGTTTAGCTTTAAATGCTCAACACTGCAATAGTTATTTATTTTAAATAATTCCAGATATCTAAATGCTGATCTGTCCTACTCCAGTGCTGGTTGAAACAATTACTCCCACTATAATGCAGTCTATTACCTGCTTTTGTCATGTTTTGCAATACTGCTTCCAACATCAATGTTGCAATTCCTTCTAAAATTAGTACAGGAGGGAACCTATGTATTTAAAAATTTAAGTTCTCATATCATTTTCCCTTTGTAATCTCTGTAAACTCCAAAATTCAGCAGATGTCCTAACCAAATACTGAGATTTTTATAAACAGAAGAATGTGTGGATATTCGGTATTTCAGGAGCTTTTTCAAGCCCTCAGAATCACAGGTTCTAGAAAAGTAAGACAACTTGCAGAGAAAAACCTTGAAAGAATGGCATAGAATGAACTTTTTTACAAAGCCACAAACTATAACAGCAATATATGGAGAAATTCTACCAGAGTGAAAATCTGAATCACTGAGCCTATAAACCAGATGAAGCTCATGACATCTGATACCAGACTTCCTTCTCTATAGCTACTGTAATCATGTTTTTAAATGATGAACTCTGGTAATGAGTCACTGATGATTCAATACTCAGGTGCTTAAAATAACTTTGTAAGACTGAGTCAGAGGAATCATTACCCAAGCATAGCATCATATAGAATCTCACCAGCTCTCCAGCTTCCCACCGCAGAAATAGGCTGCCAAACAAGTAGCCTTGCACTAATTGCTGCAGCATAACACAACCCACCTATCACTGAAGTTTTGAAACATCATGAGATCAGACAGAAAGACAAAAGAACAGAAAACCTGTATCTTAATAAATAAAATAAGGCTGATTCACTTCTCATACTCATCCCAACATCTCACTCCATCAACAGGCCAGGTATCCATGGTAAATCTGCATTATCAAATATTCTCTAATACTCTTGTTGCTTATTAAAAACAAACAAAAATAATCCAAAATAGCAAAAAAAAATAAAATTTCACATCTACTTAATTATAGTTAAAAAAAACTTAAACAACTTCTCATATGATTCTGACCATAAAATCAAAGTTATTACAGCACCTAGTTAGTTGCATTACATCATATCCTACATATAGATCTCATCCACTGTAATACATCTTGCTTTGCTGATTTTAAGTAGTGGAACTACTAATGGATTATTATGTTCTCTGCATAGTAAAAGTTCATCCCAGTTCACAGATCTATTAACCATGTTCCCTTAAGATGCGATTTCCTAGGAATGTCTACTTTAGTTATGACAATAGAGCAGACTTGCATAATACAGTTTCAGTATTTTGGAGAGCTTAACACGGAGGGATGCTTCACTTCCCAGCTGCAAATCAGAACAAAGAATTGCTTCTGCCTGATGCATAACGCAAACAGCTTCGTGATGGTACAAATGATATTGATAGACTCCTTTGGGGAAACTTTACTGTAGTAAAAGCAATATAGAATCAAAAGGAAAGATAAAAGGAAGGATACACACTTAAGAAAAATAACCTTTGTTTGAAGTCTAATATGTTGCTTTTTCCTACCTGAAATTTTCATATATAATGATTTTCCCTCAACACATTTCCAAGAACAACTATACCTGGCTAGTGACATTCACACGAGATAATCCAACATGATTAGATAGATAAAAAAGCCTTGAACATTTTCATGTTTCAGAAGTATTGCTCTTTTTCAAGAGGATGTTATTCAGTCTAAGCTTTCATCTCAATGGACTCCTTCCAGAAAAGAAGGATACAGTCCTAAAAACAAGATAAATGATTTCTTAAAGTAGACGAACCACAGAAAAATCAAGAACATAAGGCTAGAACAGAAATGCCCCCAAAGTTATAACAAAAAAACCTGTTGGTATTCAGACTAAGAGGGGCCTAAACCCATGAATTTAGCAATACTTTTGAAATACCTAGCTTGTGAAAGTAACATCACCAACAGTGTTACTCGTATATGTCAGAGTTTATTGACTCCTAGTTCCAACTTACAAATTAAAACCCTCACTGCATTTTAGAGGCACAGGTTCCAGAACTGTCTTTATTATCAGGATGCACCTGACTTACCAACCTCTCAGCTCCTTCTGAAATTAGGATTTCACAAATGGCAAAATATAAACCTTTTCAAGAAAAGGACTTGCCTACATTTAAAAGTAATAAATAACTCTAAAAGTAGACTGGTAAGGAACACATTATTAACAGCCAGCATATCACTTCCTGACATCTCTAGCTCTCCCTATTCAATGAAACTCAAAAACAAAAGAAAGGACATGAGTAAAGCTGGGACCTGGCAAACTAGTAGGGGAAGTAGAGAAAAGGGCAAAGGAGCAAACAGAGGAATAAGAATCTCATCTGTAACTTCTGCAAGCAACTATCACAGAAACCTACTTACAATACTGGCTGAGTTTTGAAATTTTTTAAAGTTTTATTTTGTTAGAGTTAGGGACTTACTGCCTTCTTTTATAATCCACGGTTAAAAATAAGGAATTAGTTCTTAAATGTGAATGTGAAATTGCCTACCTCTGAAGTCAGGCTTTTTTTCACTTGCTTCAGTTTTTAGAGCATGTGACCTTGAGCAAGCTTTTAGGGAATCAGAAAATCCACTGCCAAGTTACAGGAAGGATCTAGCCAACCAAAGAACTGCCACCACATACCTCAAATCCTCCATTTCCCATTTATGCTTCCACCTTTGTCACGAAAGTCTCCCCTTCTCCTCACTGTGCCACTCAACCTCGCATCAACTCTGAGCAAACTTCAAGCTGCTGTACCTCCCTAGAACTGGAAAAAATGACCCCACTGTTTCCAGTCAGTTAATCTTTTGCTATTTCAGCAACTGACAGTATCTCAAAGACAGGCCTGACAAGTGTTGTGGTCAACTCCTGGGACATACAGGCTGCAGAGGATAAAGAGAAAGGAAGGAAGGAGAAGGGGCAATGGTGACAGAGCTCAGCTTACAGCATCAGGCAGAGCCTTTCACAGACTTCAGAGTAATAAGGACCTACAACCCCTGACTTATTTCAACAAAAGGCTGCCAGACTCCCTTACCAAGGAAAGCATCTCTGAAGGGATTTTTCCATTAAAACAGTAGCCCTTTCCCCTAAAACTTTTACAGCTTCGGTAAGAAATCTGTGGTTTTGTAGAAAATTCTAGGAACTTAAATGCCTCTTTTATAAATATATATATATTAAAAAAAAAAAAAAAGTCAGAAGAAAAAAAAAAAAAGTAGGAGGCAAGAGAACTGGCCTTGGTTTACAAGCTAGCTGTGGAAGTAATTTCCTATTTCTCTCCCACCCTTTAGGAAACCTAACATTTTGATACAGGTATTTGTAAATCTTGTAGACAAAAGGATAAAACCAGAAACAGAAACTGGGTAAATTAATAGTCAAAATAAAGAAGTATCATCAGCAAGATAGTTAATGGTTTACATTAAAAAAAAAAAAACCAAAAAAAATTGAATATTTAACTGAAAGCATTAAAATAAAAATCAATTTTTTCCCCAAGCCCCCCTTGGAAAGTGTATTCCAGTTTAAAACAGGAATTAATGCAGGAAGCACTAACAGCCTGTGCAGGCCAGGCCAGGCCAAGCCTGACTGTCAGTTGCCTGTATCAGCTAGATAGGACTTCACACCATTCAAGTTTGAGAAATTCACACTCCCAAGTATCAACGTAGTTTTGTTTTTTTTAATGTTTTCACATACAATACAAATACACTTCATGCCTTGCTTTTTGAAATAGACTATTCTGGAAGAAGCACGAGCAGAAGGCAAGAGGTTTGTTTATGATTTAAAAAACAAAATTTACTTTCCAAGTGAAATGGTGACTGGTTACTTGGCCAAGCTCCTAAAAACTGTTTCTTGAGCCAGTTGATTCCTTACAGTGTTAAAAAAAATGTGACATTTACACAAGTTTAACAAATTAAAATCCGAAAGAGGGCAATTCATAGGGAAGGATCTGTCTCCTAGGTGAAGCTCACAGAAAAAAATAAAGCAAGATTCTCTTCAATACTCCTCTCAGTTGCCAGCGTATCAAAATACTACCAATAAAATATGAAATCTTTACTGGTTACAATACTGGTGATAATTTCTTAAATTTTGACTGAATTTGAACATCCAAGTTAAAATAAATTATCATTACTTGCCATGTGTAGAACAAAAAAACTTGCACCACCCCATATCAAGCCAGTCCTTGTTACGAAGATAGAAACTATACACCCTTCAGTCTGAGGCCATAATGACTCAAAAAATTATTTCCAAAAAAGTAAAGTGAAAGTTCCAGATGTATGAATGAAATGGCCTTGTGTTTGGCACAGAACATGGAATCGATCCCATGAGGATACAGCACCTCAAAGTGAGGAGAGAAACAGTGAGCTCTTTCAGTACAGTAGATGCATAGCATACTGTGTATTTCTAAGCTAATATACATGTATGCAGTAGTTTTGTCTTGCTACTTAAAATAATTAGGTTGATTAAATGTTACTCAAACACACATCCCACATATTAGTGGAAATTGCCAATATTAAAACTGAGTCCATCAACAATATTCCAAAGCCTCAGCAGAACATGAATTTCACTATACTTTTTAAACTAAGTAACTTTTGAAGCCTAAAACAAACTTCTCATGCTTCTGAAAAAAACTATTAAAATGCGAGCAACAATCAACTTATGTAGTTAGAGAGACATCTCCTTATGTATCAAGTGAGACACATTCAAGGGGCAGAATTTATCCAGTGCTAAGCAGCATCACAGAAATAGTGTGCTGTATGAGAACTGCTTCTGTTAAAGGAAGTTTTTTAACTGCTGACAAGGTTTATGGAATCAAGTGACTCAAAGCACTACTTCAAATACCAAAAACAAATTCTGCAATACTTAGACAACTTACAGATGACATTTACTGGTGGACGATAATTCATGCCTACAGAGGCAGAGAATTTTCCATCAACCAGAATAGTAAAAAAATAGTTAATTTAGAAAGAGACCAGTTTCAGATGGGATAGACTAATTTTGACTGTTGCATTAATAGCAGATATTGTTGAAGAACTGAACAAAATAATTTCACTTCCCGCTTTTTTCTTTTTCTGTAAGATCAGACCATTAACAAGCCACACACCAGAGGTTCTGGGCTCCCCCCAGAAACACCGCACACCTATCCCCTGGATGCTACTCCGGGGGGGCTCGCATCAGCTGCCTTTGGGGGACAGTTCGGCCAGGAGGAGCGTGGCGGGGGCAGGGAGCCGGGACTCACCGTCCCCAACTCCACTGGGCAGCCCGGACACCCCGTCCCGGAGCGGGGCGGCAGGGCCCGCCGGCGGCCAAGGCCTTTCCCCACCACCGCCGTACAGAGCCGGACACGGGGAACGGCGGGACAGGGGCGCCCGGGCTGCAGGAGCAGCAGCCCTCGGTCTCCGGCGGCCTTTCGGCCCTGCAGTCATGCCAGGCGCCGGGCTGGGTCAGGAGAGGAGACGGAGAGGAGGGGAAATAAAGCAGATAACAACTTTATCCCCCGGAGCCGGCGCTGCCCAGCTGAGGGGCCGGGCGCCGGGGAGGCCCGACCGCGGCACGGCGGGAGCGAGCGGCTCTCTCCTTCCCTCCCTCTCGCAACCGACGGCGAGGGGCAGGCCCTGGGGAGGGGATTCGCTACCCCGACCCCCGAAAGGCAGCCCGGCCTCCGCTGGGCCTTCCTCCCGCCCGCCCGCCGCCGAGAGTAGTTGGTGCCCGCCGAGCTCCTCCGCAGGGCCTGCTCGGTGGCCGGGGCTTCGGCGCAGGGGGCGCCCCGGAGCCGCCTCACGACCCCCCCCAGGGGGTGAGCACCGGGGGCTGCTCACCTTGGTGGCCATAGCGCTGCCGGTGCGGGCTGGGCCGCCGTTCTCCCCTCTCCGCCGCGGCTGCTCGGTCGGTGTGTCCGGCCCGCCCGCCGCCGCCGCTGGGCCGCGCAGGCGGCTCCTCCTCAGCCTCCGCCAGTCGCTGCCGCTGCCCCCGCCGCCGCCTGGGGGCCGTTGTGCGGCTCAGCAGCAAACCCCGGCGCTGGGCAGGCAGGGACTGATGTAGCCCCACGGCGCTGCCCCCCTGCCCACACCCCCTGCACGCCCCCACCCCGGCCGCCGCTTCCCTTACTACGACTCGGCACGGCACGGCGCGGCACCGCGATACGCTCGGGGGGAGTAGGGGGTGGCGGGGCTGTTTGTCCCCGTCAGGCCCGGAGGGAGGGACCCCGCAGCACGGCAGGAAGCCCCGGGAGAGCCGCCCCGGTCGGTTCACGGAGGGCGGGCGGGGTCAGACGCGCCCCTGCGGCCGCCGGGTTGGGGTGACCGGGCCCCCCCTTCACGGGGACTTGCCCTGCAGTTCCCAGGTGCGGAGCGGAGCCGCATACGGCACGGCGGAGTGCCTGTCCCCCTGCCCGCCAAGGGGAGAGGGCCCGCAGGAAGATACTGTCTGGCCCTTGACTGCTTTGAACAGAAATTTCGAGGGAAATGCATAGCGAGGAAAGCAATTTTCCCTCGGCCAGGCTCCCGAGGTGTGCGTCGTCCCTGACCTCCTGTGTCAGTCGGATCTTGGGGTACGGCAGTTCTTAACAGCAGAAAGTCACAGCAAAGGAGGTGATCGGGGTGGGTAGCGTTCTCGTCTGGTGCTCTACGACCGTCTCATAAAAAAAACTAACTCTGTGTCGACTTGACTTCCAGCCTGCAGGAGAGACGTGATGGGTAGCGATGGGAAAATCCAGTGGCAGTGATCATGCGAGGCACTGCACCCTCCCAAAAGTGCGACTTTTCACCTGTGCATGCAAAGTGGTTGGCCTAGAGCCCAGAGATACTCCCTTTAGGTAAAAGGAGAGGTCTAAGATGCAGGTATGCTGTTGGGAAGCTCCATAAGTGTTTACTTCTGGCTTTCCTTCTCCATAGAAATTACAATCCTTGCTTCTGCTATTGGTATAGTTTCTCAATGACATAGCTTTATTAGAATAAATTTTAAAAGAGTCCAAAGGTTTTGGTAAGTTCGAGAAAAAAAAATCCTTTTTGGTAGGACAAGTGAAAGTTTCTATTGAGAGTGAGGATGAGGAATGAAAATGAAACTGGCTTTACAATCACCACGACTTTTCAAATGGCTGATACGATAAACATGAGGTTCTCAAACTCCATTACTGCAGGTTTTAACTTTTACAGAATCCAATTAAATACAACTATTTCAACGTTTTATTCTTTAAAACAGCAATATCTAAAGTGAAAACGGTGTCTGGCCAACAAATTACGCTTTATGATACAACCTTTAAGCTGAGGTATTGTATTAAGGGTCAATTTTGCCATGTGGTCCCTCCCAGACTGGTATTTCATTCTCTGAGCTACCAAAACTCTCTGAAGCCACCTTTGTCACTGTCCTAAGGGACTCTGTTCTTCCACCTTTTTGCAACATTCCATCTTTGTAACATTGTACATTTTGATCTGGTCCTCAAGTCATGTGAAACCAAGAGTCTCGGCAACATCTTGTTTATGGGTCCTCTGTCCCTTCACCAGATGCTGTATTTCACTATGTGATTTACACTAAAGTTGTGGCTTTTGCATTTGCTCGAGTTTGTGTCATTTTTTACTTGTGGTCAGAACAACTGCCAGAAAGTCTTGGTCTACAGCTGCTAACCAGTATGCTTTAACAGAGTACTGCTTGCCATCTGGGGAATGAAGTACAAAGTCATGATTTATTCAGCCCCTCTAAATGCTTGAAATCTCCAGTTCACAGTTTTCCACTGTTAGGTACTCCTAAAAATAAGTCTTGCTTAACAAGATTGAGGGATGAGGGAAACATTAACATTTCTTTCAGTGTGAGAGAATGTTCTAGGAAAATTATTTTTGATGGGAATTTTCCAGTAGGTTTTGCAATTAATTGCCATAATTCTTGGATTATTAAAGGCATTCTTAGGAATCACTTCTGACTGCAAATAAACATCTCTTCTTAGCTACAAGCTTTACTCTTGCTTAATACAAAAGACCAACCAATTGCTAATGAAACAATCTAAAACTTCCAAAACTTGCTAAATTACTTATTTTTATACTACCAAGATAAGTCTTAATTAATTAAAACTAGATGTTTGCTTAGCAGTAGACATTCAAGAAATCTCTGTGGCTTTTGGAGGGTTGTTTACATACATAAGCATTTGGTGGGTTGGAAGTAGAGTACTCTGCATAGAGCTTATCAGCTTTCAAACACAGTTGACTCATTATTTACTTTGTACTAAAGCCCCAGTGGGGAGATATCTCAAAAATCTCCCCTGCAGAAAAAGACAGTAACAGAAGAAAATCCCTTACCCATCATGGAAGAGACTTCTTTTTTTTTTTTTTTCTCCTGTATGTTCTCTCTACAGAATTCAACTAAGTATGTATTTTTGCAGTTAACTTGTCTAAAGCAGTTCCCAGGAACAATATCTGCAGCAGAGTTCAGTGAGAAGTGATCCATGGCAGAGCCTCATCAAATGAAAAGCTCCTGCCAACAGTGATATGCAGATTTTTAAATTAAAGACAGGCTCTGAGAAAGGACATGGAGAACATTTGCTGACTACTGTTGTCTGGTGGGCAGGCCCTGCCTGTGGCTTCAAGATCATGGAAAGTCAGTGACCTTGCATGTTCTGACTTACGCAAATTTGGTGGGGAATGATAAAAAAAAATAAGGTTATTCAGATAACCTTCAAGCTGAAAACTGTCTAGAGAAAGAACTAGGGTTTGTGTTTCTAAGCTACTGCTCTCAGGAGCTCTTTGGGGTGGTGCACTTTGGATTTCTCCCTGCTAGCAGGCTCTGCCCGTAGCATTACCTTGACTCCAAGAAGGACAGGTGGCCGTGAGGCATTTACCATAGCTGTGGAGGGGTTTGAGGAACAATTATTATTTTAATTATTATTTTAATTATTATCTGAAATGGCAACAACTTCGCAAATGGAGCAGCCTGTCAAATACATGTATTTCAAAGGTGTTTTCAGGAGGCGTACTGAGAATACATTGCCTTAGTCTTTGTTTTCAAATATGTTCTATTAAGTAAGAAGTGATTATTTTTTCCTTGGATGAGAGGCTATCAATATGGTGGATACAATTACATCAGTTCCACACTATGTGCTTTTAGCTTAGAGGATTTCTAACTACAATAATCAGGACAGCCTAACAATGACTAGGGAGTAATTTTCAAAACATTTAAAAAATTTCTTAATCCTTTTCATCATCATGGTTATCTTAATCACATGATGCATCTCTTATTTTAAGGAGTAGGTATTTCACATTTCCAAAGCCTTAAAATGAACTGTTTGAGCAATGACAATTCACAAATCAAAAACAGTAGTAGTGTATTCCTCTTCAGAAGTCACATCCACCACAGGAGGTTCTTTCAGTCCCAATGTGCTTCCTCTCAGCTGACCAGCATTTTGATTTCAGAGTTGGGTTAACTCTATCTCTTTGGTGTGTTTGAAATGTTTGCCACAGAGCGATTCAGATAAAATACTGCTGTCTCCTATCTTGTTGTTGCGCTCTTTTTGGACACTCAACTTTTTAAGAACACTTTTTCTCTTCTTGTTTTTTGAAGCTGACTGCAAAAGCCATGTTTTGGTGCATTTTTGATCATACTTGGGAGAGAGGGATGTGTGGACCTACTGCTGATCTTTAGGGATGAGTGCTACAGCTGCAGCAGTTAGGAGGCTGCTTGGTCATGGGGATCTGTTCTTTAGATAAGAGTGTGTGAAACAGCATTTTTCTCTCTTTTCTCCTTTAAGTGTAACAAATGTTTTTACTGATCCTAGTATTCTTTTTCCGCAGAATAATCAGTGATAGATTTATGTTTCTTTTTAGAACTATAAGCTTTGAAAGAACTGATACAACAAATCACACTTTCTTGTGAAAGGAATAAATGTATTTCCTGAAACACCTAATGCTAATATTAGTCTTGGTTTTTGCAGTCCCTTCTGATCTGTACAGTGATGGGTAATATATATGCTGCAATGTGAGGTAGGATGCTTGTGCATGCCTATTTACTATGCACTTTAGTTGGTTTACACTTGGATTTTTTGTTCATACCTACACTTACTTGGGTTTCAGTGCAAGAGCTGCTGAGGTCCATAAGTTTTTAACTCAGCTTTCCTGAAAAATAGAGAACAGTTGAGTAAAAAAACTATTTTAAAAGGTAAAAATGTTCCTGGTTTGCTGTTTGTTGGCTTTAGCAAGTGACATACCATTAGCTCTATTGATTCTTAGACCTACTGACCCTTTCCATCCGCAGTGCTGACTGCCTGTGGCTTGTTTCCATTTTATCTTGTAATGGTGGAAAAGCTCTGATAGATGATGCACCCTGGCATCTTGGGGGACTACAGTCTCAGCAAACAAAGCAATAGAAGAGGATTGTAATCTGCTATGAACTTTGATTAAATTTACATCTATTACAAGGTTCTGTCAACATTAAGGAGCTGAGGTTTGCACCCAAATTGTCTTCTGACACACAGAATGGTAGGTGTACTAAAGGTGGGTGTACTAAAGGTGTAACTAATTTTGTAGGCATGGTGGTCCAGTTATTCATCTTCACTGAGTATCTACTTGAGGAGAAAGCTATAGAAGGCTACAGGAGTAACGTGAGAGATTTGTGCCCTTTTGCTATGGTTTCCAAGCTTTTACTTGGAAGAGTAAAAGAGGGGAGTGGTGGCACCCGATGAATGTGCCAGCATAGCACCAGGCTGCATTTTCCAAGAGAATATAATAAAAATAGAAACCTCATTGACTGTAAGCTTATGGTATTTGGTGCATATTGCATTTACATCCAAATTAACAGCATGGTCAGTATCAAATCATCATAAGGCATGCTTCACTCTGTATTGTAATAGTGATTATGCAACTCTGCATACCCTATGGGTATATGCTATTGGTCATGAGTGCATGCTTTTTACTGCAAATAGACTGCTCTCCTTTATAAAAATTATAATTGTAATCTTACTGACCTGACCAACATGGATCTTGAGTGTATTTTATTGCTGTTTGTTGCATGTTTGCTCTCCAGCATTCCAGCACTGACCATTCACTTGCACATTTTTCCCCAGGACACAAAAAGATGTTTTGGAGTAATATGATTCTGCATTTTCAAACTGACTGCGTCTCTCCAAGCCCAACAGATTTATTACTTTATTACACTTTTTTTGTGTTTTAATCATGGATATCTTGGGGATTTCAGGGTCTCTAGCTGACTGTTTCCATACACAAAGAATTCAGTCCCATGGCATTTATATGATGAGATCACCAAAAGACTGAACCAGACCTTAGTGTCCTTTATGCCCTAAATCTTTTTTTGAGCTACTATTTCCTTTATAAAAAACTAACAAATTACTTCATAGAAAGAAGCTGCCTCTCAGCATTCATGAGCACATCTTTAATGAACTCTGGTCAAGGTGAAGAACACTGCTTCAAACAAATACCAAGCAATATTAATTTCCAGGAACTATCATTCATCTGCATTTTTTCTTTGTAGGGTTAAGGAGTCCTGCAGCTAGAGGAAGAGTTACAAAGCCTCCTGCCAGTGCACATATATTTATCTCTCAGGTCAACCCATGTTAGATCTCCAGTACATACACTGTCTTCTAGCCCAGACAAATTTAAAAGGGAATAAAGAAAAGGGAGAAAGTGAAATCTTTCATTAAATTCATTATACTATTACTAGGTATACTCCTATTATGAAATTTTTCTTGCTCTGAGGAAGGAGCTTGGAATCTTTACATCCCTTTCTACCCTATTTTTTGTGATTCATTCTTGCACATTGTAGCAAATGAAGACCATTCTGTCCTAGTAAAGAGGTAATAATGTACAACAGAAGAAAAACCAAAGCCTGTGACTAGCTGATGAGCTACAAAAGAGGCTTTGTAGGCTGCATACCTTGCATTGCTACTGTGGAAATTATGTGACTGTGGGCAGGACAGAAAATTCCAAGTATCTATGAAAATATTTGTAATCACAGCCTCTGATTAGGTTTTGAAAAAAAGTATTATTCTTTGTTTGCAGGGCACAGGACCATTTATTAGTAGGAATATTAACTAGCTGGCAGTTCCAAGATGCCTTATAGGAGTAAGTATTCAAATATTTTTTAAAAAACCACTATTACTAGCAAACCAAATAAGTCTACTCAGGCATATAATTTATTACCAGTGCTAAAATAAAAATTACACCTTAGGGATTTAAGTGCTTTGTGTCTTTCTGAGTATTAAGATATTCAAATTAGCTGACATTTCTTTTCTTCAAATTACCAGAAACATCCCTAGAGATAGGTCTAGTTACCCTGGAAAGGCATATGTCCAAAAATAAACAACTGTTTCCTGGAAATCAACCCTTACACTGAGGTTAAAAAGAGGAAACAGAGGGGAGTAAACTCTGCAGTTCACTTTTCAAGAGTACAGATTTTCTAACTTTCTGAGAGGGACTAAAATTTGAAACTCACTTTGACAAAGACCTCTAAATGTGCTCTGTAAATTGAGAGTTCCTCTTTAAGTTTACAGAATATTCTTGTCCAAACAGTTGGAACTGAAGGAGGACACAGCAGATGCAGTACTCAGTCATGTGCCCTGCTTGTGGTTAGGCACATGAAGCCAATTTTTTCAGATGCTAAGCTCTACTTTTTTTTCTTTTTTTCCTTAAGGGAGAAGTCTGAACACAGCTGCTCTTGACATCAAAACCAGTCAGTGTATAAATAAAAAAGCAGTATGTTATTCAACAAAAATGTGATATTTAGAGTCGATTGCAGTGAGCTACCTAAGAAATGCTGAGGACAAAAAAAGGACCTGCTGTAAAATAGTGTAACATTTTCTCATTTGGTTGACCCCCATCTCTGCTTTTTTTCAGCATATCACTAATTCTGTTTGTCACTGGCAATGTGTTTACCCAAAAGGTATTCTTTATCAGGAGCTTGCTGGTGTTTGCATGTCATTGCAACATCAGTCCAAGGTTTTTACAAGAATACAGTACTGATACTACAGATAGTGATGTCATGGAAGAGTTAATTTGAAAGGGTACCCCTTTAAAGCTATGATAACAAATGGAGGAGGATCTTAGTTGCTTAATCTGGGAGAGGATGTAACAGTCAGAGAGGAACTTATACAAAAATGTTGTTCACCTGGAGCTAAGGGTGGTTCCCTGACACAGACAAATCCATTGACATGTAGCCTATTCCCAATGTGATAGACAGATGTGCTTCCTTTAAACTAAGAGGACTGCTCCATTAACTGAGCCATTGGAATACTCGGATCTGATCCAGCAGGATGTCTCCAGTCTGTGTAGATGCCTATTCCCTTTGCACCAGCTGACTGACTGGAAATGTCTGCAGCCAAATCTGTAGCCATTTCCCCTGCAGGCTGACTCCTTGTCCTTAGCCAAATGCCTCTGGCTGCGTTACAGCCTTGGATTTTATACTCTGGAGAAATTTTCTTTTTTTTTAGATAAAAAGTCCCCCTTACGGGTGTTTTGTATGAAGAGAGATCTTTACTTCTATTATGTTTAATTATAGGGGAGGTGAGAAAAGACACTTCAGGCTGTTTTCAATGGCATTCTTCTGAAAAAATGCCTCCTTCAGGTATCCCCATTAACCAGCAGCTTTTGCTTCAAATGTCTTTCCAAAATCACTGACCCTGATAGCTGTTACTTGTACCAGTTGGCTTCTGGGAGACGAATACTTATAGACAGTTCAGAGTAACTTAATAGCATTTATTATTTTTCCTACCTTCTTAGCAGAGTCCAGGTTTCACAGTTTCAAAATAATTCGAATGAAACCATCCTGTGGAAAAGTTAAACTGCTCATTCCTGCTGCACATTTTCAGTAAGCCAGCCAAGTGAGGAAAGAGGGTGCAATCTTGTTTTAAAGCATCAGTATATTAATTGCTATGCAGTGGAAGTCTCAGTTGGCTCAATGAGAACCTGAATCAGCAGAGACCTGGGGCCTTGCAGAGATGCTGCCACTGCTGCTGCTGTACTTCGCTCTCTAACACTTATTCTCTGCTACTGCCAGGGGCAGGAGCATGCAGGGAAGTACCTGGCTGCATTAGGGACTGAAGGTCATTTTAAAATAAAAGTTGAAAGTGTAATATCTTGTCTGTATGTTAATGTCAGCTTTGCACTCTCGCACCATTATTTGCCCACGCTTTCTCTTCAACAGAAAGTGATCTCCACTGATAAAGGATGTCACAGTGGAAGAGTACTCCTGTTTAATTCAGTTGGTGCCTTATTGGTCAAACAAGAGACCCTTTTATTTTACTGTGCAGTCCTTGTGGCAGAATAGCTCAAGGGGCTCTCTGTAACTACAGCATGAGTGCTCCAGCAGCAGTGACTAATTCTCCATTCTGACACCATAAAGTCACAAAATCTCTGGAACTGGCACACTGCTGTTGCTTTGAACGTCAATCCATATGGAATATACCTGTGCTAATACCAAAAAGGCAGAACCAAGTCTCTACTTCTTCTGTTACCAGAGATCCCAGAGGTTTTCCAGCCTTCTGTGACTGTCTATACTGCTTGGTTGAATACATTTAGAGAAACCACCAGATTGTTCCCTGGCTCCATTTTGCCCCACACTAGCTGCTGCCCTCCTAAACTACTCATGGGGTAGTTTGAGAATTATGTTACAAGGACTTTTGCCAGAAGACAGGTTAAGACATCCACACTGTTGTGGAAAGAGGTCACCAGCACAGCCATGAGCAGTGCCATGGCAAACCACCTCTGTATTTGGGAACATTCCCATGCACACTTGATTTTATAGTTTAGTAGTGTGTACTAGTGTACACAACCTATAAGACCAAAGATCCTGACTGTGAAAACCCAGCAATAAACTTGGGTTTAGATGAAGGATAGAATAAAGGTCTTGAACAGCTCTTGAGTACTGCAAGAGTGTAGGTGAAACTGCTCACATCTGAGACGTTTTTCTGTTCAACACATTTTGACTACTAGAAATTCCTCCAAGTAGTGCTATTTACCAAAAAGTTATCCCTTACTTCCTCCTTGACTATTTTTCTTTGGGAAACCCTATTGCTTATTCTGCAATATCTTTAGCCAGAAAGGTTGCTGTTCTTTATTGCTGCCCAAAACTAACTCTTCTCAAAGGTGAACTGTCTTCACATCCTTTGAAAGCAGAACATCAGAATATATTTTACTTAATAATCTTTAATTTACTGACTCTGGATTTCATCAGATATCCACATATCAGTATTATGATAGTGGAAGCTTATATTTGCCACCTACATTCTCTGATGGCTACCTGCTCCACACTTTTATCAGGAAAGCATTCCTAGACATTTAATTCTCTTCCTATGAATTTTTTTCCCCTAGTCTTCAATTATTTCATTGATCCTCTCTGAACTCCTCTCAGCTTTATATCCTGCTGCCTAGAACACTGTGAATGCAGCCAACAGACAGGTTACCCCCACACACACTGAGTTATCTGAGGCTACAATAGTCACTGATTATTCACCACTTATTCCTTATGCAGCCTGGTATCTTGTAAGTGCCTTAAATTCAGCTTCCATATCTCAAGCTATATGGGGGAGTTCTTGCTTGACTGAGGACCATGTCAGGAAAGAAACTTCAGTAGAAGAGCTGGAATCAGATTTCATGTAGGCTCATAGAGAGGAAATAAATTAGATTTGTCAAGCCATTAAGACAAAACTTAAATGGCTGCTAATGCTATGGGTCTGATAGGGTAATTAAGTTGGAGATAAGTGTGTACAAACATGCAGAATACTTTTGGACCGGGTAGAGATGCAGGATTCAGCAAATGAAAGACTTTATATTTATGAACTGATGGATAGAACCAAAAGGAACAAAGTTTGGAAATGAACAACATGATTTAGGGTTTCTTAAGATGAAGACTGTCAGAGGACTTAGACTGGCAAAGTGAACATGCATCTTACAAAATGACTTAGGCTAGAAAACTAAAAATAAATACATACTAGCAGCTATGATTCCATAAGAATTCAGAATTGCTGTACATTTATTTTCAAATGCATATACTTCAGTAGACAACAGTGTATTTGCCAAAGCCTATGCAAATAGCTAGAAAATTATTTTCTAGAGTTATTCTTTGTAATAAATTGCAAAGGAATAAATTCATATTAAATTAGAAAGGAATAAATTTGTATCAAATCACAAGGGAATACATTTATATTAAATTACAAAAGAATGCTAATTGTCATCTTTTTATTACAAAGCTTGATTTGCATTAACGATAACATGAAATAACTTAGATTTTCAGTCACTTCCTTGGTGAACTGAGCTTTGAAACTTGCATAATTGAGTAGGGAAAAGCTGCCAAAGATGAGTTTCATAAATTTGCAGAACCAGTTTTCAGAAGATGCTGTTTTTTTCCTTTTCCTTTTTGAGAAACTTAAAAATACTGACTAAATTCTTCTAAACAAACAATGATATCTCTGACATTGACACGGTATTTTTCCAGTCTCTGCTTAAAAGATTTGGAGACTTCTCAGCTTCAAATCCCTTATAAGCTAAGAAATTGTCCGTAACACTATTTCAAAACACATTCTAAGCTGATATCTTCAAATTCGAGTATTGCTGCTGAATTTACATTTTTGAAAGCAAATCCACTGATGGAAATGCACAGGAAAATTTAATATGCAATGACTTATGTATAGGGGACAGTATTACACTAGAGCAATACAGGAAAGCTTAATATTCAGGCTACCAAAATAAACAGGGTAAAAATAATGTTTAGTAAAATGGGGAGGAAGTCATAGTTCAGAAACAGTAAGGTAATAGGTACTTTGGGTAATGGAAACATAAGTTGAAGTCTATTCAGAAAGGAAGAAAATGTTGCTTCTTTGCTATAAAACTTTTCATTTTGTCTTTGTTAAACAATGTGCTTCTACTTCTATAGCATAGCATTTCCTTTTACATATGCTTGAAAGCAGGACAGGATGAGGGATGAGTTTTCAGAAGGCAGAAAAAAAAAGCTATATAATGTGAATTTTAAACAGAGAAAAAAAGGGGAAGCAGCTAATTATAGCCTTTTCAGTAGGAGGAAATCATTTGGAAGAGTCTTTGTCCTTTGGGAGAGCCTGGGAAGTGAGGTAGCTGTCAGGATGGCTTTACAGCCGAGTGGTCCCAGCAGACAAAGAGCATCTGTCTAGGCACAGAAAGGAGGTCACATCTAAAAGCAAGCCAGCTAGGGTAGATACAAAGACTGATCCTAATCTCTTAGAAATGATAAACCTGTTCTAAGTAGCATTTACTATTGGTTTCTTTGGGAGTGGGGGTTGTTAAGAGTGTGTTAGTCCACATCTTTTAAAACATGACCTGTTTTCCTCATCTGGGCAGAGACAACATGGATTTTTTTTCTTTCAGAGGGAAACAAACAAACAAACAAAAAAATCCCTATCAGGTGAACTGGGAAACAGATTTTTTTCTTGGGCAACAGATGTATTCTGGATGGATTTTAATCAAGGTTTTTAGTAACGTATTTCAATGAAGTTTAACTAGAGATTACATCTTCAAAAACGAGGTAACAATGCTTGATCTGAGGAAGAAGTTCTGCAGGAGACCAGGTAGGAAGCACAGCTCAGAGACAGCAATTGGGCCTTGTCCCAGAATACTCACATCTGAGAGGGGGGCTACTGTCTGGGGCTTTGGAGAGAGCTTCAGGACTACCAAACACAAGATGGAGAACCCAGTAACTTTATCTTTCCAGCTCACTACCCTTCTGCAGAACTTCTATTCTCACGCTTACACCATTCAGCAAGTAAATTAAATAATACTGTTTCCTACTAGTTAGTGCAGGTGCAGGGAAGTTATGCACAGGATTTTGTAACCTTTGGTCAGGCTGATGATCTCTCGCTCACATGTCTTACCCATAGCATTCAGTGGGACTGCTCATGTGTTTTAATTGTTCATTAATATGAGTAAGGATGATACTACCCAGCTTGAGTGCCTTATACACAAGGTTATATGGGAAGTATGTGGAAAAGCTGACAGTAGTCTCATGATTCCATCACCTCTGCTGATCAGATAGGCAGAAGTTCAACAGTATAAAAACACCAAGTAATTCACTGTGGTAAAAGCTAATTGCAAGAGGTAACAGATGAATAAAAGAGCACGAAAAAGTTCCCAGTGGACAAGCATCATGCAAAATTTTAGACCTTCTGTAGGGAATCAAAATTCAGTCAGCAAAGGGCTTTCTGTGACATCAGTGGTTTTACTGAGTGGAAGAGTTGGTCCCACAAACCATTCTGTGTGATCCAACAGTCAGAGCAAGACTTCTTCATGCAGATGCCAGTGGACTGGTAGAGGAAAGACAGATGTCTGCCTGGATTTAAAGAACTGAAATGTAGGTGGATGGAGTCTCTCTCTAAATAAAAGTTTTTTGTTCTGACCTAGGACAGATCAATAACCAGGTCTATGAACTAAACATAGCCTAATGCATAGTTTGAGTCATGTAATATTTTGTGATAATACTGGATTGATATATTTCCTAAACAAAAAGTTTCTATATGCCTTCATATTCCCAGGGACTGCAGAACTCTTAAGTGGGAGAAAAATATTATAAAAGGGACCATATTTAAATTTAAAGTTCTAAGACACTGATAGTGGTTTAGTCAAGGAGTAATAGCTACCTCACAAAGTGCCCATATCAGCTGCACCCCTCCAGCCACTTCTTTTGACCTGTGACAGATAATTTGTTCCCAAAAAAGATGATGCTGCCAGACTGGATCCACTCCTGTCTTGCCATTGAAAATGCTAGGGCAGGTGTCAGCATGAGAGGCAGAAGCTTTTTTATCCAGAATCACCTCCAAGAGCAGAAATCACAGGAGGGCACAGTCAGGACAGCACAGTTATTTCCATTTCATTTGTTCTCAGGTGCAAAGGGTGTTTTCAAGTTTATGGTAATGATTTCTTGAGGAGGCTGTTAAAACTCCAATGTGTTTTTGTCCTGTGTGACACTGGAAGAAAGCAATATTATTTGTGAGAAAAATGCTAACTCTTCATTAGAAGAACTTTCTGCCAAGTTCCACAGCTTCTTGGCTTTGCCTGAGCTGATGCAACATGTGCATTATAAAAGCAGAGAGAGATTTTGACTACAGGAAATTTGGTTTTGCACTTCAATAGAAGTTCAAGACAAAATAAAACTTCTTATGTTCTCTTCAGGAATCTTCAGGAATTGTAAACTGCTTTCTCCCCCTTGTCTAATTGTTCAGCTTTTCATAATAACATAAAGAGAGATGAATATATTTTTTTAATGGAGACTTTAGAGCTTGGTGAGAAAATGACTTCTTGAATTAACCCCATACAACAGTATACAGCCACTGACACTGCTAAAATACTCTTAAACCACACACTGTTCAAGTCTAAGTTCTTCATATTGATTCTTAAAACTAGATATTATGTGGTCCTTTTCAGCCACTTAAAATATTACAAAATAATCTATTTTAGAGAATGTCATAAAGAGCTACTGTAAAAGTACACATAGCTACCTATACTTATTCTCATAAAAATTCCCATGCACTTTAAAAACTCTGGCACATGTTAAGGTTTCCAGGCATTTTGCTCAAATCCCATTTTTAAGATGGATAGACCATTCTACAATCACCCCAAGATGACTGAATGTAATGTATCCTTAGTGTAAGTGCACTGATTTTGATGGTGCTAGAACAAAGTTATATCTGATCACAAGTCTTCAAAACTATAAACTGGACTTCTCACCATCATCGGGGCTTCAAAATGGCAAAAAAAGGAAAAACCCCTGAGGGTTTTTGTCCAGACACTGCTGCCTATACAGCTTTGTTTCACTAGAGTTTGAATTACTTTTCTGTTGTAGATAGCACATATAATTATAATTTGTTGAGCTAGATGATATCAGCACCTATCTGGTCTCAGACATGTGATAGAGGTACCCTTCTAAGCCTTGAAAAACTCTTATTTAATCCTAACCTTATGATTAAACTGTAGCTGTGTGCTCAGTGTTGCTTTTTGCTTTAGAAAGGCCCCTGATCTGTGCTAGTGAGCTTGCTGTCCTGGTCCCTTCCAACTCAGTTGACATCTCCACCTGAAGCTTCACACCCAGAAAAGCACTCAGTGATTCATCACTGCAGCCTGGAAAAGTTCAATTACCCACTCAGGGATTCCTAAGTCATGAGTTTATTGCTATTTCATCACATGCTTCGCTCTGGATTGTAGGCAACTTCCTTTTCTCATCTCTTTAACTCTGATGAGCCAGCAGGCATTGAAGTGACCCTCTAGTACTCATTATTTACATACCCTCCCTAGATATGGGTGCAACGTGTGTGTGTTTTGCTGACTTGCTGGCCAAATTTCTTCATGATGTGAACCAAGCTCTTCTGCCAAATAATTCCTCCAGCACTGTCAGCCAAGAGAGCCTATTCCTACTGTTGAGCTGCGATTGCTACAAATAAAAACAGTGAAATAATAAAGGCAGGAGGAGTCCAAAAAGCATAGTGACAAGATTGTGTCTCTGAGAAGCAATCACAGAATCATTAAGGTTGGAAAAGACTTCTAAGATCATCAAAACACTTACCATGCCCACTAAACCATGTCCTGAAGTGCCACATCCAAACATTTTTTTAACACCTCCAGGGATGGAGCTTTGCAAATGTGTGCAAGTCTGGTGTCCCCCAGAGTTTCTAGTGCTGATCTTCACCTGCAAAACAATGGCAGTTGTGCCCTATTTTTTTCCCTCTGAGATCCTTCTATTCTCATGCCTGCAGAGAGACCTGCTGAAGAAAACCCATTAAACATGAATAAAATCAGAACTGACTCCATATAAATAACCTATGTGGAGTATCTGACTACTTTTTCTAACATAGTACAAACTCTCCAAATACACCCAAGGTTACATTTTCAAATAAGCTCAGCTTATACATAGACATTAAATGAAAATGGCTTTTTTAAGGGATTTTTCACTTAGTGCATAGATACCTTAGAAAAGCTAGCCCCTGATAGAAGCTGTGATGTCTGTCACAATTTGAAGGAAGCAGCAATTATTATACAGAATAAGAATTTATATAATTTATATTATAATTAGATTTATATCATGAAGAATAGATTAACACAGCTTCTTGGGCAAGAGCCAGTATCTTTTTTCCCCTAAATCATACAACAAAGTTGCAACCAGCAGGGGCAATGAGAATACAAATCAACACAACCCTACAGTTTCCAATGAATCTTTAATTTCACCCTAATGACCTACATACTTTTAATCTACCTTCACTACTGTGTCTGTATGCATCTGTTTCAGGTTGGTTTTATGCATAATTACAAACCAGTTTTCAGAAAGGCCTTCAAAGAGCTTCACAACTGCCATTGCATATTTAAGCATCTCGGAACCACCCTGACTAGCAAATTAACATAATTAGATCCAAACAAGAGAAAATTCAGGGTGATTGATAAAATATTTCTTTTTCACAAGCCAGTGAAGGAAATTCAGTGTCAGATACATCCTGAGAAGATGGATGGTATCCTGCAATTAAGAGGCCTCTGCTCTACAAAAAACATTTCCCTTTCCTACCTTCTCCACACATCAGAACAGTCCTGCTTACTTTGGGAAAAGGAATTTGGAAATGGGGTTATTTTTTGAACAATATCATGCTAAATTTAGGTTAATCTCCTTGCCTGCCTTAGGGCAATATGCCAGAGGGATCAGGAGTTTACTTATCACCACACTGTTTCAAAGGTGGCAAAACATACTGTGGAGACAGATGGACTCACTCTGAGGCAACTCTCCTTTTTTTTGCCATCCTTTGGAACAGTTGAGGACATTGCCTTGTACTCTGTGTAGTGGACCAGCTCAGCCTTTTCCCAAAATGATGCTGGCAGAATTGAGAGCTGCTGTATGCTCATTTCTTCAGGAGAATCGTGGAACCACTTCATGATGGATCCAACAGAAATCCTCTGCTGTCCTCTTACTGCTTCTGTCTAACATGAATTATTAAAACACACATGGGCATTAGCATAAAGCATTTCATACAGCTTTGATTTGCTGTACTCTACTGCTCAGTCTCCTGAGCTGCCCACTGGAGATTGAATCCCCTGAAAACTGGTTCCTAAATCTATTTTTTTATCTTCCCACAATGCACCATAACCAGAAGGAGTTATCAGTTCCCTGCACACTTTACAGAATTCCCTGACAGACCACTTGCCCAAATCCCAGCAGATCACAGTAGTTTAAGCAGCCCAGTGCCCTGAAAACGTGCTATTAAGTTTGAAATTTGACTTACTTGTGGAAGAAGCACAGTATCTTTTCTGAAATAGTTCTGGCCACAACACTCACCACTCACTATATTCTTTAGTTTGTCTGTAATTACTAGATCCACTTTTAAAAGCAGATGATTACAACTATTGATATGTTAAGTAATTGATGCATACACGTTAAGTATTGGATTTCTTTTCCAGCTGAAGATCTGACCATGTTTTCTGCTTGACAGAATGCACAAAAATACTTAAGATGCCAGAACAACGGTATCCTAAATCCTGAAAAGAATATCTTCATATACTAAGAAGCATTTTCAGTTCTTTCTGAAATTGTATGCCCATGCTGATGCTGACATGAATTTTTCTGAATTAAGATATACTGGTGATCAAATTTTGTGTTTGAATATGACATATTTTCCTTGTCTTGACTTTTTCTCTTCTAGCTGCAGTCTTAGACTTCCTCAGATTTTATACTCTGTTTTGCACTTTAAAAGTTTTGGAGAGTCTGTTCCTGTGATTATATTGGGTCCAGACTACAGTGAAAACACTACATATAGACCTATACAAGGTTTGAAAAAAGTCAGATACGCAGATGGCCAGCTGGAAAAAAGAAGCTGAGTTATGGGAAAACCAGCTGTACTTAAGTCTTGAGATGGATGGACAAAGGGGACAGGAATTTCCAACTTAGATGTAGGAAGACAAAAGTAATTTTGGATAGAATTTAGAACAGTGGAATCCCTTTAAAAAGATATTGAAAATATCAGTATGTCAGATACAGATTAACACATTTAAAGACATTCTAAAAATGGTAAGTTTCCTGGTTTTGCTTAGTCAAAGTGTTTCTTATTTTATTTGGTTTAGATCTCCAGCAATCAATGTTTTTAATCAGATGCACACAGCTGACTTGCTTCAGACCAACATTTTCCATTTGCTTCACATTAGTCACTTTTAGGAAAGATCAGCTTTCTGGTACTTCAGACCATTTGTTCCAGGGTGATCTTTTACTGATGTTGGGTCTGTTTAGACAGAGGCTTTTTGATACAAAAATTGCATAAAAGGTACACATAGCACGACACCCTCCATGCCTGTCAGCTCAGTGACAGAACTGGATGCTTCAGCTAAACGAAGCCAGGAAACAGCCAACAGTACTGTGGAATAAAAAGGCGGGACAAAGAAGTGACCTCATCTTGTCAGGGACAAGAATACAAGAAACCTATCCTTATTTAATTCAAGCATCTGACAAGTTCTCTAGGCTTAATGAAGAAATAAATTAAAAGTATAAACCAATTTAGTTTTTAAATTTTATCTGCACATCAAATGACACTGTAAGAAAATTATTTCCAATATTGCCATTCGCCACATTTTAAGGTGTATTGCTCTTTCCATGAGCAACTCCCTGAGAGGATTGATTTCAGCTGTACAAGCCCCAGTCTGGACTGAAATCTGGAATAAAACCATCTGGACACATAACAGTAATAATACTAATAAGAAGTATGCAATGCTTTCAGAAGAGCTATTTTCACCTACAGAGTGAACACATTCTCCTCTCCTTGTCATTACTGGCCAGGAACAGTAATCAAAACTCAGAAGCCAATTGGACCTCAGTGTCTCATGAATTCCTCTGTCCTCAGACCTCTCCAAATGAGGGAGGCTGGCGGAGTGCCCCAGCATGCTCCCTCCTTTCTGTGGCTGCACACAAATCCTCCCACCCTCTCTCTCCCCAGGTACACCCCATCTCCTCTGCTCCCTGGAGAGGGAGAGCACCATAAGCCCAAGGTTGTCTTCTCCTGCCCAGCCACGTTCCAGCCCCGGGGCCACGCTCCTTCCTCCCTGGAGCAGGAGGCAGCTGCAGTGCAGGAAAGGATCTGGCTCTGCAATTAACGGCAGGGGCCCACAGTGAACTCCTCAGAGCAGCAGGCACAGACAGATGAGGTTGTGTTCACTTGCACACAAGCAGAGTATTTATTCTGTTCTCTGCAGACGGTCTCTCTCATGGGCACAGCCTCAGCTTCCAGTCTCCTCCAGTAGGAAAGAAAACAGAAGCAGAAGCCAAGGACTCCTGAGCTTCGTCCTGACTGCTGCTATTGACCCATTGTTAGGCCTCGCTTGGTGGCTTAACCTCTCTGCCTTTGGTTCCCTGGGGGAAAAGGACAGAGAAGCTGGGATCTGACTGGGCAAGGCAGCTCTGCCCTGGGAAACAAACAGGGGGGCTGCTTGGGAGGGCAGGGGCAGCTCTCCCCCCAGGGCAGCCAGCCAACCAGCCCTCCAGGCTGGGGGAGCAAAGTGCAAGGGGCAGAGTCAGACTGTGTCCTGTAGCATAGCACTGCTAATCTTTAACCTCTGAAAATTGTTGTCTGAGTTCCAGCCACGCAGCTCCCCGCAGCTGGGGTAATGCAGGCAGCAAGCTGCTCTCTCTCTCCCTGTTCAAGGAAATCATGGCTGAACTCTGCCTTCCAACGGTGTGATCCCTTCCATTTGGAGATGTGGCTGGTTGCCACATTCCTCTTGGGAAGAGCAGGTCACAGAAAAGGCTGCAGCTGAGACCAGTAAGCCAACCTTTGGATATCAAGGGGCATTTGAAAGAAGCAAACTGCTCTGCTTCAGAAATGCCCCCCGAGTGTCACATCCTACCAGAGCATGGTTCCAATTGGAAAGGACCTTAAAGATCATCTAGTTCCAACCCCCCTGCATGGGCAGGGACACCTCCCACCAGACCAGGTTGCTCAAGGCCCCATCCAACCTGGCCTTGAACACTTCCGGGGACAGGGCAGCCAGAACATCTCTGGGCAACATGTGCCAGTGTCTCACCACCCTCACACTAAAGAATTTCTTCCTAATGTATAACCTAAATCTCCCTTCTTCAGGTTCAAAGACATTCCCTTTGTCTTATTGCTACATGCCCTTATAAAAGTCCCTCCTCAGCTCTGCTGTAGGTCCCCTTCAGGTGCTGGGAAGGCTGCTCTGTGGTCTCCTTGGAGCCTTCTCTTCTCCAGGCTGAACAGCCCTAACTTTCTCAGCTGATCCTCCTTGCTAAACAGCAACCTCCTAGGTACTCACCATCAAACCAACAAACCTACCACATGAGAGAAGAGAAGAGCTGCCTGAGCAGCCAAACCAACACAGAATGAAAATTTTGTGACAAGTGCTTTGTGGCCTGAAGAATTTACTCCTAGCAAAATTTCACAGTGAAATTTATAGTTTGTGACCATTCTAAGGGTTCTTCACTGCCACGTGTATCCCACACATAATATAGCTGGCAGTATAACTTCAATTTTTACTAAGAGTTTCAAGCTTTTTTCTTGTTTGTTTTAGTGTTTATTTTCCTATTATCTAGATTTTAACATAGATTTTCTGATGTGGTGACATTTCTTCCTCAGACATAAAAAATAAGGCTAGAGGTTTCCATTTATTGTTAGGCTGTAAGAGATGAAGCTTAGCAGAGCAACCCAGTGGCTTTTATCAAAATCACAAAAGCTGGCAGCCCAAGAATGTGCCAGTACCAGCACTTACCAATATTAACAGATCAAAGAGCTGGAAAAATATTTCAAAACATCAGTGAAGAAGCTGAAATACTCTTTGGGTTGTCTTTCTACATCAGTTCAGCTGGGATGAAGGTGGAAGAGGGTGCTATATAGTTCTGGCCAACACAGCTACCCTAAGCAGAGCTTTAGTGTCTGCCCAGCTGCTTTGTAACTCTGATCACTCCTGCAAGGACACAGTGATGAAGCCCCCAGCAAGGGTGGAAGCTGGGCATGCATGCACCCCACCACATCCCATCCTCACAGGGCACCCACCATCTGTAGGCAGGTGCAATGGGAGAAAGTTCCTCTATGGGGTCCTGTAAAGTCCTAGGTTTTGCCACCCCACATGGAGGTCACTCCAGCTTGTCAGTTCCTGCTCCAGTGAGGAACTGAGGTGCAAACTGCTGGCAGATAACTTTGGCCTTCATCTTCCCCAGGCCTCTTCTTAGTGGGGATCTGGTGTGAGGTAACAGTTCAGATCTCGCATTTTAGAGAAGAAAAACCAAAGCGTGCTGATTAGAAGCCTGATTAAAAGATATTTCAGTGACTAATACATCACATGGAGAGATAATTCACTCTGTTTCAGAAGTAGGGTTTGGGCAAGATGTTCTTCACAGAGGCTGTACTGCACTGAAGGGCTGTAATTAATACAGTGTCTCCAGTAATGGGCTATGAGTGTTAAATTCAATTAATTTTATATGACAAGTCACACTATATACTGCCCCATAAATTCATATACTTGCATCATATACATGGATAATTATGTGAAAAAAACCCTGCAATCTGGAATATGAATATCTTCCAGCCTCATGCGGAAGGACATTCTGCTTCACAGTTGGTTTGCAATCTGTCAGGGCTCAGGTTGGCTCTGAAGCAGTAGCTACTAAATAGAGTTTAACATTTGGGAAGGCAGTAATTGGAAATGGTCAGGTTGAAACAGGAGAGGACATTAAAAATTTTGGCAGGAAGAAAACTGAAACTCCAGGCTAAAAAGTAAAGTAAAAATGTGATATACTAATGATCCTACCTTGTTCATCTGAAGTTCTGTGTGGCAAATACACTCTGAAGAAAGGAGAAAACATGCACCAACTGCACCTTGAGAAGGAAGAATAGATAACATGATCAAACTGTTAGGGTCTGTACCTTGTCACCTAGATAAGATGAAATCCGAAAGAGCTTCACCGCTAGATGAGAAACTGTGGCTTTCATTTCATCCTTTTATAAAAACCTGTAATGAGTTTGGAACAGTTACTAAAAGGCGACTGACTTCAGGCACGTCTTACTGAGCATGGCAGGGAGAAGGTCACAGATCAGTCTTGGTAAAAGGTAAAGCTGTTTTGTGTTTGGGTGCTTTAGGAACACCTTTCCTGTGCACGGACACTTGACTGAGCCTCAAATTATCCGGCTTGGGTAAAAATGGCTGCACAGCATCATTAGTGTGGTGCCCAATCTAAACTAATGATCTCGGCTGGGAATACACTGGGAGCACTCATTTCTGCTTTTATTCACCAAGAAAATCACTTGTTCAAATAAAATTACTTGGCGTGCTGGACTAGTGGTGGAGTTAGTCCAGCTGGATATCTGTGTAGCAGGCAGCTGTTAAAAATTCCATTAAAAATGGTGATAAAGGTCATACACAAAAGCTATGGAAATGCTGACATTCAGGCAATCCATCTTTGCCTTCTCAGAGCTGCTCTGAGAGATCATCAACACAAGCAACCACAAGGCAGCCAAACCCTTCTTGTCCCAAACCCTTGCTGCTCTGGAAGGAAAGTCAGAGCATTCCTCACAGAGCCTGCTGTCATCAGTCTTAGTGGTCAAACTTCCCTGCCCTCCTGATCAGAAGGTCCTTAGTTCACTAAAAGAGAGGACAAGGTGAGAGGAAAGGACAAGCATGGGCATAATTAAAGTTCTCTGGAATACAACTGCATTAGCTGGAACTCTTGTGGGCTTACAGATGTGTGCCCTCAGTGCAAATAACAGAGAGGCTGAGCACAGGGCTTGGGGGACAGACAGTGGCTTCTGCCACCACTACACATCAGAGGGACAGAAGTCAAAGCGACATGGGCAGCACTTGCAGGTCCCAGTTACCACTGTGGCTTCCTTGGCTGGGACTGTGGAAGCATCACCTAAGAAGTCATCTGTCCACTTTGTGGTGAAAGGTGCTCTGTGGGGAGGTTAATATATTTGCTTTCATCCTCTGTTGAAGAAACTTATGTGTGTTTTAAAACACACTTTGATGGCTGAAACTTCATGGTTGCACTGCCAGGCAGCTGCATAAAAGGTTTCCCACCCCTAGTTCAGCTCAGAAACCCAGAGAGCCTAAAAGGAATTTTGATGGGGTTTGCCTGGGGGCAAACTTCAAGAACAAAGTTTGATGCCCGAAACTTGTTTTTCTAAGTCACTGAACTGCATGCAAGTTCTGGAAAAAGCTATTTCTGGAGACAGCCCGGGGATCCTGAGCTTTGCTTCTCAAGGGGAAGAGCTAACGAACATTTATATGATCTGCAGGGACTACTGCTTGCAAAAACTGGGCCCATATGTGTCTCTACAAGAAAGCAAATTACTGTAAGCCTAAATTCAGTGGTTAACTAGTACCATAAACAAAACTTAGACAAGTAACATACCTAGTTGCTTTGCCTTGGAAGACAATGACTAAAAAGAAGAAAAAAGGGGATTCAATATGGAGATAAAAAGTGAGGAAATAAAAAAATTAATAAATATTTTTTGGGAGGCACATTGAATAATTAGGGAAAACCTCTGCTATGTGTATCATGGCACAGATGAGAAGATTTATGCAGGAATAGGAAGCATTGGACATTTCTAGAAAAAAACAACCTGCTTTTTTCCTTTTTAAGATGAAAATTAAACACCATCATCCTGGGTGTTATGGAATGCCTAAAAACTATCAGGTTTCATATCCCAGGCCTGTACTACCTGGGAAAGATTACTTCCTCACTGCTCATGCAGCATATCATGCACTTTCTTTCTAACTGTTGCAAGCAAATGTGACTGGAGGGAGCAGATGACCTGATAACTGCTCTAGTATTTGTTTTTTTAAATGTATTTGTACTTAAGCCTAAAAAAGAGGCAAAGTTCAAAGATGTAACTTATAGTAACACATAGCCACTTCTGAAACTTGCTCTGACTTCCTATTACATTAATTATACAGAGACATCTCAAACTGATTAAAAGTATCGTGACTAATAAGGAAAAAAAGAAATTAACCAGTCCCAGGTGAAAACAGCTCTGCCTGATTTAGTCAAAATCATTTATTAGGACACTATAGCCACCAACACTCCTTCTCTCAGGGAATCAAATAAAAATAAGTGCTAATTTCAATTCAGTTTCTTTTGAACAGGTTTGATCTCCTAATTGATTTTAGGGATGAAAACTGTGCTGTTAATCAAAACCTTTCTACTTACAGGCTTTTTACTTTTACTTTAGTGCTACTGAAAGAGAGAGAGATAAAAATTATTTTTTCCTAACCTTTACCAAGGTGAACTCAAATTAGAGTTCTTTGCTCTTTTCTGACTTTTTCAGTAGGAAAGAAGGGATTAATATTTATTTCAGTAAGCTAATTTTTATAGACCAAATTCTTCAGAATGAATTAAAAGTTCTCTGAGATGCTGGTATCTTTTCTTATTTGTTTGGGCCTTGGGAGGGCGGTTGCAAGCCAACCAGATACGGATGGTTCTCATTCCCCTGTGCCTACTGTAGGTATGTATCACTGCCATAATCCCGCCTCAATATGCAATCTATTTTCCTACCAAAATAATTCAATTGATTAAAAAAAGAAAAGAAAAAAAAAGCTAAGCCATGGAAAATTGAAATTTGGTTCTGAATGCAATTTAATGATGGAATAAAAATAACATTTTTTCCCTTTAAAGTTGTAGTAATTTTAGCCAATGTGGAGATACTGGAATCATCTTGAAATGTGGGTTGATAGGGCAAAAGATGATGTGCAAAAATAAGATTTTGCTAAGTATATAGATCTGTGTACCATGCAGAAATACAGATCACAGAAAATCACAGAATGGTTTGGGTTGAAAGGGATCTTAACCATCTTCTAGTTGCAACCCCCTGCCATGGGCAGGGACCCCTCCCACCAGACCAGGTTGCTTAGAGGTCCATCCAACCTGGCCTTGAACTCTTCCAGAGAAGGGGACATCCACAGCTTCTCTGGTTCACATACTCTGGGCAAAAATACTGGTTTGCACACTTTTAGGATGCAATAGTGAGTAACTAGAAGGCTAATAACAAGGATGGCTACACCACAGGCACATGCTCAGCTCTGGATAACTATAGAGTTGTGGGAGGAGTCATAGTTATTGGCACTTAAACTTGCTCTCCATGTTGGGTACAGTTAGATCTAGACTGCGGAGGAAGGAAGTTGAAAGGACATTTCCCTTTCTTATTTCACATCTAAGGACAGTCCTAGTGTTAAGACAAAACAATTTTATCACTGCTTCTCAACTCTCTCAGCACACAACTTTGCCAGACATTGGTGAATAGAGTTGATCTGCGCCAACAATGAGCTGTGCTCAGTCAGGCCACAGTCCAAATATGAGAAGTCAGAATATTTCCTCTTCCCTTCCAACACTGTGTTTAGAAAGGGACTGGTCAGGAATCTGGCTTCCACAGTCAGTGCTTTGAACTACTGGCAGCACTAAAAGGCTCTGAGGCTAATGTCACTGCAAGGTCTCCAAATTGGAGAATAATTCTCCAGTGGCACCAAGACCATAGCACCTGCACAGCATTCCTCTTGGATGAGCACTCTACCAGCTCTCCTCATCTGCACTTGATTCCTGAAGGTATTATCAGCTAAGCCTGGCCTGGGGTAATTTTTAGGGCATCAGCCTGCTACCCACAGAGCAGCAGAGCATGCAGCTAGCACTGTCTGGGGCAGCAAACTCACTTTTGTATGATCACCCCCAGAGTTGTACCATCTAACCCGTGTTCATCACGTAGGATCCATCTCTTTTGCTCTCTGGTAGAAGCGATAAGGACCACATAAAACATATTTCAGAATCTGGAAGGTGGCAGCAATACAGTTCAGAAAAAATACTTCCCTGATGCTTTGGGGACGCAGCTGAAGGAGAAGAGACACGATTTAGCATTTCAGCGTCTTGGCATGTTTCCACTACTGTGTAATCCTCAGGGATCTGAAAGACAGAGATTTATAATGAAGCTGACAGGGCTGTGCTGAGATCTTCTGGACTTGGGCTGCAATCTGTCCCCACAGACTCTGGAAGAGCAGGAATAGGTTTCAGTTCAGCATAAAGTCATGTGTCCTGGCAGCTGCCTGCACCAAGAACATTCTCCTGTGTCTGGAAAAGTCTGGCAGAGGCAGAGGTTCTCAGCTCTGTTCCTAGATGATGAAAAATGACTGCTGTCCTTTTTTGCTGTCAACTGATACGCTCTTTGAGAGAACGAGAGCCATTTGTTTCCCACCAAGGTAATAAAAGCATTAAAAAAGTTAAAATTTGGGCTTCTTTTAAGTCTAGCGCAGCAGCAACAGTGACAACCAAGAACACATCATTTTGGGTTTTTTTATGGACTACTAACACAAAGTTAAAAAATGGCAAGTAGTCTGAGAGAATTCTGAGAAATAGGATTTCAAAACCACTAGACCTTATTCTTTTGATGTTTTAAATATCTTCTTATTTAAATATCTCCTTATAGCACTAACATACTACAGCCCAAAGTTACCACAACCTTTCTTTCAGCAGCAAACCACAGGAAATGCTTTCCACTTAAGAAATAAAATGCCACATCAGTTTAAGTGCAACATTATCACATTTTCCCTCCTTATGGGATGGCACAAAAATAAAGCTCCCCTGAACCTGTAGATAGTCAGGGCCGCAGTTTTCCTCTGTTTCTTACTTGCAACCTGCCATGACTGTTAATGTCAGAACACACTTATCTACACACAAATACAATTACAAAATCTGCAGGTATTTATATACATATGGATAAAATAAATATATAAGGTAAATGCCTGTGTGAAAAGCACTTGAACTATGGCAAATTCGTGATGAACCACCCCACAGTACAACATGTATTACTCCATCAACCTGGAGCACCTGAGCATTGCATAAAATTACTCCTCAAATTAGAAATCATTAGTATGGGTTTTCATTATAGTAAGTCAATTTAACTAAACACAGCTTTTCCTCAGTGGGGGGAGGGGAAGGGAAGGAGCAAGAAGTCAAATCATTTTAAGTATGAGGAAACGGAAGATTAAGCAAAATTGCTTTTCTGCCTGGGAACTGTATCTCTGTATTCTAACACAACATTAGTTCCCCAAATGAACCTAACCAGTCTGCAGAACATTTGGTCCAGTAAGCATCATGTCAATAAACAACTTGCTTGAGCTCACACAGCATGCCAGTGATCCAGCTTCCTAGGACTCCACCGCTAAGGGTAGGTCTGCATGGCACGCTTACTCCCAATGACTGGCTCTGCTGGCTGAACACCAAGGTTAATTAGCTTATAATGACTGTGTAGATGTGCCTTAAAGTGTTCCCAGTTTTACAAAAAAACCCTTAGGACTGTTGCTCTGTATTCGGAACAGGGCTTTCACCTCTTTTCAATTACAACAAGAAACACAGCCTGAGACATCATGAGGTTTTGGAGCTTGTGAAGCATTAAATTTCCTCTGCAATGACTCTCATAAATTTTGTTTTGTGTATCCTACTCTATTATTTATTTATTTATTTATTAATTCCTTGTGTAATCCATAGCTTCAACTGAGTGGCTGGTTCAGACCTTTGTTCTTTCCCAGGATTTCTGTGGGCTTCTACTTTCACCTCTGTTTGCTGAGACACCAACCTTTTCAGAAGCACCTTTATGTGGAAACCTGAGCTGAATTAGGGCCTGACTTGCACTCTAGGCTCTACTTCTCTCTTCCTTTGCAGCTATCTATTTTCATTCCCACCAAGCCTTTGTATATAATAATTAAAATTACTTGGGAAAAGAATGAACTGCTGGAAATGCAAGAGGACATACATGTACCCAAAGTTCCCCACCTACATTCCTTTCACCCACTCCTTCAAGCCTTTCAGATCCTTTAAATGCTCATATAGCACTGTATGAACCACAGTGTAAGGGACATGCCAGGGATTGGTAGCATCCTTTTGGCTCTATACAGCCTCTCATCAGAGAATATGAGTAACACTGCTTAATTCAAGTTCTCTGAGACATAAATAAATCAAACAACAATGAATCACTCATATAGAAAATTGGCTGCATTGCCAGTATAGGAGGGGAGGGAACTAAGAGGAAGCTGAGAGGAAGACTTCCTGCTGCTGGGCCAGCTGAGCCCCAGGATATTGCACAGCAGATCAAGTAGACTCAGTCAGCACTTACTGGAGCATTCCTGGGGAGGAAAGGTGTTCCCTACGACTGAGAAGGAAGCCTGAGGGAATAACTGAACACTGTAAATCCACAAATGCTTTATAGCTGGTAGGTAGCTTGGAACTCCATATTGTGTTGGATTTGGCTGGGTATTTGCTGTTGTTGTGGCTTTATCTAGGGTGAGAGCATGGGAAATGCTGCTTTTAAAGCCCCTTCCCCAGACCTATCAGGAGGCAGCTGCTGGAAGGCAAACTGTTTACTCTGTGTGTTGAGCAAGCATAACTCTCATCCTAAACAAGAACAACACATCCTGAAGCACAGAACCGTGTACAAGTAACCTCCTTACCTAAACTTAAATCAGATATTAGTTAATACTTGTAAAAATAAAAGACATGTTCCTTTTTTTTCCCTTTCCTTGTTTCTCCCCTTCTCCCTCATCGTTCTCTCAACAGAGCTCCACTGCTGATTGAGATGAAGATGTGACATTCATGGTACACACAGAGTGAGATACTCAGTGGCTGGTCACACCATCACATAAATACCTCATAGAAGTATCTCAAACAGAATAAGCCAAGCCTCACGAACCTCCCTAAACAACCATTTTCTTTTTTTACCAAACAGCCCCAAGTGCACCATAAAAACAGCAAAGAACATAGCTCAAGCAAGTAGAGTTGTCTGGGTTCACAGTTTTTCAGTAAAGCATTCAAGGCTCAGTTAAAGTCTCAGATCTGGCTTTCTACTGGCATTGTACATTACAGGGTGCTGCTGGCCCAGTGAGAGCTGGGAGAAGGGAGAAGAGCAGAGCCAGGGAGCTGGAGTCCCACCAGAGCAAGCCAGCAGAGTATTAGACTGAGCAAGAGATCGCAGCTGTCAGTGCTGAGAAAATCACTGTCTGCCCACAGTGTCCCAAACAGCCTGGCGTGGAGTAATGGGAGAGGATGCCCTTGTGGGAGATTTAATTTAATCACCAAGAAAATGTCTCTAATGGTGAAGCTACTGAAGCAAGAGAAGGTGTGAACCTGGAGAAGTTCTGAAGTCTCTCTTTCATTACGTGTAGTATTAGCAAAAAATGTTGAGGTGTTAAAAAGACAGGAATTCCTACGTATCAGGGCACAAGTTGCATTAGACACTTTTGGGGCCCCTTCCAGCAATACTTCTTAGTAACTATCCCCTGAATTTTCGTATTTAACATTAATTTCATGAGGTTTAACACTTCCAATCCATATCTTTTGATTTCTGTGAAATATAATCTACTGCAGTACTAATACCAGTTTAAAGACTTTATGGGGCCACACAACTTTAATTTAGTTTCCTCACAGTGAAAACCCAGGGTTCAATTGGAACAAATGACCCCAATTTGAGACTTGAGAGGCTTCAAGCAGAAAACCCTCAGCTAATTTCCTGAAAGACACAAAAGCTTCTCACTTTCTTGGAAATTATAAAAGACAAATAAAACTTTCAAATCCCAGAATTTACTGAGGGCAACTTTAAAACAATAAACAAGAGAGGACAGCAAAATGTAATCTGTTTACTAGCTCACTCATGCATCTAACTATTATCCCCACAGAGAACAGATTCTGCATTTTAAAAATTGAAGTTGGCATCAATATAAACCAATGGTTCTTGTAAAACATGAACCTGAGGCAACACTGATTCAAAGCCTGGCAGATGCAGCAATGGAGAGGTGATATGAAAAGGGATTTTTTTTTTCTAATTGTTACTCTTATCTAAATCTCAGCTGAAAGATCACCTGGATGATAAGGGTTTGTATAACACTCTATGTGCCAGCCTCCAATACCTGTTACATACGACGGGTAAAACTATCAGTTGCTTACCCACTTTTGCAGCATTACAGGTGACCAGGAAAGGATTTTCAAAAGACTTTGCAGACTAAAGTTTATGTCTTGGAAGTGGGGTCCTTTTTTTTTTTTCCCCCTTATAGGAAAGATTATAAAACTATTTCCTATTCATTAAATAGGAGCCATAGCTTAGCAACCCCACAACCACTTTGCTAACTCTGTGGTCTTTCCACAGTGGATATTTCCCCCCTCCGGAACATGAATTCTCTTATTATCCCAGTTTAGTCAATACATGTTTTTATAGATGTCATGCTTGGACATGTCATACAGGACAGTATTTTCCAAAAGAAGAGAGTGCTGCTCTGGGAAGAAATACAGTCCTTTTGCAATGTCCTCCTGCTGTAAAATTTCTTCATTATGTAGAATTGTCTTCTACATAACTGTCTACATCAGAACTGGAAAAAAGCAATTCTTTTTCTTTGCTTGGTAAATATATTCATTCCCAGTGAAACTCCCATTTCAAAAATAAGGGCTTCACAACATAAAGATGGAGAGACTACAGTTATGCACAAGTGTCATGTGTCAAGTGTCATCAGTTTAACTAAAAACTGCAATAGAAGCTTCCTATATTGTTGCAAGTAGACACAATTGCCTGGAAACTTTCCTTTTTAAGACAGTTGCTTTGAATTATACTTCAGTAAATAAACATTTACTTGAACAAATGGAAGAGCATGCATCTTAAGATGCTCTGATAAACAGTACATTTGTTTACAGTGGATATTTGCTGCAGATCTGTATTTTCACTGGAAAAGAACCATTACATTCCCCATAATGGTTCTGTAATGAACATTCTCTTCAATGATCTAGCACAGCACTGAACCCAACTGCACTAAAATAAGTAGTCATTCTGAAATAAAATTTATAAAAACAACAAATAAGAACATTTGTATTTGTAATCCAGCAGATTTTTATATGCTTCAATGTAACAGTACATTTAGTGTTGTTACTGTTCCCATTGTCTTCTAGGCCTGAGTGCATAATCTGATATCCCTGACACTACTGAACTTAGAATGATGACAACTAGACAATGATGAAAGAAAAAAGATACTTTACAAGCAACAGATTTGCTCTAATAGCGTGTGAATTGCATTTCCTTTTGTATATGCCTGTTCACTCAAGTGTTAAGTGTTTTCTGAATTATAGAACACGTAACCTAGCTTTATCCTTTCTGGAAAGACAGGTACTGAATCATTTATAGGTTGTGCTGTCCACCAACCCACTTAGACAAAGTAATATGCTATCTTCAAGCTTTCAGGAGACTTTCAAACGATCTCAAAGAATTACTTTATTTAAAACTCGGAATCACTTGGGAGCTGCAGAAGTACTTTGAAAGCAGCTCTATTCTAAGGCATATTTCCTTTGAACAAGAAAACCAAGTCAGATATTAATCAGCATTAGATATAAGTGGCTGAAAGCCCACGCTGTTGTGGACTTTGCATGTAAAGAAAATCAAAGCAGAAAGCAAAATTTTATGGCTTGTTTGGAAGCGTTTTCTACAGGTAACCATCCAAAGCTTGTGGGTGTGATTCCTCCTAATGACCTTGAAGTCAGAGAAAGCTGACTATAAACTGTTGTATGGTGGGGTGGAGTTGGGGGTTTGATCAGTGTGGTGAGGGCAAGGCTGACATTCATAGCCCCCAGAGCAAGCTGGAGGAATGAAGGGATAGAATCATAGAATCATAGAATTGGCTGGGTTGGAAGGGACCTCAGAGATCATCGAGTCCAACCCTTGAACCACCATTGTGGTTGCTAGACCATGGCACTGAGTGCCACATCCAGTCTCTTTTTAAATATCTCCAGGGACGGAGAATCCACTACTTCCCTGGGCAGCCCATTCCAATGCTTGATCACCCTCTCCGTAAAGAAATTCTTTCTAATATCCAAACTAAAATCTCTGTGATGTTCAGCAAGGACCAAACCCGACCCTGAGAGCCAGACCACAACAACCCCGGCAGCAGGGGGGCAGCACTGCAAGGCTGCAGGAGATGGGCACACGCTGCTGTGGCAAGAGAATTACAGAAAATATGTCTTGGACATGAAACTGATAGCCCGAGGCCTTCAACTGAAGTGCAGGAGGCAATATATTCTTCCAGGACCTTCTCAGACTCAATTAGGAAACAATTAAAAGCACTGATCAGAGTAGTGTTGACAAGTGATATTTAAATGCAAGTAAGCAAGGTCAGTGTGGTCAGAAAAAAGAACTGCTTAAAAAGCCTAAAAATGTAGACGTGCCCTTTTCCCATGGGAACCAATAGCAGGTTTTTGTTTGTTTTTGAAACAGTTCATTGAAAAAAAGCAGCATAATCTTGCACTTCCCCTGTTCTTTGAAACCTATTCAGCTGTGGGGAAAACTTTTATCAGTGCCTGCATTACCAGATAAAATTAAGATTTATCTGCTCACTTAATAAAAAAAATGTAAGTGCATCTTTGTTGTATCTGTAAATTCCTATGTTTCCCAAGGAAACTAATAAAGACCTACACGAGCATGGAAAATAAAAGCATGTAAAGTTCTGTCTCAAAAAGAAGACATGGTATTTGAGGCACAAAGTCCACAGACCTTCTCATCTTCTGACTTAAGAACAGAAGGTCTGAAACTGTTTATACTGAAACTGTGTTTACAGTTGTTTCACTCTCTAGAAGAAATCAAAACCAACACTGCTAAATGGTCCTTTAGAAGGAACTTCTTAGTAGAACATGCTCCTCACAACAAAACCAGAAAAACAAAGCAGGACAGAGAAACATCCCAAATCAGTCATTGCCACCTAGAAGAAAAAAATGCAGAAGAAATTGTAGAGGTTAAGTATTTATGCCACACAAGTGACAGAAAAGAAACATCTAACATCCCCTGCTCCTTGTTAGGGGCAGAACTGCAACAGATTTCATTCTCCATTAAAAAGAGATATACCATTGAACACAATGAAGAAAAACACTGCCTGAGTCTGTGAAAACACAGACAAAAACCACCTCAGATATACCCTGGGATACTGTCTTGGGACAGCACTTGGCTCTGTGAAGTCAATAAAGCACCTTGGCAAGACATGAAACCTGGATATTAGTTTTATTGTTGATTTGGGTTATACTACATCCGATTTAATAGCTACAGAGTGTCAAGATATGTTTAAAAAGAAAAAAAATCTGAGTTTCTATATTCAAGAATAGTACCCTGTTCTTTTAATTTCTTACCTTGTTTACAAAATACAGCTTTTCTAATTACAAAAGTCTACATGTGTCAAGAAAAATATTACACCAACATGGTATTTGCCAGTTATGTAGTCCTAAAAAGGTAAAAGCAAAATAAATACAAATCCTTTAAGAGCTGCCGGCACTGGGACAGAGATTTTGTCCTCTGAGCTGTATTTTTCTGTAGGAAATTCCATGTCATATCTCAGATTACCAGCAGTCTAAACACAAGTATCCAAAATTCTGATTTCACACAGAGACACACAGATGGGTATATTACTCAATTACTTGCAAATTTTAACATTAATCCATTAATCTTAATAGAGAAGAATTTTACACTCAATGTTTTTACTGCATGTTAGTACTCAAACATTTTAGTTATATAAAAATGCTTAATCATAAGCCTGGAAATTTATCTGAAAAGCAAAAAGCTTTTTTTTTTTTTTTTGAGAAAATAGTTACCAAGCCATAGGGATTCTGTAGAAGGAAGCAGACCAGCAAGTGAAAACCAGTACCTGGCTCATACTTACCAGTCCACTCCAGGGCAATGTGCAGCCCCTGTTACCAGCCAGCACAACCTGTGCAGATGAGCCACGGGCCAGGCTCTGGGGGGAAGGGATAACCTGCTGGGTACTGGGTCAGGGAGCTCCTGAGTCCTGCAGGCTACCAAACCACAGAGCAGGAAAACAAGAGTCATTAGTCTCAGATATGGTTGAGTCCCTGGATGGGGAAAGAAAGAAAATTGCTTTTGGTATCAAAGATAAACCATCCTTTTTTTTTTTTTTTTTCCTTATCTATGAGCAACCAGCAAAACTGAGCTTCAGCTGGGTGTTTTGAGACTGGTCACTTACAGACTTACAGTGCATTTTAGTACAGAATTCTCAGTATGAACAAATGTTCATAATGCAGTTGCTTTAGCACTGATAATATGAACAGTATGCTGGGTCACGATGAAGTACAAGTTGCAATTTTTAGGATTTGGATGCACGCTTACTTTGCACAGAGCCATCGTGAATCTTGTAACGGGATCTACACAGTATCCCCACTCTTATTGACCTCCTAACATACAAGCAATTCCTCTGTCACTGCCCTGGTGCTATCAGCAACCTGTTAGAAAGACACTAAACTAAAGAGTTGGAGGTTTCCTCTTTAAACTGATGTTATTTCACATTCCCCCTAACACCAGTAACCACAGACAATTAGCAGTTGGTATGAATGTGATGCTGCTCAAACAAGACTACATAAAATTCAACACACAATGCTGTATTTCCATTTTGTCTACTGTAATCTGATGTTCTTTCCTTACAGTTAGTGAAAGAAATGCATATCTTTACATTTTACTTATGCATTCTAATCAGTGGAGTGCTCCTTAATTATCCTTGAAATATATGTTAGCAGAATCGTGGAGGATTCATTACAGCCAGTGGAAACATGTAGGAGGAAGAAACGCAACCATCAGTCTCAAGACATGACTCCATTCCTCAGGCATCAGGACCACTAATTATTATGTCATACAAGACATATATGTCAATAAGATCAGAGAAACTAACTTGAGTAGGTAGGAGAGGAACGAAGTTTGCTGTATCTCAGAAACAACAGAAACAGTTAAAAGAATACATACTTTTGTATCTTCATATAAATTTGCATAAAGTAACACAAAACCTTACCAGCACAAACCATTTCTTTATAATAATTCATCCTAAGGCTCATGGACTAACCCAGCTGATACATTCAGGAAATCAGACCTTAAGATGTCTAGACAACAGGCTGCCAGGGGCAGTGGGCAGCTTATGGAGTGTATGTGATGCTACTGAAAGCTCCTGCCTGAGTAGTGTGTTAATACACACTTGCATTTGAAAAGATTCCAGGAGCATTTCCTGTTTTCTACATTGTCTATATTTTTGTTTCTACATTGACTTCCTCACATAAGAATGATTTTTTTTTTGTATTTTAAAGAAACATATCCTATACATTCACAGAAGCTAATTTTGACAGGTTAGTGGGTATTTTTATTTTATTTTACTTTTTTTATATAATAAGGAAGAACACAACTTCAGCATTATGAACCAGAAGAACAATACAAGTTTGTTTGGAAATCTGTCTATGGTTATATCTACTTTCACAAGAAGTGAGCATAATATGCATAGATTTCTGTAGCAAGACATTTGGTGCTGATGACCTGATGTTCACACTCAGTGTATTTTAAGGACAAAAACTCTGGACTAGCTCCAGTCCGGTCCTGTTAGCATTTGGATTGCATTAGGTATGCTGCCAGAATCTATCTTCTGGTTAATTTTTTATTTAAAAGAAATCTAGTTCATATTACAGCACTGCTCCATAATATGAGTAAATTAATTTCAAAAGTGCACTAAAATATTAATGTGGATACCTATAAAGCCAGAGAGGAAATTCAGTCCCAGGCATTCAGTCAAAAAGCTCAAGATACAAATCTTCTAACCCACATATATCTTTCCTGTAACATATTTTAGCCTCTAATGCAAACATTTAATAATTCTTTCAACGTCAACATGTGTCTCTATCTCCAATGCCGCTACATAAAAATGTATTTCAACCAAAATACATAGTAGAGTAGGGGTCTTGAAATATAAAATATAAATATAAACAACCCAGGAAGGAGCAGTAGGAAGCTGGGATTGCTTTGCTGCAGACTGAGGGTTCCTCAGGAGCAGGGAAGGGAAGCAGAGTGCCAGGGAGAGCTCACAGAGGGGTGAGGTGACTGAACGGGTAAAGACTGAGTCAGCTGCATCTGCCTGCCAGACAGGAGGATCCTGAGCTCATTTGCTCCAGGATATTCTGAGAAGGTAGGGAAAGAGAAGGATGGAAGGGGAAAGATTCCCTAAAATGGAGGATGTTGAATTTCCTCTGCCTCTGACACCAGAATCTGGAATCTAGAGCAAGTCATCTCATATCAACTGTGCTAATTCTGTCACTATTGTGCAGGAAAGCCTTGTGACACAAGTACTAAAAAAATTGTGTGGCTTTGTTTTGTTTTTTTCTGACTTGTGTAAATCATTTTTATATTTCTTACTTACACTCTAAGAAGTCTGATTATTAAATAATTAAAAAAACCCAAGGTATGATGTGTTACAGAATGTCAGTTTAGGTATGGAAGAGGATCTTAATCTTTGATATGAGAGGAAAAATAAGAGTAAGACAAGAATATTAGAAACAAACATTATTCATGTAATTATGGAATAAAGAATTTAACATTTTCTTCTTCAAACATAACTACAATAAAAGATAAATGTTGCACATATGAAAACAACAGTAGGACTCAGATATTCTTTTAATATTTCAATAGAGAGGAAAAGCCATGCAGGCAATAAATTAAATACTAAATATATAAACATACTATTTAGTCAAAGATTAAACACCATACATATTCCAGAAGTTTTCAGTTCAGTGAAAACTTTTCAGAACCTTGTTTTTTCTTTCAATTTAGGAAAAAAACCAAATACACAAAAATACCTGGTGTTTTCAGCATGCTAGAAATTTAGCTGGTTAGTCAGCACTACTGAGTATGCTTTTAATTTCCTGTGACCTACCTAGAAGGAAACTTAATACTTTGCTAAAAAAATGAAAGAAAAGAAAGCTTGTCTAGCTGTGGTTTCTGCCAGGGATTCTGTTCTTCATATTCCTGCCAATAACCACAATCAAACTGCTGCCCTACGACAAGGCACGTAGCAGGGCAGATAAATCAGAAGTTCTATAACCAATTGTTTATTGCAACAAAGTTCTGCTTCATCTGCAAAAACATAAAGTAACTACATTTTTTTTAACAGAGGAACGAACTTTCCTGGTGACAAACTGTGTGAACCCACTGTGCAGTAGTGCTCTCCCTCCTGGCAGTATAGGAGACTCAGGAAAGCAGCTCAGAAGGCTCTGACACCTTTGCCAGCAAAAACCTCGTGCTTGGCAAACACACACACAAGAGGAATCATTTACACACACCCATCCCACAAACACTGTCTTAACTACAGTGCTACCACCTTATCTGAAGTTTCCACAGTTCTTTGAAGTTTATTCCCTAGCAAGTGCAACACCTCAAACAGTCCACCTCATCTTCCCCCTCGGAACTGGCAGTCCCTGGCACAGCCAGATCCCTGCAGATTGCCATGGACAGATTATAGAGCACAAACCAAAGCCAGACACTCTTGAGCCTGCTAAATTCACATCCTTTTCTCAAATATATGTGGTGCTTTCAAGAGGAGCCAAACAAAGGCTCCATGGCTTCTCCTCACACCACAGTTCATTGGGCCAAGTTGTTCCTGGTCCTTCCGTCTCCTTTCTGTAAATAAATGCACACAGATAACTCCCAGCTGCTGTCACCAGCTTCACATTTGCGAAGACTTGAATTATAGTGGAGTTAAACTTAGGTTTTTCTTTTTTTTTTTTTTTTAGTTTTCAGAAAAGACAATATAACTGAAGTTGTGGAGAGCATAAAAAGTATCAGGGTAACACTGGCATTAACATTTTGTTGGCAGTGGAACTGACTTATGTATATATACTGCAAAGTAAATAGATCTCTGTGGAACAGATCTTTTTGGTTTGCAAACCACTAAGTTTATCTAGCCTGTAGTCTTAATTCCCATATGCACACCAGTTGCAGAAACTCTGAACTCCAGGTTTCATGCCCTATTGGCAAGACTGCTGCTTAGGAAAAACACTTTTACTTAAAGGTGTGTAAATTTTACAAAGGCATCACCAAGAAAACAGACCACTCATTTTCCCAGTACAATGGCACTTTTGTCATGGAAATGTAGAATGCTAAAACAGTTATCAGTATGGAAGTAAAAATGTTAAAGTAATACCACTTCTAGTATTGTCAGTGTCTGAAGTTTCCCATTGACTTCAAAGGGACCAAGATTTCACCTGGGTTTTGTATTTGAAAGATATACTTTCAAAGCAGAAGTAGGAAAAGATGTTAGGGAAGAGGAGCTTGAGAGCACATCACCTCCTTACCTTTTTCTCACCATCTTCCTACAGTTGCTTTTGCTTCCTCTCAGAGTTTGACCCTATTCCTTTTAAATTTTTCCAGAATTATTTATAAGAATTTTTTTTACAAAAAAGATTTAAATGTTGGTGAGAAACTATTAAAAAAAAATTGTTTAGTAAATACTGACAGCTGTCCCCTTTCTTCCACCACCACCCCACTTCCCATGGGGCTTTTTTGTTTATACACCCTCCCTCTCCATCCACAGCTTACAGGTAATTCCTCTTTTCATCCAGGTCATCTGCTAATCTTTTCTGTTTTGCTTTCACTCACCCTTCTCCCTTTTATCTTCTTATTCCTGTCCTCTCTGACCTGCCTTAGAAAAACTATTTTCTCTCTTCATAACATTCAAAAGTTGTTCTCCTCCCCACCTTGCATGGTTTGCATTGAAATTTCAAATTCTGTAGCCAAATGTTAATGGAGAGTTGCCTTCTGTGATGGAACTGAACTGCTGCATCAGCTCAGATCTAATCTAGATTTGCACAGGTTTAAATGCCTCCCTTAATCCCAGGAGCCTTTTGGCAGTCTAGGCAGTGCACTCTAGATGTCAACAGCAATGCCTTTGCGGGCAGACAAGCAAAACCAGAAAGCCCTGACCCAGATGGATCCTGAAAACTAGGACAGTTCTGGTTTAAATGAACTAAATCTATATGCAGCTGTCTAAAACACATTCCATTCATATTTTGGGCCTAAGAATATTTTCAGTGTAAGTACAGTACCTCATTTCACTTCAGCCCTTAAAGCAAAATCATGCTGGCAGAAACTGATTTTTAAAACACAGTCAGGATGGCCCATGGCCAAACACACCATTTCAGTCTTCAGGGTACCACGGCTGGTAAGAAGGGAAGAGAAAAATGAACACATACATGATGACAGTTCCTACACATAAATTAAACCAGAAAAGACCTCAAGTAACAATTGGATACCTCTATGACATTACTAAGCTGTTCTTCAAGCTATATTGAATTTGGGAACTAAAAGACAAAAAGAAGCTCAATTTTGTTAGCTCTGCAGAGATGCTTCTTCATTCAGTATTTTGAACATTAAGCAATAATTTACTTATAGTGAACTGTTATACTTGCTATATAAACAAATACAAAATCTACAATATCACAAGTTGGTCATCTCCCTGACCCACAGGTCTTTGGGTTTAAGAGACCAGTTTCCTTCTTCAAGGATCACTCTTTAGCATCAACTTTTTAATTAATAATTAGCCATTTTAGGCAGAAATGCATCTATCTGTATCATCAGTTAACATAAATGAGATTTGATAGTGGATCCAACATAATACAAAACCACAGTAATATTTTGGCATTTATTACATCACTGTTAAACTAATATGAAAATAAAATTTCCTTTTAAAATAGAAAGTCTTTGAGAAATCAGAAGAATAAACAGCCTTTAAAAACATATTATGAAACATGGCATTTCATTCTACAACCAATCTTATATAAACATCTAGAAGTGAAAATGTTATTAAAAAAAGGTATATAATTTTTTATCAGATTAATCATTTTTCACACACTCAAAGATTTTAGATTTTTACGAAAAATATTTGCTTTTTTGAAAATACCAACTTTCACTTTGATTCTTACAAACAATCACAAACTAGATGAACATGGAAAGAACTATTTAATACTAGTATATTAATATTCAAAGGAAAAAACAAAACAAACAGAAAAAACCCTGAGCAGTATTCACTAGGATCATAATTTGGATCCCTGGTGTTCATGCTCTGTAATCACAGTTCAAATGAGGGGAAAAAAAATAAAATATCAAATCTGTAGAGCAGGCGATGAAGTTGCTTTGCAGATTCATCCCAGATGTAGATGCAAGTCCCAACGAAGGGAGCGCCCATGACTGAAGCCAGCTGTGGTGGAGGTGAGGGGAATGGCCCAAAAACCCTGTCAGAAGCACCTCTTCCATCAACCTGCTGCCTGCTGTCAAAGTGCAATTACACCATGTGGTTAATAGACTTAGTACCGCAATCTTCCAGCAGGTGTCCTCGCAAGGCAGCGGTGTCAGGAGGTGTGAGAAGTCACCATTTAAAAGAGACTGAGACGGGAAGGAAAGGAGACGTAAAACAAGGGTGAAACAAACATATAGACAGACAAAGGCAAAGTATTCAATTTATTCTCAGATGCCAAACTTAGAAACATAAGGAGCATGTTGAAAAAAAAAAAAAAAAAAGCTGTCATCTCAAAACAAAAAGAAACAAATGTCACTTGAACAAGTATGTAACTATCACATCTGTTTGAAGCAGCACATCTCTTTCCCATTTGTTAGGGAATTCTTACAGCTCAATAAAAACAAAACTGAAGATTTTTTTTAAATGATGATGAAAAGCATGAGCACAAAGAAAACAGCATCAAGACTTGAATCCTGTCCTTCCTTCTGTTCCATGTTATAACTGACACTAATTTAATCGTGTACAGAGCTGATGTGAAGCTTTCTGCACTACTCCCTAGAGTAACGACATACAAATGACATATAGATGTTGTCACAAAGTTGGTGTTCTTGGAAGTATAAAAGGCCTTGGGTATATTTGGGCATATAAGAACAAATTCCTTAAAATAGTGGTCCTCATCATTACTGCTTCAAGTGGAAAGTTTTGATATCATATTTAAAATACTTGACTTGTCCTTCTATGTAGTGAGTAATGCATCCACAGTTAGCTACCCACAGACACTAAGATACAGTGATCAGTCAAGTTTTGGTTTACAAACTCAGAGCTGGGATTCTTCACTGAGTCTCAAACCATTATCTGCTTTAATGCAGATGTTCATGGCTTCAATACAGGAGAAGCCAAATCAGGCAAAGACAAAAGAAATCAGGATGCTGAGCATTACTGACTTCCTCTTCAAGAGCAGCCACAGACATAAAGTCCAATACGTGGGGCTTACTGGGACACCAGGCAAATGGGATATGTCAGTCACTATAGTTTGGCTGGTGGAAACAAGGCAAGACTGTCCCAGCTTCAGGAAAATACTGGGAGAACGGCTTCAGTAGCTGGGGCAGACTTGCCTGCCAGAGGCTCTTTGGTGCACCTGTTATGGCAGTGATAGAAAATGTTGCTATGTCTACACACTGAATTAGGTCAAAGCGAGCATCATCAGTTATAGAAACAGATTGTTTATGAAATCTTAAGAGGAGTAAGGACGTTGCCAGTATCTTGTCTGATGCTTTAATAGCATGGTTGACTGATTTTCTGCAGGATGATTGTCCACAATTTCAAAACCAAAAGTAAAACCAAACAGCTTCTAGCTTGGTATCTGTGAATGGCCATGGTAAACAATACAGAACTGCCACATTTCTTAACTAGTGAAAACTTTGATGCTGCAGAAATACCAGATAAAGCACATTATGCACTTAGTTTGTCCTGAGAAAAGAAGGATCCAGGTTCTTAAAAAGCATGGTAAATACAATATTAAAGCTATTAAACTTTCTCAACTGAACTAAGGCTCTCTTCAGGTATCACAAAAAAAATTACAAAAATCTTAACCTTTTCGTTGTGCTTTACTTCAAAACTAACAAACAAAAAGCACAGAATAACTATAAGAAATGAACATTTTCATTTAAAATATTCAAGGACAAATACAAATTAAGGATGATGGCTGAGGGCAGCTACAGTATATTGTTAACCACTTGAAGTTACTTCACTATGTTGTCTTAATCTTGAATCTTAAGCTCCTCATCCTTTAGCCATGTGATAAGGAACAGAGAATTACAGTCCAGGAAGAGGCTAACTCGACTGCTTCCAAACAAAAATTTCCTATGGGAACAAGTACACATCTCAAACAAAATCATAAGATGCTGAAGCAATCCAAATTGTAACCAGCTCTTCCTCCATGGCTTCATGATGTAAACATGTTCCAGTTGAGTCTTTATAAGCTGTGTCATTAAATCATCATATCCCCCTCTTTCCCCAGGAAAGCTGTGCAAGGATAACTGTACACATACCCAAGAATATAGAGGATGTCATTTTATTGGAGGTCCACAGGTAATTGTATCACATTAGGGAGTGGAAGAATCTTGTGGTATGGCACAACACAATATCTCAATCTAAACACTTAAACAGAAGATTAAATGATATGCAACATGATCAAACCAGTATTTCTCCATCTTCTAGGCACCAATGATTAATTTAAAATAAACTTTAATAAATTGAAAAAATAATAAGTCCGTTAACTTGTTTGTTGCACTGTCTTTAAATGAAACAGCACTTTGAAAGTCACAAATAAAAAAAGCAGCACTTTCTCTTAATACCAACACCACTGTAACACATACTGTAGCGTGGCATGCAAATCCATATCTGCAGTGTTTTTTTACCTTTTTTCTTTTGAATTAACAAATGGAATGGTAATTTTCTATCTCAAATATTAGTAGCATAACATGTAAGTGCAATCATTCTGGCCACAAATGTGGTAAGCCTTAACAAGTGTGTATTACAAGAGCATAGAACACAGAGCATGACACTTACATCCAAGAACCTTTCTTTTATACTGTACACGGTGTTTGTCACAGGCTGACTTCCAACTTGTTGTACCCAAGTTTCAGGAAACGGGATTTTTGACTGTTTCTGGTCTTGCTTAAAAAGAAAATGCAGTCACCATCAAAGCATGAGCACTAATAACCTGGTCAAAAAAATGCCATGGCTCCATTGAAAAAATTACTTGTCTTAGTAGACTCCATTACGTGATAAAGTTCCCACTATAGGCATCTTAGGAGTCTTACAGTGGTACTGCAGTGTCATTCCTGTTAGGAAGAGATTTGTAGAGACACCAAGAAACAGTGCAATGTTGAAAAAAGTTGTTCAAACTGAGCTAAGCTTCACGAGACCACGTACTGAGTCTTCATGCAATGAATCCTGGCTGGCTAGACTCAGGACGTGCATTGTATGGCTGTGTGTAATAGGACTCCCACTTGGCAGCATCCCAGGGGGCGATGGAGCTTCTTCAGGAGTGAGAAACTGATGACCTTCGTGTTCATCTTTTAATGGCATCATGTCTGTCAAACCTGTATCTGATGTGAGATTTGGCATAGAAGATGGTGGTGTTGGTTGCCCTAGAGTGAGAGATGCACAAGGCCCACTGATAGTAGTCTTTCCTGGTAAAGGTAGCTCTTCACTATTTATGCTTGGCTCACTCTGTAGTAGGGGGGTGGCAGCAGCCTGCAAAACGAATTTAGTGCTCTGAATGCACTGATCTTGGTCACACTGTAGAATGGAAGGGTGTCAAAATCATATAAGGCAAACAAAACAGAAAAAAAGGGAGGATATGGATAAAAAGGTATGAAAAAGAATGGGATGTGAAGAGAAAAAAGAAAGCCATTAGTATCATTCCATGGTTAGCCACCCAAAAATCCCATTGCATGCTACCCAGAGGTAAAAAAACCCAACATGCATAACTGATCCAGTGCTTTGATTTACTATTAAGGTAAATTCTGATAAACATTTACAGTTTCACTTAAGGGTTTGGGTAGCCTCCAAAAAAGGTATTTTGAGAATACTGTAATTAAAATATGTGGCTTCTTTGTATCTGAAGCCTAGCTGCACAATCTATGTGTAACGAACTGCATCAGGCACCTCAAAACCTCCCTCCCTCCAAGGGAGATTTTAGTGTGGAATTCCCTTCCACAGTACTCATTTTAGCCTAGAAGAGCTAGCAGTCCAGAGAGATGTCCGAAGGCAAAATCAAAGCACGTTTCCATGTTCAAAAATACCATACATCTTTTTTTAGTTGGTTTTCACATGTAGGAAAATTAAGGTGCTACAGTAGTTTTCCAGAACAAGAATTCCTTTGATGCAGTTGGTTTTATGAAGATATAGCTGGCAATGCAATCTCTATGAGCAGAAATTTCCTTCTCTCCCAGTTTAATACATAATGATGCACTCTATAGAATATATTAGAATATATTATACTACACTGAGTACTCCAGAGGATGTGTAGAAATTATGCAGTACTGATTGCATTCATCTGATATCAACTTGATTCTTTTCATGCTGTTTCTCCATTAATTGAATCTTCACAATGTGAAGAATCAAGGTACAAACCAACAAGGTTTCTGGCAAGCAGTTTCACAATAACAAGCCAAATTAAGCATTATATAAATCCAGTTAAGCTCAGCAAGCATTTCCAGGAACACTCTTGGCTCTACATCATTCCTAAGAACTGTTTATATGCAAAATTATCATTCATTCCTGGAGATGACAACACAGGTAGGAGTTTCAATAAGGTCCAGCTAGCTAAGTGGGAAGTGGATCTTCTGCCAAATTAAGTTTCTTTAACACAAACTGACATGATTTCTGAGAGCTTCCAAGGACAATCTGCATTTAATTCATAGCCAGATCAGTTACAGCGTCTGCAGATTTTCAAAATCCTGTTAGATTCATTTGCTATACTGCTGATCTGCTGTGCAAGAGAAACACTACAGTCAATGAATACAACTATAAATCCAATACAGCAAAGAAAATCTGGAATCAAGCAAGCTGAATAAAAAAAACATATCCAGAGAGAAGAGAGAAGGCATGCCTATTCACTGTTGATATTTCAAGGATTCTGCTGAAGCAAGATTTCCAGTTTTAAGACTGACTTCTTCGATGTACATCAAATTACTGAAAAATATTACAAAATCAACATCTCTTCAAGATACCACCAATCGTAACTATTGCTACTAACAGCAGTTCCTTAAAATGCCCATTTGAGTTGAATAAGCCACTGTTATATACTCTATGCAAACTCATGGAAAAGTCTTTTGTTTCTTTTACTGTATGCTTCATCTGATATTTTCAGGTCCTCCAATTCCACCACCAAATAGCTTAATGATGGATACACACACGTGCTGTTCAGGAGCCGTGCAAGTACACTACTTTTATAAAATGCTACCTATCTACTGTGACCACATCTAAGCTGCTTAGGACTGTCAGACCATTCCTTTTTTAAAGGCATAAGTCTAATCCTTACTCAGTTATGTATTTTCCAACACTTAGGCTTTCAGAAAGATAAATGCACTGGCTTCCTGTTACATAAATTGAGTTCATCTACATTGCAAGTCATTTTTTCCCTCCAAAATGATGAACAGCCCCAGCCAAATCATGAAGTGTATCTGTATCATTTCAGGGGGATTACTCACATGCTTAAAGCCAAAACTTTGCCTAAGTACCTTACTAAGAGGAACACTGTCAGCATCTTTTAAAGTCAAGGTTTCAATTAATAACTCAGTGTGAATAATTCACTCTTAATTAATATACTGATATTCACAACTGCTCGTTTCTATTAAACTATAACCCTTCAAGCAACCTTACTATGCAGACATTAAAAATCTGTTAACAGAATGCTCACATTTCAAAAAGACCAACAAAATTCATCTTTTCCCAGAAGCAGGTAGCAGAAGAGTATGTTAAATAATAAAAGAAATGCCTATAACCACTGGGGTACTTTGAAAACAAATAATGTTATAGCAGCTGACTTACTGCTTTTGTGAAGCTTCAGCTCTGCTCTTCAAAAAGAAATCATTAATGTGTTCCAGGCAATACAAGTACACAGTTTTAAATTAGCTGAAGGTAATTTACTTGAACTCATTGTACAGTTAGAATTTATTTTCTTCTTACTGAACTGTAGTGAATTTAAGCTGCATCAATACTGAAAAGATAAAAGTAGCCTCATAAAGCTCCATTAAAGTGTTATGAAACTTCTCCAGGTGCTCTATATCTCTTCATTTTCCATGCATTTGCCATTCCCTAAAGCCCCTCCTTTTACTCAGATACATTTCAGGTTTTCTTTTTTGTTCTGTTTAACAATGATCAATATGAAGTTTCTTAGGAAGATACAGACTGTAAACAGCTTTCAAAAGTGAACTAGAGTGGTGTTTATACTAGAAAATGTAGTGAAGCTCTCAAAATTAAATTAGACTATTCTTTAGTCTAAACAGCAAAAAAAACCTAAAGAAGGAAATCAGATTTGTTTATGGGGTCGCCATGTGGTTTTTCCCTGATTCTGTAGTTCCCTCTTAAATAAATCAAATTTAAGGCCAGAAGTCTTAACAGTTATTAATCACATTAATTATTCAATAGCTGAACTTCAAATGAAATTTTTAAAGCCTACGATTCTGACAAAAAGGAAACCAGCACTGAAATCTACAAAGCTAAAAAGCTACTCTAGATATTATTCAACCAGGGCCTTCTTACTTATATTTACTAATTTTATTTTCCACTTAGAATTTCCACTGTTACAGAGGAACAGCAGATTCTAAAGGTAAGACAAGTTTAATAATTTCTAAAAATACAGAAGTACAACTGTGTATGTGCACAGAAATTTTTAGCCATCTCCATAAATATTTTCACAATAAAAAGGCACAAATTAAAGCAAGTAAGGCAAACCCTAAAGTTGTGTTTATTTCACAAATAATAAATACAAACAACTAAGAAACAATATTTTGAATTTTTTTCTGAAGAAAATCTGTTCTTTTCTAAGCTAAACAAAACATACATGTTAACATAGTTGTCGTACATGGCAATATACTTTTCACATTTCTAATGCCAAAGCTAGAGATTATATAATTTGATTTAACTTTGTTAAAAATTTTCTAAATACTAGTAACATGAAAGAATTGTTACAGCTCTCAGAAGACAGATAAAGGAAGGCTGGGTTAAGTTATCTCAGCATCTCAGAATAAAATACTAACAACAAAAATTCAGATGTGACTTATGGCACTGAGTGTCCTAATGAAAATTCTTTATCAACCTTGACTGTAGTAATGATGGCTTGATAAGTGTCCTAAGTTCCATTTTGGGCAATGATAAACTATATTTGTGAAGTATCACAGTAAATATAAAAGGAAACGCACTCAGAAGTCTTCCAGCCAAGTGAGGCTCCTATTCTTCCTGATTTTTTCAATGTGATGGCAGAAATAGATAATCCTAATGATGAGAATATGAAAAGCAAAGGAGAAACCATGCTGGGATGGTCAGAATTAATGTTCCCTGGATAAACTGTATTCCTGCTTCCAGATCAGTGCTAGAAATACTGATATGAACACCAGAAAGAGGACTTTGCTGCATGTCTCACTGGTAACAAAAGCTGCATGTGCACAATTACAGTTTTACAATTTTCATTGGCATGTGTGAGAAAGGAAGAGCTGAAGATAAGGGAATTTGTCCCATGAGGAACTATCTGAGGACTGAGGAAGCAAGGCCCAAAATCCACGAGTCCAACCAAATTTCTTAAAAACAAACTTGTCCTGACACAGAGGCAGACAGAAGTAAAACCTATCACTTTATAAGGCATTAGAGAATTCCTAGAGACAGCTTAGAAAAATAAAGCAAACTAATTCCTCTAAAAAACAAGCTCATGGAGTGAAATACTTTTGATGTTTCTTCATAGTAGATTATTAAATAACAAAGATCCTGTAACAAAACCCAAGAATCCGTCCATGTTTTTAAGAGAAAACAAAGTACTACAGAAATGCAGATGCTGGTAATGGTAGCTGATGGGATTATAGTGAAATAATTTTCCATAATGCAAAGAAAATAAACCATAAATGAAAGAGAAAGAAATAATAAGATGCAGACAAAATTGGGTAAGATGTTGTGTTCCATGAGAAAAAGAAATAATTCTTAACAATGAGAAGAGAGATGTTGGTACAATCAAACTACTGAACAGCTTGTAAAAAATAATCAGCCATGAACAGCAATAGGGAAATACTTCAGAGATTTCAGATCTACAGATCATTAAGCTCCAAGTGACCTTGCTTGTCATTTGGATAAGGACACTAAGAAGCTAGCTAATTAATTTACCAGATTAATTTTAAATTATATTGAAAAAGAGATTCAAAACATTGGGAACGGACCAGAAGAAAAATTATTCTGCTTCCAGCCTTCAAAAAAGTAAACAAAACTTCAGCTCCTATTAAAAAAATGAGGTAATAAGAAGAGAACAGGAGAAAAATCTCTTTTATAAAGATCTTAATGAAATAAAATCATATCATGAGCCTATGAAGCACTGACTACAGCAAAACCCCTGATTCTCAGATTGTGAAAAACTGAGTCACTAGCATGAGCAGAGTATCTGCTACCTGAAATATTTAAAGTCTCAAAGGCAAGATAACCACAAAAGCTGTGGTAGAGTCCCAGAAAGGATATCCTGAATAAGACAATGTATTGCACAGAAAACAACTGGCAAATATAAACTTAGCCTGATATTTGGTTTGAGGTTAAATGCAGAAGTGATGTTATGCTAAATGACATTAAAATAAATTGAAGTAAAATATATTATTAAGCAATCTAGAGAGATTTAAAGGACAGTCAGAGATTAGTTGGGTGAGGTACAAGAATTCTATTTAGAAAGACACAAGTCACTGAATGAAAGATCTGAGGGAAGGAAAGGGAAGGAAGAGAAGAAAAAGCAAGAGAGAAGGAACAAGAGAAGACAAGCATGACAGAAGATGCTAATTAAAATCTTAAGTATCAATGGACAGGAGAGATTTTGCAGCACACTGCATGGATTAAGCAGTATAACATCCAGACATGACAAATCAATGTAGAGACAAGAAGATAAAGTGTGTCTGGAATAAGATCCAGGGAGACACACCATTAAACTATATTAGCATACACTTCAGATTTCTAATAAATTATTTCCTGTATTCAAAAGAGTTAAGCTTGCTAAAAAAGTGAATTTTTCTCTGATGCTGCATCAGTGGCTAAACTGCCATTTAAAAAGTATGGACTGGTATCTAAACCTACCCTTAAGTTAAGGAATTTAACTTTTCCTGTACTTTTCTGAAACCGTAATAATACAAGCTGCAGATATCACCTTCAAATTCGCCAGGTATTTGTGGCCCACTTGCCTCAGCTCCAAGAAAGTGTTTTTCATTTTATGCCTGATTTATTCCCCCCCCCAAAGAGATATGCAACCTTCCAGAAGGGAGGACTGAATCATATTCCACCCTTTGTTTAACCTTTGTCAATGAGAATATGAAGTAAAAGGGAAACTTTTCCTTCCAAAGACCTTCCCTCTACTGTTTTGCTTCCACTGGGGTCCTGGGCTTGAGGTAGTTTACTATTTAAACCATCAATCACCAAAGGGTATTTTGATGTTTGCATCTGAACTTATAGCAAGAGGGAATCTACACAATTGTGCAGAGCCTCCTCCTCTAAGAACAACCAAAAAAAAAAAAAAAAAAAGCAAAAAAACACCCCCACCGCAAAAAAAAACCCAAAAACCAAAAAACCCAAAAGCCAAATGCCTTGTTCTACCTCTGTCATATGTCATAAAAGTGTTCCCTGCTGCCTTTCACTCAAGAAGTTTCAGTGGTCTTTTTCAGGGGAGAACAAGTCCATGGTTGGTGTTTCCACAGGTGCTCCTGTTCAGAAACTTCCTCAGGAGAATCTAAGATGGGATACTAGGACGACAGCTGACAGAAAGAGCTATTGTAAAGCCTGGAAAAGTACTAAGGGTCACTTCACAGGACAAAGGTTTAAGTAGACTCATGAAGTTTTACTTTATTACTTCTGTCTAATTTTCAATAAGAACAGGAAATTTGGTAACTAAACAGAACGGTTGAAAATAACAAGGCTAGCAGTAAGGTGAATTAACTGGGTAGAAAAAGAAGAAAGTTTGAGATCTTAAATGAGTAATGAAGGAATTATTTTTTGTTTGCTCTTTTATGAGATAAGAGTGACTGGAATCTGAAAATAGAGATTCTACTCAGAAGCACAAAAACAGAAAAAGGGAAACATGCAGCATGAGCAGATCAGAGGCCAAGTTATGCCCCACTGCACTGTTGCCAGCAGGAAATGGATTTCTTATGCTTCAAACAACTCAGGAAAGAATGCAAGATTTTTAAACAGGGAAGAGAAAATAATGCTAGAGAAACTGGAAAACTAGGCAAGTCTATAACAGTTTGCAATAAAACTTAAGGGAGAAATTTTAATGCTGATAACCAGCTGCCACTAGAAGCCAATTGGTCTTGGATATAAAGGTCCCAATACCCTGAGAAAAAAAGATTAAAAATGGCTCAAAGTCTTAACAAGATAGTCCTCCACACTGAACACAACCCACTACATTTTTCAAGCATTCACTTTCAAGCAAGCTCAAATTATTGAAAAATGTGCATATTTAAGGGTATTACACTCTAAAATTATAACAGTTACCTGTTGGACTGAAAGTAATACCATAACAAATTTCATCATTTCCAGAGACCAATTTAGTAAATTTTGTATCAAACTGGCACAAGATTTTCTCGTTAGTATCTAGTAATAATTTTAGCACGTCCTTATAATGCAAGTATAATTCTTATAATGTTAGGATAATTTAATACCAAGGATCTTATTGTGGGTCAATGAGCCTCAAGAATAAGAAAACTTGAGAGGGTCAGAAAGTTTGGGTAATGCTTGAAAGAACTCAAGCTGTTTCTAATGACTGTTATCTCTCTTTCCTTTTTTTTCAAACTCTTTTCTCTTTTCAGAGTTAAATATTTTTTGAATAAATTTGCACAGACCATTATATTGTTCTGCACAATACACCTCACAGAAGATTCAGCGTTAATGCTGTTTCTCCAATATATTTTCTCACTAAGGAGAATAACAAATCTTCTATTTAATCCTGAAAGTAATAAATACAGACAGATTAGGAACTACAGCAAATTTTTATACCAGTTTAAAACTCATCTGTCTGAGAAGTATAAGTCTTTTCTTTTCATTCAAAAGAAAGACTGAATTCTGTGAGAGGCCTTGTGGCCTCCTCTTTTTTTAGTAGAGGGAAGGTGTCATTAACTCATGGCTTTGACTGAAGTCTTAGAACCCAAGAAATATGAAGATATTTTATAAGGGCATGTAGCAATAGGACAAAGGGTAATGGCTTCAAACTGGAGAAGGTAGATTTAGGTTAGACATTAGAAAGAAATTTTTTAGTGTTAGGGTGGGGAAACACTGGACCTGGTTGTCCAGGGAAGTTGTGGCTGCCCCCTCCCTTGAATTGTTCAAGGCCAGGTTGGATGGGGCTTTGATCAACCTGGTCTAGTGAGAGGTATCTCTGCCCATGCAGGTGGCTTGGAACTAGATGATCTTTAAGGTCCCTTCCAACCCAAACCATTCTGTGATTCTATGATATGTGGTTAACAATTCAGAAACAGGCACATATGTAAGATGCTTGCCTTTGGAAAAAGATTTCTTTCCAGTTATTCTCTTCTTCTTGGCACTGGAAATCGTATCTTCCATTATGATAGCCAATGCTACCAGCAAAAATAATAAGTAAAAACTATTGGCACAGTTTCAAAGATGTTTAAAAAGCTTTTGTTGTAACAATCCAGTTGCCATTTTTTGTTCATTGGAAGTTCAGTGTCCTCCTGCTCTTTCTTCAACACACTTCTCCCCTAAAAACTCCTCTTTGTTCATCTTTGCTTTTTAAAACACATTAAGTCTATGTGAAGCAGTAGCGTACAAGCAAAGAAGGAAGTAAGAGTATGAAGAAAGTGCCATATAAAATGTTAGCTGAAAAATGATGAACCAGAGCAAGTCCATGATACTTGAATATTCCAGTTCAAAACACAGCAGGTGTCAACAGTACAAGTCAAAATGTCAATATATTCAACAAATGATGTGTAGAAAAGCCTCTCTTTTTTTTAGAATCCATGAACAATAACTATTACACTGTGTGAAACATACATTAAAAAGAGCCTTGTTTTGTTTTGTTTTTTTCTTTACTCTTAATAAACAAGTCATTCCACCCAGAGTGTCAGCTGTATCCAGTTAGTTATTACTTGATTAGTTCACATGAAAGTGGAGAAGGAAAACATTCACAGGAATCTTGATGAACAACACTATGGGATGATTCCTACCATGTTGCTCTGAGATTGTGTGGCCCCATACATAGTAATGCCATTTGATGGTCCTGCTAATTGCGGTGTATCAGGTTGTATAAATCCTCTTCTGTCAATTAAGCTATGGGATAATCAACATAAAGAAAAAGGGTAAGAGATAAGTCTGAGCAATAGCAACCTCCTCTCAATAAAAAGAAAGTGAAAAAATCTCTATCATACAGCACCTTAATATCTCACCAGTACCTTCAAATGTACCCTTCTATGACAAGACTTCATTTCTACTCATCAAAATGGTCACAGTTTTCTTGTAATACTCCCTGGCATGTGGGCTACTGCTCCTTTTCTGAATTTTCATCATAGACAAAAGATTTCTGAAGCTGACCCGCAGGCATCACAAAAATAATAATTAAAAAAGTACAGGTCTGAAAATACATTACAAAAAAGACCAGTGCACTCTGAATAAGTATCTGTTGAAGGGAGGGAGGGAGGGAGGGAGGGAGGGAGGGAGGGAGGGAGGGAGGGAGGGAGGGAGGGAAGAAGGAAGGGAGGAATGGAGGGAGGGAGGGAGGGAAGAAGGAAGGGAGGAATGGAGGGAGGGAGGAAGGGAGGAAGGGAGGAAGGGAGGAAGGGAGGAAGGGAGGAAGGGAGGAAGGGAGGAAGGGAGGAAGGGAGGAAGGGAGGAAGGGGGAAGGGAGGAAGGGAGGAAGGGAGGAAGGGAGGAAGGGAGGAAGGGAGGAAGGGAGGAAGGAGAAGGAGGAAGGAAGGAAGGAAGGAAGGAAGGAAGGAAGGAAGGAAGGAAGGAAGGAAGGAAGGAAGGAAGGAAGGAAGGAAGGAAGGAAGGAAGAAGGAAGGAAGGAAGGAAGGAAGGAAGGAAGGAAGGAGGAAGGAAGGAAGGAAGGAAGAAGGAAGGAAGGAAGGAAGGAAGGAAGGAAGGATTGCTTAGACAATTTATTTGCCAGGTGTTTCATGACAGCTACCTAATACTGTTCATGGTGCTCTTCTACTCTCACCAAAAGGATGCATTTATAGATGAAAATAGAAAAATTTAAGAAAATGTTTCATGGAGAAATTAAATTTAAAAATCTATCTCAATTATATTTAAAAAAATAGAATGGAATAATCTGACCTAGCTAAAGATTTTCTTACAACTACACATACAATTCCACTCTCAATTTGAGTACTATAAACTGCACTTAGGCCTGGTAGTCAACACTCAGAAAAAACTGAATGTACAGACAAGGTACTATACAGGTGTATTAGCTCATATCACTTCCATAGAAAATATGAAGAAAATGTCTCAGCTGTGTATGCTTCAGTTCATTCAAATGATACGTAGTTTTCAACTATAGTTCCATAAATTTTTAATCATAGGCCTTTTCTTTCCCCTGTGACTGGAACAATGTTATTTCCTATCTGGAAAATTAGAATTTTTTCCACAGGATATAAAATTTTAAGAGGAGGCTTTACAGTTCTGTTGCTAAGACACAATAACCAAGAATGCCTTAAAATACCAAGATCTAAAGTTAGCAAAGAACTAGGCTTATTTGCTCATTCATGGGACATCTACATTTTCTTAGAGTCAAAACTATTTCAATTTTAAAAGATAAGAACAGGATGCATTGAAAAAACTAAGGCATTTCCCCTCTAAAATGTCAGTGAGGTTTCTACCACTGAGAACATTTTAAGTTCTCTTCATGAAGTTTTTATGTACATTCAAAACACTTAGGAATCCATGTGAGATTACAGTCTGCCATATTGAAAGCACTCCTTCAAAAATCAGATACTTTAAAACAGGTATATAATTTATTAGAAGAGTAGTTAGACCTATGCTGATAGCAATGGATGAATTTAAGATCTGAATATAAATGTTAGAATACACAAAATGCATTCTGAATTTGCCAGCATAGGCTTAAAACGAGCAACATGATCTTAAACAGAAGTGATAAAAGTATGGATTGCTGACAGATCCTCTCTTAATCTGCATTCCATTCTCAGAGACATTTGAACATTATGAATTTTAAGCTGTAATTGCTTCTAAACCACTTTACCAGAATTAAGGAAAAAAATCAAAATAGAGTGACTTAGGATACAACTGAGATTAAAAATTCAAAAAAAGCAAGGTTATAATTCACAGTCAACAGATTTTTACCATTGGTCACAAAATATATCCCTGTGGCATATAAGTAAGTTATGTTGCTATATGGAATTTAGGAAAAAGTGTACAAACTGTTAAAACACAAGACCCAACTTTAATCTGGTCTATTTTGTGCTGCTACTTGTATCAAGCTAAGCTGCTATTTCAGGCACTGAAAAGCATTATGGAGTTTCAATGAATATTTCCATTTGGAGTCAAGCAAAAGAATTTGAACCATGGAATTGAGTTTTAATGTTAAATATGTTTATGAAAAGCTTCAGGCAGGAAGCTGAGACAGGATTACTCTTTCTCACGCCAGGGATTAGTGTTAAACCAGTACCTGTAAATCTTAACTCAGTTGTCTCCTCCTTAGGAAAAGACATCAGTCTCTCCTGCTGACCTTCAACTCTCATAGAAGAACCACCTCTGATACTTATAACAATAAAAACAGAAATCCCACTTCCAGTAGGAAACACCTTAGCCACTGGACTATACAGTGATTCACTTTCTTTCTTCTCGATAGCTCAGATTAACTACATAATTCCAGACACAACAAATTAGCTTCCACTGATGAGTATGCCACAAAAATAATCTACAGGATGCCAGTCACTCTCTACAGTGGAACTAGTCCTCTGTCATACATGCAGTGCATGAACTATCTAACCACTAAGCACTGGAATGAGAATTATGTCTTTCCTGCTGCCAGCTTTATTTTTTTTTTTTATAGGAGAGTCTCAGCTCTGTCTTATATTCTGTTCAAACTGAAAAGCTATCTGTAACCTTGAATATACAAATATTTTAGATTTCAACTATTTTGCAGTGGCAAAGGTTCAAACAACATACAACAAACATACAGTTTATTTTCATTTCAGATGTCAACCTTGAATGTATTTTACAGGATCTGATCACTAACTTAGTTAAACTCAAAAGAATATTTTTCAGAAAGAATATTGTTTTCACCATTACATAGATTATTTAACAATACTTTTGATACTCTTACCTTGGAGAGAGGGGCCCACAGAGTGCAGCACAGCAATTAGTAAAGATGTTGCCATAACTGTATGGATTATAGTTTTCTTTACCTCTTTTATTTGACCATGATCCTTTAATCTGAAGAGATATAAACAAGATGCATCACATATAATGCAATAGAGAAAATAGCTAAGAAAAATTCAGTGCTACCAAAGCAGTAACATGCTACTTACTTATGTCAGCAGCAGACCAGAGAGAACACAATTACACTTTGCAAACACCTTGGAGCATTTGGCTGCTATGAAAGGCTGGACTTCAAAATCTTACAAGCAGCACATACTTTATCTCCATAGATCCAGATAATACAAGATCTTAAAGTATCAATACACTCACTGTATGAATTTCAGCATCTAATGGTCTAAGCTTAATTTTATGCTATGCTCCACAGAACAGGTTCAATTGCAATGTGCCATTAAAGCCAGCAATAGACCACTTGGTTTTCCATATTCTTTGTAAATCCTCCAGCTGTGCAATACTGCACAACACTATTTTCCCTAAAGCCCACAAATAACCCTAAAATATTAAGAAAAAACTGCGGGCATTAATACTTGCTGGTCTATATTATGCTTTCTTTTAGCCAGTCTTGCTTGCCTGCTTGTGAGATACTTGAGAGCCTGAGTAAATTGTCTTACTGTGTTAAAATGCATATGCATGCTTTAAATGAAATTACTGAATAGTCTGCTTGAAATTCAGACATGTTATACTGCTGCTGTTACTCACTATCTGACTTCTAAAAATCTAGAAGAGACATTTATTTGAGTGAAGGGGGAATAGTGGAAACATGCTGGGTTGATCTAGAGAGACAGTGCTGGCCTAAACCTAACAGCAGAGTATCTCATCTGTCATTTTAATAATCAGATAGATTTTTTTCAAGTCAGGCTACTCGGTCATATACTTGATGTTGAGGCATAAATCATTCTGCACCTACTTGATAAGTTTTTTCTGGTTGATTGGTATTTATTGTAAAATTTGTAATTTTAACTGTGACCTTAAAAAAAAATAAGAAAACCTGTTTGCCCATCTCCAAGATGTTATTTTTACATTTGCCAGATACTTATGAAAAACATACAGCAGAAACTGACAATAAAATAACTTTAAACCTTTAGTAATTTCTTAGATTACTTGCTAATAAATTCCAACAAGCTTTCCGTGCCATTAGCTATGTAGCTATTTTTATTTTCTCCTTGCATTCGTTTTGTATTTCTCCTTTTATTTAGGGGAGGGCACATGAAACATCCACATACCTTTTAAACATAATTTTACACCAAAACAATGGAAACCTATGTGCCACATAGGACAACTGTAAAAATGAGAAATTCAACATTTCAATTAATGACAAACTGCTTGCCAGAGGTTTTAGAACTCAGACAGAAGACATTTCCATGGAAAAATAAAATAAAGACATTTTTGTTTTGAGAGTTCAACGCACACTGAAATTTTTACAGCAAGCAAAATTTGAGTCAAAGAATATCTAAGGATCCCAGTGAAAGAGAGATACTTCAAATTATTTAGTAATACTCGACTGACCTGAAATATATAAAATATACTTGGCATTTTATCTCCTCTGATCTGTTTTCCCACTTCAAGATATAGGTCCTGTGCATGTGAATCACTGTGTGACCAGAACGTCATCAAATCACAAAAAAATATAGCCCAAAAGAGCTCCCTGATGTTTTGAATCAAGCATGATCAGGTTATCTCCTTCTTTCTCATTGAGACAAGCAGACAGGTAGAATTTCTCTAAGATTTACAAAGAAAAACTGTGTAAAATTAGAATTAACAATCTCCTCCTTCTGATTATTTGGAACCCCAGAATTGTCACAGTTGGAGAAGACCCCTAAGAGCACCACGTCCAACTATCAACATCGCCCTGAAATAATATAAATAACATAGAGAAAACATACAGAAACATCCATGTAGAAATATACTACAAACTTACATCTTCATTTGTTGTTTGATTGGAGCTGATCAGATACGTGTGAAAACCTGAGAGTCCAACAATGGACCATACTGAGAAAAAACACACCACAGCTTCCAGCACAGTGATTGAAAGTCAAGGAAATATATGCGAATGAAAAAAAAATCCAATAGCAAGTAGTTACACTCACAAAAATCAGGGTAATCAAACTTCTAGTCCACAAATTTCTTGAGTTCTTTAGAGCAATTCAAATGCATCAACAGAAAGCAAACTCAGGAAAGCGAGCCTATGGTGAGCAGGCACAGGGTACAGGTCACTGAATAGCAAACAGCAGCTAATACTTAAGGCTCTGCAGATTAAGAAAGGTCAGTAACTATGATGAGTGGTTGTGATCTTAATTGATCAAAATCAAAATTTTCACATTCACCCTGTAAAAGTCATTACACTTGTATTAAGACAGGTAAATTGATAAGTAACAGGAAATAACACTTCTGATGTGGTGAGGGGAAGATCAAATCCAAGAGAGGAAACCCAAGGCTGAAGAGCAAACACTGAACAGATCTTTTTGTTCAAATATTTAGTGTACAATGGGAGTGTTGAGTCAGGACTGAGGGTTCTTGATCTGTGCTCACATTTATAACAATTGAGTAAACAGCACCTCAGTCATGTGTGCTGACTGTTAAAACTCTTCTGTCTTCTTTCTATTACTGAGGTTAAGACACTGATAGGGATCTTAACACTAGCATCAAAGTGCACCAGTCCAAGTAAATCTCAAAGTCCACTTGTTCTCTCAATTACCTTAAATAACTGGATATATTCTGTATTACAACTGTGGCCCAAACTTGGCAAACAGCTTGGATCAGAACCTCAGTACAAGACAGAATGTAAATATTTGAGGTGGGGTTGAATATTCAAAATTGGTGAAGAAAACTGTCAACTCCCAAGTCACTGTGCTGCTATTAAACAGCAGCTGCAGAATTACAAGATGACTTTTCAAAGGAGGCATCTGCACAAAGTATAAAAAAAAAAAAAAAAAAAACACAAAAAAAAATGTCAGAAGAGAACTTGAAGTGGGAACAGCAGCAATCAAAACTTGCTTTGGTACAGCCACAGGTGACTCTGCTGGCATCTACTTAGCCCAGACAGAGCACCCTCCCTGTCAAATGCTGTTAGTAGTCTGCATCCAGACAGCAGGCTGTCAGTACATGGAGCAACATGTAGGGACTTCCACCTGAGGTACAGATATGTGAGCTCATGGAGTGCTTTTTCATCTGTGCTGTAGGGAACAGCACAGGTACATGCACATAGGAGCAGCCACACCTCTGAGAGGGTAGCAAAGGTGTGCATGGGCACTATATTTCAGGGTTTAGTTAGAGAATGGTATTTAGACATTTGTAGGTGTTTATTAATAGTATCTAACACAGCCATCTATCTTTTTTTGTCACTGATATTTACCTAGGAAATGTAATTATCCAGTCATCAGTGATCTAGATATCATTAATCAATCAACAGCTTTAACACTGATTTAAGCTACAAGAACTGAGTGATTTTACAAAGTGTTACTGGGTTTAATTGCCGGGCCAGTGTTAAACCGTGACAGATTTAATTTCAGCAAGTGCAGCTCCTTACAAGAGACTTAGCTAAAAGCAAAAGTACAAGACAGAAAATCACCTTTATCCTGGCCCAAACCAGGACACAAAGCAAGACCAACCTTAATCTTTTCTCATTCCCCCAAGTGCAACAATGTAGATGGCAAGCACAGAATTACATCCCTCAGCATAGCAAAAACTTTAAAAAATAGACTGCACTATTAGGTTGTCTTTCTTTTAAGCTTGCATCTTTCACTCATTTTCTTTTTTTCAGTGTCAAATTACCCGTGTTTACACCTCCTATAAACTCCATAATCCAAATGCTGTAAAGAAGTAACCACACTTTAAAAGCTAGAGTGGTATACAGGGGAAGTCAGTCAGCACTCAGTGTTGCATGTGTAGTGCAGTTTATATCACTCCTTTAACTCTAGAGAAGTTAAAGAAATTTTTTACAATGACGGTGATGAAACACTGGAAAACAGGTTATCCAGAGATGTGGTAACAGACCCATCCCTGGAAACATTCAGAGTCAGGTTTGATGGAGCTCTGAACAACCTCATCTAGTGGAAGGTATCTTTGCCTGTAGCAGGGGGATTGGATTAGAGGACCTTTAAAGGCCCATTCCAACTCAAACCAATCTATGATTCTAATAATGTTCACTTACAAACTCTACAGAATCAAGCATAAAGAGAAACTTTCTATAGAATGCTTCCTGCCATAGTTTCTTATTTCTATAGCCCTAAAGCATTACACACAATGCAAATCCACCTAACCATGCTCTGAGAGGAGAGAAATTGCCAGGAAGACTGCAGATCAGAACTGTCAGGTGGAATCTACACACCAAGACCAAGAGAAAGAATCACCAAGTCAGAAAAAGAGGAACCTGAGAGGAAGAAGGTCTTCCTGCAACCTCAGCAGATCACCGAGCACACCTAACAGGATGCTCCTTGCCATGATTACTATCAGGAAGGTCCTCAAAATGGAGTTTCTCCCTCCTAACAGTAATTCCTACTGAGAAAAAAATAAACATGAATTGCTTTCAGTTCAAGACAGTTTTCAGTTCCCCAACGAAAGGGACTTCTTTCCCAAAGAAATGGACTTCTTTCTGTTCCCATACCAAGATCTAAAGGTCTCTAGAAGAGCAGGGGTGGTTCATGTTAAATTAACATGATTCCATTAAACATGAGCCCATTAATGAAAAATCAAACACAAAGAAGCAACACATTCTCAATATAAAGTATAACTTAACTAGCACAATATAGTACAAAACTCCCTTGGTATCTCACCCCTTTTGATTTAAGGACAACCAAAAGCTATTGGTTTGAAAATAGTTTTAAGGAACTGTCTTTTGTAAGAAGTGATTGTAACTGTTTTAATTGGATTCTACTGTGTTATTTAGAAGTCTGTCTGTGCTTTGTAAAATCATTTGTAAAAAAAAATGTATCTGAACAGCAGCCTTGCTTAAAAAGGGAGTTTAAGGCTCAATGACTCTACCTGATGAACACAAACACACACAAAAATCATATCTTCAGAATACGGAGAATTTGACAATTGGAAAAACTACCTGGAAAGAAAGCTCTTCTTTATGCACAACTATGAATGACAGAGTAAAGAGATTTTCTTCCTACCCTTCTGTGAAAAAGAGCAAACTGTGTGAGGCACATTGGACAGAAGACTTTTCCTCAGCAAAAGTACATGAAAAAATATTTCTTACAGGATATTTATGAGAGGTGCCAAGTGCTTTTTCAGACACAAACCTTTCAAAACATATACATAAGGAGTGGGAAGCTTACAGTCTGTACAGAAATTTAAGGAAGAAACTAAACAGAAGGCATGTCAGTTTCCCATTTTTCCACTATGTTGGCTGCTTTCAGACAGGAGGAGCCACTTCCATTCTCACTGAGAAGAAAATACACAAAAAGCTACCATGAGGTGAGAAAAAGAATACAGAATCACAGAATAATTCTGGTTGGAAAAGACCTTTAAGATCATTCAGTCCAACAATTTACCTAACTCTACCAAGCCCAATGCTACACCATATCCTTAAATGCCAGATATACATCTTTTAAACATCTCCAAGGATGGTGATTCAACTACCTTGGGCTGCACGTTCCAGTGTTTGATAAACCTTTCACTGAATAAGTTTCTTCTAATTAATATCCAATCTAAACCTCTCCCAGGGGAACTTGAGGCCATTTCCTCTTGTCCTACAAGTATCCACAGAACAAAATCAGAGAATGCTTTGGGTTGGAAGGGATCTTTAAAGACAGTTTAGTCCAACCACTCCACTGCGGGCAGGGACATCATTAACTCCACCAGGTTGCAGATCCTCCATCACACGTGGAAACTAGTGACCTTTTTCAAGAGTGATGTTCTGCTAAAGAGGAAGAACAAACCCCCCGCCAGGCCATAGTCTCCTTCCTACCTCCAACATATGGTGAGAAATCCTGTTGTGCAGGAAGTGATGAAATCCTTAGCTGATAAAAGTCCCAAATGCACATATTCAACAATAGCAAGAAACCAAACATTGTTATTTTGCAACAAAATCTACAATTTCATTCAGTTAAAGGATATCTTGCAGGACTGTCCTTCAGGGCATTGAGAAACCCTGTTTGTTGAGAGCCTGTAGAAATAAAACCCAAAATTACCAGGTAAGTAAGAAACTGGACTATAGGCTATTTTCAGCATAGTTAACACAATTAATATTTTAAAATCACATTGAAAAATCACATAATAGATTTTCTAATACATAAATCTGAGATTTTGTTGCTCAGCAGTAACAATATTAAAAAAAAACCAGCCCAGAAACCACCAAACTTTGAGTCAGCTATCAGGTCTAGCATCTGCAGGATATTTTCTCAGTCATCATAAATAGACACATGCATACTTTCCCATGAATGATTTATAATTATTCGTGTTCCTTTCAGAGGAAAAAAAAAAAAAGTCCTTTTTAAATTTGAAATACTATTTTTCAAAGTTATTTTTTTGCTTGGAAAATTTATTCCATAAACTCAGATTATCAAATTGCCCTCCTTTGTTCTGGAAGAAGCCAAAATTCTCTAAATTATAATCCTGCTCCTGAATGTTGTTCTAATAGGTGCTTGTTGTCTCTGGGCAAACAGGAGAATATTTACTATGTGAAAAGAACTAAATGAAGCAAAGATACAGGAGCATCCACATGTATTCAACAACTATGAGATATTAACCAAAAAAGTCAATTTGAAAATTTTCTGATAAACGTGCAACTTAATTATTCTGTAGAATCTCAATGATTCAGTGGCACATAAGGCACTACATTGCATTTCACTTCATAATATAAATCATTTAAATGCATCAGGTTCAAAGTTTTTCCCACAGCAAAAAAATCCCTTAGCCAAATTGATCTGAAGACTTGTATGAAGGGAGAAGAACCTTGTCTTTAAATCAAAGCAAAAAAAAAAAAGAAATAAAATTATGTTTGTATATACACATACATTTTCTAGACCTGCCTGGTCAATTTTACTGTTTGCCATTCAAAAGCAAAGGTTACTTACCTTGTATTTTTGAGTCTTTTCAGACTCTTATAACTGGTTCTTACCCCCAGGGTGCGAGACCAGTGAAACTTCCCCTACCTTCTTATTTTTTTTTAGGATCCTTAATGGCAATGGAAGCAGGTAGGTATGATCTCTATGCCCTACTGCTGGCCATGCTCTTACTAGCAGTTGCCAGTCTATCACCAGGGGAAAGTTTCTCACTGCAACATCCAGTAGAAACATTGATGCCTTAAACAGAACTGGGTAACTGTGAATACAGGCACTACTACTGAAAATGTGCTAAACTTGGAGAGATGGAAGAAAATCTTGTGAGACAACACCTTTAAGGGATCTGATTTATCTTTGATAATACTTTGTGCAGAGATTCGTAATCCTGGAAAGGGCAAATTTCCAAGGAACGCTTCAAAAGTAGTGTCACAGAAAATAAAACGTTAAGATATATTTCATATCCTGACAACACCTAGGCACACCAACAATTACAAAAATGCCAGCATATAAGATTTCTTAAAAATTAAACAAATGTAAACAATTTGTCTAAATCAAGATACATTTTTTAAAAAACAAATACTGATTTACTTTGCAATCAACAAGGACAGAGAAGTAACTCTCCTATTAATATGAAACATACAGGATTTTAATTTTTTTTTTCATAAAAAGTTGCTATAAATACCCCTCAGTCCCTTCCTAAAAGAATATCGTCAGAAGGCTTTTCATCTAACACAGGATATCTGGAATAAAGTGTTGTTGATGGGAAGGTAATTCTGCTAGGATAATTTTTAGAAGAGCTATGAACAGGATTTGATTAAAGACAGCAGGACTTCCCCTAGAATCAAGAATTCTGCCAGAACTTGTGGAAATACACGCGGATGACTTTGAAACACTGCAAGAGGAATATAATTCCAAGTCTAAAACCTCAGACTTTAGTCAGACACGGTTACACAAAGCACTCTATGCCCACTGCAAATGTTCAGATTAAGTTACTGAGAATCCTGCTTAATGGTTAGCAGCAGCTGGAGAACTGCAAGGCTACAAAACCCAGAAATGACTGAGTGGTAACAACTAGAAAGATAGATATGGAAAATTCTAGAAGCACTGTAGGCACAGAGAGAGAGTGCTGTAATCAATATGATATAGAAAGCTCATTTGTCTCTTATAGTAGATAAATTTGAAAGCTGGCCTTAAAGCTCAAATGTAGCAAACAAACATAAAGAAACTTAATCACAGTTCATTTCATATCTGCTCCCATTGCCTTTGAGGATCACTCTTAAAACTAGGGAGGTTTTTCTTCTCTTATCCAAGGTAGATAAATCTCCACAGGGATTGTGGTTTTACAGCTGATATACTTAAGTCAGCATTTAATGTTTACTACACATTATTTTCAACAGTACTCAAGTGCCACTCAGCCACACAGAGGCATGATTTGTTTCTCTGGTCTTTGTCTAATCCACACTTAGAATCAGGTATTGACACTGTAAAGCTAAAATCCACCAGATAAATTCACTTGACATACAAAACATGAAATACTGGCATAATAATCAGGGATTCATATGCTAAAAACTGCAAAAAAGCACAGAACTGCTTGTGAAATACAGGTAGTCTAGCTATGAAAGTAGCTTCATATTGGCAGACTGATGTTTTCAAATACTTCAATTCCTGAAGAGCAAGATGATTAAAAAAAGCTTCCTTCTTAAATGTAAAACCTCTGCATGAATATCCTCATGTGTGACCAAACACATTTCAAAGATTTGAGCATTAATGGAATGTGTTATCTCTCCAGTAATTACTTTTACCTTTTTAAATAATATGTACATCTTTTCTCTGCTCTTTCAACTCATATTAGAAATGCTGTACCTGGCAGTGAGAACAACTTCTTGATCCAGACTCCCCCCAGATTAGAAGTGCCCCTAGCTCTAGTCCATGTGCTAAATTTCTGAGCTATAGCAGAGCTACTGGTGCTCTTATCCTTCTTTTGTGAAGTACAAATAAGAAAAGTTGCTTTTTAAATACAGATTTTCCCTGCGCAGTGTAAACAATCCAAGAAATGGAGCACCATCTGGCATTTTCTTCAATAAAACATTCTCTAAATATTGCTTTTACCAAGTTAGCTTTATAAAAGTGTTAAAAACTAAAATTACTACTTCTATCAGGTTTTCATTGCAATACAGAATACAAAGAAATAAAAAGATGACTTTTCTAAAATTATAGAAGAAATAGTGTCCAAGGCAATATCCTACATATTTAAAAACAGAACAGTCTTAAGCTTCCCAGTGACAGTGGGTTAAAACCCCCTCACAACATATGAAAGGATTTTAAAGACAAATCATCCTAGAAACATCACCATAAATGAGAAATTATCATCATATAGGAGTTACTAAAACTTGTTACATGTGTGGCAAAACAAAGACTACCCAGAAGAGTCTTGAAAATACACTCCTCAAACCCAATACAAATACAATTCAATCTCTTATGAACTTCCTATAGTTTATCTGATTCACTCCATTATAAATTGGTTACTCTCAGAACGTCTATGCAAATCAAGGTAACGTGTTATAAACTGAGTAGAGAAAGATGTAAAACTAAACAGCAAACAACAAGAAGCCTAAAATAGCTCTGACCCATTTCCTAGAAATTTATGACACATGCTTACAGTTCAAAAAGCACAGAAATGTTCTTTAGGAAATACTGTCTCTATGCTTAGACATAAGCCTGTATGCTGCTTTTCCAGTAAGTTGTCCATAAGAGGACAAAAATGCGAATTAACACTATAGTATGATAAAGCCAACACTAGATCAATGACTGCTATGGTCAGGTCTGCTACAGACCAGAATGGAACTTGCTGGGGATTGTGAAGCTTCAGAGAAAAGGCAAATAAATAAATAAATAAATAAACCCTGAATGATCAAAAGATTAACTTAAAAATAAAAAACTCAAGCAAATGGCTACATACGTAATCTGATTTCATCAGCATACTTACGAAGGATGACGTGGGTGATAACGAATGCAAATATAAAGACTGTCAGAAAGGACAGAGATAAAATAAACATATAAAAAAATCTGTAGTTTCTTTTCCCCACACAGTTGCCTACCCAGGGACAGTGGTGATCAAACCGTTCTGAAATGAGAGGCAGAAGAAAAAAAAATGGAAAACAATTAATAAAATGCTGGTTATTTGAAGAGCTCTCTGAATACTATATTAAAACTGGCATTTCCAAGTAAGCCACAGAGAAAACTTTACTTAGGAAGGAAAAAAAAAAAAAATGAGTATTTTAATTAAACCTTGCAGTTTTTAAGGAAACCAAAGCATGGCTATGGTGAGCTCCTGTTAAACTAATAGCATTACTGTGACCAATTTTGCAGTCAGACCAATAAGCATCTATTTATCCACTGTCTCACTGGAGTGGTACCAACTTAATTGTATTTAATTCTTTCAAAGTATTCAAAATAGGGCTTTTTTTTCTTCCAGTGGCTATTCTACTCAAAACTGGAGTTTATCATCTCATCTTATTTCTATCTGTCATGATTACACTTCTAACATATCCACTATAATTTTATCCATCCATTATTATTTTTAAAATATTTACACCCTCCCACTTCCTTTTATTGCTTCACTTAAAGTATTCTCCCTTCCAGACAACTTATTTTTTGACTTAAGACTTGATACTGTCATATAACCCACTAAAACCAGCAAAGTCAATCACATAAACAGCTTTTCAAATGTTAAAATACAGTCTTTTAAAATTTGCTTATACCCCCCTTGGTTTTACTTTATCTTTAAAAATCTATTCAATCACGCAGGAATTTTCTGTTAACCACTTAGTATAAAACTAGGTAGATGTTGTCTAAATGCTCTGTTACCCTTTGCACTTTGGGTTATCTCTTCTTTTTGCTAAACCAACCCCTTTCTCTTTATTTCCCTGAAAGATGAACTCATTCATGAGATAGGAAAAGGCCACGGGGCTACAAACGTGTCCCCCCAGCATGGGGGAACTGCCCCAGCACTGCAACACAGCAGAGGGAACAGTTCACCCTATTCCTCCTGGACCCTCCCCCTTCCCATCCCAGAACACCAGGTAATGGAAACAGAGCAATTGTCAGGAAACAAACCAGCATTTCATTATTTTGTTTTGGAGAGCTTACACTGACAGAATTGTAATTTTTTTGTAATCAAATCCAAGGTCATAAGACAGATGCTCTCATGCTGGCTCTCTCTCGTTCTCTGATCTTTGTCCAAATCCTGTTTTGTTTTCTATGACTTTTATGCCTCCACTGACATACAATGTCAAACTATTTGTACTTCCACAGGAAAGATGAGCTAGAAATTTCAAGTCACAAAGCCCTAAGTTAAAGAGGCATATTTGGCCAAGCACACCAATCAGTTCATTGTAGCTATGGCTGTATGCTGAAGACCTACACTGCAGATTTTCGTTGAGTGGTGTATTTAGTGTTATCTTCACTTAAAAAAAGAAAGAAAAAATATCTCAGAACCACATGCACGACAGATTTCTGAGCTCACCAGACTTTCTGGGGTTTTTTAAATGGTTTTGTGTGACAGCTGTTTGGACCACATGTTTCTGACATAAATCTGTTTCAAATTCCTATGGGGCTATTCAAGGTGAAGTTACTGAACTTTCTTAGAATAAGGCTTCAGAAATATGTTGACTTAATGAGTATTGCTAAGAATACCAAAAACTAAACCTTCTGGTATTTAAATGGGTGATACTAACTTTATTCAGTGCAAACCAACTGATTTCCCAAAATGAGCTGACATTGTATTTTAACAGTGCTTATTTTTATATTTGTGCTTCTGAATGAGTCCTGATGTTCTGATAAACACTTTACTTCATTTACTGGGTACCTAATATAACACATGAATAAAAAATAACACAAGCAAAAACTGAGTTACTGAGCTCTTTGAAGAACATAAATCTAGGATACTTTTGTACCCTATTGGTTCAGGAAAAAAAAAAGTCATATAGTCTTTGGAAGATGAACTCTGTATATAGACTCATTCAATTCTATGCCTAAGTGAATTCACTTCTATGCTGACACAGTAGGAATCACCAAATTATCTTGACTTAGAGCTCAGTTGCTAGACATGAAACAGTATCAACATTTATGCAGACATCTATTCAACAGATTCAGCTCAATGCACACAAGCATGAACATGTACACATACACATACACACCCCTCTCATCTATAAACACACTTGCATATATACACACACACAAATATATTCCTTACTAAAAATTGAACTGATATTTTAACCTACTTGTCACGTCTCTCCAATTTCTGTCTTAAAACTTTCTTGGTAACCTGAAAGGCTCCCCTCTCACTACATTCCTTAACAATCATTGAAAAACTAAGCAACCAAGATGTCTGTAAAGCAGAAATAGACAGAAAAGGCTAGCTGGATATGAAACACACTGAATTCTGAATTAACTCTAATGAAAAACAATAAGTATTAAATGGTATTGATGAGTGTTACGAACAAATAAACTGGACATAATTTTTAAAGGGAGGTGACATTTATGCTATACGCCACAAAACAGTCTATTAAAAAAATAGGGATTATTCTAGTCAGCAGAACACAAATACATAAATCCAAGTTAAAGATAATAGCCTTAGAGCTTATAAGGTGCACTGCTTAGTTGCTAATGCAAGAGAAAACAGCCAACCCTGGCAAAACAGATATGTACTAAGAAACTTCTAATATTGTTAAGAAATATAAATTGTCTTAAATATAGAGCTGTTTCTTCTTCCTTACAACAGGACATAGCTTAATAAGTATTAATGAAGAAAAAACATTTTAAGGCTCACCTCCGGCACTCCAGATGCTTGCAAACTGAACAACCAATGATTTGGAAAAGGAAGCTCTGACTAACTTGGTTTGGGAAATGTTGGAAGAAAAATAAAGATTTTAGCTTCACCGAGAAATTAAAAACTACTGATGCTGAGGAAAATTGGGCTCTTGTAAATTTAAAATGCAGGGAAAACGTAAGTGCAACTGATTGGTATGAAGAACAACAGACTTCAGAGGTGATGACTGAAGCTCTGGTTTAAATTTATAGGGCAGAGCTAGCACATGGAGTATTCAGTAATACATTTGTGACAAGGCTAATGTAAATACATTCAAGAGAAACAAAACATTGATAATACAAACTCTCATCAATAAAAACTGCATTAGAACACTTAATGAGGGAAGAAGAAAGCTGCAAGGGCTTAGAAGTTTGTCTATAGAAGTAAAAAAAGATGTAAAGCACTCCTGCACTCACCTTTATGGAAAAGAAGCAAAGTATTTGCCTTCAGAATGAGGTGTGACCTTACTGTCACCTAATTGAGAAGTACTGCTAAAACAGATGGCATAGCTTCTGCCCTTCTAGCAGCCCTGTAAACAACCTCTTGCCTGTGTGTTTATGCCTCTCCACCCTCAGGCCAAGCTTGGTGGTCATTTTACCTTCTGGGGAGGTAGTTTACAGACCGAGGTAAGGTTAAAACTATGGTTAATTATCTGTTGCCTAACTCCCCAGACCAGCTTGCCACAGGATCAGACAAACACCAAAGCTGGCCCAAGTGAAGCAGTGAGAACACAGTGCCAGAGAAGGGATGAAATGACATTTCAAAACCAGCCAAGTGTTATTACAGCTTAGCTGTAACACCAATGTTACTACAGTTTAACACTTATCAGGACTGCCAGAAAAATCCAAATTTGACTAATTTTTCAGTATCTGAGAACAAAAGGTGAAGCAAACAAAGATGGGAAAAATGAGTGAACAGTTTACAACCTGATGTAGCAAATAAAAGTAAATGGATACTAAAAAAGCTGCTGTAAAGACCACAGACGGCCAAACACATAAGAAACCTCAAGAATTGCCTGTAGACCTGCAATGGTGACTTTCTTTTACTAGTCCTTCCCAAATGATCAGCAACTTCAAATTTGGATAATAACTTAAACAGACAGACAGCACCCCCATAACCAAATCATAGTCTATCTAAAACCTTAGTGGAAGAGATGGCCCAGTGCTCCCTTTCCTGCCACTTCATCCTGCTTCCTTCTTTCATTGTCTAAGCTGTTAATGAGCCAGGTCACTTCCCTGAACTGGAGGGAAGGAAAAAATGGAAATATTTTGTTCATTACTTAGTGAGAAAAACTGACTTACCAATGGCTGTGTGTTAGTAAGAGTTGTGTGAACAGGCACAAAGGAAAGATACACACAAATGGAGAAAAAAAGAGAATGAAGTTCAGACACTGCTCTTTTGGAAGGAGCAAGCAGTAAGCACGACTCAGTGGTCTCATTAACACTCACCTAATTATATATGCTAATTGGATTACAGAAGAACACACAAAGTACATCACACTATAGACATTCATTTTGTTTTCTACCTTCCCTGAAGCATTTACATTTGAAAACTTGCTTTTACATTTGAAAACTTGCTTATGAAGCATTAACTGCTGGACATCTCAGATAAAAGCAAAACTGAGAACATTTCCTACTTTAATAAGCAATGGCCTTCTGGATAGTGTTTCACTCAGAAACAAGACAGAAGCATGTTCCTTGCTGCTCAGAATTAAAGAGTAAAATTCTACTTTTCCACAGCACCACATATAGACTCTTTATAGCCTTAAATGTTCAGCTTCCATTTTTCAATTACTACACTCCAGGAAACCACATACAAAATGACCTCAGTGCTCTGCTTCCTCTTTCAAAACTTTTAATAAAAGGTTTTTAACTTACAAGGGACAAAAAGGCATTTTTACATGTTACATTTGTAGGTCAGCTTGGCCCTTCAATTTGCAACTTTTCTCATCTGCACTGTGATCTCAGAAACATTTTTTATTATTTATGAACTGCTTCCTTTTTCCTCTGCTTGACTGGATCACTGCACACCAACATACATTTTCTAAAGCTTCATGCAAAGGCAGCTCTCAAAGACACAGAGTCTACAGGTGCAAAAATATCTAGGTCACATTACTAGGACATTCCAATGAGAACAAGTTAGAATTCACTTGCTCATTATTTCATCCCATTCAAGTGAAGTGTTAAGAGGGCAAAGACACAAAACTACACCATTCACTAAATGTTACCATTTTTATTTAACACATGCAAACATGCATCCCAGGACTAGTAAGAGTCAACACCCTGCTACTCACGTCTTGCATCAGTCAAAAAAAAAAAAAAAAAAAATATCACATAACAATTCAACCAACTAAGCCAGCATTACTCAAAATTACTTTTGATGGCACCAGTTCAACACAGGACTACAAAGTCCATTGTCATGCATACACACTGAGCAACTATGTAGAGGTACCACAACATCTGCACGTTTTTATAACGATGACAATTGCAGCTTTTTGTTAGTCTATGATGTCATGATTTGACCACATCTATTCAGTCTTCTTGACTTGACATTTTGTATGACAAATGGTACTTTCAGAATTTGGCTGCTCTTGAAATGTTTAGGAAAACAAATGAGGTTTTCACAAGTCCATAAAAGAAATACTTTCTACTTTAAATGTGGCATTTTTTTCTAAGATACTGCAGTTCAATAGTGAAAGCTTGCTGAGAACAATGTGTGCACGGAGAAAAGCAAATGTAACCGTGGCATTAAATCCTTTACAGTCAGTTCAGAATGTCTAATAATTTAATACAATTAATAAAAAATCTTGTATCCAATATTCATAGCATGCTGATAAAAACTATCATTAGTTCAGATATTCCATTGACTGAAGCCATCACACCTAAGAAAATTGTTTATTTAATCATATTTTTAAAAAAACAGTGATTGCACTTACCATCTATTGACAATATCAATCACATTTATGGATCAGTTTAATTCATACAATATTCACCTGTGTTACAGACATTCCTCAGACATTCCTTTGCTGTTACTCAAGTGGAGTGAAATCAAGAGTACAGATGTATATCAAGAAATGGCAAATAACAAAAGCCCTATCACAAGTTCCATTTATATGTGTGTTGATGTTATTTTAGAACATCTGTTAGGGACAAAGCACAATGGATCCTTTAAATCATCAACCTTCAGTACTTTTGTACTCTGATCCCAAATCCAAACAACCCAAGAAAACCAAAGAGAACAGAAAGTGCCTTCAAGCCTCAAGTTCATATTTGGGAAATACTCACCAAACATGTAGTCCTGCTTACATTCTGTAGACTACACTGACCTCTAAAAGGTGAGAGATCAGTGATGTTACACTGAAGCAGCAATGTAACATTAGAAAAGATGGGCCTCAGTTAATTAAATACATTAATGATGTGCATGGATATCTACAACAAAAGTCAATCAAAACCACAAATACAGGGACTATTCAACAAATATTTCACTCTCAAGAGTGTTTAAATACTGTCCCAACTAAGCTATTTGGCTGGGTTAGTTTTTGATTGCTTTTTGTTTTTAAAGGAAAATTGGTTGCAATGTCAACTTTTTCCATGCTAATCAACTTTACAAGTAGCATAAAAGGAAAACAATATTAGAAGGAAAATAAATGTCCCTGACTTTTAAATGAAAATATCAATTGACTTATTAGGAAAGTGTCCAGCCATTTCTATAGAATAGCTCAGTAATTAGACTATATTGTCAAATAGCTCACTTCATTTCTTCCTCTTACAGTCACAGAATGGCTTAGATTGGAAGGAACCTTAAAGATCAGATCCAAAGGCTCTGATGGTAAGCGAATCATAAGAAATAATTTTTCTTCTCTTGATATGCATTGTAATTTATAGAATCATAGAACAGCTAGGGTTGGAAGGGACCTTAAAAGATCACCTATTTCCAACCCCCCTGCATGGGCAGGGACACCTCCCACTACACCACGTTGCTCAAAGCCCCATCCAACCTGGCCTTGAACGCTTCCAGAGACGAGGCATCCATGACAACATGTTCCAGCATCTCACCACCCTTACACTAAAGAATTTCTTCATAATGTTTAACCTAAATCTCCCCTCTTCCAGTTTAAAGCCATTACCCCTTGTCCTATCACTACAGCCCCTTGTAAGAAGTCCCTCCCCAGCTTTCCTGTAGGCCCCTGTAGCCACTGGAAGGCTGCTACAAGGTCTCCCTGGAGCTTTCTCTTCTCCAGGCTGAACAACCCCAACTCTCTCAGCCTGTCTTCATAGGAGAGGTGCTGCAACACTTTGATCATCTGTGTGGCCCTCCTCTGGATTCACTCCAACAGCTCCATGTCCTTCCTGTGTTGGAAGCTCCAGAACTGGGCACAGTGCTGCAGGTGGGGTCTCACAGGACCAGAGCAGAGGGGGAGAATCACCTCCCTTGACCTGCTGACCACGCTCCTTTGATGTGGGCCAGGGTATGGGTGAATTTCTGGGCTGCAAGCACACATTACCAGCTCATGTTGAGCTTCTCACCAACCAACACCCTCAAGTCCTTCTCCTCAGGAATGTTCTTAATCCATTCTCAGCCCAACCTGTATTTGTGCTTGGGCTTGCCCTGGTACAGGTGCTGGGCCATGCACCTGGCCTTATTGAATGTCATGAAATTGGCATGGGTCCCCCTCTCAAGCCTGCCAAGATCCCTCTAGAAGGCCTCCCTTCCCTCCAGTTTGTCAACCACACCACCCAGCTTGGGGAAGGTGCACTTAATTTTACTGTCCATGTATCTGACAAAAATGTTAAACAGTTAATAATTAATATATTAATAAACATTGACCAAAAAAATTGGCAACAACCCCCCTTGGCACATTAATGGTGACATTTTCAAAGGCAACAGCCACAGTTTAGAATGGCTGCTCTTTGATAGGTACAAGGAGTACATAGCAAAGGACCTCACTGCTTAACAGTCTCTCCTTATGTACCTCTCATTATCAATACAATGCCTTCAAAAACTGGCAACCTAACAAATGCCAGATACACACCCAAGCAAGGAGTAAGGGAGTTGTAACTCCTCACATGCTATAGGGGAAGCATAGTATCCTTACCAGCCATTAGCATCCACCATGTTAATTGATTTGTCCCTCTCTTGACTACATGGAAGAACATATCTTGTTGCCTTGTATCAGCCTTTGAAATCTTTAACCATCTTTAAAACTTATCGCACCAAATATAAATGTTTAGTTATTTTCATAGGTTCCTTTCTTCTTGTTTTTTTTCCTTGTAACTTATCTCTAATTTTTGCTCTGCCATCTGAGGTTTACAAGATAATTTACAGAGTTGGTTATTATAATCTTATCTGGTTTTGTTTTTTTTCTTTAATATGCAGACCAATACATAAGCTGCAGCTTACTCTGAAGTAACCTATAATACTATTACATTTTTAAAAGAGACTTTCTGCCATATTTCCCATACTTCTGCTTTGGTTTAGACCTAAAACTCTTTGACTCACATCCATGCTCCCTGAATTTCTAAAGCCTATCATCATTGTATAGATGGCACAATCCTAAACAAAGCACTTTAGTTAATGCTGGTATGTACTCTGTTTGGCAGCTTCTTAAGTACTCCAAAAAGGGCACATAAAACAAAAAGAGCCAAAGCCATTTCTCACATGTAAAAACTGGGAAAAAATACACAAGTAAAGAAAATAAGGACATAGCAGCCAACGTTTTTGCTTTAACTGTTCAGCTGAAAAGTCACTTCAAGAGTCCTGGAGCTAAGGTTTATTAAGTTCAAAAATCAGGACCCAAAATGAAGTGAAAACTGTACTCCCTCACCACAGGAATGTCAGGAAAGAAGTTGACAAAGGTAATGAAATGGAAGTGAAATCAAGAAGGGATATTAATAAAGTACTGAAGGAAGAGTGCTATGTATTGGAATTAAAACCAATCAAAACAAAGTCCTGACATCAAGTAAATACTGGTAATAAAGGAACACAAACTCCTGGGAAAATTATTCTCAGACACTGCACTACTGGCATCTTGTTTCCCCATTTCAAAGATTTTATATTAGGTACTAAAAAGGCCAAAAACTGTTGAAAGGAAAGGAATACTCCTCCCCGTCCCCAGATTCAAGAATGTCAAGAAATTTCTAAGAGCATAAGAATATTGAGGAGGAAGCATTCCCACATGCTCACACTCTTCTGTTGTACCCCAGGGATGTGCTCTGGCCATGGCAGGGCTACTGCACAAACCCAAACCTTGGTCTTGAGTATAGCATTCTCATGGTCACCACCAATCTCCAAAAAAAATCAAACCAAACATTTCAAAGTTAAGTTGGGCCACCCAACTTCAAGAAATTAAGCTTTGAAACCTCTGTAGAAAAAAACCCATGTGTTGAAAGAAACACAGTGAAACCAGAGAAGAGAAGCTACCTTGAGCCATGAGTCACACACAAATTTATGATATACAGATTCTGAAACAAAGACCATATTCTCCTAAAGTAATATAAATGGTGGATCTCTTCCTTCCACCATACTGTATATTTGCCTTAGTCTACATTAGTTACTTTTTCTAACAAGGAAGATTGTGGCATATGAATGCAAGGAAGTCTTTTGACACTAAGATCACTGGACTAAGTTGATTTCCAGCTTGCTAATCATTATTCACTCTTTCTTGTTAGTCATTCAGTACTATAATTTAAATGTTTAGAAACAGCTGCTTCCTGTCCAGCTTTTATTAATCAAATTAAAGAAGAAAAAAAAGTTATTAAAAAAGAAAAAAGAAAATAACACAGTTGACAAAAAAAAAAATTAAAAAGTCATTTGCTCGTTTCAGAATGAAACCAAATAATTGGCTTCTTATGAGCATCACACAGTTCAATCATAACCTCTTGTCAAAATCCAGCAATAGCTAGCTTGAGCTCAGAGTTTGTCAGCTGTGGCTATTCTGTTTTTGAAGTCTTTTACCTCTTGGGTCTATATGCATATTATTTTAAATTAATTTATAATTTTTAAGCAACACAATGATACACAGAAAACCCTTGAGGTGCTAACTTCCATCTGCCATTCACAAAGACAGTTAAAGTTAGAAATACATCCCAGATATTTGCCTCAGGGAACACTTACTCAACAGTTTTTGAAGGTATTACATAAGTGCAACAGCAACAAAAAAACTGCCTGAAAATCCAGATTTTTCTGGATATTGCTATGAAAATATTTGAAAGCTAAAGGAGTTTGAAGTGTTACTGTGGGCAGAACTCGAATTAGGTTTTTTCTGGTTTTTTGTTTAAGCTATTTCTTCATATTTTTGTCTACATATACTACATAGCCATTTCAAAGCATCAGTGATGAAATGAAAATCAGAAACAAGGCAACAGATTTCCTTTCTAGGCACCTAGAAAGTTAGGATTAATTCAAAAGGGGGAAAAAACAACATTGAATGTACTTTGTATGTACTTATATACTTACTATCCTGCTAAGCATTCCTTACAAAATGAAAAGCATTAATAAAAAGCAGAGTGAAAGAACCTCCTTCATGCTGAATTCATTTACCCAATACCAAAAAATCCCTTCAGGTAAAAGCAGCATGCTGTTCTGTCTGAGCAGCGTGTGCTGGTTTGAAGAAAAACTCAGTTCCTGTACCACACAGGAATTTGTCTCTGTAGTTAGTTTATAATATGAAGCAAAATCTTCAGTAACTATGTGGTTAAAAGAAACACACCACCATATTGATAGTGAGTTGCAATCGTAAGTTTAAATATCTGTACAGGTGGGAAGTAGGAGTATTTTTGCACTGGTGTAGTTACATCAATAAGGAGCTACCAAATGATAGTGGCATAAGAATTCTCCATTGCTATTATAAGATTAATTCACTAACTGGAATTAAATAAAAGTGTCAATACTAGCTTGAGAGTGGTGGTGAATTGTGAATACATTCTGATTTAGTGTACGCTCTCAGACTGTCCATTTTTCACAAGTAAATAAGCAATCTTATTTTCCTGACCCCTATTTTTCACAGAAAATTAGTTGCAGGTACTTGTAGATTTCACTTTTTGCATTCAATATACCTCTAGTAGATACCTCTAGTAAATCAGGAAACAAAAGTACTACACCCCATACCCTGAAAAAGCCATAGTTCAACGTAACTTCCATTATAAATGCTGAGGAGAAAAATCACAGCAAATTCATTTCAATAAAAGGATGGGATTATTTTTAAGACAAATAGCTTCAAGTTGAAAAAAATGTGTAAGGGGACATTACAATGATCATACCTATATGAGTAGAATGAGCAGAAAGGACTAATCTTGGGTACAATTATGAGTCATTTGCTCAGTCTTTTCTGATACACATTCAGCATAATTTACATCTGTTGCTTCCTTCATCACAGACATAATTGGAAGACAAATATTAAGTTTTTTCTCCACCATAACTAATTTTGTTTCACAGAGTAGGTTTTCCAAACATAGTATGAAATGGACATGATTATAGAATAACCTGTAGACAAATCCTTCGTCTCACTTTATTAAAAAGAACAAAACATTATTTTAAATTAAGATGCAGGATGTGTGTGAGGAGTTGCCATTATTTATGCATTCTCAGTAAAGATAACAGCTTTAAACTTTTATTTACTGCACTGGTCACCACTTACGTTTTCACAGTATAGGGTTTGCAGAACAATACCACAATGTCCAGGTTACATTTTGATGCAATATTTTTCTGAAAATGTGTCATCTGCAATTCACAATCATTCCTACTTGTCAAGTTCAATAACTTTTATAATGCTTACAAAATTCTAACACATCAGAAAAACTAACTGAAGGAACCTTCTACAGATACTAAACAATTGAATAGGACCAAAAGGCAAAAATTTTCACTGTAATGGTAAGTGTAATTCCTGAACGAGTATCATCTAAACATGGAAGTCTAATTCTTCCAATGACTGCTTTGTATCTAAAAATACTACTGCTGAATGCTGTAATTACAATTCTCAGCTGGAGACATCTTTCTACATTATTTTCTTGAATGCATATGATGCAGGCTTAGCAGTATGCTAATCAACTATACTAGGCTCTAAATGTCATCTACTGAACTAGAAAACCACTCAGATTTGATCGGTGGGTTTTTTGGTTTGCTTTTAAATCCAAGAGTATCTTAATCACCTTGTCTGCCCTCCAAAGAAAACAATAATGAAAAAACCCAAGATGTTAAGATTGAAAAAACCCCTATCATTACAGAATATTCTTAGGTCTTCACAACATCTACTTACTTTCAAAAGAGCATGCTTTGCCCAGTAATTTCCTAGGGATTCTGATTTTAGAAGTTCTAGTGGTAAAACTGCTCAAAGGTAAGAATCAACTACAATGTATATTCTGGTCACAGTGCAAGCCTTAACCATTTGAACAGTGCCGTACAATTAATCTGTAATCAACTGGAGAAGCAGCTCCTTGCCCTCAATTTAGTTTGGTGAAGGAAACAGTTCTGAGACTCCCATAAAGATTGGTTCTCTACCCCAGAAAGTTCATCACACATCATATGCAGCACTACTCAAACTGGGTGTGCTCTTTGTCTTGCAGAACAGGTTAGGAAAGATGTACACACCAGAACATATTTTTCCTTCCAAGATCAGCAACAATTGCCCATTAGTCCAAATCTTCTGCCTCCTCTAAAATTCTTAACATTTGACAGCTTGCAGGAAAAAAGCATGAACACACTATGTGACCTCATGAGTAATCTTGTCACTAGCTGATCCTTTTCTCTCTCATACCAAAAGTATTCATAGCAATATATAAAGTACTAAACTGAACATATGCCTTGTCTTTTTTTACTCACCTACGCAGTTATCACAAAGGCTGCAATGTGAGGCACGAGGTGGGCGGAAAATCTTGCAAGTAAAACAGTATTTCAGTTTCACTGTCTGTCCATTGATGATCACTTCTTTTGTTCTGGGAGGAGGGCGGTATCCTCCTGAACTGGAGCCATTTGCAATGTCTAAACACAAAAATAGAATGCATTGAATTTTTCACATGAGCTATGGTGTATGGACAGAACTGTCCTTGATGGAAATCCATATCAAGATTCAAATTTATATTAACACACTTAAAGTCAACTGCTTTCCCTTCTTATTACCCTAAAATACCTACACGTAACAAAAAGATAATTACAAGCAGCATTCATAGCTAATCAACTTAAAAAAACCAACAAACCACACTCAAATCCAGTTCACAAATGCTGACAGCTATCTTGATTCCAGCTCTTAGACCCTCTTCATCCCTAATAGTTCATAGGCAATACATTAATGACAACCCTGAGTCACTAAGTAGAACCTGGACAATTTATCTTTAGGATTTTCCTGTTTTTTTTTTTTTTGGAATTCCTTTAATAACAGTCTCTCTGCAAGTGTTGCAGAAATTCTACAATCTAATACAGAATCTGCACATTTACTTAAGCAACAGCAGCTCTGCCATCAGAGCTTGGCACACAGTAGAAATAAGATCAGCCATCACTTTGAGACCTCTCAAATGCTGTGATACAATGGAGCACATTCAGAATGGTATTTCTGAGCTCTTGCAGTTTCAAAATTCGAAAACCTAACTCCCAGGGCTATTTTTACTTATCCTGAAGTTTGCTGCACAAACACAGTTTCCAACTACCTTACTTGGCACAACCCGCTCCTCACCCCCCAGACAAATATTTCATGGGCCTTGGGGTTGTTTTTTTGTTTGTTTGTTTTTATTTTCCTGTATAATGGTTTATTTGTCCTCATGACAAATCAGTTTAAGTAATTTTTGATTTTTGCATTCTAATTCAGAATTAAGCCAATAGTTGTTCTGTGTTTATGCTACTTAGAGATACAGGTGATTCCTAAATCCACAAAACAGGGAAGAATTTCTTAAAAATCAAATATTACATTCAAACTCGTTCTGTAGAACAATTAATAACAGGCAGCATGAAACACTGAAATAAGTAACTTACAGTACTAGCATAGATCTACATAAGACAGTACTTGCTAGGGGCAAAAAAATATAGTAAGCTTCTGTGGTCAAAAATCACCTAAAACTGATTTCAGTTACTACCACTGAAAAAGATAAATATACTTTAATACACTGTACTTTTGGTGGCATCATCACTAGCAACCTTGTAAATACTCTCAGTCCTGCTATAAAGCCATGGGGCTAACAAAACACAGCAGTATGCTCATTTCTGACCATAGTAAGGCCAAGATAGATCTAACTGTGAACAAAACCACAGCTCTTTAACCCTGCTTCACTTTTTATTCAATCAAGTATTTCATGTTCAATAAATATTTTATTCAATAAAGTATAGCATGTTCATTAATAAACCATTTGATGGTCATACTCAAATAAAGAAGCATAATTGTAAAAAATACTAATGAAGCCTGAATTTTATATAGGAGTAGCTTTTTATAATGCTAGAAATTCTGATGCATTAAGCTTTCTAAAAATAACACTAAGATTTTAGATTTTCTTCTTTTACAAAGTCCTTTAATTCCTGAATATGTACATAATCATTGAAAGAAAAATATTTCTACCAGTCAGAGTGAATTGTTTACAAAAAACCACTCTTTTTTTCTAATGAAATATTTATGCATTTAAAATGCACACTGACTAAAATCAGTATTTTCACACCTCTCAACAAGGTTAAAAAGTCCATGGTATCTATTTTATTTTAAATTGGGCCCTTAAGAGCAGCTTTCCTCTTCCTTCGTGGAGAAGGGAGACTACTGGTGAGCCCATCATACTTAATAGAGTTGGCTTTCTAAGAGGATTTCCTTCCAAACTTTTGCAGGGAAGTTCAAGTTCACAGGGAAAGCAAATCCCAGCTCTCCAAGCAAAATTAATCTCTAAGTCCAAAGGTAGAAACTGATGAAAATTAAATTAATGAAATCAGTCTTCCCAGCTTTCCATGGAGTCAGGTTTTTATCCACAATCCCAAACTGACTAATCAAACTCAACAGCCCCAGTCTGTTCAGCACTTTTTTTTTTTCTGGAAACAAGTAACAGGACAAGGTCAAATGTGTTTGAATTTAATCAGATTTATCTAATCTAAAGTGTGTCCTGGTCCCACTGGGATTTTTTCAAATGTCAACTGCTCAATAACTTGGTTTCTAACACAACTAAATATTGTAATATGTATTATGTTACAGCATGATTTCATTAAACTTTACAGAATCACCTTCCCCAAATAAACCTTCATTTAACCACTAATTTTTGTATTTTTCTCTTCTGTTATTTGTGTAGTAATGCAACTTATTTTTCAAAAAGGGTAAAATTTTCCCACTAATGGGACTGCCTTCCATCCTCTCTGCTCTGGTAGTGTTGAATGTTCATGCATTAGATGGGGTTCCAGCATTTTTATTACCCTATTACAAAGCCTCCAGTAAAATCCATATCCTTGCAGGACCAAGGTACACGAACTGCTGCAAAAAAGTCACTCCTAGTATTTAACTGAGATAAAGCAGAGTATCCGCTGACCTTCTAATGTGACAACAAACTCTGCTTAGATATCTCAAATTAATATGCTGAAAACAGATGGAAGGTGCTGTTTAGATGTGACAGAAGTTGGAATTTTGTACACATATCACCAGAATTCTCCTGCTCAATCAAGCATTTGTGGTTTTTTGGCCAATTTCTCTAAGATCCTAGGACAAATAGTCTTTAGAAGGTCTCTCCATGTTGTCTCTATACAAACATAACCATATCATGCAAGGTGTGCTACCAACTTGAACAGGGACACATTTTCCATCTTCAAACAACATCAGACAAGTGAGTAACTTGAAACAGTTGTAATGTTTCCTCCTAAGAAAAACAGATAGTAATGAAAAAAAAAATCTGTTTGACCTATGTCATCTGAAGGAAAAAACCAAAACAAGACAAACCCTGCAAAAATGCCAACCTCCAAGACACAGTCTTCCTCTGTGTTTAACCACTTAAATCTAATTTATATGATTAACAGCAGTGGGCTACAGGAAGAGTAATTTATGTTTTTAGAGAAAAGAACTTGGTCAAATGGCATTTTCTTGTTTACAGAGAGTAATCTCAGGGACCAACAATACTGGGAACCTGGCTTAGACTGCAAACTGCAGAGACCAGCAGCTGCTAACTGCATTCTTCACATAATTCTTCATCTGATAGGCAGCAACATACAGACCCAAGATTGCTTATGACTTTAGATAGAAGAATTACTACTTCAACTTCAGAAAAGAAAATATTTTAAGAGTAGAATTGCGCCATCTTCTTGGAGTCTAAAACTTTATGCAAAGGGTATTCTTTCCTTCAGAAAGAAAGTAAAATCTTCAGTGTTTTGCTGAAGGAAAGAAGCATAGACAGTAAGAGCTTTCTGACAGTCATTACTGATACACAAAGTAATTTCACTAAATTTGTTTTATGAATGCTGTTTGAAGTATGCAACAACAGGTCTGACTATGAGCCTATGTAGCTGGTATCCCACCTCTCAAGAGAAAGCAAAACATACTCATGCTATACCCACAAGTGGCATCTGCTTGGGCCATTGTCAGTTCTATGAACTGCTTATGCTGTGGTACACACGTGATTTTATGAGGCTCTAAGAAAATCAAATAGTGCATTTCCAAACAAATGAAAGACAGGTGTGGAACTGTGGAGAAGTCTCAAATGTAACATTGAGCATGAATAAAATTAAAGATCCAAGACAAACACAACTTCCAGAGATGGTGTGCAGGTGGTCCTCTTGAAATACTTTGTTGTTTGTTTTGAGTCTTAAATGTGCATAAACCCCACACCCTAGTAGCCCCAACTATTATAATTTCATAATTTAGAAGTTCTCTCCATGTCCTTTCAAAGAGAAGATGCTTTCTAGTGATAGAATAGACAGATTTCTATTAGAGTACGAGATAGACAGATACAGTGTAGTATACTGATAGGTTTGTGGGTTTTTTTAACAACTGCTTTCCCTCTTCTGACTTGCCCTTCTGTTAGCAAGCAACAAGTGTCCGAGTCCTCTGATGAGATTAGTGTTGAATCCTTCAGATTGCCCTTTGTTATTTTCCAATTACACGCCATGCCTTCAGCTTCTCCTTCTTCCTCTGACCTCTAGCAGAACCTGTCCTGTTGTCTCCCACTGTTCCTTGCTGGTTGGAACTAACTTGCTTTTTGACTTTCTGACACTTTGCTTATAGGCTTGTACTACTACTTCATGGTCATCCTTTGAAACTGTCTCCACTTCTGATACAATTTGACAGCATTCTTTATAAAGCAACAAATATAGATATAACAGCCTCTTACAACACTTCCCCAACATTCGTGTGTATGCCGATAACTTGATGGTGTGCATTTAATGTAATATTTTTCACTAAGAGAGGCCCTTTTTGCTTTGTGGCCATCCTTATTTTTTTTGTAATTCTTTTTACTCTTTGTTTTTCTGCAAACAGATGGATGGGCTACTTCCACCTCACCAAACACACAATAAACAACTGCTTTCCATTCCTGTACCGTGGTGGTGGAAACAGCAGCATCACAGCTCTGTTAGTCCTCCATCTTCACCTGCGAAGATAGCCTAGATGGAAACATATCACATGGGCAGTGTGGCCAACCCTGTTTCCAAAAACTCACTAGATTTATTTAGACAATCTTATTTTGAGAACTGTTCTCCTTTATCAGCTCACCCTAGTCTTTGCTTTCTGCTGTACAAATATAAAGTTTACTAAGCTTTACAAGAACTTTCAAATAGCATTCTTAAATCAGAGCTCCTCTTTTTGGGACATAATAGTTTCTCAGTGCATTTGTACCAAATTCTTTGAGGCTGCTTCCCAAAGAGATCCTTCCCAAGTACCTAAGAACAACTTGAGAAAAAACAGCCACAGACTGGATGTAATACATGCACAGTTTTTTTTTTAAAAAATAAACAAATTGCTAAGAGCATTATTTTTAGGTTCTTTATCTATGGAATCTCTATCCTAGAGTATCTTACTGTTAACCTTGCACCCCATTTTTAGAAGGCACCTCAAGCTCAAAGGTACAGGAAGTTCTAAGGCAATCAAAGCAGAATGACAGTTTGGGAGCACATAGTTTCCTTTTTGCAGGAGCCATCCATCTTTTCCTGCTGCACAGATGCCACTCCACTAGTATACATCTTTATAGAGAACACTAAAAATATACTTTAATCACACAAAGATTTTTTTCCATTTCCATTGTTGATTCCAGAACCACAGTTTTAGGGCAGAAGGATTTACTTCAGCTACCTAGCTTGTTCCTCTCCTTTAGTCTTGCCATAAGCTGTCATATGTTTGGGACTTGAGCCCCAGATGCCCCATTTTGTGGCAATATAGTTTCTCACTTTGAGACTATTGGCCCATTTTGGAAGACTACTGGTTTGGCTACTGCAACAGTGCTACTGCAAACAGTGGTTTTGATTAGCTTAGCAGTCTGAACCCATGAATTAAGGCTTGTACTACCATTCCTTCAAAATATTTGGAAACACAAGTTCTAAAACAGTCAAATATGGAAATACTGACTCTCCTAGTCAACTTTTTAATAAAATCCTCTTGATTCAGTATCCATCTTAGAGTTTTCATTTTGTGTTCAGCCAAAACTCTCCAGCCGACAGACTCTTCCCTCAAGTAAATATTATTATTAAATATTATATTAATAATAATTAAATATTATTATTGTCAGGTACTTATTTGAAATAATTTATTTCCTAACATGGATTGATTTTGCTTTTAAGATGGGGCAAATAAGCAATTCCTTGAACAGGAACCTGTGCCTGTATTTTAAACTAAAGCTGGTACCTTATTCAAGGTAAAGGATTCCTTAAAACTGACTGATTAAACTAGATCAGAATACTGATTAGGAAAAGGTGTTAAAAGAATGCTTCATTGTATTTTTCCACATTTTTTACTTAAAAAACAAAAAAAAATTGATGATTTTTGTAGCCTAAGCTATATAACTTACATCTGAGGTTCTGAGATGCTTAAGCAAGATGACTGAACCACTTCTGAAACTCAGATGAGAAACAAACATTTTAATACCTCTATCATAATAAAGAATTCAAAGAAAGGAGCTGAATCCTACCATATGCTGTAGCCTTTGAGTTTAGCATTTAACTTCTGCTACACAAGTTTTGACAGAAGAAAGATGGGGGCATAGGTGGGGGTGTCATAGTGGGAGAAATTCCTATGGTACTCCAGCCCTTACCTAATGAGAAACTCTTCTGATATTGGGTACAGCAGTGTCCCACACAATGCTGCTCTTCTGAGAAGGTAGAAGCCCAACTAACACAAATGGGTTTGTTGTATGCATATAAATAAGATGTCATGTGTGTTGTTCAGTAGAAACAGCAATTGTAAAACAAGTTTGGTATTCATAGAATCATAGAATCATAGAATCATAGAATTGGCTGGGTTGGAAGGGACCTCAGAGATCATCGAGTCCAACCCTTGAACCACCGTTGCGGTTGCTAGACCATGGCACTGAGTACCACATCCAGTCTTTTTTTAAATATCTCCAGGGACGGAGAATCCACCACTTCCCTGGGCAGCCCATTCCAATGACGGATCACTCTTTCCGTAAAGAAATTCTTTCTAATATCTAACCTAAACTTCCCCTGGCACAACTTAAGTCCATGCCCTCTTGTCTTGTTGAAAGTTGTTTGGTAAAAGAGCCCAACCCCCACCTGGCTACACCCTCCTTTCAGGTAGTTGTAGAGAGCGATAAGGTCTCCCCTGAGCCGCCTCTTCTTTAGGCTGAACAACCCCAGTTCTCTCAGCCTCTCCTCGTAGGGTCTATGCTCGAGTCCCTTCACCAGCCTGGTTGCCCTTCTTTGGACCTGCTCCAGAACCTCGATATCCTTCCTGAACTGGGGGGCCCAGAACTGGACACAGTACTCAAGGTGTGGCCTCACGAGGGCTGAGTACAGGGGCAGAATCACTTCCTTGGACCTGCTGGCAATGCTGTTCCGGATACAGGCCAGGATGCCATTGGCTTTCTTAGCCACCTGGGCACACTGCTGGCTCATGTTCAGCTTCTTGTCGATCCAGACTCCCAGGTCCTTTTCTGCCTGGCTGCTCTCCAGCCACTCTGTCCCCAGCCTGTAGCGCTGCATGGGGTTGTTGTGGCCAAAGTGCAGGACCCGGCACTTGGCCGTGTTAAACCTCATCCCGTTGGAATCAGCCCAACTCTCCAGTCTGTCCAGGTCCCTCTGCAGAGCCCTCCTGCCTTCTAGTTGATCAACACTCCCCCCCAGCTTAGTGTCGTCTGCGAATTTGCTGATGATGGACTCAATCCCCTCATCTAAATCATCAATGAAGATGTTGAACAGAACTGGGCCCAACACTGATCCCTGGGGGACACCACTAGTGACCGGCCGCCAACTGGATGCAGCCCCGTTCAGCACCACTCTCTGGGCCCGGCCCTCCAGCCAGTTCCTAACCCAGCACAGGGTTCTCCTGTCCAAGCTGCGGGCTGACAGTTTTTTCAGGAGGATGCTGTGGGAGACGGTGTCAAAGGCTTTGCTGAAGTCTAGGTAGACCACATCCACAGCCCTCCCCTCATCCACCAGTCGGGTCACCTGATCATAAAAGGAGATCAGGTTGGTCAGGCATGACCTGCCCTTCCTAAAACCGTGCTGGCTGGGTCTGATCCCTTGCCCATCCTGCAGGTGCTGTGTGATTGCACCGAGGATGATCTGTTCCATGACCCTGCCAGGCACTGAGGTCAGGCTGACGGGCCTGTAGTTTCCTGGGTCCTCTTTCCGGCCCTTTTTGTGGATTGGCGTGACATTCGACAACTTCCAATCATCTGGGATGTCCCCAGTGAGCCAGGACTGTTGGTAGATGATAGCGAGAGGCTTGGCGAGCTCTTCTGCCAGCTCCTTCATTACCCTTGGGTGGATCCCATCTGGTCCCATAGACTTGTGTGGATCCAAGCATCGCAGTAGGTCACAGACTGTGTCCTTCAGGATTACAGGGGGGCTGTTTAGATCCATGTCACTTTCTATGAGCTCCAGAAGCCATCCGTCTTCAGGGTAACCTGTCTTTCCGCTGAAAACTGAGGTAAAGAAGGTGTTAAATACCTCAGCCTTTTCTTCATCTTTAACAACTATATTCCCACTTGTGTCCAGTAAAGAATGGATATTTTCCCTGCCCCTTCTTTTGCTGCTAATGTATCTGTAGAAGGACTTTTTGTTATCCTTCACAGAGGTGGCGAGATTCCGTTCACATTGTGCTTTTGTGTCTCTGATTTTCTTTCGACATGACTTAACAATATTCCTAAATTCCTCCTCAGTAGTTATCCCTTTTTTCCATAATTGGTAGGCCCTCCTCTTAACCCTAATTTCTTTCAGAGTCTCCCAATTCAGCCAGGCCGGTCGTCTTCCCCGCCGGCTCGCTTTTCGGCATACTGGGACAGCCTGCTCCTGTGCTTTCAGAACTTGTTCCTTGAAGTACGACCAACCCTCCTGTACCCCTCTGTTTTCAAGGTCTGTCTCCCAGGGTATACTCCGAACAAGTCTTCTGAAGAGGTCAAAATCTGCCCTTCGGAAGTCCAGCGTAGAGGTCTTATTGACGACCCTCCTTGTATCCCTGAATATTGAAAACTTTATTATTTCATGGTCACTAAGTCCCAGGCGACCACCGACCACCACATCTCCCACCAGCTCCTCTCTGTTTGTGAAAAGAAGGTCAAGCGAGGCTCCATTCCTGGTGGGCTCATTTACTAGCTGGAGCAGGAAATTATCCTCTATACACTCCAGGAATCTTCTAGACTGCTTCGTCTCTGTGCTGTGGAGTTCCCAGCAGATGTCTGGTAGGTTAAAGTCGCCCACGAGAACAAGGGATGACGATTTGGAGACATCCGCCAGTTGCCTGTAGAATACTTCATCATCCTCATCATCTTGATTGGGTGGTCTGTAACAGACTCCCATCACAATATCAGCCTTGTTGACCTTCCCCTTGATTCTGATCCACAGGCACTCCACCTTATTATTACAGACTTCAATTTGACAGTGTCAAGGGACTCCCTAACATATAGGGCTACCCCTCCGCCTCTCCTACCCTGCCTGTCCCTTCTGAAAAGCCTGTAGCCACCTATAGTAGCACTCCAGTCATGGGAGTCATCCCACCACGTTTCCGTTATAGCGATTACATCATAGCTTTCCTGATACATGATGGCTTCCAGCTCCTCTTGTTTGTTGCCCATGCTGCGTGCATTGGTGTACATGCACTTTAGCTGGGCTGCTGGTTTGTCTCGTACCTTGGGCAGACCACCCTTAGGCCCCTTTCTGGAGAGCCCAGTTTCAACCCCATCCCCCTTCAAACCTAGTTTAAAGCCCTCCTTATGAGCCTCTCCAACTTATACGCTAGAGTCCTTTTCCCCTTGTTAGTTAGGTGAAGTCCATCTGTTTTGAGTACACTAGGTAGTACGGAAGTTGTCCCGTGGTCAAAAAACCCAAAGTTCCGCCGGTGGCACCAATCCCTCAGCCACCTATTGATCAGATTAGTTTTCCTAGTTCTCTCCTCATTTAAATCTTCTATTGCTGGAACCGAGGCGAACACCACCTGTGCTCCTGACCCATCAACTAAACGGCCCAGTGCCTTGAAGTCTTTTTTAATCACCTTTGTACTTCGTCCAGCAATGTCATCACTGCCAGCCTGATCTAACAATTATTAAGCTTTCATTTCTAAAGTATCATTAAATGCCCAATTAGTTACAAGTGAAAAGTAATGGAAACGTAGAACTTTTTTTTCATAATTTGAACTTTAAAAAGTATTACTCATGTTTCATTTTATTTATAAAACAGTGCTGCTTCCTTTATTAAATGTCTTAATTTCAGATATGATAAATATCTTAATTCTATTCTTTGGAAACAGCTTAGATTCTATTACTCATCATTAGGACAGAAGAGACCAGGAAAATTATGGGAAAATTAAGACTACTTGTGCCATGACAAAAAACAGGAGTGATGGGATTGCTGGACTGAAACAGTTGGGAGAGGTCATAGTGGCAGACTCATGAATTTAAAGATATTGCAGAAACCTAAGTTCTTCAAGTAAGTCATATGGAAGGTTATTCAATTAGAAAGATATCACTTCAAAATTTCAAATATCTAATAAATATATTTACTATGAAATCATAAGACTGTTTACTGGGAACTCCAATATTGAAATAGGCAAAGAAAGATCCACTGCATCCCAAACATTGCATTAATAAAACTGAAGGAAAATCATAAGAAGCACAGAATACTTGTGAGCCATCACAGTAATTACAGCAGCAATAAAACAGTTACACAGAAAGCTCTATTTCAATATGTCTCTTTCAGGAACACAAAATTTAAATAATTCTTTATCTGCAAATTATAACACAATGTTGTGATATAAAGGGGCCATTCCTTTTTGGCAAAACTCAGGAATATATTTGCATAAATTCCATCCTCCTCCCACAAGTTATTTCCACAGAGAGAATAACTTTATTTAGGAAGAGGTGAGCATAAGAGAAAGAAGGAGGGAAATATACTTTTTCCCACTTTCACCTAAATAGTTCTAGGATGCTTTTTTTGCCCCCAACCTTCATCCTTTCCTTTGCAGATATTAAAATAGTGCCACTGCCTATTATAGCAACTCACACACTTTGAACAGCACTTTACATACTCGACTTTTGATTGTGAAAAAAGTTTATAGTGACAGTTCTGGCAAAAGCTAAAAATTAAGTTCTAAAAGTCAGACTTCCTAAGAAATCTGTCAGCTTTCCCAACAACACAAAACTGAACTTTGCCATCTGTTTTCCACATATATGGACTCTGAATATTAGGAATTCTTATGTTACATGAACGAGGACTGAAATTACTTGTTTAAAGACAACTCCAATTCTTCAGTATAAATGCATTCCATATATATATTTTTTTTTTTTTTTTTCAATGCAGTGAGAACATGGGGTTCACGATGCTTCTCCATTCTTGATTTAATTACTTTATGGCATGTAAGGGGAGACTGTCTGAAGATTTTCTTGTGCAATAATCTGGAGTGCCATATCAGAAAGTAAGAAAAAAAAAATTTAAATACATCCATTTGAGACTGAGCTGTCAGGGTCATCTAGGATCTAACAGTTTTCTTATATGTACAGTATGGTCCTTGCCCAAAGCTAAGTGCTGACTGGCTACATGTAAACTCCTTCCTGTCAAGGCAATGACAGCTGTCTCCTGGCTTTGTACCATTAGTCCAAACAATGTAAAAAAGCAATGTAGGTTTTCTTCCTGAAATGTGAATTCCAGCAATGTCAAAAAAAAAAAAAACAGGTCAGCATGACTGGTGAAAGAGAAGTGTTTACAGAACTTATCTTAGTATGAAGAAGAGTTGAATAATAAATATTAACCACTGATGTCTTTAGTCTTAAGCCCTAAGTGAAACAGATAACAGAAAACTAAGATGACACTTCCTGTGAACTCACTTCTTTAACATACTAAAATACCCTCTCTTAGGCTGGAAGGACCCCTACTCACAAAAACCCCCTACCCCCTCAGCATGCCTAGTGAAAAACAGATGCTCTACCACTTGGAAGTGGAAGCAAAGAACTAGCTAAAAAATTATGTAGAAGAAGGATACTGGTATAGTTAGAGATAAGGTGATTTTGCATATTCTTGTGTAGAAAAGAAACCCTGTGTTATAGGGAAGGTGTGCTACCCTTGTGGATTTAACACCTTTCTCCCCAGAACTGGAATAAAGAAACACTTGGACACTGTCCAGACTGGATTATTGCACACCAAGTAAATTGACAGGTTTTGGGACAACACCAACAGAATGCACTGTTTCTAGATAGCTATGCCAGGTCTATAAAATTTGGTGAAATAACACATGTCAGACTTCACATACACATGGGAGAAGATTTCCTTCCCACAAAGTTCAGTGACCACGTTACATGATCACACAGTTCCAAAGGCCTCAAACCTACACAAAGCATACAGAGTAAATAAAATTTGCTACTACATGTAGCATCCTGCAAATGTGTTGATTCCACTTCATAGCTCAAATCCAAATACTCTAAAATACTGTTTATTACACAGACATCTTTTTAATCTTAACACATAACATGGTATAAAAGCTTTTTTCAGGATCTTCCAAAATTGGTGAAAGCAAATTATGTCACCATAGATCAATGAACTCCTCACTGTACTTTGAAATTCTGCTGCTTAAAATAATAAGCATGCTTCCAGAAAAAAAAGCCATTCTTCCCCCTCCATGAGCAGTTTTCTGAAACTGTACCCTTCAGACAAGATTTTTCAATCACAACGACACAATTAGATTTAAACAACCACGAAGATATGTATTTTTAAACAAATGTGTTCCCTTTCCTCTGCTAAAGGCCTATAAAACAGTGAAATTAAGTCATTACTTTTTTTTTTTTTACCTTAGAAATATATCTTTGTCCAAAAAAATCTCTTAAGTAGAAGATAAATATTCATGATGTGCTTACTGTCTCTGTCTGTTTTGCTATTTTGACACCAATTCTCCTATCATTCCCACTTGCCAGCATAGTTTACAGTGTGATTTTAGGGCATACAAATTACATTTACTTTCTGAGGAAAATAAACCAGAACTTCTGCAACAAGTAAACTCTATCCCATGACCTGGTGCAGGAGTCTAAACCAACGACATTGCCCTGCAGACATTTGCACCAATGCTTTGTGTAGGACATACAGTATGACAGAACCAGATAAAACCCAGTCTGAAGTAAACTCATCACATCAATATTTTATAGACCCAGAAGCATCTGCAACAACAGCTTCAGTGTACTCATTTGCTTCTGTTGCATGGAATTATTTGTCACAGTAAACAAAGCCTAAGACTGTATTACAGTACAGTCCTCTGCTTACTTAAATCTGTCACCTGTCTTTTCAATTATACAAGTGGGTGTTCCTCTGAAACTGCTTCAGAACACAGGATTTCCACTGACTATCACACTAGCTTTCAGTAAGCTTTAGTAGCTTACTAAAAATAGCAAACCCCACTGTTTTATGAAGCAGTTCTACAAACTTGTCCTGTTTTTTCTTACCAAGGCAGCACGTTTTCGCTAGTCAGCATATTTGTAGCTGTAGGAATTCCACAAATAGAATTTAGTTAACAATTCTCTTGATACATGAAGCTGATTGAAATCTAGTTCACTGTCCTTTAATTGTACTGGCTTTACACCGGTAAAAATATAGTAACATTTTATTATCGTTAATGAAGAAAAATATTTCCAGGACTGCATCAATTTTGGAGACTGTATATTAATACAGATACTTATCTGGCTCTTTCACAACATGTAATTAAATTCAGTTGAACTCTGAGGGTTCATTACTTTAAAAGATGCACAATTGTAGAACCTTAGCAGCATAAGCTTTCTTGCCAAAAACACTTCAGGAAATGCACCACAGAGAGACTTCTACCATACTTACTGAGAAGTATTCACAGTAACAACTATCACTCTCCAGAGACAGGAATTTGTTTACTAGCTTTCTCAGTGGAGAACTGACCAACCATCTTTCCATAGGAATCACTGCCATGTCACCAGACACTGCAACTCCAGAACTGTGGCAAGATAGGAGTAGTTCCTCCCATGAGCAGAGCAGCACACTGCCTTCACACAGTATATGCACCCTCAGGGAGGAAAGCGAAGAGACAACAGACCTTCAGTGTTACCTATTTGTCTCTCTAGATCTGCTGCTTCATCTGGTGTAGCACGTGGGAGGACACCAGGATCACTGAAACTGGTACGCAGCAGGGTCCCCATCACGAAAAAGAAAAGAATCCCACCAACTGCAGGTATAGCAGGTGTAATCTTCTCTGACAAATACGGGCAACTGGAAAAAGAAAAGAAGATTAAACATAAGATTAAACTCACAGCCTAATGTGGTCTCAAAAACTATTTACCATTACAAAGGCACATGACAAATTCACTTCCTTCTATTGATACATTACTTGTCTTGGAACATTTATTGAGCATGAAATTTGTGTTCATGTGTTCATCACACTTCTGAAATGTCTTATAATCTGCTTAATATAATAAAGGTGCAAATAGCATAATCAAAGCTTTACTAATATGCAGCATTAACTTACATAAGAAAATTTTATTACAGGACACTATAAGCTTGTATATTTGCTCATTTAGCCAATTATATAAAGTAAATGGGAGAGCTATGGAAGGGGAAATAACCCAAAGGTACTCAGCAATAAAAAAAAAACCATGTAACATGATTAAATAAGCCACATTGAAAAATGCAAGTTAAGACTGAAATTAATATATTGTCCACCACAAACATAGTGCTCAAGAACTTAGACCTGTAATACATTCTTACCATAGCCTTGGTAGGCATCAATATTATAACACTACTAGTGATTCTCTTCCTAAATCCATTCTTGTAACTTGTTAAGCTTGTTTACTAATTCACCAAGGAAGATGAGAGCAAATCACAGTGCAACACACCTGAAAACACATAATCCAGGCAACCCAGGCAACATCATTGGCCCTTAACTAGCACCAAGAAAAAAGGCTCTCTGGTTACCAGGCTTACAATATACCTGTAGGGCTCAAGATTGGACTACAGTTTTAGCAAATTTTCCTCCATGATTCACATGCAATAAAATCAAAATGGACAGAAGCATTTGAATCTAAACTACACACAAATATAAGTATCTTTTTACAGTTGAGCAACAAGAGGTGATATGAACACTTAGAGATTACAGATTATACTGCTCATTAATCTCAGTTATAAAATAAGCACTGCAGAATCATTTTAGAGAAAACACAGGCTGAAGACTCTCTTCATAACTCCTAGGTTAAGTAGAGAGGGCAAAACACAAAGATAGCTTCATGCATTTCTGATGTCTGCATGAGAAGTGATAAAAGAAGCCCAAAATCAACATAAGCCAAAACTCAAAAAGTTCTAGGCATTAGGGCTTCATCTAAAGCTTCTAGGTATAAATCAAGTTTAATTAACATCGTCTTCCCTGTTTCTGCTGACTGCTTTAAATGATGATTCAGACGTGCAAGCTTTTGCACTGCAAGTCAGTTAACCTCACTGGAATGTTAACTCCAAGCAAGTAATGACAATGTCAGCTTCACCATCCATCACTCCTCCTGACTGGACAGGGAGAGAACAGAAACACTTTTTATACCAGCTATCATGTACCAAGCATTTATCTCCTCGCACGATCCTGTTAAATATATTTGGCTGTTTCATAGAACAATGTGGGTTTTGTGGATGCAGTGAATCCAAGCACATTACATGACACATCACACCCTCACCATGCATGGAATTCATCTTTCACCCTATACAAATGTAATACTGCAGGTGTAACAAGTTATAAAAGACTAAAAAGACAACGGAGTAATAAAAAAAAGAGATGAGGGGCAAGAAATACAGTAGTTTTATATAATGAATAGACTGTTTAAATGCTAGGAAATGTACTTCAAATGCACACTTTTAGCCAATCTGTTTCAAAGAACCAGATTTCTGAAATCATTGCTAACTAAAGGAAGCAGCAGCAAGACAGATGGCAGATACAAGCTTTGCTTCATGTCAGAGAAGTCAGACAGAATGAACAACCAAAGAGAAGCTTTCATACCACATAAGTGTCCTACTGCTCAATTTATTTCTTGCCACAAAGGATTACTGAAATCAAAACTACTGTAATATGCTCAGACAAGAGTACAAATAGGCTGCAAGAACGTATTCTTAAAAGGATTAGAGGTAAAGTGTACATTAACAAGCACTCGATATAGCACAGTGCTATTATTCTTCTATTGCATTATTCATTACCCATACCAAAGAAATTGCAACTGTGATGAAGTCTGTTGACCAAAGGAGCTGTATGTGTGCAAAAGGTAACACGAGATAATCTCAGGGTAGCATTCAGTCCAGTCTGACTTACATATGAACAGACCATATAAGATGGTCTGCAGAAAACTCAATGATATCTATATCTATACTATCTATAGCTATAATTTGGAAGGGCCCAATTAATTTTCCAGACACCTGTAAATTAAACTTTAAAAACCAGATAATGTATAGACCTTTTTTTTTTTTTTATGTTTGTATAAAAAGCCCACAAACCACATGACAAAACACAAGGGAAAAATCTTAGTATCTCACGGATTATTACAATACTCACTAAAGGTGGCTTCAAATAAAAAGTGTGGATTTTAGTTCAAAAATTGTCAATACATCTGCATAAACACACTTGTACATTTACATAATTTGTATTTGCATGTTTATATAACATGTATTTGCACTGCTAAGTGAATATTATTTTAAACAATTTGAGATTTGTTGCTACTTTTAGAATTGCCAACTACTGTACACAGAAAAATGTTATTCCTAACATTTGCTCAAATTCCTTATTTAATTTGCTTCAATTGAGTTTGCATCTATTCAGGCATCAGCTTTCCTCAGCTATTACAAGAAATATCTTTTCTGGATTGGTTTTGGGTTTTTTTTCAGTATGCTTTTAAAGTAAATATTAGAAGGTGTTTCCAGATAGCAAATTTCAGAATGTTCATGCAGAGGGATTTGTCATGCAGAGGGCTGCCTGTCTGCAGATCTGATGCAGATGATAAAGATGATAAAGAAACACCGAGCTCCAGAACAACTCTCATGTTCTAATGCAGAGCAAGTAGTGACAAACCTTTTGAAGTCACTAGACTTTTGTAACTAGACACGAACTGATGTCCTCAGTTATCAGTATCTGTAATGATAGCAACTACTGACCAGGTACATTTCAGAAAACACATTTTTATGAATTATTTCTTGACAACAGATCCAAGTAGAAGTTGTTATTATGGAAACAGCCTCTTCAGAGAGCAATGTTTGGATTTGCACGTCACAACCAGTAATGCAACCTGAAGTTCTGATTCAGTTAATAGGAAGGCTTTACACAAATAAGCCCTGCTTTTTGCTTGGCTTCCCAGCTCCTTTTCTAAAGCATCACATGGAATTTTGCATGCATGTAGGAGGGAAATAAAATCTGCTGCAAGACTAGTCTGCCACAGCTAGATAAAAATAAAAGCACACTGACATTTTGAAGGTAATTATCAGGTATCATCCCTGTGAACGAAGTATGCAGGAGAACAATAACTCTTAGCACCTAGCAGCCCTTTTAGCTCTGTAACCCTGCTCCCCGGGGCTAGTGAGATCAGCTGAAAAATGCACGTAGTAACTGTACTAAGGAGCACAGTGAGAGTACTCTCAAGCTCTTATGTTAGAAAAGGGGAAGAAAAAACAGTAGCTTCCTCAAGGCCTTTCCTGGGAAGATGAAGAGTTTCCTGAACATTTCACTGACAGATGTTTTTATTCATTAATGAAGAAATACAGTAAATGACAAGTCTATCCAGTAGGGATAATGTAGATTTGGAGAGAGGCTTGCCCTGTAGTAACAAAAAAACCTTAGTAACTAATAAAGCCACTTAAAGAGCTTTATACATATGAGAAGTTGGAGATCTTGTTTAGTATTTACTAAGCTGGCAGGCAGAAAACAACAAAAGTAGAGATATTATGTCAAGATATAGTAATTTTCACAATTAAATACACTAATGAAAAAAGAAGAAGGCTGGCAGCACTGATAATAGGCTACTATGTGCCAAGTTTTTCACCAAAATAAAACTCTGCAACAGATATAAAACAAGGTACACTACAAAAAGCACAATATAACTATACTAGAATCAAATATGGCAAGGTAAAAAAATACTGCTGCTTTTCCTACATAACCAATTTAAATCATGATTCTGCAGGTATTGTCTATTTAAGATACCAGTAGCTATTGGTGTGCAGGTGATAGCCAATGCTGAGAGAGAAGGCTTGCACTGCAAACCCGGGGCTCAGTTCCAGAGGTTACAAGCTAACATCCGAATGAGACTCTGCTGCTTTCCTTGAACTGCTGTTTGCCCTTCTACTCTTGCTGCTTCTCTCAGCTTCCCCTTCCTTTGAACTGCACTGCACCATTGCTCCAAGCCAGTCAGTCCCATGCTAATGACCTTATGCCAACACAAATTTTCATCAGGTTCTTTAGTGAACCAAGGGAGTTTACTAAAGTGTACAAACCAACACTGTTTTGTCATCGTAGCTTTCTCCCTCTTCAACAAATCAAATATGCACTTGAAAAGGAGCACTGATATTAGCAAGAGAAAGAAAAGCACACACAAAAAGTAGAAGGAGAGGTAATCTGGGACAGAGGCAGGACTACATTTCATCATCTACCAGTAAGGTTTTCATTCAGACTACTGCCTCTTGAGCAACCACACGCTAACCTTGAATTAGAATTCTTTTGTCATGGTAAAAAAAAATGCATATAGATAGATTAAGGGCAAATTAAGACTCTGGATTAGAACAAAAACATCTTATAATTTACTTTTCTAATAACTAGCAACCAGTTTAAAGAAAGCAGCCAAAGATGTGCATGTAGAACACGAGAGAGTGGAAGATGCAAGACTGGGCAAAACAGGAAGGCACAGAAAGAACCTTGAAGGTCGCTGCCTCACTGAGACTGCAGGTAGATGAAAGGGATGAAGAGAGTGATCACTGCATGAAATAATTTCACTGTTGCAGGGTTTGGAGCCTTGTCTTGTCTTTTCCAGAAGAATCTTAACTAGAGAAAAATCATGTTTCATACTGCTATTAGGAAAAGTGATAACAAAGTAAAAGAAGGTATTAAAAAAAAATCACAGAAGCACTTTTAAAGACTGCACTGTGAAGTCTCACATAAAAGCAGGCTTCAACCTGCTACGGGTGACTTCAAAGGTACCACACCTACGACATTAAAACACAGGTTTAATACACTAAGAATTATAAGAAGCATGGTAAAAATGTTCCTGTTGTATAGCTGTAGCCACAGCAGAAAACAATGCTAGGAAAAAAGAACACATAACTGATTTTAAAACTAGATGAAAAATAAGACCAAAAAATGTTTGAACATATCAGTTCTTTAATCAGTATTTTTTGAGATGTTCATATGTTTCCACCTCCACCCCCACATCCCAGCATCCTACACCTACCTCTTTGAGAGGACCATATTTTAAAGTGAAGAAACTCATAAGAAAGGTCTGACAGGAGAAAAAATTAGGATAGGAAACAACTTGGATCAATCACTTAACCTTCACATGCATGCTTTTGGCACACAGAATATGTGGTGCAATTTCAGCATATATTAGCCTAACTAATATTACATGAAATGCCTGACAAGATTAGCTAGAACAGTTCTACATTCGTTTTCTACATCTGCCTGATTCTTTTGTAGAGCCTTTAAAATTTTTATTAGAATTTGCAAGAGATGTTAAGGAAACCACAGAATAATTTCAGTGAGATTTGAAATCTGCTTTATGTATATATATTTTTTTATCTCAATATTATCTTTTGTGTTATGAACTATTTTTTAACACCATATGCTCCCTCATTTCAGAATGGTCAATCAGTTTCAAAAACGTATTTGATAGAATCCAAGACAAAAATCACTCTTCTAATACTTCCTTCATTTGGAATCTGGAATTCTACAAACATGTGAAGAGTATTGAAAACACAACAGCTAAAAAAAGGCAGAATGGCATCAGGAAAGCAAGAAATAAGCAGAATACTACCTCCTCCTGAGTTTAATAATATAAAATTTTATATCCTAATCATTACTTCAGATTTATTGAATGGTTTCAGACAAGAAGCATTTAGTCTTGCTCGAATCCTAATTTATTTTGTGATTTATGGCACTGAATATACCTTACTTCGTTCTGTATTTGTTAAATTGCTTGAGGGTAATTTCACCTAATTTTAATTCTAATTTAAAATAATGTTTAGGTGGGAACACATACAGAAAAATAGTAATTATATTGCATACATAAGTGTCCCTGCTTCTACCAGCACTTAGAAATTAATACTTACAGCAAAGAAGATTAATATGATGAAATCACAAAGATTACGGAACAGCATGATCCTTAAACCTAATAAATTAAGGACTTTAGAAGTTCTCTTAAACCTAGTACAAAATAAAATTAGCTTAATGTTACCCTGGAACTGCAAAAGCTTAACAACTGATCTTCAAAGTTTCATGTGAAAGCCTGACACAATTTGGTTGTTAAAGATGATGTCAAAACACACGAGCAATTACCAAGAAAGACAGACCAAAGGGACTCTGCTCAAACCAGCAAGGGCTCTCTGGAACTTCATTAAACTGTACAACATTACCATTTAAATCAGATTTACACTGGCTGGATTTGGATGTAGGAGTCCAGATGAAGCTAAGCAAGCAGTGTTGATTATGAAATTGTGTAAGATAAACACAAACTCCTTCCTACAAATTAAGATCTTAAGGGTTTAATGAAGCAGATCCACAACAATCAAAGTAATAGCCTTGCATGACCTCCCAATTTTTATTGCTACATGAATTAACTCTAATGATCCACTGTCAAACTTCAAAGCTGATACAAATAAAATGAATGAGACAAAAAGAACTCATCTGCAAAACAGATGTGGTTATTGAAGCTCCTACAAGGGCAACTAAATCTTGCCTTGTTATATATAGACGGAACTTTGTTTTACAAAACACACAGTTTCAAGAATTCTGTAAAAATGTAAAAAACGGGAAATACCTCATGAATTAGATATGTCAAGAGCCTGAGTCTTACCAAAGAACCACTTTTTTATCAAAGGCCAATGAAATATGACATAACCTCAAATGACAAACTAAGAAAAGACTTGGATTCCAACCGTGCATTAAATTTAAGGGTTGCTTTATTGCAATTTCTGCTTGCAGACCAATTACATACTTGAAAAGCTAAGAAATTCATTTGCACTTTAACTCTGCAGGGCAAGGTCTGGTTTCCACTGTAAAAAACTAATGATTTATTAATTACACTAGATGCACAAACTCACGAGTTCTTTTAAACAGCTCATGTAGAACACTTTTTCCTGTTACACTTCATACTACTTCCTTATTATTTCGTATTATTTCCTGTTATGTGATTTTATAACTAAACCATCAGGTTAATCCTAAGTACTTAGGAACAGAAATTAAAACTGGGACAAAACAAGCGGAAATGCCTCATGCCACAAACAAATCCCTGATGGAGTACAAGCTTCTAGGTGACTTTTCACAGGACTGGCTGGAAATGGAAACATTTGCAAGGAAGCTGCTGCCAGACAATGGACTCGGAGCTTTCAATGAGCAGTATTTTGTGTTCTCCCTAAACAGTGTATAAGCTCTAAAGGCCAGATGCAAAGCCTATCTCTTGCTAATGGGCAAAGGCCTCCCAATGCAATCCCTACTCCAGGCCACACTCCACTGCCACTTCCCTTGACAAGCATGGGAGCTGCCTAACATCGAGTTAAAACCCAGGAATAGCTCTCAACCTGTTCTTTTTTTCTGAAAAAAAGCACTAGTTTTCTTTTAAGTCAGAATGACTTCACTCACTGCATGATGTAATAAGCATTAGTGAAGCAGAAGGAAGACACAGAGGGCAGGATGAAGGTGAACTCCCATTTTCAGAGATATTCAACTGCTGTGTGGACTTTGACATAAAAAGAAAACCCAATTATAATCATAAGAGCTTCAGAATAGTATATCAAGTGTCATATACAGTCATTTTGAGGGGTTTTTTTACTGGTTTTTTTTCCCCTCCATGACTCCTCACATTGCATGTGTTTTGCATAAAACAGACAAATGGACTTCCAGGGGAAATTTACAGGGGAATACGGGAGAAGATTAATAAAACTTAACTTCAGGTGGAGCCTCACTATACGCTTTTGTTCTTTTATTGAAAACCAGAGCTAAGCTTCACACATGCAGAACTCCCTGGTGGTCCTTTACTTATAAAAAAAGTGGAAACACAATGATGATCCTGTCCACATCATGTATAAAAAAGCATACACCACATTGTTACAAATAAAACTACTGGGAGGCATAAAACAAGTATAAAACCAAGAGAGGTTAGAGGATTAGAGACCTATTCACTCTCTACAACTACCTGAAAGAGGCTGTAGGGAGCTGGATGTTGACCTTTTTTCTCAAGTAAATAACTAAGCCTAGAGAAAATGCCCCAAAGTTGTGCCAGGGGAGGTTTAGACTAGATATTAGGAACAATTTCTTTACTGAAATAGTTGTCAGACACTGGAAAGGGCTGTCTGGGTAGGTGTGGAATCACCATCCCTGTAGGTATTTAAAAACAGCATAGATGACTCACTTCAAGACATGCTGTAGTGGGCATGGTGTTTGTTTGGGGTTTTGTTTGTTTGTTTGTGGTTTTTTGGAGGGAGGGAGAGAGAGAATGAGGGTTGGACAGTGATCTTAAAGGTCTTTTTCCAACCATGACAATTCTGTGATTCCCCAAAAGAGCTGAGCAAGAGCAATTCTGTGATTTGATCATCTTTCTCAAAGACCCAAGAGGCCTGTTTGCAGTAACTTCACAGACCTGAGTTTTCACAAGCATTGGGAGTTTTACCTGAAATTGCATCCTTTGGTTTTTTTTCCTACTGCCTCCTCACATTGTCATAGGAATTCTCTTGTCCCAGACAAAGCATTCACTAGACAGACTGGCATATTGCGGGCTACTTCAGATTAAAAAAACAAGTAACTAATTGGCAGACATCTTGTCAAAGCAGTCTCAGCTCTCTGTGTCTAAAAATGAGTCAGTTTAAATATAAACTGCAAAACTGCAAGACCAGCTCGAGGTAAATCTTATTTCATGTAAGAAAATAAAGCATGAAGTGCTTTATCTACATTGAAAGCCTTACCACTAGAAATACTTCAGTTAGCAATGTAGTTTAAACAACTAGGAATAGCCTTTTACTGCTTGGCAGTAGAACTGGAATTTGGGAGCACGCCATGGAAGCCCATGCATTAAAAGTTTAAGAAATGCTCTGCTTTAAGAGATTGCTTCTAAATCACCAGAATTAGAAATGTTACAGCATTTAATAATCCTCAGGGATGCATGCAGAAAAGATTGAGCTGTTTGACTACTGAAATACTTCGGTCTGATTTTTTCGGGTTTTTGTTTTGTTTTTTTTTTTCTTTTTAGGAAGCCATCTAAAATGCTCTGTAAACACTTGTATATTTAATACGTATCAAAACTAGATAAGCATATTACAACTGAAAATCAATGTCTTTTTCTTCTCGTGCTTTTCTCTGTAATTCCAGAAACACATCATACAAATACATCAAATACCTACCTCTTGAGAAAGGCCATTGACTGAAATTATTCATTCCATATTTCATTGTTGGAGACCTGTATAATTCACCAAACGTTTTTTCTATCATATATCAATTTTATTATTTAACTCATTTGTTTAAGCAAGAGAAACATATTCCAGCATATTTTCTCTCAAGCCAATTATATCAAGAAATATGTACTACAGAAAAATAAACTTAATTGGAAGCCATAACAAAAAATTTATTTTGAAAATTAAAAATCAGGATGAAAATTATCCATATTAACGGCTGAAGTCTGAGAATATCACAGAAGGTTCTGTAGCAAGCTCAACATAAAAAAAAATTCACAGTGAAGAGATTAACATTCTTTGTACAAGCTCTAGTCACTTAAGCAGCAGTTACTTTAGTTAGGTGCTGTACAGTAACTAAGTATTTTGACTGACAACGCATAAACAAGACCTGAATGAAAGATGAACAACGAGGAAATGCCCGACTTTTACACTGTTTTTCAAAAAAATTTATTTAAAATTTCTCCTAAGTTGTAAATATTTTTTATATGCAAATTTTGCTTTCTACTACATGAGAATGCATGAGTATTTTCAAGCCTTTTCCCAATTGAGTTGTTACTGCAGTTTTGTAATTTTGTAATTTGTAATTACCACAAATCCCAAATTTTAATGTAAACTGAACCAGGATTTCAGGTAGGAGAGAATAATGAACACAGGAGAATTACTACTACCCTTCTTCCAAAGTATAATCTACACCTTCAGTTTAACACCTGCTTATTTTTGCCAGACTGCCAAAACTGTTTTTAAAAGCATCACAAGAAGGTGAAGCAAAGCAATGATGGTCTTCAATACACACATTACAACTGTGAATATCAGTCTTCTGACATTTTAATTATGCAACTTGTTATCGCCTACATGATGCAGTCCCAAGCCTGAATGAAAAAGCATTTCTTTCTGCCACTATTTATACTGACAGCTAGTAGATGAGACTGCAACTGGAATAATGTGATCTCTCTCCCTCAGGCAAGCCAGCCTTGAAAACCAGAGCAAAGCCCAGTTCCTTCATTGTTCCCAGAATATACTCTAGGGAATTGCAACACGAGATTTGTTCTCAGTCTTTCCATTGTCAAGCATGTTCTGCTGTCTTCCTCCCAATTTCAGATGCTGATACGTAAACAGTTCTCCCAGACACACTCAACCATGCAAATACTGCTCCAACTGTTGGTCTGCACTTTGGAACTTTTCCACAAGCAGAAAACAAGGAAAGCACCGAGATAAACATAAATGGAGATCTTTTGAATACATAAAACAATTGCACATGATCTAAAATAAAACCAGGACTGCAGTAAAAACAACACTGTACGACCTACAAAAAAAAACCCCAAAACAACTGGGTGTGTAAAACAGTGTAACATACCTCATTCTGTATCTCCATAGGGCATGATTTCTAAATATTAATTGGTGATGTGTAACCTATTCCACTGAGCACTCGTAACACAAGTTCCACCTTTTGCTCTGGTGTTTTGTCTTTAACCAGGTTTGCTGCTGCCTTTGGCCAGCCCCTCCCAAATTCCTCAGGCTCTCTCCTGGCCAGACTGTGACAACCAAGGAATAAAGACAGCCTGGGTCTTTCTGCCAGCTCCAAATGCACATGCTCTTTGTGCTAAGAGTAGCAGAGGGGAGATGCAAACTTTACAACATCCCACCAGTGTCCCAGCTCACCTATGGATATTGGCAAGTGAACCTGAAAAGAAGCTGCTACGCTGGATTATTCAGCAGCTTCACACAAAGCAACAGGAACAGACCCTAACCAGGAGGAAGATCCAGAGTCTGGTAATTTTCTGCAGCCTTTACTCTTCTAGCCTGTCCTCAGATTAAATCCATTCTTGATGGAAAAGCTTGCTTTCAGGTTTGCAGAACATACTACATTCAAAGAGATGAGCTCTATGTATCAGTGAGAAGAGTGCCAGTCATGTTACTTTAAACAGTTGAATAAACAAAAGGATAAATTCCAAAGGTGTTACTCCTCTTTCCTTTCTGTGTCCTTGAAAACCTGGCAACAAAGTTCGTAAGTCAGGCGTATCCTTAATTTTTCAATACCCTGCCTATGTAATGGGGATTTATATTATTTTCTGTCCACACATGTTTAGAAAGGAGAGACTTTGGTTCATTTTGCTCCTAGTTAGAAACACTGAACTAGTGCTTGCAATGAATAAGCAATAAAGCCAAGTGCATGAAAGACACATGCAATACTGCAGAAGAATAAGCAATTTCTGTTTACAAATAAGAAGTCCAGAAGCACAAGATTCTGTATGCTGACAGGTATACAAAAAGCCTTTCCCTCTCAAAACAGAAGGAACTGCACCGCTTCATGACTCAAGTATAGAATCCTTTATTTCAATACTCATTTTGTCTGAAGAAAATAAAAAGACAAAGAAGAATGGACAGCTATGGAAGCAATCTTAAATCAAAATACAGCTGTACATCTAATTTCTGCTCCACTGAACTTTACAGTACAAGCTTAAAAATATATTATATGCACTTATCCCTTCAATAGCAATTATTTTGCTCCCTTAAGTTCCAAAACAAAACTTCACTTTTCACACCCATTAAGTAACATACTATTGTTTCATTATCCTGAAGATCAACTTCTCAAAGGTTCACAGGGATGAAGAACACACCAAACAATTCATCATATCAATGTGAATAAGTTCACAAATTGCTGAACTTATTGTTGAAATGAGTATTCAACTCGTTTTTGTTTCCTAACGCCCTTCTTCGCAAAGTAGAAAACCAAATTATTCCCACTATTGGACCATCCCCATTCTTTTCTTCAATATGACACTTTGTCAGATATATTACCATTCAGTTCATAAAGTTAAAGCTTCTTATTAGCAGACAAATGACTCTAATAATATTTTGCTCTAAGGATGAAAAAAAGACTGACATAGTTTACAAATAATAGACACGATCCTAACCCACACTCTGTAATCTATAGAAAAAATGATGTTTCAGCTGTATGTAAAGCTCTAAACATGGAATTTTTTTCTGGATTGCAGAACCACATTAATATTCTCTGTCCCAAATGCAACTGCCTGTTAACTTTTTTAAAACATGCAGAAAATAATGGGGCTGGAGGCGAATAGAAGTAAATATGCAAGAGTAGTGACTGCATTTTTCTATTGAGAAGAACTACACACCTTAAAATAGCAAGCAGCACAGCAAATACCAAGTTGCTAGTATAACTGCATCTTATTTGTCAAAGAGATTTTTAGGGCAACTGTCTTTGAATTAAAATTCAGAGACATGAATGAATATGAGCCATTTTATTGGTGTCCAACTCCTCACAGATACTTAGAAATACTAAGACACAAACTCTCTGCAATTTTTCAGTCTGTTAGCAGAGCAAACAGCCATTAAAATGTAGTAGTCCACATCTGCCAACCATGAGCTCCAGCCTTGTGTTACAGGCTCATGCCCTGCACAGAGGGTATTATCAACACCCTCAGGACAGTACAAATCTCCCTTTTTGAACATGAACACACTCCAATTCTCAACAGCAGTGATGATTATTCATAGCATCTAAAGCTGCATTTTTAATCTACAGCCTAAAAAACTTACATGTTTATTTTGCAAGCCTCCCCTACTAGGATAGTACCCCCCAAAAAACCCAGCAGTTCAGAAAAGGATTAGCATCAATTGTCATGGCATCTCGGTGCCATTATAGATCTAATCTTTGAGAGTTTCATTAATTCATATTCCACTAATCCCTTCTTCCCTTTTGATGCAAACATACACACATGACAAAAATAATTAAAACATTCATAAGAGAATGAGTCCACAGTTTGGTGTTCCAAAACTTTTAACATCTAAGCCAGATGGTAAGGTACACAAAAGGAAGCACCTTACTAAATAGGGGTCTAAAGACTGAATGAAATGGTACTTTCTAAGCAGGAGTTTCCCTGAAGCCCAGTCCTCACTGTCACAGTCAAGAACATTGGTGCACAAAAAACAATATTCACAGAAAAGCACATTAATAACAGCTACATTAAAAACTAAAATAGCAAAATAAATGAGACAAATTTAAAATAGAAGAGTCATAAGCAACAAAAAAATTGTTGAGGTTTTTAAGAAGATAAACAGCAGCAAAAAATTATTTTATTTTACTGTTTCTTCACTGACTAATGTCCAAAGCAAAAGACTTAAGTTCTTTCCTTTGTTTTTCCATACTGTCCTTGAAAAGTTGGCACACTGTTCTGGTCTGGTACTGAAGAGCTAAACTAAACCTTAAATCTATAAACACAATTTTAAAAAATCACTTGAAGGTGTATTCGTGCACCACAAACTGAAGTAAAAGAAAAAAATAAAAAGAAACCTTTGCTAAAGTAGTCAACAAGAGTAAGTGAAGCATAAACAAAGGCCCAGCATCCTAAAAACCCCAGTTATTAATGTGCTACATTGCAAACCTGCATTGAAATCATCTCTATTTTGTGTATGACATAACAATACTCATGCTAAAATTAGCTAGAACTATATATTCTTTCAAAACAACACAGCAACACCCCTTATTTTTGACCTACTCTGCACTCAGATGGTTGTAGCTTAGCCAACACTCTGCAGCTGCTTCAACACCATGCCAATGCCTCCACTTCCTCAGCCTTTCTAAGCTTAGGAAAGAATCTCTGGAGACCTAAGAGTATTGCACAAACAATACTGTGTCCTCCAAGTGTTGCTAAATACAAAATACATCTTTTCTTCTTTTGTTCTTCTTGAAGGACAGTGAACGTGTGCTTTGGGCTTCATTCCTGGTTGATGAATGAATGTTTTATTTTCTCTCAAGCCTGGGATGGATCGACCTACGAGAAGCCTGTTACAGCAAAGGTCAGAAACAGTTCAGTGGATAGGACAGGGGACCAGGAACGGGTAAAGCTGTCTTCCTGGATCAGCCACAAATCTGCTGCATAACCTTAAGCAAAGACAGTTCACCTCTCTGTTATTCGTCTGCGTTATTGGAGTGTAATGCCTATCAGGGACACAAGCAAGACAGAATAATCATGTGCCAAACTCTATATGACTATAAAACACCCACTCTCATTATTTATTTTAATTGTTTTTGTTGGTTTTGGGGGGTTTTTGTTTTGTTTTTTTTTCTGCCAGTGAACACAGATGATAGTCTGGACTCTAGTGTACAAAAACACTCTTGTCTAAGCATCAAGAGAGTAAGCTGGAATCTCTAGGCAATAATGAAATACAAACAACTTCTAACAGGATACACAGCCTGGTGTACACAATAAAACAGGGGAAAAAAAGGAAATTTAAAATAATAACTCCATATGTTACTATGTTGATTATTAGTTGTCTCATTAAAAACAATAATGCAGCTACAAAAAAATCAGGAAAATATGCAGAACCAGAAGAGTTTCAGTGTCTCCTAATAAAGGTATTGTTCTTTATGCATTTATATTTTGTTTTATAAAATGATAACATTCAAGTTTAGTCAAGAACTTAACTGGTTTTCAAAACCATTTAATAGGAACCCAATGTTGGCAGATACATTAGCAGCAGTTTCTTTCCAAATACAGTCAGTGCATGTCAGTCAATCTTTTAGACAATAACTCCAAGGAAACTACTTCAGAATTCAGGGGGGGGAAGTTTCTTGAGATAGTATAATTCACTTTAAAGAGTAAAGGAGAATTCAGGTGAGAAACATGCATGTTTCAAGAAAGTATTTTCATTTTTAAAAAGCCCAAGACTTTCTGAACTTGTTTTTGAGCCTTGAAGCAACTGGATATTAACTATTTGCCACTGGGAAGAATAACAGTAGTCATACAGACCAAACTGATTTCCTCCACCACCATGCAAAAAGTAACTTTTTGTTGATGGTGCCAACTGAAGCTCCTTTTCCCCTCAGCCAGCCCTGTCATTTCCACCCTTGCCTTGTGCTAATGAACGTGTTCCAGGGAATGAGGAAACCGACCAGACCAATGTCCTCCCCAGGTAAAAAAAAAAATGAAGAGAAGAAAAGAAAACATGATACCATGAGAAGCAAGAGGATTGTTCAGTTGTTTTTAGAATTGTTGGCTTTCATTGTTTAGATCTTTCTCTTATTTTGAGATTGTTCATAAGGCTGATGATCAGCCTTCAAATATCTGAAATCATCTTCAGTTAAGCTGTAAATGTGGCTACAAGAGAAATAATCATTGAAATACTTTTAGGGACAATGAGACACCTTGATTTCATCTGAGGCACATCATGAGACAGCCTCCAGCCTTACAATGCAGTAAGAAAATTACATTATAGGTTACATCTGTAATTCCTGTAGTATGCTACATAAAACACTGAACTTGCAAAAAAAAAAAAATCCAGTGATCTAATAACAAACTTTAAAGGAAAGCACCAGACATTTATAGATATTATGTATAAATGTTATTAAAGCAATGCTTGTTGCATGTTATAATCAAGATAAGTCATTAAGGAAACAATCCAAAGCACCTAAAAATACCTAGCCCTTTGAGTGGGCTAAATTTACTCCTGAACTCCCCAGAATTTTAAGAACAAAACCTCTGAAATAGAAATTCCAATTCCATAGAGTCTCCTTAAAATAATAACTGAAATAAAGTTAAAATATGTTCATCTGCAGACAGGAGAACTACATTTACAAAGCCATAAATATTGGTGTTACATGGGAGTAGTTGTTACTTAATAAAGAATGTTCAGTTTGCAAAAATATTTGTTGCAAGATGAGTTTATTTAGTAGGACTGAAATCTTGGGACAGCATGACAGTTAAATTGTTGGAATTCATATATATTCTCCATGTTACAGTACTTCATTATTGCTAGTACATCAATAACTAGACAATTTCAAGGCCTAAGTAAACTGTGAAATAATTCTGTGATTCCAAGGGTAAAAAAATTCCCTACATTTTCAGACTTCCTTACAAAGATGTCTTGCTTGCTTTCTTTAAGATTTCAATGCAGACATCAGGTGTTCTGCATATTCTATTTGCAAGAAAAGCACATTTCCAAGTCAGGCTCTCTTGCACTTACCATTAGACTACTTTAGTTTGGAAACTGGACAAATCTGTATTTGTTCCCAATGTCTTTATCAGTTGATTAAATCAACTTCAGCAAACCTAATCTGAAAGCTGAATCCTTGATGTCACCTTTAAGATGACTCAAACACGGCTGAACTGGAAAAGGATTAACACTGCAGCACTGAAGGGAGGGCAAAAAACAAGTGGAGTAAATGGTGTAGTTTACTGACCATCTGAGCTGGGAAATGCCTTCCACCAAAACTAACTGTTGGATTATAGCTTTCCTTAGTTTTCTTCGACGAGTGTTTCGGAATCCCTTTACATGCCATGCACATAAGCCGTGACACAACACATGCCTTGTAACAATAGAGCTTTGGATTCATGGAGAAATCAACCTTCTAGAAAGCAGCAACAATCCAGCTATGCAGGGAACCATCCTGATAATCATTAGAAATAAAAATGTAAATTACTTTTTTCTTCCTAGTCAGGCAACAAGACTACCTCAGCACTTGACAAATACTTCAGTGATACAGCACTGCAGCTTCCAGCCAGGAGACCGTGCCCTCAGCTCAACAGAGGAACAACTACAAAGACTGTTACCCCTGAGAGGCTCTTTATACACGAGGATGTTGTAACTCAGCACTTTTAATTATCTCATTATAGCAGGGAAGAACTATAAGTGTTATAAACCTATAATGAAGAGAGAAAAATCATTCTGGGGGGAAGGTGTTTTCAGTGCAGCACTGAATGCTTTTTTTTTCCTTTCAGCACTACTTCTTTTTTCAACAAAACAAATTCTGAGTGACAGAAAAGTACATTTCCCTCTCTGCCCTGCAGCTCACTCTGACTGTGCAATCAAAAAAAGTCTGAAACGGGGAAGAAATAATCCAAAAAAGACAGTGCAGAGAATGATGAATGCTATACAAAAATGTATGTCCTTGTATGGCCTCAAGCTTAAAAACAAGAAAAACAAGATCCCTGAAGAAATGCAAACATTCAAGAGACAGACAATGCTTTGTTACTAAGATTCTTTTTTTTCTTTTACATATCCCTGTCAACTAACTGCACAGCACCACTGATGTTTTATTAAGTGACAACATATTGAGTAAATTGGGTCAATACAATGAAACAACCAGCAAATGCCATCTTGATAAAGTGTCCAATAACATGTCTCATAAAAATCCAACATATTCAGATTACAACTTCTCTATATTAGACAGGTGACACTCAGACCAGCTTTGTAAGTCATTTCACCTTCAGTAACAATTCTTCTGGCACTCATTTGTAGCTTGGCCTAACGAGTCAGAATGGAAAGACACTGTCAACTGTACTTTGGATTTTAACCAGGTCTAATCCACGCTCAGAATTGCATCATCTTAATTAAATGGAGCATTTTAAGCAAGTTGAAGCAGCTTTATACCCTAAATAGGTAAATCACCCATTTAATTTTAGGCTAATGTATGTGTAATTCTGCAGACCAAAGCAAAAATATCTAAGAGAGCCACTAGGAAATATGGGAACTTCCTCTGTTTACAAGTCTAAATTTAAATCTAGTTTCACATGAAGTCAGCACCCTAGATGATTTTGGATCCTGGGACTCCCAGAGAGTCACTGCAGAGTTTTGGTTTGTGCACCCAAGCAAAGCTGGGGATACACTAACACAGCACAGGATTTAAAGAATTCTCCTGCTGCTACAAGGACAGCAGAGGAGAGGGTCTGATATGGTTGGGAGCTGTAGGTACTGCAGTAGCTCATGAAAGAACCCAGGGAGAACTGCCTCTTTCAGGAGAGTTTAGAGAGCAACAAAAGGCATTTGCACTTCAATATGTGAATTGTGAATTTCACAAAATGTGAAAAATTAGAAAAACTGGTTCAGGACATAAAATTCAGTATGTTAAAGACACTACAGAAAAAGATCATGGAATATCCAGGTCAAAGTTTTCCTGGTATTCAGGAAAGTAAAGCAAAAGTAAAGCCAGTCAGATACCGAGGTGCATTAGTAACATATTACCCACTTGAAATATAGATTCCTTGACATATGGAAAAAGCAGAAACAGCTTCGGTCAGAGCCATTTAGGGAAATAATAGTTAAAAAGGTTATATTTGCAGTATTACTAAAAGTTCACAATAACTGGGCTGGGAGATGAATAGATGTTACTGAAACAAAAATTTCATCAACCTATCTTCACAAACAGACCTAAAATCCAACAGTAGCATTCTTGATGGACAAAGACTTCTTAAATCAAAAAGCACTACTCTAAAAAGGATGCTGTGTTAATTAAAATCTGGTTTTGGTTGGTAAGAAGGACTTTACAAAGGAACAAGGTCACAGAAAAAAACCTTCAATTAAAGTGAACCAACCTCTTCAATACTGAAGTTAGATGAAAGGATAAAACAGTCTGTAATCAGGTATTTCCCTGCCCCTTCCCCTTCCACCGCCTAGCTCAGAAAGACAGTAGACCTGGAGAACACAAGACCGTGGATCTCAAGGAGACTTTGTCATTATTTAAGTCAAAAAAGCAAAAAAATATCCAGCTGGGGGTGCGGACATAGAGAGAAACAGGTGCCTAAAATTAATCATATAAATAAACACCTCAAGCAAGTTACCAAAACTGAAGAGCTGATGAACAGCAATGCTGAGGGAGGACATACAGATCTAAGACACTTCCATCCTGGAAGCCAAAAACTGTTTGCTTAAAAAAATGCATCCCATTTCCCAAAGTCTTAAGAAAGAAGATTCTGAGGCCATAACTCAGGTTATAACAAGCATAAATTGTAAAAGAACCAGAACTAAAAAGTAGGCAGAATCTTACAAAAGCATAAGCTCCATTTACTTTCGATATTTCAGTGTCTTGTGCCTGTGTTTGCTTTCAGGTGTGTGTGTATTTGCCAGTGGACACCTTTGAGCAAGCAGGCTGGCAAAAAATGGTCACATGCTACCCTGGAAAGAATAGTGGCATTGTCATTCCTTACTTAACAGAAAAGTGCTATTCGCATTTTTTTAAACTGCTGAGAGTTCATGAAGTTCAGCTACAGATACAGAGATATCAAAATAGAAATTAGGTATTTGAGGAAGTAAGAAGAAGGAATACATCTCCCTTGTTTCGAGTAAACCAGTAAGTAAAAACAGTGCCTGAAGTCTCTGCTGGTGGTTGGGTCCATTCAGCTGAAATGTAACAAAATATGAGCTACTCTTTCAGTTAAGAAGTTCATGAACAATGAGGATACAGAGACAGCAAGAATACCATTAACTTATCTGCTGATTTTAATAATCCTTTGTGGAAAAAAAAGACAGGCCTATAAACTGCAGAAATAAAAAATATGAGGCTACAAGTCAAGAGGCTCTTGATTTTATTTCTGTCCACAATATTTAGTTATCCAGGTGCTCAGTAACTCAGCAGTGGATACAGACAAGGACTTAGCACTGAAACAATTACTCAGAATGTGTACTGCACATGACAGGTGACATGCAGTGTGACTACGTGACAATGAAAATGCAACAGGACAATGAAAACCTGATCTCCCACCATTATTCCTTCCACATTTTCTCATCAACTAATGATAATTAGGCAAATGTGCAAAATCAATTACACTGAAGTGATACACATATTAACTTGCATTCCTTCATCAGTAAAACTACCAAATAAATTCCTTTTCCTTGTCCTATCCAGATTTACAGTTCCCAGTTCAAGATCCCACACCGTTTGCATTCACCTGTACAGTATCCCAAAGCCTTATTCTGCTCAGGCTTGCCAAATATCTCTACCTCACTTCAATAGTAACAGGAGCTCACAATAGCAGAATGACCCATTAAAAGTAAAAAATAAAGTTTACCTGTTAGAGCAGAACAAAATGAGCGAGCTATTTCTGATGAACATAAATCATTACTTTTGCCAACACAATCACATTTTGACCATAGTTGCTGTTACCTTTTCAGTTTTCCATTCGTAAGTCAAAAAGTCACTTGTGAAGTGCTGACCCTGTATTTGATGGTCTGCTTCAATGATTTTGTCCCAAATTAGACTGCTTTTAAAAAAGCAGATATCTGATTCTAGATTACTGCTACACTAAAGGACCCTAATTTACTAAAAGGAATGTTATGAAGCAAAGTTGATTTAAACAGACATAAAAATTAGCAACACTGGAAAGAGCTGTTAAAATCCAATTTTGTTCAGAGGAAAAAATTGACAGAAAGATAAAACTACCTTCTCAGATTAAGTGATTCATAATATATATGAACAATATAAACCAAACCATACACAATATAAATTAGGACATGCACACAATAATAAACTAAGCTATAGACCACAGAAAGCAATGGATCCTGTAAGCTACCTGTAAATTGTGTCAGTATCTCTGACATATAGTAAATAAAATGAGGTAAAGTCAAAAGTTGATTAGTTATCTAGATTTACAGTTTTTTTATAAGAGATACAAATGTATTCTTGATGAGCTCCTAAAAAAAAGACACACCAAATATTTTTAATAATGGTGAACTTGTTCAAAAAGAGTAAAATTTTGCCTGTAGGAAACATACAATAATAATGTTAAAGCTGCACATTTACATATTTTTAGCCAAAAGAACTATCTTTATCTAAACTGTTTAATTTAAAGGGAATTAATACTAATCCCTAGATTAACAGTAGCACATGATTATAAAAAAAAAAAAAAAAAGATCAACCAGGAGCTGAGGCAGAAAATTACGTTGGCATTTTGTATTGAAAGCTTCACAAGAAAGATTTCTGCAGCTTGTTAGAAACTCATTCAGAGGATTTGGCAGTTACAATAAGGATATTGATAAAGTATTATGTAAAATATGAAGGCTAGGAAGTCCAACTCCAGTAAAAAGAATTTTAAGCCACTGAACAATGGAAGTGTTAGGATATACGTTTAAAAGTTGAGGTCTAAAATCTGTAAGGCCCTCCTGGAAAAAAAAAAAAAAAAAAAAAAAAAAAAAAAAAAAAAAAAGAAAGAAAGAAAGAGCATATGGGGCCAGAGGTGAAGAAGAGACACATCTGATCGCAAGCAGCACTGGAAAGAGAGATTAGCAAAACAGATTTGAAAGGGGCAAAGTCAGAACTTGAACATAAGGACATATTTGGAAAATGACTCCTCTCTAGTATGAAAAACCAGAGGCGATGTAAGCAGTTCTGTTACAGACACAGGTTCCTACCCAAGGTCTCTGTGCCAGAGGGGGTCAGTCTCTCCTGCTTTGCCCTCAGCTGCACAGCCCCACTGCTTCCCATGCCCGAGGAGCCCAAGCAGCTCCCTAACCCAGCAGAGGGTTGGGGAAGGGCACTCTCTGTTGCATTAGCAAACCGAGGAAAATCTAAGAGAAAGCATCAGAACTGGAGCATGGGAGACACAAATACCGTACCCACAGCTGTGGGAGTGGATTAGAAAGAACTTTCTCTTCTGGTAACAGTAAACTGGTGTTAGACTGCCTCAGCTACTGAAGAAACTGCTGCCTTACTCTTCCAAACCAAGATCATCTATTTCCCTCACACGTAGCTGGTTTACTGTTCTTTTGATACCTATTTTCATATTCAAATTTTGCCATGGCTTCACAAGGGGTTTTACAGCCACTCGAAATACAAACAGCATTTAAGCCTTTTTTCTAGTACAGCATTTGCTTGATGCTGTCCCACTACCATTTGAAGTAACAGCAGCCACTATTGTAAAGCAGTAAGACATTAAGTAATTATTCCTCAAAACTTCTTCAAAACCACTTCAAAATGTTATTTTTACTCACGGCATTGCTAGATACAACTACTAAGAGCTTAGAAAAAATGTTATTTATAATTAACACTAATTTCACTCTCAACACTACATCATGCTATAGCCAAAGCAATCAGAAGAGCTGTCATTCCCATACCAGATACAGTAACAGTGTACACCAAATACAGCACAACACAGTATGTTAACCTAAATATCATCCAACCCTGAAAAACTTGTTAGCTACAGAAGCTTTAAGATTGTTCTTCTAGTAAAGCTTTCAAAGATGATGGCTAGGATTATAGGACTTCCAACAGTGATTTGACATGTGAATTGTGTGCAAGAAATTATAAGCACCTTGATTGCTCTCCATAACAATCCAGATGCCTATGCAGAACAGTGAATGAAAACAGATGCTCTGCACCAAAACCCATTCCCTCATGAAAAGCATGAATTAAAACCATCTCGAAAGTCTTCTAAAATAGTTGCATGTGTAAATATCACAAGCTCCAAGGAAGGAATCCAAAAGCTAATTAAAAAACGTATCTCTGGCAAATATTAAAAAAAAACTTGCGAATTCTGACATTTGTTAGCTCCAACTCTAAGTACCAGTGGGACTCCTTTCTGACAGAAGGCTGTACAGTGCCAACTTTGTACTATGGTCCTATTAATCATAATCCAAATGGTCATTCTGATCTGAGGAAAAAAAAACATATTTGGCCTGAGCATAGCAAAGCTGGCATTATCTTCTCTGCCAGGACACCTGATAAAGAAAACTTGTAAGAAACAAAAGAAAATCTCACAAGAAACATTTCAGGAATAGTTTTCTCACACTAGAAATACTCCAAATCTGCAGTCTGTTTAAAACCTGCAAATTTGTTTCATGATGGCACTGATAAAAGTAAGAGGGAGGACGTAAAACTGACAACGCAGCTCCACAAGCCATGATATTCTTTGGCTTCAAAGAATCCATTAAAATAAATTGTTCTACCACAACATAAAGTCCATCTTTAAAAAAAGAAAAGAAAGAAAGGGAAAGAAAAAAAAATAGTACAGTGAAATTTAGAACCGTATTAATTAAAATGGCAAATGGATTTAAAAAAAAAAAAAAAAAAAAAAAAAGAATCTGTTCAGTGAACTCGAAGGGATTTTTTACTTTGGAAGAGAAGTGATGCATTCCAGAACAAACCTTTTGATGTCTTTCAGTTTTTCAAGTCACCAGGATGTGAAGGAAATTTTTTTTGGCTAAAAATAAGTGTGCTGTGAATCATCAAGAAAACCATTACACAGCACTTCCAGGGCTCTGCTAATTCCTTCCAGCCAGAGAACTGTAGTTTTCATCCCTTCTGGATCCAGTTTCAGTGGAGTCAAGGCACTTCAAAATATTACAATGAAAGCTGCCCTCTATATATACTTGTACAGTGTTACTGTAAGACTGTAAATTCATGACTGCTCTAACAAAGCAATTCTCCAGATAAGGCTTTACTAAATTTGTGCCAGTCTTCTAATAAAAAATATGCAATATCAGAAACAAAGCACTAAACAGGAAGAACAAAACTGCCAGGCTACAGTCTAGGTTATGAAAACAGAAAGGGAAAACCAGCACAAAATATTACAACAAAGATGATGAAACTGGGTGCAGACTATGAAATGGCTGCCACAACAGACATAATTTAAAGCATTAATGCAACAGGAGGTATTATTAAAACAAAACAAAGAAACACACACACACAAAGCCAAACCCCCAAACACACCACAACCAAAAAACCTCCATACCACTTTAACCCATATGGAAAAGTGAATTTTTCTTCATTGTCATTGTTATTCTTAAAGTACTTGAAAGTAAAATTTTAGTACTTAAAACATCTGCATATCCTGAACACTCCGTATGTTTTCATGAACTAAATCAAGTCTCTAACCATGGATGAAAGAATATTTTAAAAACCTTGTAATATGCTAGTTCCTTTCCAACATTAAAAACAGTTAGGGAAAGACCCTAAGATATTCCTGAATTGCCTCAGCTCTCTGCCTACTTTATTCATCAGCCATCAATAAGGTCTTATACAAAAAAACAGTTTAAAAAAAACCTGGCAGAAAGAGACCTACACACTGCTGATCTGGAATTTTTTTAAAGGACTTACTTATAGCAGTGTTGCCTAGCACAATCAAATACTTCCCCCCCCAAAAAAATTATATAGGTCTACCAACCATATAGTAAGTGTTCCTTTAACTGCCACTGCACACTTTTTCCTCTATGGATCTGCATACAACACAGACATGAAACAAAAAGAAGAGGGAAAAACACAGGGATATTTTGCAAGAATTTTTTTTTCTCTTAAGTAAAACTAGTTCACAAACACTTCAACTTGAAGTCTGTTTATTTCAATTATGCCGTGTCTTTTTCTATATTAAAATGCCACAGACTTTGCTTTTAAAGATAAGAAACTAGTTATTCCTGTTAATGTTCTTCTAGAAAAGACATCAGTATTCTTTGCTCTTACTTTCATTTATACTGATCACCAAGATTTCTTAAACTCTTGGGGTGGTGGAAAGAAGCCTGATCAAAAAGGGAAAGACATTGATTCCTCATATTAATCTCTTTGAAAGTAGAATTTTCCAAGGGCAGTTCACAGGACATCTGCAATGAGCAACCAAGTATTTTGCATTTTGACATACTTAAACCAGGGAAAAAATATCCTTGACATTTACTTCCTTTTCTTACCTGCAGTTGTAGGATTTTAACAGTTTAAGAGCACTTGAGAACAAGAGAACTTGAAAAAAGATTCCAGGAAAACCATTTTGACACAGCATTTGTTTACAAATAAGGACAATTAACGACCATGAGAAAACTGAACACAGGTAGAAAATATCTGAAGCTACCAAAGGGAATTATTTTATGATGAGATGTCTGCCTATTGAATGGAAAAAAAAAATTAACAAACAGGCTAATTAATACCTTGCTGTTCTGACATTTCAGATGTAGAGCCTTCACAGAGAGCACAGTAAGTTACAGCAGGAGCCTCTGTATGAGAGCTCCGTTTTGTATCTTCCTGACTTAAAAATCTCCTGCTGGGAAAAATTTATCTGTAGAATTTAATTAACAGCAAGCTTAATATAGAGTCTCTAAAGTATACTGTAGGTTTTCATACAGAATAGCAAAATCAAAACAAGACCTGAATAAGCTGCAAAGGGAATGAACTCTGCTTGTCACACCAAAATACATGCTTATTCCCTCCCTTTTCTTCCCACAGGGTGGAAGAAAGGAGTATGTGAAAGCATCCAGCTCTGCTGCACAAAACATCCATTGCACAGTCAATGCAGGATGGTATCAGATGCATTGTGGGTTCTTTCCTAAACACTCCAGTTTCTTTTGGGATGCTGAAGGGGTTATTTCTGGAATTACGAAAATTTTACAAATCTCTTCCCATGACCTTTCTGACATTCAAACTTTGATGAATGGCTCCCACACTAGTTTGCTCATTCTGAGAAGGAAATTTCAATGTTCCTTTTCCTTAGTGGCAGATAAATTATGGATTGTCCACAGCAATGATTAAACAAAGTTTACAAATACATTGGCATACAAGCCATTTGTTCTTAATTCAAAAATCCCTGACCTTTTTTTCTGGTATGACCCTTTTCTTCTCAACCCAACAATGGACCTTGTCAAAATAAACTTTTAAAAGCTGTTCTGTACCATATCTCACACGGCATAGGTTCTGCAGGCTACTCCTAGAGTTATGCAGTGATGAACAGAGAAAATAAAGTTGCAAAATCAAGCACCCCAAAGTTAGCAAATGTCAAAGACACTGCCAGAAAAAATCAGCAAGATGCCTTGAAGCCTTATTTTCCCTTGCCATGTATGAATGCATTATGGTCAAGGTTTTAGTTACAGGATCACATCCTACCTCTGCCCACAAGGCTGTTCCCCGATTCAGTTAAAAAGAAACAAAATACATTTATTGAGCAATTTCTCAACACTTAGTTTTCGTCTCAGCATCTGAAATACAGCCTGAGGCCTTCAATATTGAGCAGTAGGCAAGTATTTTTACAAAGACTGACTCCTCAGTTTCCTAATGTAGTATTCTGTATCAGCTGAGTGTCTTATAATAACACTGTCCTCTAAATAAATCCCTAAAATCTATAAACCATTACCACAAGATTTGAGATGGAAGAATTAAGGCACAAAATGGCAAATAATGCTCAAGATTAAACACCTAGCAGCACATCTTCCAGATTAGGTAGCTTCACATAATATTTTTTTATATATACGTAAGTTGAATTTTTATATTTATTTTACACAAAATTATCATGCATTCCATTGCACCAGAGAGCTCAAAGGACTTCTGCAAGTCAAATTCCAAGTTCTTCAATTAAACAGCAAAATAAAATACAAGTAGTAACTACCTACAGAAATTCTGATTTTAAGTGAATCATCGTAAGAAACCTGGGAAAGGTATGAACACAGTCCATCTCTCAATACAACACCGAGCTGTACTCTATAATTAAATTCTAAAATAAAGTCAACGATATGGCTGGTAGTCCCAAGCTTCTCAAATATATACTTAGATGAAAAATGTAGGTCACCATACTAAAAATAAGAGGATTATACATGAAGGACTGAAATTTTGTTACAGGGGGAAGGGGAGGGGCCCAGGACACAACCAAAACCAAAGCACACAACACAGAACACCCATCACGCGTGCCAACACACACATCCTGAAAGCACCTGTGCACCTCAACACAACAGCATGTCAGACAGCAACATAATGAAGGAGAATGGAAAATAATGACACATTTGAAACTCTATTATTACTCTGGGGGGCAGATTCCAATAACCCAAAACCTCATCGAAAAAAACACTCTCATAGGAGGCTGCAAAGCAATGAGGAACTTTGGCCAACGTGGTGTTTTCCTGGCTTATGTACGATGTAGGAAACAAGTACTATCTGCACATAAACCTGAGACACACAGACTTCATAAACATAAAAATACCACTTTTGTAGAATGTTGTGAAAAAACTTAAGCTAGAAGATTTTTAGACGTAACTAGCACATACTAAAAGATAAATACCAGTCAGAAGTTATTAAGATCCAATGGCTAATGCCTATGCAATCCAGTCCTGATAATATTTAATATAAGCTCTCTGCTGCAAATGGTTTCCAAGGCAAAGGCAATAACAGCATGATTCTTTCAGACTGCTATTATTTCATTAATTTACAGAATTTCATAGAATGTACTAGGTAAAACTACAAGGAAATATTTTACATTAATTCTAACCAGTTTGTTATTTTTGTACCATATCAACACGTGCAAAAGCACATAGCAGAATTCCCCAAAACAAAAATATATGAGAATAAGACTGAGAATATAAGTGTGTGTATATATACACACACACACACATATTTTTATATTTTCTGTACATTTTTATTATACAGATACAATTCTAAAACATGTTACCAGCCTGGGAAGTCAGGAACAATTTTAAATCAACATCATAACGCAGAAATACTTCTTTTCTTCAAGCAAAGAAGTGGAATAATCATCAGAACAAAATGTAGTGTCTTTAGATGAAGGATGGCTGCCCCTCTGGCAAACGCACCTTAGCTCAGCACAAGCTGCATATTGCTCAGGCAAGTCAAAAGGTTCACTATCAGAAGAACCAGATGAAATATAAAGATCTGTAGTATGTAAAGGATGGTAGACAAGATGACTTAACAGTCCTTTCTAGCCACAAACACTGTCAAGTACTGTCCCAAAGGAAACCATGCAAGAAATACATCATTATAATCAATTAAATCATGCCCTCACTCACTAACCTGAAAGTCCCCCACTATCCTCTTTGACAGAGGTAAAGACCACCTTTGGAAGTGCTACCCATAAGGCATAAGAGCCAAATGAATTCTCTATGCATCCTTCTTCCTTTTTCCTTGTATATACAATTTGTTAAATTACTTGAATATATTTACCCCTCCATCTTAGTCTCCCTCATACATTCTTCTTTAAAACAAAAAATTAAATAAAATAAAGATAAGCAGGTTTGTGTTGTTTTGATTGTTTTTTTGATTACTTTCTCAATTAGAGTATTTTTTCTTAGCAGGAAGCTTAATGTAATCTGCAAACCAGGGATATCTACCAAAACAATAACTATCTCTCAAAGCTCCAAAAGCAAAGTCAAGTTACACTGAAAGAACAGCACAACACTTCTACAGCAAGCACGGAAAACTGAATTAAAATCTGTATAACTTTGAAATACACTTCTTCTTGATGGTGATCTAAAGCATTATATTAATATCTCTTCCAAAAAAAACCCACACTTCTAAAGAACAAAATGATCACTCTACAGAAAAGTTATCATTAGGTCTAAAAACCATTTAAAATATTGTGGCCAGGCTCAGAAATATACTCAAGGTGCCTCACTGAAATTCTGCTGATTTCAGCAGGAAGCTAGGTATCTAAATAGCTCTGTGGACCAGAGACTACTTGCACACTAATCCCATATAAATCAATTTTATTATGAGAATGACATAACAGTTTGTTTTTCCTGCTATATAAAAGCTAGGTCACTAACAGGGGTATGATTTAAGATATTCACAGAATTATCAGAGTTGTAAGGGACCTTCAGAGATGATAGTCTAGTCCAACTCTCCCATCAGAGCTGGATCACCTGAAGCACATTACACAGGATGGGTTTTGAGTATCTCCAGAGAAGGGGACTCCACAGCCTCCCTGGGCAGCCTGTTCCTGTGCCTTGTCACCCTCACAGTAAAAAAGTTTTTTCTTATGTTTAAATGGAACTTCCTACGTTCCAGTTTGTGCCCTTGCCCCTTGTCTTGTCACTGGGAACTACCGAGAAGAGTCTGGCTCCATCTTCCTTGAGCCCACCTTTAGGGCATTTGCAGACATTAACAAGGTCTGCCCTCAGTCTTCTCTTCTCCAGACTAGAGTCTCAGCTCTCTCAGCCTTTCCTCATAAGAGAGATGCTCCAATAGCCCAATCAAAAAACCAAAAAACCCCACACAACATCAAAAGAAAATTCCTTCATGGAATAAATGCTTCTTCAGAGCATGTGTGTTATGATCATTGAAAATCCATGTTGACACTTAAAAAAAAAAAAAAAAAGAAAGAGTTTATTAAATACATAAAGGCAAAATAATTTTGTTTATTGTGAAACTTGGGAAATAAGATTATATATTTTCTGCTGCTTGTCTGTTGTGTAATTTCACATAATTCTTTGCACTGCAAGGAAGGAGGGAACCAATTTTGATGACACAGCTAAATTAATGAAAAAAAAAAACTGTGCCAAAACAGGCCACTCTTCACCTACTCTGTAGAAATGACTGACACACCCAAAAAATAATTTGGTGTAATTTTTACTTTGACAAGAATTAGTCACATTTCTGCTGACTGCAATAAAGAAAAACATTTGCTTTCCCATGTAACTAACTATCCAAGAGCAGATTTTAATAACTGCAGTATTTAGAAGAACCCCTGGGTTTGAACTCTACTCGGTGAAAAACAGTATTAAAAGTTGCTCTGTTCGCAAAAGCTGAAAAAATTTACCACTGCTCTGTAAAATTACTTTACCCACTTACCTCCAACTAGACCTTGCATTCATCTCCTTCAGTCTCCTGACTATGCACTGCTGATTAACTCAGGATAGGACTCCACAACTAGTTACCAGCTCTACAGCAGTAGAATACAATAGCCCAAAATTATTTTTTAAAAGTAGACATTAAAAATGTTCAAAAACAGACTTTACAACCTTACGGTCAAAATCTCTAACTCACTGAATCATCTGTAAATGTTTTTACAAATATATAGAAAGTCTTCTGTAAAGGTATTTCCTGTATACCTTTCCATGAGTTTATAGAAGGCATTTTACAAACTCTTCTTCCTCTATAAACATCTAAATCACATCAGGTATCTGGCAGGCCACCAAAAGTAAACCACTGTGTAAATAGCAAGACAGCTAAAGGCTCTATGTACAAAGTGCTCAAGTAACTCAGTATTTCTCTCTGCATCACAGATGTAAAAATGCAAACTGGAGAAAGTGCATTTCTGTCACTGGATGTCCAGTGAGCACCACCCAATGCCAATAAGCCAAAAATCTGTAGTAAGCAGATTTACTGCTACTTCTGATCAAAAAGGAAGTGGAGAAAATGAGATAGTGCTTTGTTTTAGTCACACTAAACCTGAGTTGACAGCTATATATTTCAATAAGAAAATGAAAGAGAAAGATTGAGACATCAGTGCAGGGATAAAGGTCAAGATTTGCACAGGCAGAAATTGCTGAACTGCCAACACAAAGTGGGCTTCTGTTATTCTAACTCTATTTACTACTAGTTGTCTCTGACTGATTAATACACCCTGGCTGTTCAGTCCAGGTTTAGAAAGAAACTGTCTTTGTAGTCCTTCCACTCCTACCCTGGCTTACTTTTGGATAATATAGTCCATAAACAAAAAAAATAAAAAACAACGTGGACAGGGACACCAAAAGCTGCTGACAAGATAGACAAGTGAGTTCCAATTTTTTTTTTTTTTTTTTTCTTCAGTGGCCTCTTCCTAGAGATTTCTTAAATGAGGCATGGTGGAAACAGGTAAAATTTTATGTATGCTGCTTATATCTTACACAGTTTGCATAAAATTATAAATCAATCTGAAAAATCAACCTACTTTTCCACTGGCAAGGAATTTAGATACTAGGACATTCACAGAGGAGATTTTAAGAGCTGATTTCATATGATCTTTATCTGCTAGAAATGAAGACCCAGACCTTAGTTAAACAATATCTGTACGACATAATATTGCTCAGCTAGCTAAGACCCAAAGTACAAGATCCCCTCAAACTCCAACTACCACACATACAAGACATGTTAACAATCCATATTGCAAAAAATATAGAAGGGAAAATTTGATTGAGAATTCCAGAATGCTCTGCAGTTACCCACTGGGTTTCGAAACCTTCAAGACCACCCTAAAGTGCATACAAGAAAACAGATTCATACAACAGAAATCCTTGAACTGAACCACCTGGCATTTTGCTGCATGAAATCAACAACAAATTAGATGACAACAAAACCCAAGGAAAAACCTGAAAGAAACTTCTTCATGCTTGTATTAACTTGGGAAAAGAAAGGAAAGAAAACCCATGGCCTCTGCACCAACATTTTTAAAATGAAAAATGATCATTTTAGAAAAATGATCAGAAGTATCAGAATGAAAGAATTACAAATAATTCTTTACTACTTTAGGTTCAAAAAAAGTTTCTTTATCAACAAACTTAAGCAGAAGATGGGTGGAGAACTATGGCACTACCCCTTTCATTATCTAATTCTCAAATATATCCAAGTGGTAACTGCAGTATCAATTTGAATTATATCTGTCAGAAAAAAATTATAAACTTTTGGAAAGACTCTGCTGAAGAAGGTCAGTGTAACACCAAGCACATACATATCGATTCGCTCAGCATCACACAGCAGTATGTTCCTGTTTCTACACACTGCCTCAGCAAAACTTACAATCAATTGCATTACCAAATCTGAAAACAAAACGGTAGCATCAGTTACCTTAAATTCCTGTCTTTACTAAAGTATGTCAGATTTAAAAAAAAAAAAAAAAAGACAAACATTAAATTAGTTTTAAAGTCCCAGTGTTAAGAGCCACGCTAGGCCTAAAATACATATAGAGAACTCATACAACTAAAAGAATGCCTTAAAATGCCTCAGTTTAAGAAGGATATTGAGGTCCTGGAGCAGGTCCAAAGGAGGGCAACCAGGCTGGTGCAGGGACTTGAGCACATATCCTATGAAGAGAGGCTGAGGGAGCTGGGGCTGTTCAGCCTGGTGAAGAGGAGGCTCAGAGGAGACCTCATCACTCTCTACAACTCCCTGAAAGGAGGCTGTAGCCAGGGGGGGGTTGGTCTCTTTTCCCAGGCAACTCTCAGCAAGACAAGAGGGCACGGTCTCAAGTTGTGCCAGGGGAGGTTTAGGTTGGATATTAGAAAGAATTTCTTTACCGAGAGGGTGATCAGACATTGGAATGGGCTGCCCAGGGAAGTAGTGGATTCTCCATCCCTGGAGATATTTAAAAAGAGACTGGATGTGACACTCAGTGCCATGGTCTGGTAACTGCAGCAGTAGTGGATCAAGGGCTGGACTTGATGATCTCTGAGGTCCCTTCCAACCCAGTCGATTCTATGATTCTATGAAAAGCAGTAGGTTGAACAGGCAAACAAAGGTGAGAAGGGGATATACATACATTTGAAAATAAACACAGAGGTAGCCTTTTTCCATATTCCAGCCAAAGCACAATGAATGTTAGCACAGAGCAGAATTACATCAGGCAGTTACGAACCATTCCTCCCTGACAGATTTTTGACGTTTAACTATGAAAGCTTTCAAGTTTTAAACTTCTGTTCCCCACAATTCCCATATAGATGATTTAACATTAAATGTTATTCTATTTGCATAATACATATATATGTATATGTAACTGAATTAAGCTATAAAGTAATAGAAGAACATACAGGCTAAAACAGTTCTGTAGCCACTCCTCCAAAAAGACCCTTTGTAATGAACCACCACAACTGGGGTCACAGAGATAGAAGATATAGGAGCTGAAACTCCATTATAACTCCAATTGAGAGGGTAACTAACATGATGCTCTTCATAAAGGATTAAAATACCAAGTCAAGTCTGGCCTGCACAGACTTGCTTATTCACAATGTTTTCTGAAACTAAGCACTGCTTTCTCCTTTGCTAACAAAGGAAGAGAGAAAAAGTATGGCTGAATGGCAGTAAGGAGGGATTCTTGGTAAACAACATAAAAGGTGCTTGGTTAACTAATCAAACACTGCAGGTTAGCTGTTTGTTTGTTAAGCACTGAGGAAATTCAGCAGCAGTGAATGAGAGCACCTAGCTACAGCAGGCAAATGAGATCTCAAAAATCTGCAAAACAACATGTCCAGAAGTGGCTGTTAACTATTCAAATGATTAGAACACTCAGGATAAGCCTAGAAATTAGTGCCATGCCACAAGATCCAAAAGTGATCTCTCAGTATCAAATTGGTGCCACACCAACTTAGGTTATTCCCCATAAAAATTGGCAGAGGCAACTCCTGTCCATTTGCAACTGGGGACAAGTCTATTGTCCTTGCAGTCAAATCAGGACCATTCTGACAATTTGTTTGTCAATGTTTTTCTTGCTTATCTTTGTCTATGTCAAAGTTACCTTGTTCAATTGAGGTTTTCATTATTCATTCCAATACCAAGGCTAACACTGGACAGGTAAACCTATTAAAAATACTAAGTAGTAGTTCATTAAAATTCAGATGCTTAGCAATGCAGAGAGTCAGAATGGATTCTATGAATATTTACATAGGACAAAATAAGAATTCCTGATTTTACACTATTAATTTTTAATGTATCTCTCACCAATGCTACTGAAACACATTGGAAATTCACACTAGAGACTGTAATTTAGAAATTGGCATATTTAGAGCTCAGTGTATCACATGAAACATCTAAGGGTTTGAAAGATTTTCAAGTTTTGTGTCCTACCTTTAAATTTAGTTCAATACATTTAAGATGCAGATTTCTAACAAGTTTCTCCAGTGGCAGATGGCTGCAGGCAATAGGACTTTCCATGGCACACATCAAGACAGTGACTAAGCATTTACACTACAACCCTCAGGCTTCCCAGAGAATATACACTATACCCAAGAAATGAGACAGGCAGGAGCTAAACACTATTCCTGATTACTCGATCCAATCTACCTCTTTCCAGCAAAAGATGCTGTGGGCATCAGCAAGCTGTTCCAATGTTCTACTTTTCTTCAAAGGGGAACACAGGGGCCCAACTCTTCCTTATTACAGGATACAAAATGTAAGTGACATCATCTTTATAAAAAATTACGCCCAGGAGTACAGTACAATTTGTTTCCAGAGAGCTGTCAGGCTTTGCAAGAAATGGACTGATGAATTGACTTAGTAGATAATAAGCAAATTTTATGCTTACTAGTGAAGTATTACATTTTCCTATTAACAAGAAAATACATTTAAAACTAGCTGACTGATATAAACCACAGAAAGTGAACATGCTTTATAATTACTGTTTTTTTTAACGCAGTAGGAATAGGAGACTCCATCTGGTCAATTTGGTAACCTACTAAATTTCTCATGTCATATTTCATTAATGACTTCCCTAGGTCATCAGTGATTATTTAGTTTGATTTCTTCCCACATTAATAGTCTACTATGATAACTCTGAACCCTAGACTGTAGGTTCCTTTTAAAACTTTTTTTTTTTTTTTTGAATCACCAGTAGCCCTCTCCTTTTAGAAAGTTGAGAAGTTCTTTACAGTATCACCTCTACACACTAACAGTTACAAAGCATTAAGCAACTGACATAATTACATTCCACTCAATACACAACACCACATTCCTTTCTCTTACTATCCCCAACAGCATTGCATTATTAATAAGGACAAGAAAAATGACAGTTTCAATTAATACCTTTCTAGCATTTCATAGATACATTCCTGAATCACGGTAGTAGAACCATCTTTGGAAGTCACACTTCTCCAAGGGTACATGAACCCCTTAGGATGAAATTTCTTCTTGCTTGCTTCACAAAAAACTTAGTGATGATAATTCCAAACTCATCCTAAGACACTTTTTTCAGTCCTCATCCATCCTTAGGGTAAGAAAGGATTCTTTTTCCCTAATGTGTACTAAACCTCTAACCTGAATACTTCCTGCTGCAAATCAAAGTCTCAACTTCCTGTCACATCCCAAACAATGTGGAAAAGCATTTATCATCCTTCTTCATATCCAAAGGCAATTATAACTTCCCAGAATCATCCTCTCTCTCTATAAAAGAAACTCCAACCTTTTTAAAGGTATCTGGGATGGTGAAAGGGAAGAGGAAGGAAGAAATTCGTGTCTTGAAGAAACAGAAGTTCTACTAATAGGTTCAGTAATTCTGAGAGAAATAAAACTTAAGTTCAGAAAATTGAAATTAAAAACTCAAGACATTTCTCAATGTAACAACCTAACTTATTTATTATTGTGAAAACAATACCCAAGGGAAGAGAGCATGTTTCATTACATTGTCTTTATATATCACCTCAAGCACAATCAGGCGTATAAGGGAGAATGTTCACCACTGAAAGCGAGAGAAGAGACACAAATTTAAGTAGTTAAACACATGATCTACAGTAACAGTTTATACTGACACTAACAGCATGTAACAAACTTTTTTTGTACATGTCCTAAGCAGAGCCTATAATCTCCTTCAAAAATTTTAAAATTTCACTTCCTAGAAATCATTGTTGAAGCTTGAAATGAATAATCTGATCTAATCTTCTTTCTGCATGAATTCTTAATGCTGTATTCATAGTAGTTCAGTGCCACAGAAAATGAAGTCTACTTGTTCCCAACAGATTTCTCTTTACAGAATTTTTGTTGTTGTTTTGTACAACACAGACTACAAGTAATTTGTTGAATTGCTATCCTGCACCTAACCAAGAAGTGTAGTAAAGACAACTGTACTATTTGAAGGTGTTCCACTTGACTGGGTTAGTCCTGCTAATAGAGTAAAAACTGTTTTGAAGAACAGTTTCAAGCATGAGCACGTGGAAAAAAAAGATCTGGGGGGGGAAAAAAAAATCAGGAAGATACCATCTTAAAATACAGTGCATTCCAAAAGATATTTTTGGCTGTAATAAACAAGACTTTAGAGTTGGCCTTCAATTTGTAGTATGAATTGAGCTAGAAGAGAAGTATATTCAGAGAGAAATATATTACTAAGGATGCAATTGCAAGTGGCCATTTTATCCTTCAGAAAGATTCCACTATGTGTCAAATTCCACTGTACAGGTGTAGAGTTTCTTAAACTGATGACATAGGTGTGTTCACAAACATAACATGAGATTAAAAGAAATAGACATAGACAACTGTATTCAAGCTCTCCTAGAAGCCAGCATCCCATCTCAAAGTAAGTCACAAATAGTACTAAAATTTAATTGATGTCTTACAATAAGACAGTCCTTTTAAAACTGTTTTCTTTAGACAAAGAGGTTAGTTTGTGTATGATTTTTTGCTTAGAGAAAATTCCAATCAGACCTACCAGAACAAGAGCATAGTACATTCAGCTACCTTAGGAGGATGTCCTCCTCACTCATTTCCACAACTGCTGTAATACTCTCAGTGTCCTCAGGGTCCCTGCTTCAAATGAGGGCAGCATGATATTACATATGAAAGGTTAGTAGTTCTGTAATTTATCCACTCCCACTAAAAGATGGGTGGACACAGTGACCTTCAGAACAAGGTTCATCTTTTTTCCCAGGCTTTGTGCAAGAAAAATAAACTCTGGATAGCAGGGAGCCTTGATAACTAGCTGAGGAAGGAGCCAGTGCCAATCGTACTGTAAAAACCTACTCCAAGCCAGAGTGCAATAATAAGTAACAACAAACAGCAAAGCAAAAGTGGTTTTGTTTCTCTGTCCTGCCAGCTATTTATTATTAACCAGTTTTTGTGCCTGCTGACAAACACAGATGAGGAAAATCTGTACTGAAGCAAAAATTATCACCCAGCATGTAGGTCACACACATGCGTAGATCTCTGACTTGCCTGTAGTTTGATCAACACCTGACATTTTATAATTACCACATACAGTTAAACATTACTCTGAATCATTTCTTTTTTTCAAAAATACTAAACCAATGCTGCCACTGAAGAACCAAGCTGATCTCCTCATCTTCCTTCACTGACAAATGAACTTTACTCCAGTCAACAGCTATCAGTGGATGGAGTCGTCTTACAAATTGAAAATAAGTTTAGGACTATAACATGTCACCAAAGCTGAAGCAGTAATAAGCTTCCTGCACTTTCAAAATGAAGGGTATTTTAATACTTAATGCAAACATATAAAAAGTAAAAATAAAAGCTGATGATAAATCAGAATTAGAACATAAAAATAAAATTGTAATTACAAAAAATAATAAAGTAGCACTACAATAGAAAAAAAGAAAACCAGGTAATATAGGGCTCATATGTTTCATTACCAAACTATCTGTCATATGCTACCATATAAAGTGTCGTGCCTTTAGCACTGCAACATCATTCTTTTGGAAATATAAAGAAAGCACATGTATAAAGTGGTCAAAATATGAAAAATATCTTCATTAAATACTATTACACCATGGGCTCTTGTCAACCATAATTTGTTCTAAATTTCCATTTCACTGAGACCCAGGCAGGTTCACTGGTCACACAAATTTGATTGTTGACAGATACTTAAATGAAATAGCTCCCCTTACGCAACTTGCTTAGAACTTTAACTGAAAAGCAGAATGAGTATTTAGTGATACCAAGTGTTTTCTTCTTATAGCAATTACAACACAAGCAATGTTTGACACACATAACAATATTCTGTACAATGCATTATGTGCCACATTAAAGACAGTTTATATATAAAGCCACTCATTTTATATAACGGAATGGTAGCCCCCTGTGCAGAAATATTTCCATCAAGGCCTGGGATGTCCAATTCTACTCATTCCTGGTTGTACCTTGTTGCTTGCCAAGAGCTTGCCAATCTCTTCCAGTCACCCACATCATGAGCACTGTAAAGAAGTATCAGGAGTGAACAAGTGCAACCTGAACATCCAAATGCGTGTTCTGTAAAACCACACAGCATCTATTCCAGTACTCTCACTACCTATAGTGTTTCCCTCCTTAATTAGAGGAGCACAGAAATACAAAATCAACTTTAAGAGACTCATCTGCAAGATGGGAGGATATTAAAAGAAAACAGGGCAAGACTACACCACCACTAAAAAATTAATGGAAGTTCCTTGGCTTTACCTCTCTCACCTCTGAAACTAGTTCAAAAGCTGCCCTGAGATTGGGAGGAAGAAAGAGGCAGTACTGCCCTTTATGGCTCTGAAGTGCTGAAGGAAGAAGCATCAATCCACAGAACACAATCGTAAAGAGCAAGCACAAACAAGGTATTTGAAAAGAGAACTGGAGATATTGATTTGGGAGGGAATATGTGGAAAAGTACAGAAACAGCACCTGGCTGGGAATTTATTGGTCTGATAGTTACACACAGAAAAAAACCCACACCTATGTTAAAACACACTGCAAGATTGCTGCATTCAAGACTTCCAAAATGAAATAAAATGCCAGCATGCCTGCAGAAATTAAATTGGACTATCTTTTGACAGTCTCTCCTTCCCCCCCATATGCCTTCTGACTAAGCTTTTAGTTTCTGGACCCTCAGCCCTGCAAAGAGCTCTGCTTCATTTAAAGCTGTGGGTGGGACTGTCCTGGAAATGAACAGGGGTTTAAGTGAAGACAACTTTTGTGTAGTAATAAAACAAAGAGCTCGAGACTGAAGAAACTGGAAGATGAATGAAGCACTTCTACTGTTTTTTTGATTCTGCCTGTAGCCACAAGTGAGAGCAGCTGCCCAGAGCAGTGGTTACCTCCCCAAACCAGCTGTGCTACCAAACCCACAAATAGGCTGGCACTATAATTTCAGTGAAAGAGTTCTGCTATGCCCTCAGAGAGGCAGGCTAAGCATGGGCACACGTTTCAGATATTTTACTAGATAACAATCCAGTTCTTAGCATGTACAAAAGACTCAAGCTTGGGCAGATGCAGCAACAGGACTTTGATGAAGGTAACACAGCATACATCTTTGAGACACCATTACACTTGCAGACTCCTGCCTATGCATAACAAAGATTCAGAATAACTCATTCTTTCTTGTATGTGTAACCTGCATGTCTTCTGGGTCTTTTCCTCACCATCATGGTACTGAAAGTAATAATAATAATAATAATAATAAAATCCTAAAACAAAACAAAACAAAAACAACCCAGAACTTCGGCCAGAGCTTTCCTGTCATGAAAGATCAGGACAAGAGAAGTCAGAAAGAGTAACAAAAGAGAAAGTATTTTTACTTTTTTAAAAAAAGTTTTTAAAAATGTAAACCTTAGAACCAAAACCCCAAAATTTTAAAAAATGTAAACCTTGAATGGCTACTAGTACTACTGTCCTCAACAGTTCTCTTTTCTGACTGGTCTTAAAGCAAATATATAAATAACCAAACTCCAAAAGGAGTCAAATAACAAAGGATCTATGCACTATGCCATCATTGCCAGAGTTCTTAATTCTGCACTAATCTTAATTCTGCACTGGACCACCAGTGTATCTCACGAGTCACTTCAACACCTCATATCTATTCATAACTATTTTTAATATATTTATTTTTTTAGTTTCAGAGAGAGATGTTGGTGGGACACAACATGCATAAGCAAATTAGGAGTGCCGTGCAACTGTGTCTACAGTACTGGACATAATAACAGCTGAGAAACCCCACAAATATATAAAAAATTATTACCAGTTTAAATACAGACACAAAACTGCTTCCTGAATAAATAAAAATGATTTCCACGAAGCAAATATCACAGCAGATACTTCAGTTCCTCCCTACTCCTTATCCTCCTTTCCCAACTATTTTGCATGCATTGAACAATCTTCCAGAACTGTCAAGTATTTTCATTATTCAGAGTATGAAGGTAAGCATGGCTGGCCTAGGGATGCACTCATTCTGGATAACACAGCTACGCAACTCTTACCTGTGGGCATCAGCTTCTGTGACAAATTGTTTGTCCCCTAAACCTGTGACCTTTATTTTGCAGTCAGAAGGAATATATATAATAAAGCTCAAAATAAAAGTTTATTTCAATGACAGTGTTATTTCAATAACAGTGATTTACCTTTGCAATAAATGTCACTTCTTTTGTTTTGAACTAGGAAGCAATAAGCCTATGATCTCCTTTCATAAATGCCATTTCTTTGTTGCAATAGCAAGGACTAATGCCAACAACTGTTTAAAAAGAGTTTCAGAACAGAAAACAATCTTACTTTTGCCAAGAACAGTGAACCATTGGGTAATACTGCACCTCCAGACTACCATTTAGCAATTTGAGCTGTTGGTTAAAGTTTTCTAGGATGCAATAATAGAAAAGTATGTTCATTGGGAAGGGCATGTTTACCTTTCAGTAAAGCTGGATGTCAGCCCACAAGAGTTGCACTTACTGGGACCCAAGCATATCAGTTGTTGTTCTCCTATCAGATTGTTTTGATTTTCATGTTTATAGCCAATTGCCTGTTTCCCAAATCCTTCTTTAATATGAACTAAATTAAAAAAGCAAACTTGTTATCCCACCTAATCCTTCCATGCTTTCCTCTGAAATGTCCTTCCTTCCCCACCACACTTCTTCTGATTTATTCATGTACTGGAAATGAGATTCCAACTTCTAGGGACTAGCATTAAAAAAGAATGCACAGTCCAGCCTGATCCTAAAAGGATCTGAGGTTCATTACATTAGAGGAAAAAACCCACCACATTTTAGTATAAAGATGAACACTCACATCAGAGATGAGAAGTCTCAGAGCCTCCACAGTGCAAGGTAAAGAGAAGAAAGCCTTCTGTCTTGTAAAAGAATTGTCATCCTTTCAAGGTATTATACTGAATTAGATTAATTTCTGTCAGATTTCAGTCCCCAACTTATTCCCTGCCTTCTGCTTTATAGCAATTCCTTCTGCTCTGATTAGCTTTAGGTGTCTTACTTAACAAAATCATTTTAAAGGCCAATCCCTTTATTGCACTGTGAATAGAGACATCCACTCCGACTGCCTCTTGCATGCAAGCTGTTCAGTTTTCCATTAACTGCTTTGATTCTTTCTAAGCTGAAACTTTCAACATTTGCAACACCAAACAAACCAAGGACAAAAAACCACCCAAGTAGGCAGCTGAATTGAACTGTGAAGAAACAGGCAATTCCCCTCTTTGCTATTTCAGCTGAAGCATGGGAGAAACAGCAAGGATTGAGAATACTCCTCTCCTGGTTCAGTTTAGCACATTTTGAGCTCAGTCAGCTGTTTCCATACAAACTGTGAAGGGTGCAACTGTGTCTATGGTACTGGACAAAGGTGAAGAAGCTTTCATGCAGCTTTTCCATAGGCTCTGCTATCATATGCAATACAATACGTTGGCTCTGCAATCTAGGTATGGGGAACATGAACAACACAGTCAAGAGTGTAGAAGAATAATTGCTTCAGTTACTGCTCCATGTTACCTTACAGAATTGGGTCTAGTTTCTTTAAAAAAAAAATACAGAAAAAGTAAAGAAACAACTAAGTTGCATTTAATAATGTGTTATTTCAAAGATGCTGCAGCTCAGGTTCTGTAAATTACCATACAGTTACTTAAAAAATAAAACATAGTTAAGAAGTCAGAACTCTTTAGATCATCCTTAAGCAACTTCACAGTAATTTGGGTAAGCCTAACAATGTTTTGATTGCATCCTCACAGATACCAAACAATGAACCAAGACTACATAATGTTTCCCCAAGTTAGGACACAGTTTAAAATCGTAGCTAAGATGATCTGACAAATCTCCCCCCTCTCACTTCCCCACTTCCTCCTCTGTACTATTAATAACATTTTTCTGAATTTTCAGCTTGGGGATCTAAAGCAGCAGAAAGTTTTTCTTTGTGCAGGCAAAAGGGAAAGATAAACTTTCTGCAGGAAGGGAACTCCCTGAAGTGGTTCACCATTGGGTGGGGAAAACAACAGAGCTAGACAAAAGAAGTAACATCTGAGAGAAGGGAAGAGGTGGGTCCACCCTTTTTAGCAGCCTATGAGCATCAGATTTGTCTCAAAGCAAGTGAGCCTGCTAAACAGAAAGGAAATTGTGATACTCCTATGAAATATGCTGAAGTTTTGTTTGAACTCAGAAAAAACAGGCAGGTTTATAGGCAAAAAGTTTATATTGAAAAATGATGCTTTGAGTATGTGGTATGGGGAAATGCTAATTTGGCTTCCACCAGCCTCAGAGAAACTTAGCAGTGAAGCTGCTACAGGATGTAGAGATTCAGATATATTTCACTCAAATAAAATATGCTCTGTTTCCTTTAAGCTTTCCCTGAGCTAGAGGAAGTTGCTCAGGTCTGTATGGGGTTGGTTTTCAGTATGTTCATAGCCTCCTTAGGCAGCCTATGCCAGTGTTTGATCATCTTTACAGGGAGAAAAAAAAAAAAAAGGTAAGCAAAACCCCAAAAACTTTATGTTTAAATAGTATTACATTTTCAGTCTATTGTGTCTTGTCCAGTCATTGGTCACTGCTGAGAAGAGTAGAGGGCTCTTTGGTTTTTTTGCTTCACCTCCCCAGTCAGGTACTTAACTTTTTATAAGATGCCCCCTGAGTATTCTCTGCTCCAAGCTTATCAGGAGTTACTATGCTTTTTACATAGTGCACTCTAATCTTCTGTATCACACCATGCAACCCATTTCATATACCAGTCTACTCAGACTAAAAAGACAAAAGTTTACTGCTTCCACACCCAATGCCTGCCCAGCCCTAGAAAGAGTACACACCATGTTGAACGATAAAAGTATCTTAAAAGTTGTATTTTTTTCACTATACAGAAGTATTATGAGCTCCAGCCATAAAGAAACCAAATTCACAAGCAAGTTTATTACAGAGCTTTGATACTAATGAAGAGTTCACTGCTAGTTTTGCTTATTTTTCTTCTTCATACTTTTAACTTCACTACATAGTTCCAAATTAGGAATTACCACATTCTACTGCAACACCAGAAAGCCTTTTTTGCCAATAAACCAGTCAACAATAGACAGCTGTGCCATGAAAACCCACACCATGAGCACAAACAAGAATCCCAACAAAATTTAAATACAGGCTGGACTGATACTTGCTCCTACCCTGAAACATGGATTTCATAACCAGTGGAATACCTAACAAGTGTACTGAACACACAAGACTAGCAGTGCAATTTCCTGATACCCAGACAGCTCAGAAAGGAGGGTACACAAAATTAATCACAGTCAGAAACAAGTTTTTCTTAGTACACCTTTTCCTAAGGGAGGAAAGAACTTTTAGATCTACATTTGTAACCTCTAGTACTATAATATTTATGCTAAAATAGCAAATTCTAGTGTATCTGTTCCTGCAATTAAGAATATTGTCCATATAAGAAATGTACACTAAACCCCCAAAATTTTTATTCATTCAATGCAGTCAACATAACAGTTTAAGCTTGCACTTTAAGGTGAAATTTACAAACTGCAGATGTTACATGTCTTGAGCTGAGATTCTCAGTTTTCATTTTAACTTGCAGTATTCTCTTTATTTTGCAAAGTATTTTTAAAAAATAAGAGTAAAATTCAAAGAAGAAGATGAACTGACTGCACATTCACCACAATAAATGGACCCTGCCAGTATTTATTTCAGTAAGCAACTGAAGGGGGGGACAGCAGGAGTGGAAAAAGCATAAAACAAAACCAGCTGTGATCTCATTACCCAATTATGTAAGACCTCATCAGCCACCATCCCACAATAATGTCAATAAGCCCTACAGACACTGATGAATAGGAACTTATCAGGAATACAGAAGCTGAATAATCGTAGCACTACAGCACTCTGTCAGCTCAGTAGGTACAACTCTGGGATGCAGTTAGGCAACATCTCCACTAATGCAGACTGCAGCAAGCCCATGGTCAGGCTTTGCAAATACAAAGTTCCCTTTGCTCCCAAACAGGAGTTCAAACATGAACATGTACAACAGGGTAAGGGACAGGGTGTGTGTTACACAAATCAAACTCCAGAACTCTTGAGCTTACCTAAGTACTGAATACTTTTCTCATGTGAGAAACAGGAACAGAATTTTATTTTTGCTATTACATGGAGGCTTCATATTAATTTCTTGATTATTTTTGTTTCTTTAGTTTGTAAAACTTTACAATTTTTTGTTCTGAAAAAAATAAGTCTGTAATTATATGAAGTTTAATAAACTTTGGTGTTTCAACTGGCTAGAGGGGATTTTTCCCCTTTTCCATTCACTTTGCCAAATGAAAGACAAGCAGCAGTTACATGCACAAATATTTATTGGCAGTCTGGAACTCAGGTGATGACCAGCTACTACAGCCTCACTTAAAAGGATCATCAATAAGGATAACAAAAATTTCCTAGATAAAGTTGCCACAACATTTTAATCAATTTTTTCAAGTGTCTCCATATTATAAGCCAAGGGGGCTTTTCATTGGGTCCTTTTGAAACAATCATGAACCTAAGAAGGCTAAAAATATTCTCAGCTTTCTCCCCTTCTGCAGTTATCTTCATTTTCTCCTTAATTAGTTCACATTTGAATGCCACAAGAGTTGAATGCTGTGCTAGAACAGATAGACTGTTTCCACTATAAGCATTGTTTCGGTGTTGTTTCTAACTACTTACAAGGTATGACTTCATTGTTAAAAGGATTCAGATGTTTAATGTCTGGTTCAAATTTCAGCATTTTGGTTTCTACTGAATCTACAAATAAGGCCAGGTATTTTTAATAAAATTTTTTTTCCAGGGAAAAAAAAAAAAAAAAAAGGAAAAAAAAGAGAATTAACAGAACAGTTTGATTAAAGTTTGCAGAGACTAATACTGTCCCTTCTCATATTGAAGGAAGATAATCCAGATTGAGTGATATATTTTGTTTTGTATGAAATATCATTGAGAAAATATTAATGCAACACAGCTATGACAGAAAATAAATCATTTAGCAACAAAAGTAGTTTCTCCATCATTAGTACAAATTTAAGCATAAGTAAAAAGAATAATTTATATGAACCCAAATATGTAACATGATCCCTGAGAAAATTACTTGAGAAAATATCTGAAAAAAACCAAACATGTTTCCCACATATAAGGTATGAAATTTTCCACAGGACTGATGTGAGAAGAGTTCCAGAAAAGGTCATATGACAATTATCAGTCTTCCAAGAAGAATTAATAGAACTCCATTTGTCAATAGTGTAAATCTATTTCCCATTACTCTTCCTACACTAGTCTCTGGATGACACATTTTATAACTTTGGCACACAATCATTAAGACAAGGGGCAACAGTACCTATTCAGAAAAAGACAAAACAAATCAGATATACAATACAGATTAAATCACCAATATATCACAGAATAATATGGGCTGGAAGGGACCTCTAAAGGTCATCTAGTCCAACCCATCCCAGCCCCAATACCTTTTAAACACCTCAAACTTCCGAGTAATAAATTAGAAAAAATTTTATGAAACAACTGCCAAAAAATCACAAGTCTAACCTCAAATTCTGGAGGCTGAAGATATACAAATATTTGAAGGCATTTATATAGGCAAGAATAAGCAAATTTTTGAAGTCAGTATTTTTCCCTTCTCTAGAAGGTATATGAAATATCTCATGTGAGAATTTATACCCATCTGCAACGATCACGCTAAGCTATGATGAATGTGATGGCATTTCCCCTCTTTCTCCAAAGGGTCAGCATGACATCAGGCAAAGAATATTACAAACATTCACAGTTCACTCTGAAGATGCAGATGTATGCGTAGTCCAAAGCTCCACAGTGATTTCTTCAAGGTTCTGAGAGGAACTGGTATCACAGAAGCCAACATCACTTCTTACATGATTATACTCCATATTTTCATTGCCCTCCACCTCTTCAAAGAAAACATGCAAATACAAATAAAACTATAGGCGAGAAAGGAATTCAAGACAGGAAATTACATTTAAAGCTTGTCCTCTCCATGAAACTGTAGATAAAGATCATCAACTAAAATTAATATAAAAAAACAAAACCACACAACCAATCAAAAAAACAAACCTCAAAAAAACCCTACTCTCAGAAGAAAAAAACCCAAACTGTTTAACATTTCTTGTGAAAAAGGAGTTCAGTGTTACAAAACTATAAAGAGCCCCCCCAGTTTCAGGGGAACTACGGAAGGTACAACTTCCAAAACCAAGAGCAGCTATCCTTGTTATCTTCACAGAATTTCACTTTGAAAATGAAGCACTTAATCATTATCCATTTCCACATGAACACACCTAGCCTTGAAAAGTAGAGGTGAATGATCTAATATCAAATTATATTGGTACATTACTCAGTAAAAGGATTTCAATTTAGATCATATAATTCTCTCAAAGATAGGGAGAAACTTCAGCAAACATTCTTGTACAGATCACTGGGAAACTTAGAAGAGATTAAGTAAACTTTTTTGTGACCAAGTCTCTTGTCAAGGAAGAAAGTACTAGCTATAATTTGTAGCTGAAAGATATTTGATTCCTACAGTTCACACCTTCAGGGTAATTTAAATACAAAGAATAAACAAAATCTGATTGGAATGCACAGCATCCCTTTGGAATCTGTCATATTGTTTGGTACATCCAATATAAACCCAATACAAAAAGTAAACCCAAAAGATGAGATTTACTGAATTCCATGTCTTTTTCACTAAGTTATCAGAGGCACATAATATGACAAAATGAGAAATAGAAGTATTGCTCTGGTTAAATTTTAATGACAGGAATTTAAGCAAAGAAAACTGGAGGGGGACACACACCTATTTTCGCACACACCTATTCATCGCTTCATTCGCCTACACTCCTATGAATTACAGGCAGCCACTGCCTTCCATGTGGAAAAGGATGCAGTTTTCTGTTGAACTATCATTTTAGCTTATATGCCATGATTTTTGCTTTGAAATCCATTTTGATGTCTTAAGAAGGAAATGCCCTACAAGTTTATAGCAGCCTTTAACACCTGAAGTCAGATTGGTAGCACTTACTTCTCAGGAACTTGTAGTCCAAGAACATGGTCATCAGAAGACCCAGTAATGTCCTCATCTTAAGAGCAGATGAAGAAAGGTGAAGAAGGTTATTTAAGAACATTCCACTTACTTGCAATACAATCTGACACTAAGAATCCACCTCTTGTGAGAGCAGAAATCCTTTGCCATAAGACGAAGATGACTGTTGATAGCACAGTGAAAATGCTCAGCTTATTGACACCAGTGTTTACATACAGAGGTTTGTTTGTCACAATGAGCAAAAGTTACACCATTTTGCCATAGGATATGCTACAGAAGTTCAATATTGAACTATCTACATCATAGATCGTTCAGATAGTTCAGATACAGCATCAGAAAGCATGACTCATGAATGTCCTCCAGTCATACTGGTTTTCAAAGTGCGAGGCATGAAACAGATTGCCAGCAAGAGCAGATAGAAAGCAGTAAATTGTACACACATGTGCATATAAAGTCTTGGTTTAAATAATTTTCTGACATCCATCTCTGAGAGACAGTGCAATTACACAAATAGTCACAAAAAAATCAAATTTTAACTGGCTCAAAAGAGAAAAAAAAAATCTCTAGTTTGTGGAATCACTGCCAGTTTCAAATGGTAGAAGAATTGATAGGTCTCTGACTCACGTTTACAGAGAAAAGCGCTGCACACAGCCCTTCCGGCATCCTACCATCTGCTTCAGTCTCCTTCCAGAGATACTCACCCTGCAACTGGGTTGACAGGAGAAAACATGACTGTGCCTGAGTCTATTCAGTTCAGTCAGCATCTTCACTTAAACCCACCCTCTATCAGAAGTTTAATTTGCCCACCAGAACTGAAGCAGCTCAGGTGCAGGCATGTTCCCTCCTCCCGCTACCTGCACGGTCAAGTCCAAGGAGGAAGGGAGCTGGCAGACAGGGGCAGCTTTAACTCACACAGCAAAGCAGCCAGGCTATCTACCACAGCTCTGAAACTCATAAAACTTGTGCATCCTCACAAGACTTGCCATTTAACAACAAAATGTCTGTTTTACATATCCTGCTGTGTTAAATACATCATTTGGCCTCAATTTTTCTTTCCCATAACCTGCAAAACCAGTAGCCTCAAGTGACCATAGACATAAGGGGTTCTTTCTTCTTTCAAGAATGCATATCTAGCTGAATAAAAGCTATGAACTGTCTTCATTTTGCTTCTCCCTATTGTACCAATAAGGGATTTACATATATGTAAACCCAGTGGTTGAACTGCCTAGGTACAGCAGTGAGATCTGCCGTTCAGTTACAGATGCTACCTTTGGTGTGGGGAAAGGAATTAGTTTTTCAGGTGTTTCATACAGCTGCTTTTACATAAGCACTGAATAGTCTAAAAAAAATATGAATATCTGTGTAATAGGAGGGCTTTAGACTAGATACAAGGAAGAGTTTTTTTACTGTGAGAGTAGCTAAGTGTTGTAATCACCATCCCTGGAAGTACTGAAAAACCCTGTAGATGAGGAACTTCAGGACATGTTCTAGTGGGTGATACAGATATCGATATACATATTTTACAGGGGGAAGGGATGTTGACAGCTGGATGTGGTGATCTTACAGGTATTTTCCAACTGTGACAATTCTGTGGTTCTGTAAAGGGGCAAGGCAAGGGAAAAAAGGAAGTTAAACACTAGGCCAAACTTGCAACAAAAAAGCAGCTAAATAAAACAAGGTCCTTTATATTGAGCATTTTAAAATAGACAGAATTTTTAAGAATACCTCAAGCACAGTAACCCCCTGGGGACCCAAAAGGGCTTGTAATAAGTCATGCTACATTTACTAGTTAAGCTACAGAAATGAAAGTTCTTGTTATTTTCATTCTCATCCTTCAGAAAAGAAGGAAGGAAGAAATTATAAATACTTGATCTACCTGAAAGCTTGTGGTTTATTGTTGGTATTCTTTTAAGCAAATTCTGACTTCTGTCTTTGAAAAATGAAAAGGAACAGTGATATGATAAAATAAAAAAGTGAATACATTAGGAGTATATGAGAGACAAAAGTCAACAGAGAAAGGAATAAAAGCAGCCATAAGTAGAAGCTGGAAAAAGTAGCCTGAAAAAAAAATCACAGAAACAAAAATATGAAGAAACAAATATTACAAAAGGCACGGTTCTTTATAGCATGTATAGGTCTGCATAGCAAAAGCTATACAGGTCAAGAAGTTGGCTTTTGGACAGGTAGGATTTGTAAATTCAAAGAAATGCATTTCTACCCTGGAGAGGATTACAAAGCATACAAGATACAGCTCTGGATGAATGTGAGTCAAGAGCATAATAAAAAGAGGGGGAAATCATGTTAGAGGAAAAAACAAAGCTGAAAGCATAAAGAATAGGAGTTTATGTTAGCAAAATGTTTTCCCAGAAATTAGCTGTAAGAAAGTAATCCCTTTCCTACTCCCTCTCTTCACTGACTGCAGCCAGAGATCAGTTTGGAACAAGAGTATCTATTTTCCAGTTCCCAAAACGAAAGGTAACAAAATAATTTATTTCAACTGTAACAAAAAGATCTAACAGTTCCAAGAACATACAAGGTATCTTCCTCTTCAATGACAGTTTGACTTTGCAGTTCAGGCAAACAAGGCACATGCCCATTTAAAAACCACTTCGGTCCATGTGTACAAAAAGGATTGAAAGACATCTCTGTCACAACCTGTAAATAGCTCCTTCATGAGGAGTGTCATAACCAAACCAGCCAAATAATGGAAGTGACACTTCAACAACTCAAGATGTTATCAACTGATCAGTAAATAGTAACTTCAGACTGCTAGCAAAGATGCAATTAAAAACTGCTTCAAATAACACTGTTCAATCAGAGAGACTCCTCTTTTCTTTGTAATGTTAACAATCTTCTGCAGTTCAAACATCACAAACATGATGAACACTATTCTCGTAGTCTTAAGCCTTGTTTTTCAATTAGTCTTCAGAGGATGAGTAATAATTTTTCAGTGCAAGTGCTTTTTAAAGACCAAAATCTACCTTATTATTATGAGAATGAAATACCATTGCCACCCCCTGTTTTGATTTTCCTTGAAAGGAGAGTGCAAGTGATACAAGAATGACTCAAGACCAGTACACACACACACACAGAATTTATAGTTATATAAAACCAAGGATTTTTCCCTGCTTTGAGACTTCTGGTAAACATAAGCAATAATTATATACCAAAATGCTGTAGCTTGACTAAAAATGTTGTCCATCACATACAGTTACACTACAAATAAGCTCAAAGACATGAGAAAAGTGGTAGTGTTCAGCTCTGGTAGAGCACATAACTCACTGTAGTAATGAAATCAGAAGGTGATGAACAGCTAGCAGCTCATCCTGCTTTAGCAGTTCTGAAACAAGCAGATGCAGAGAATATCTCCGAAGGATCAAAGTTTTAAAACATATAAATAAACTGTAAATGGTAGCTTAACAAGTAAGCTTTACAATCATGATCATATAAATGTGCTGGAAGTTCAGTGCTTGCCTCCTGAGGCTGTGCTGAAGGTGATGAGGCTGCACACAGATGCAAGTGTCAGCTCACACAGAAAAGGGTTCCACAACCAGGCCTGATCTTGGCAAACAGACCCATTCCTGATGCAATACTATCAGGTTACACCTTTAATACCTCTTTAAAACCAGGAAAGTAAACACACTTGCAGTACATGGATACCATCCCTGACTGTGTTATTTCAACTACTCATAGGGTATTCAAGCAGTCTCACAATGTCTGCAGAAGATTTACAATTAATAAATCCCTCTAAAGTAACCTGGAGTTCACTAAAGACAATTCATATGCTAAGCCCACATACATACTTGGCCACTGGCTACCTGCTGAGCATTTTTACCTTTTTTACTGCCACCAGTATCTACATTTAACTAGTTCAACTGAGGATTTGCTAATGGTCAATAAATTCTTCCTTGAAAACACCCAGTAATGAATGACCTTTGCTGTTCAACTGCACCACTCATCAAAACAAACAGAATTTCTGGAGACAGTGCTGAAGCTTTCTTACAAACAGTTTGTATTCAAGAAAATAGTATGAGCTGTATAAGTATTTTCAAGAATTTTTTTCCTGCCACAATCCACAAATCAAGCTACAATAGTTTAAAACAAGCAAAGCAGCATTAACTCTTTAAAAATAATATAATCATTACTATAGTAAGTGCTTTGGACGTATGAGCACCTTTGTACTAGGTGCTTAAAAAAAACTTAAAAAAGGAAATATAAAAGCTGAATTGTACTGCTCACATCAAGTGCCCAATTCTTTATTGTTGTGCATAATTTAACCACTACAGCAAAAGTGCAAAAATCAGTCTATTTGATTTTCTATCCCACTGTGTGCACTTTATACAGACAAAAAGGACCCTGAAGGCACAGGAACAGGCTGCCCAGGGAGGCTGTGGAGTCCCCTTCTCTGGAGATACTCAAAACCCACCTGGATGCAGTCCTGTGTAATGTGCTCTAGGTGATCCTGCTTTAGTGGGAGAGTTGGACAAGATAATCTCTGGAGGTCCCTTCCAACTCTGATAATTCTGTGATTCTGTGAAGATTCAGAGTAATAGGAAAAAGCCCTAGGAAGACACCAAAAGCTTGCTTAACTAACTAAAAATCTTAAACCCCAGAACAAGCATAGCTTTAAGCTATGACCAAACTTAGATGCAAGTTATCACAAATAGGAAGCAATCCTGTTACCTAGTGGTGGAAAGCTAGGCACATACAAAAGTGCACAGCACTCATTTGTCTTTTTTTTAACTAATCCAGAATTCTCATCTACAAGCAATCAAACAACTTCAAGAGAAAAACAAAACAAACAAGCATGAAAATTTCATAACCTAATGAAAGATATTGCTGTTCTTGCATTCAGTTCTGTGACAAAAGATCACACCTGCCAGTTTTGATTCTCAGCAGAGTAAATGGCAGACAAGAAGCTACATCACTTCCTGACTACCCCAAACCTGCTCCTTTTACAATTCTCTTGCAATAACAGCAAGAGCTGGAAACCTATGGTGTAAAACCACTACAACATTAATCCTCAAACATCAGTTTTCCACAGCATACAATAACCAAAACCATGTGTCCTTCAGCATCCTATTAGATTATATTTTCAATTATATAAAACAGTATTAGCCAAATTTGGTCAGCATTCTCTGTGGCATTTGGATAAATATATTACATTTTCTTCAGCCAGGAAATAACTAACTAGAGAAGTAAGATATGAAGACTTTAATGCCACTTACTCAAATGCGAAGAAGAGTCCACTGGTGACCAAGATGAGAACAAGAGTCAGGTAGAACACTCCAGTCTGTCGAGCCATCATGATCCTTCCATTGCAGAAGAACTTGTTTCTTCCAGGAAAAACCTCCCATTTTCTCTTGGGAACCGATTTCTTTTTCTTATGGGGAGACTCCATGGGAGACGAAGAGCTGTGTGTGCTGATCTGACTGTATTCACAGTCTTTCATGGGCCCACTACCACCTCCAGGAGTCATGAAGAGACAGTAAAATGTGGGGAGAACCCCACCAAAAATATATACAATATATGTATGTGCAAAGATTCTTCTGACCAGGGTAACCTTCTCCACCGGCCCCGGTTAATAAAAAAGAAAAGAGAAAAGAAAAATAATTAAAAGTCTGCTAGGAGACTAGCAATAGGAGTATCATGCAAAAACCAGTTAACTCTTCAGAAACTGAAACTGTCAGATCATGAACACTTGAGAGGGATCCTTCCTTCCTCCACCAGTTACAAAACAATCAGGTAGGACAATCCTTTTTAAAACAACTTTTCACAAAACAAGACCGAAAAAAAGTAATTTTTAAAGCAGTTAGATTATTAAAAAAAAAAAAAAAGTTTTTTTTCCCTCGAGTTTTTTTTTCAATAGGAGGGGTTTTTGCTCATTCCCGAGCGCACCCTGAGATCTCTCCGAGGGCCAGAAGACTGGTCAAGGCAAGGTTTAGCAACCGAGTCTATCATTCATAGAGCTTTGTTATAATCCTCCTTTGCGCAGCAGATTTCACTGCTAAAAATGACCATTCCTAAAACGTTTCTTCAAGAGAGACGCGTATCAGATCATTAAGCAGGGCGGACCAAAAAGAAAAAGAAAGAAAAAAGGGCAAATCAAAAAAGAAACCAGGCTGTTACTCCAGCTTCCGAGAAACACTTCAAGTTCTCTTCTTCCTGAAACCGCAGTTCAGCGGGCAGGGGCGGCCGCTGGGCACAGCCCTGGGTGCTCCCCGGGGGCCCTTCCCCCTTTCACGACTCCGCCGCGGGGGTTTCTCCCGAGCCCGAAGCAGCCCGGGGCAGGGCCGGTCCCCGAGAGATACCAGCGCCCCGGGAGCAGGTCCTCATCCTCCCTCCGCGCCGAACCGCTCCCCCGCCTCACGCCGCCGCACTTAACCCCCGCCTTCCCTACACAACAGGTCCCCGCCGCCGCCTCATGCTCCTCAGCGCCCCGGCCCCGCGGGGCAGGCAGCCTTAAGGAAGGGGGCTCGGGGAGGGAAGAGGAGAGGGAGCCTTCGCCGCCGGTGGGAGATCTCTGCCGGGACTTCTCTCTCCTTTCACCATCCTCACCTCCCGCCTCAGGGCCGCCTCAGGCGGTCGCACCCCGTCGCGGCGCAAGCTCTCGCCCACGGCTCGCGGCGGTGCCGGGGTCCCCCCCGCATCCTCCCCCTTCCTCCTAGGCGCAGAGGAGCGGCTTCCCGCCGGCGCCCCTAGTTTCGATGATTTTGCCCGAAGCAAAGCGAGAAAAACGCCCAGCTCCCCCTCCGCAGAGCCGGAGTGCCGACTTTTTCTTTTTTTTTTTTGGGGGGGGGGGTGGGGTTTGGAGCCTCTATCCAGGTTTCTCCCCAGCAGCCAAACCCAAAAGCAGCAGCTGCCACCTCTTCATCTTCAGGGGGAGGCGATAAACACTGCAGTGCCGGCCGCCCGCGGGAGGAGCAGGGGGAGGCGGTGAGGGACGGGACCACACAAGCGCGCACCCCCGCAGCCGCCGGTCACTCGGTCGATCAGTTCCCGGCGAGCGGGCAGGCAGCTCCCCAGCACCAACCCCGGCGGGGATGCCTCGCCGCCGGCCCGGCCCGGCCCAGCCCCGCGCAGCCCTTTCTCCGGCCGCTGGAGCGCGGCGACAGCGCTAACTCTTACTTCCCCATGGCCGCCTCCGCAGGCAGCCGCGGGCTGGGCGGGCTGCAGGCTCACGGGATAGGGCCGGGCGGCGGTTCTGCCTGCGCTGCAGCCCCGCTGCCGCCGCCGCCTCCGCTCCCGCTCAGCCCTCGCCTCCCCCGGCCCACGCAAACCAAGCGCGCGCCGCCCCCGGGCACGCGCGGGGGCAGGCACGCGCCGCCGCCGAGCCGCAAGCGATGTCTGCCGTTTGAGCTCCGGGCGGCAGCGGCGGTCCCGGCCCCCTCCTCCCCTGCCTGCTCCGGCTGCCGAGCCGAGGGCGAACGAGTTGCGCGGGTGAACGATAGGGAAGAGAAACCCCGCCTCCGCGTCCCGACCTAGCGGGACCGGCCTCCCACCCCGTGCAGGCTCAGACACGGAGGCTCAGGGGCGCGCCCCTCCTCCCGCTGGGTATCGTAGTTTCTCTCCCCCGCTTCCGCGAACCAGCCCCGCAGAAGGCAGGGCGGTGGAAGGCACTACGAGCCCCAGAATGCCTTGCGAACAGCCTAAGTGGGAGGGGGCGGGCGGGCGGGCCCGCTGGGCAGCGCGGGAGTGCTCGCAAGGCCCGGCGTGAGGCGAGGGCAGAGCGGGGAGGGAGGGGCGGGGTAGGGTGGGGCTGCCCCGCCCCGTGGGCTGCGCGGGGAAGGGGAGGCTGGGTGGGGCTGGAGGTGACGGCGTCCCGCCCGGCTTCAGCCTGCGCTCCTGGCACGCCGCAGGGCCCCGTTCCCCCGAGGCTGGTGTTTATCTCCGAGCTAGTAATTCAGTTCCCCAGCGTCCACACATTTGGGCTCTGTCCTGCCCTGCCGCGGCTCCAGCATAACCAGAGGTTGCTCCCGTCCTGCGTTCCCCAAGTTCTAAACGGTTCCGGTGAGATGGACCGGCCCGCAGCCGCCCCTACTTTTGCTCATGCCGGCAAAGGTTTCGCTCCTTCAGCGGTGGCGTTCGCCCGCTCCATGGCGTTGCAGGAAGGAACGGAGTTGTCACCAACGCTGACTGACGTGTTCCTCTCTCCTGACTTCTGCACATGATGCTGATCCCAGAAAGGCGTGCACCACCCAGAAAAGTTTTTTTCCAGAAACGTAATCCTGCACCAAGCCATTTCTCGCACAACCTGATTTCTAGTATTTTCACATTTCTAGTGTGAAATGTCACCAGTGGCAGGGTCACCTGCAGCGAGCCCAGAGAGGAAGGCTTTCCGCAGCTAAGGCAGAACCACTCTTAGAGCTGCTTGCATATGTTTCTGCCTGGTGTGTTCTCCGTGCATCCAAAGAAGAGTAACAATGCTGGTGAGGAGTGTAGGATTGGGGTCTATGAAGCAGCTGAGGGAACTGGAGTTCTACAGAAGCAGAAGAGGCTGAGGGGAGACCTTCTCGGCCTCTGTAACTACCGGAGAGAAGGGTGTAGCAAGGTGGGAGGTGGTCTCTTCTCTCTAGTGATAGAACAAGAGAAAATGGCCTCGAGTTCATAGAATCATAGAATTGGCTGGGTTGGAAGGGACCTCAGAGATCATCAAGTCCAACCCTTGAACCACCGTTGCAGTTGCTAGACTATGGCACTGAGTGCCACATCCAGTCTCTTTTTAAATATCTCCAGGGACGGAGAATCCACTACTTCCCTGGGCAGCCCATTCCAGTGCCTCTCCGTAAAGAAATTCTTTCTGATATCCAACCTAAACCTCCCCTGGCACAACTTGAGACCATGCCCTCTTGTCTTGTTGAAAGTCATCTGGGAAAAGAGCCCAACTTCCCCCTGGCTACAACCTCCTTTCAGGGAGTTGTAGAGAGCAATGAGGTCTCCCCTGAGCCTCCTCTTCTTCAGGCTGAACAGCCCCAGCTCCCTCAGCCTCTCCTCATAGGATCTGTGCTCGAGTCCTTTCACCAGCCTGGTTGCCCTCCTTTGGACCCGCTCCAGGACCTCAATATCCTTCCTAAACTGGGGCCCAGAACTGGACACAGTACTCGAGGTGTGGCCTCACCAGTGCTGAGTACAGGGGCAGAATCACTTCCTTGGACCTGCTGGCCACACTGTTCCTGATACAGGCCAGGATGCCATTGGCCTTCTTGGCCACCTGGGCACACTAGTTGTGTGAGTTGTGAGTTGTTGTGAGTTGTGCTGGGGAGGTTTAGTTGGGATATTCGAAAAAGAATCTCTACTGAAATGATTGTCAGGCACTGGAACAGGCTGCCCAGGGAACTGATTGAGTCACCATCCCTGAAGGTATTTAAAAGATGTGTAGGCATGGTGCTTAGGGACATGGTTTAGTGGTGGACTTGGCAGTACTGGGTTTATGGTTGGACTTTATAATAAGGTGTTTTCCACCGTAAACAGTTCTAGGATTGTAGGAGTCTGCAAACTGCTAGAGGTAAGTAGGCATGCACAGTGTTAACAAGGGTTTCACTCTGACATACCTTTCACATGGACTAATTTGGGATATGGTAGGAGTCAGCCCTCAGTTCAAAAAACATAAAACCATAAAAACAAATTACTGGAAAAAGTTAAGACACATTACAGTCAGCCTGCATCTCTCATGATTGAACGTTGTCCTAGGAGAGACACCAGATACACCGCATGAGAATGCAGCTGAGGTCTCATATATATGCAATGCACTTTCCATTTTCATAATTACATTTCTAATTCTGGAATGGAATATTTATCCCTTTAATTTAATTATAGTCTAATTTTTTATCCATAAACAGTGCCTGATAACATAAGAACCGTGGAACAGATTGACCAGCACTGTGTACTCCCTCTTCCTTGGAGGAAATTAATTACTTTGGTAACCAAATTATATACAGTAGCCTGGTAGACACTCTCCTGGTGACTCTATGATCCACTTTATTGATACACAAGAATAACTTTAGAAATGTTAATGCTTGGAAATGTTAATTTGGAAAAATACAGAGCAGTGTCTCTCTCTGCAAGGTGTAAAGGAGTAGTCATTTGGCAAGTGAGCAGCAGGATGTAAAACCAGTTTCTGATACCATCTCCCATGGAAATGCATTGGCATCCTTTTACCCACCTTAATAGGTGCTGCTGCATTATTACTTCACCTCCTTTTGTAGTGCCTGTTGTAAACAGCTTGCCTGCTGTATCATAACTTAGATACCACATCTTTTCTTAGTTCTTTGAAATGTTTGTTATCAATAGCTAATAACTTTACTTTCTATCTTCATTAATACAGCATCAATATACACCAGCAGAAGGCTGCTGAGAGGAATTTTGTGGTTCATTGACAAGCATTTTTAGTCTTCACCAGGTTTTTATCAGCATATTGCTAGAGATCTGCCTTCAGTACTTTGACAGGATTAATGGCTGTATGATGTAAAATGGCTCCATTCTCTCCCAAGGTTATGAAATATTTTAGAGATTCACAAACAGCAGTTTACATAAACATGTCACTGTTGGTCTATTATCACGGGTAGCACTCTGCCTAATTTCAGAAACACTCTTCGGAAGCAAAACATTTGCAAACAATACCAGCACCTCGTTCAATCTGCTCTTTCCCTCCACAGTCTTTCCCTTGAGTTTTAAGACATTCTGTCTGGGAACTTCAGCCACATTAAGAAAGACATAAAGAAATTCGAGGAGTGCCTGAAAAAATAATTCTAAAAGTCAAACTTGAAGAACAAACACACTTTTAGTTTCAATAGTGAATCTACTGTGATTTTAACAGCATCATCAGGGGACACACATTGTACTTTTCATGTGATGCCCTGTTCTAGTCTCTAATCAGTACCAGCACTGCATTGGAATTTACTATTGGAATGTACTATTGATGTCCTTTTGCAAACATTATGAACACATTAGCAGCCTCTCTTCTAGTTGTTTTTAAAACAATTTGAAAATTCCCCTATGAGAAAGACTTTATATAGCTAGTATTTCACACAATTCAACATTATCCTTGAAAGCCTTGGCTATTTTTTATTCACAATATTAATTAAAATTGGTTTGAGGCACTGGATAACATGGTATGTGGGACAAAAAGTCTCTTCATAAAAGTAGGATCATTTGTATTGGGTATGTACTCATCTGACTTCTTGTGACTCAGGTTGACCCCATGCAGTAGATGAATATGTTGCAGCAATATTACTCATTTTTAATAGAAACAACAGGCTATTTTTTATTAGGAAACTGCTAGTGAAAAGCTGTTGCCCCTGAAAGCTGCTCTTATCCTGTCTGCAGTGTGGAGGTGTCAAAAGGGCAAGTCTTAAAAGAACAGGGAGGCTAATTTGCTTAGATGACACATCACCTTACGTATATAGAACATCTGTTACCATGCTTCACGGCATGAATCTGCTTGACTATGCTGGAAGAATTATCAGAGAAAGTATTTAAGTGATTAAATAAATGTAAGCCTGCAAACTAGCATTTTAGACTTAAGAGACCTGTACTCCACACATCCTACACTCCCAATCCAGTTGCTTTTTACTTACAACCAGAAAAGGGGAATGAAGCAACAGGTATTGAACTGAAAGATTTGTTATTCTTTCAAGTGGAAAGAAAGGTAGGTGCTGCTGTAGACATGTTTTCTAGGTGCATTTTCTGCATCTTTCACAGTTAATTTTGAAAAGTAATTTTTAAAATTTTGAAGCAAAGCAGTGATAATACCATTGTCAGACGAGACAATGAAAGTAGCTTTGCAGATCCAGACTTGCTGAATACTACAGTACATCATACATGCAATTTTACAACATCAAGAACACAATGCTACTTTTCCTACAACATACCTGTTATTCTGAACAAATATTTTTTTTTCCCCTTTTTCTCTGGTATTTTTCAGAAGTAACCTCTCCCTGTAACACTTCTTGGACAGTAAGCCATTGTTTTAGAGTCTTACCAATACCAACTATTTGTTTTGTTGAAGTACTTATTTTCCTTGAAAAAGGTTTTGGGTAAACTATAAATACTACATTTCATGAACATTGGCCAGAGGAGACAGAACACCCAACAGAATCAATCTCTATGGAAAAAAAAAAAATAAAGAGAGGTTATAATTGCAACAATGTGATCAACTTAAGCAGGTGTAAAGAGCTTTTAAATGTCTCTTAGGTCTTGCTTTCAGAAAAGAGGTCAGTTAAGCAGACAAGAGGAGGTAAGAAATCTTTTTAGTGGAAAGCTCTAGAGATCAGGACCAATTTTGTATTTACATTCATCTGCTGCATGTTAAAACCATATCTCTTGATAGGGATGGCTTTTTCCTGTTTTGAAGCATTAGTAAATGAAAAAAAATGCTATTCTTTTTTTTTTTTTTTTTTCCTAATTTCTAAGAAAATTACAAAGTTGTTTGTAATTTGAAGATATGAAATGGCTTAATCACGTAGAGTCTGGAATATTTTTATAGTTATTGAAGCTAGTACTTTGTTGTCTTACCATACAGCTTTGGATAGAAATTAGAAGCTATGGATATTTTAATGTATGTCAGCAGAACAAAATGAGAATTCTACTTAATAATGCAGAAGTTTTCATAGTTGGCCATGCTTCCCTGATCAGTGACTCCTTCCAAAACTCAGGATTTTGGGAGTCTCAAAATCTTACAATTTAAACTGGGGAAAAAAAAATCCTATTCAGCCAAAATATGAGCAGTATGCATGGTCCTCAGTGTGGTATTTTAACCATAATTAATCCAGCTCTGATTTGAGCAAAAGAAAGAAAAGAATCTTTGAATTTTTCATTCTGGGAAGCTGACACAGAACACAAGCCAACCAAAACAAAGGGCCAGGAAAGTAGTTATATGCAGAAAAAACCCACCAGTTTTCCAGTGTTATCACTCTTGAAGGACATCAAATGTTCCCTCACTGGAGCCAGGAAATAATTTTCCTCAGTTTTACATGATGTATTGGTAGAGCACACTGCTCAAACAATGGAGTGAATTACATTTGGTTTGTAATTCACGTTGCTTCCTTCTGAAGAACCGTGTATTGATCATTGCTTGATACAGAACAGCATCATTTAATCAGTCAGTATTACACAAAAATTTCTGTATACTCCAGTGAAGGTCAGGCATCCACATTACTGATTCTTGATTAACATGGTTTATACAGCTTTATCCTAATCTCAGTTCACCAAACCTGTGTTTTTTCTTCAGAAAATTTTCTCTTTAAAACATTTTAAAATAAATATTAAAACAAGTGGCAGTGTGAGCAGTGGATGAAAGAGAGATGGATTTCCTTTCAGTATCCCAACAATCTTGCTTTCCCCTCTGGTCACACCTGGACACTCCCCATGTGACAAGAGAATGAGATAACGTGGCTAATTGGGAGCTGCAGGCACACTGACCGGGGGCCAGCTGGATGCCAACGACCAAATGACCAAAACTGAAGTGACATCAGATGTTACTGAGTGGTATCACTGAGCTGGGTAAGTGTAGCTGAGCAGAGCCAGCAGCTCACCTCATGAGCATCAAGGGAGGAAGGCCTCTCTCTGTTTGCCCTGCTCCTAAACTAGTAGCAAAGGGTGGAAGTTGTTCAGTCCTCTCCTACACTCAGACTCTTCTCACCCCTCTCACCCTTGCAGTATCCCAACTGCTCATCAGATGTTTTGCTAAGTTGTCTGTGCAAACATATCAGCAGAAACAGAGAAGCATTCCCTTTTTTTTTTTTCTTTTTTTTTTTTTTTCCCCCACACAGGTTGATTTTCAGCCACTTCATCATGCTGAAATGACTCAGCAAAGAACATGACAAAGCATCCAGGACTAGTATAAGAGAGGGTCAGGAAAACATTGCTCAGGGAAAGGGAAGTGAAGAGAGGAAATGCTTATCCCCTTTATAAATATATAATATACAAATTTAGATACAAAATAAGGGTGGAGAGTAGGACTGTAGGCAGCAGTTAAATTGACTTACACTGCTACTGACCTTAAGGCTCAACCAGATGTGCTCATGGAAGCATCCCATAGGTGCAAGTGAACAAGCAAGAGAAGACAACACACAGCTTAATGACAAGAAAGGGAGAGCAGAGAGCAGGACCTTCCTTCCTCTCTGGTGGACTGCTTGATAAGCTCAAAATATCTCCTTATGACTTACTGAGGACTGTAGTAAATAATAATAATGCCCCAGTCCTTTTCAGAGTGGGATTAATTTGTCTTTCTCCCATTGGTTTTCAGGAAACTTTTAAGAATTTAGTTATATTTGAAACTTCTACTCTCTTTCCTATTCAGCCAAGCAAGTTCCAAAGTCTGTCTTTGGGGACAGAACTAAAGTTGGACTGTACACTTCAAACAATTGCATAAGTCTATTCCCATAGGAAACAAAACAAAAAATAAGAAAATACACACCCAGTATGACAAATGGCCATGTAATTAAAGAGATGCTGTCAACTGCAATTATTTTAATGATCCAATTAAAATAATAAACATGTTTTGAGATCAAGTTCTTTAGTATCTCTGTGTAAAAGAATATCCCTTCTACAGGTGGTTTTTTTCCTCCTGTTTCCTCCTTGGAGCTAGAGAAGGGACTGGACTCCTGGCCAACAGAAGAATAACTGGAAATATGCTACAGTTTATCTGATGGATGTCCCCCTCTGTGTATGTTTCCTGGCTGCCTCTTCTCTCCTCTGCTGCTTCAGCAAACAGCTGCTTACAGTACTGTGGGAAAGCTGGAACTTGTGCTATGCCATGGAGTGCAGGAAAGCGATGCCATCCAGCTCATGCAGAAGCGTGACACTCATTTAGAGAAAAGCCTTCTTCATAATTGTAGTCGTGGGTTGTTTTACTGTTTTGAAGCACACACTTGGAGCACTTTCAGCAGAACCACCTATTGTTGTCAGTGGAACACGTCCATGATGTGTGTTTATATAGATTAACACTAAAAACATAATAGTTTTCCTGGAGGAATTAGGCAATTAGAGACTTCTGAAAATCCCCGAGGGGGGCCATCTGCATCACTGAACACTTAACTAGTCTGCCTCAAAATGGAGATAGCTGCTTTTGAAAATCTCTTTAAGGCTTCATTGTCGCAATTCAACATCATTAGCGGGGAAGATTTAGTATTATAGCGTTGCTTTTCTCCTGTTCCTTTCTTTTCTTTCCCACACTCGTCTCCCTGCCTTCAACTTGTTTTTGTGTCACTCCTACAACCGCCCCCCCTTCACATACATTTCAGTTGAGCAAACAGCAGCGTTGGTCTTGGGTTTTATACCCACCTCCCTACCGTAAAACAATGAGCAAAAAGTGTAAGGGATAACAGGTCATTTTACACCTCTCAGAGCTATTGTTTCAGGACAATAAGCCCTGACAGACTTAGGGGTGCAGTACTGTAAGGACTGAATTAATTTCAAATTTGGAAAGTTAAGGTTCCTTCTCTCCTCCCCACAAAATTAAAAATGTATTTCATTTACTTGATAATTTATACTCCATAGAATCTGAATATTCAATGAGCTTTGTATACAAAGGATTAGATATGACTCATGAATCATATGGTTGACAACACTGGTAGAGAACGGAAGTCTGACAACAGAAATGTGACACTGATCATACACAAGTGTGGTCAGAGGCATAAAATAAGAACCCTTTTTCACTTCTTTAGTTCATTTATTCACTATAGTGATAATACCCGTACTTCTGTGACCACTTAGATGGCTGGGCTCTGCTTTGCTCAGAAGCTTGTGCCCTACTAGGTGCATGTTTATGGCACCAGAGTTTTAGCAAATATTTCTACTACCAGCTGATGCAACATCTTCTTACGAAAATATGATTCAAATTTAATAAGTCTGTGTTTTGTACCACAATCCATGTAAAGGCTGCTATTTTTTTTTCCTGTAAGACTATTAATTATTCTAACCAATAATTATTCTTCAAAAAAAACTGAGAACCTCTCAAAAGAAAAGGTAGGGGATTATTTATGATTAAAATAATGTTTTGGCCAAGATTCTGAGGATGACTTGTAGAGAACTTAGAATATGTTTCCTACACCAAAACAGGAGATTAAGTTTATAAATCTGCATTTTGGTAGAATCAGTTTATACTAATCTATTAGTATACATTTAAATGAATACTGATGAGCAAATGGCAGTCTGCAGTATAATCACATCATAAACCAAAACATCTGTAACTAGCAAATCCAGGAAATCCATTCAGAATTCTAAAGAAAATTATTCATGCAATAAATATTATGCAAAGATTAGTTTTGGAGGTGGTATGAATTGGTATGTTTTATTTGATTATAAGCAGTGTAGGTACAGAATACTAGCAGTAATATAGAAGACAAAATATATCTTAACTTCAGAAAGAAATGAGGTTGGCAGAACAATCTGAACTCAGACTTGAGGTAAAGACAACTGTTTACCAGTAAACAAAATTCCTCCCAGTGTGAAATCCACATATTCATTTGTGCCACAAGTGTCTGTAAGCAGGCACTGGATGACCACAGTGGTGCTCACTCACTTCTTTCCAGCCCAGAGCCCATGAAGTGGAATATCCTCAGCCATAGAACCCTAGAGTGACCAGTACCATCAGAAAGAAAAAAGGTCAGAAGTGGAATGCTTGTATGAATATCTGAGCTTGAAGAGCTTCAGTTTCTAGTAATCAGGCTCCCCTTTTACCTTTTAGATGCAAAGATATCTATGTGTGGAAGTTTATAAAGCAGAGTTACATTGAGAAGAATGAAGTCTCCAAATATCCATAGTGAGAAGCCTGACTCTGTAATGCAAATAGCATCAGCCCTGGGGTACCTCAGAGTAGGTGCATACTTGGGAAAGCTTTTTAATTTACTGCTAGCATGAAGGGCAAGCTCATGGGGATTTACAAGAGCCCCACTTCAATTTTTTGAGTCTCATCCAGGTCAATTAGTGCAGACTGGCCTGCAGGTCAAAGCTAGGGCTTTCCTAGTGTACTAGCTTCATCCTTTCTTCACACTCAAGAGAAACATATTTTAGTGCAAAATCCATCCTATGTTTTTTTTTTTTTTTTTTTTTTTTTTTTTTTTTTTTTTTTTTTTTTTTATCTGCATACCACAGCCTGCCTGTTATGTATTATGAACAATGCTCAGCAATTTTCTGCTTTAACCACAATACATAACCACAACATGTTGTTCAGAAGAAGCCTAGCACACACCAGCAACCTTTGCATAGCCTATCCTGAAAACACACCCCCACCTGCTGTTGTTTTGTTTGCTGTGGCTGACACTCTATCAGCTATTTGCAAAACAGCTGAAGAAACCACGACAGCATCCCAGGACTGTCCTGAGCCTTCCTGGACCAGGTAAGCCATCTCTAGATGTCACACGTTTACACCATGCAGAAACCCCTAGACTAATGTGAATTTTTTTTTTTTTTTTCTGAGCACCCTTTTTTTTTTTGCAATAATGAATACTTCATAACTTAGTAGGTTTTGCATCTTGGAGACTACTAACATTCTCAGTAGCACCATGCTATGGTCTGTATCCAAGATGAGTACTAGATCATAAAAAATTCTTGGCCACAAGGAAGCCACAGATGAGCTGTCTGTCTCAGAGTTAGCACCTGCCAATCAGCACTAGCATTCTGGGCATGATGCATATTCAGGAGACATCTGGTACAGTTTAGCTTCAGCAAATCCAAGGTGGGTCTGTTTACAGTCAAGAACATCAAAGCCATTCTCCACAGCTTGTAACCCTATATAATCTTCAGCAACACTGAAAACAGTCCCATCTTTTCCCAGTGTGTACTTCGCTGCTGCAAGGAACAAAGACAGGATTTACATTCACACAGGCTCTATCTACACAATTCTTACAACTACATTAAGAGAAAAGCTATCTGTCATTGTCAACTCTACACTTTTCCAGAGAAGGCAGCTGGCACTCATTACCCCTCTGCAGAACTGTGGCTTCTGCAAATTGGAGAATCTGTGTCTATTTCGGGCACTGCAGCTTTATTACCTTGTACAAAGTGCCCACACCCAGCCAAGATGCACACACATGCAGCACTGGGAAAGGACTGTGCACTCAGCTTGCTGACCACAGGGCCTGTCAGGATAGAGCAGTTGCCAACTTCCCCCCACATTCTGTGGAACTATCATCTATGACCAGATGCAGCTCACACCATGTCTCTATGAGAAGCCTGAGGAGCCCTTCAATGTGGCTTGGTCCCACACAATGATGTTTATGTCCATGCCACCACTGCTGCTGCCTCCAAGCAGTGCAGAGCCCTGGGATGGCAGGTGGATATGTGTTAGCAACAGCACAACCTCACAAGAAGCTCCTGGGTCTGTAGAGCCAGAAAAACACTACTTTAATTAATGTTCATTCAAACCAGAGCGCACAGGGCAGCATTTTCCTGCCCATACATAACCCAATAAAAGCACTAGTTTCCTTCCTTCCTCTCCAGCTCCTCAAGAAAACAAAAGCCAGAGTTTCCTCTCCTTCTTTATACAAAAATACAATCCCCCCCCCCCAAAACAGTCCCACGACTTCCTATTTCCACTTCCTTCCACAATTATGAATAGCACCAACCTTTCAAAAGCATGTAACTCTCCTTTGCAACAGCTCATAAGCTTAAAGCCTCTTCTGTCTCTCAGAAGTTGTCAGGCTGAAGAATGCTCTTTGTAAAGGTCAGTGGACAGGCTTGGGCCATGCAAGGCTTACACAAGTACTCTCAGGATCTTGCTGACTACCCCACCCAAATCCCCTCCAGAAAGAGGCAGCCCACAATCCCTCTCTCTTTATGAGGGCAGCTGTGGAGCTCAGATGAGAGAAGTAAATACTTGCCTTCCAAGCCCCTATTCAAAATAGAAGGCAAACAGAAACCTTTAAGTAAAAACAGGTTAGAAAATACAAATAGATTTGTATGCAAGAATATTCATTGTAAGTAGAACAGTCGGCTATAATTAACTCCTCAAACCAAATAAAACCAACCCAGTGCTTGTATGTTAAGACTTCATCTAATGTTGTTATGCTGACCACCTCAGTGGAAAAGCACTGAATTCAGCCCCCATGAATAAGGGATACTTAGGATGGAAATGGCTTGGGCTGGTTCTTTTGCTTGATAGGCTTCTCTGTGGATGAAGTTTTAACCAGGCTGAAAGTCAGAAGGTGTCTGGACAGCTTCTGAAGAACCTGTCATTCCAGCAACAAGCTCTCTGGCCCTTCTAGTGGGCGAGATGCTGGTGCACCTCCCATCTCCATGAAGATTCATCAACTCCTTAATAGCACTTGCCTGTTGCAGCCTGGCAGCCTGCTCTGGGCAGCAAGCAGATCAAGACCCTTGTACTGCTGCACGCACGAATCTTGCCTGCATACTCCTCAGTTTCAGCAGAGAAAATCAAAGATAACAGAATAGTTCAGGGATTTCCTCTGGCTTTGTCACCAAGAGCAGGAAACTGATTTTTGCAATGATGCAAGGATGCAGTGACCAATGGCCTTTTGAATCTCTACTGTGGCTCAGTGCTCTTCATATCACAGCACAGTCAGGGAGGAGAAAAGAAGGAAGATTTTCAGTTTTATATTGCTTTGAAAAATGGCACCTGTCTGGACCATGCTATTTGCAGCACTGAGAGATACTGCAAAAGCAGAGGCTTCTCTTCCAAGTGGAAACAGAGCACATAGATCCTGGAGTCCAGAAAGTGCCTGGTAGATATCTGCAGCAGCTCCAAGATTGAACATTTACCTGAAATGAAGCTCAGATGTGTCCATGTGTGTAGGGAGTACAATTCACACAGCAAGCGGATGAAATTAAGCCGTGGGAGAGGACACCGTGTTAGGTCATAGGCTGGACTTGATCTCAGAGGTCTTTTCCAGCCTCAATAGTTCTATGATTCTGTGTCATCAGTGTGAGACAGCTGGAAACGTAGGAGTGCTCTATCAAGAATCCTAGCTGACCCAAAACTGCTTGAATAAAATCTTTGATCGTTAAATGCTTTCTCTCTTTTGAATGGTTGAGAACTAAAACTGTGTTGAACGTGCTCTGTCTTCTATGAACAGCAGCTGTATGGGGAGTGTAGAAGCATGCCCTCTATAGATATTCAAGTATCTCCTGTCTGGAGATGACATTGGTACTACTATTACTAGCTTGAAGACAGAAAATACAGCTGGTGAGGGAGTCATTCTCCTGTGCTAGGTGGAGATTTGAACAAAGTTTTTATTACAACAGCATGTTTTGAAGAGAAAGAAATTTTCAGAAGACTGAGTTCTCAAGAGAGAAAGGAATCCATTGGGGGGAAAACATTTTTTCAGATCTTGCAAAATTGTATTAAAAAACAAAGAAAAATTACGTTATTTTTAAAATAATGAAAATAAGAATACCTTTTTTGAAAATACTTCTTCAAAAGAGAGAATACTCTCTTTTCAGTATTTAATTGGAATGGGAATAATAATTTTAGTAGGTAAAGCTTTTTTATTTTTAATTTTAACAGAATTGTTTGCACTTTAACAAAAACATTACTAAAATGTATAATTTTGTAAGTAAAAAGCAAAGTTCCTCCCATCCCTAGGAATGCTATTTGATTGCACTGTAGGATTCTCTATATAAGAAGCTATCTGAAATTCATTGTATCAGGATAACATACTACATAGCTTTTAAAACATATAATAAATCAGAAATTAAACGTATTGATCAATACAGATCTTCTTAAAATCTTAGCAACAGGAACACTGAGAAATTGTCTGTGGCTGCAGTTCTTCACCTTTTTGGTGAGGTTTATTGGATCCAGTGGTGCAGGTGCCATAGTGCTTAGGGCAAAGGCAAATTAGATCACAGCATACATCGCAGGTGAATATCATCTGCATGCCCAAGTGCCACTTTTATACGCCCAAAAGCATTTATGGTCAGACCATGTTGTTATGTCTCTGTCCACCCAGGGCAATGCATGCTACAACCCTGGCATTTATTTATAAAATTCAGAATTAAACTCTTTTCTGTTGAAGATAAAATTAGGAAGACTCTCTTCAGTTGTTACTTCTTTCTTGCCCCTGTGCTTCATGTACTCTTTTCTATCAGTTCAAGGGATCAGCTTTCTTCATCTCAAAATGGAAAGAGGAAAGGAAGAAGAGAAGGAAGGAACAAGTTTGGTTAGTTGGTTGCTTTCCTACATACCTGCAAGTTCATCTACCCTCTTACTGAGCTGAAAGCATTTTAAATATCAACTGTGAATCAGAAACCCTAGGCTGGTTGGTAGCATCTCTACCTCCTTGTTTTACCAAGTAGGTCCAGCTGACCTTCCAGGTCTTCCAGGTGTTCAGACACCTGGTTACCTGGGCAAACCATCCATGCTTTCCCACCAGAACATCAGATTTAATAATATCTGCCTGGTACACATACGTACAACATAAATGCCCGCGTACAAACTCCACCAACCTTACTCACAGGCAGATAAAGTCAAGCCCCCATCTCACCTTCCAGCCAGCCAGGCTTCCATTGGGGCCCATACCTTCCATGGGGCTGATAAAACAGACTTGTGACATACCTCCTAACCCAAGAGTGTATTAGATGACTGGGGTCACAGTTTAAGACAGATACCAAAAAGCTGCAAAACCTGACAGGAAAAGAAATTTTTTAAAAATAATCATACTTTCAGCTCAGTGACCATGGCAAAGCATTCTGAAACACAGTCTTGCTGTTTCTTTCTCCTGTCCCTCATTTTTTTCCACCATGTAGCTGTTATTGGTATTAACCTTGTGAGCAAAGCACAGAGGCCTGAAAAAGAAAATCTGCAGAGGCTAAAGAAAATACACAAGAACAAAAAGCACCATCCAATGCACACTTCTCTAAAATCAAAGACCTCTTTATAGCCTAACAGAATTATAGACCTGAGTCTACCATTAATAGCAAGCATGGCGCCAGTGTAATAAAAAATGGAAATTCATTGTCCAATAATGATTTATGAAGTTCAGTAATTTATGTCAGAGTTTCCACAACATTATACTTCTCAAAAAATCTCAGCTATAACCAAGTTAGGAATAGATCTTTTAATGAATGTGTGCACTTTACCGATTTTATTTTGGCAATGTTACAAGGATGGAAGAGAGAGAGAATATGTGCAGTAAAATATTCAGCAACATTTCCTATCTGTTTTGTACTTGGTATCTGTGAGAGTAATTTCATGTTTCCACTCTCTAGAACGAGCACGTATCATGGAACATGAAAACTTATGAAAAAATACACATTTTAAAATACTGAATTCAGCAGAATATGTAATAAATAGATGTGAGGGAAAAAATAACAGATCTGAGGATCATTCTAGCAATAGTCTTTTTTTCAGATCTGTAACTATGAATAAAAATAATGCATAGAACATATTTATTACCCCATCTCTGACAATTTATGTTTCCATAGTGCTGCACAAAGTGAGCTTGCTCACCTTTTTTTTTTTTTTAACTGTGTGCATTTAGGTTTAATGGTTCAGCTTTTCTTCAGTCATCAATAGGGAGCCTTGTTACCATGGAGACAGACAGATGGATTAATGCAATGTTTAGAGAGATACCGTAGTGCCAAATTTTGATATATACAGTTCACACTAATGCACTGCATACACAAGAGGGCATGCGTGCAGAAAATCTCAGGGACAGTCTTGCACATAAACAGAGGGTGCCTCAACACTAAATTCCAAGGATCTTTTGATACAGAAAGCAGCCACATATCTCCCAGGTACACCCTACAAAACACACAAAATTGGAGTAACCAGCAGTTGCTCTAGAAACTTAAAATGAATGGATGATGAGCCCTGGTGGAAAGGGCTCCTGTCAACACCTAACATGTCACCTACATGCATTATGCCATGAAGCTACTGGTCATCTTAGAATGATTATTTATAATCCACTTCTTGAAAAGCAATCTGACACCTTCAGCTGACACCTTTGCATCTGCCTCTTCTTCAGGTCTCACTAAAAGAAAGAAATCACAGGATTTTTAGAGGGCACAGAGAGAGTGCATGTTGAGTATTTCTTAGAACTTCCTTCTCTTTCAAACCCTAATGACCCTTGCTCATCTCATCCCCCTCCACAGAGCTGCTAATGAGCCTCCCTGTTTTTGAAGTATTAGTTTAATGCTTTATGTCTTCCCAATATCTTCAGAGAGAGATGAAATTATCCAGGGAGAAAATATGTGAGAGTATGCTATGAGTCCCTATCATTTATACTGTGAATCTCCTGTGCCCATACAACTAAAAGATTATGCAGGTTGCATAGTTTTATTTTATTTACTTTATTCTCTGTGCAACATTTGTAGCATTCTATTATTGCCAAACGTCTTCATTTCAGAAAGCTATGATAAGCTGCTAAATTGAGTGCTAAATTGAGTGTCTTTTAAAAAGACAATTTGACCTGCTGAATGAAATTCTGGCACAAGCTTGGTGCTCTTAGAAACAGTCTAGATGTGAAATCAGAAGTACTTTATCCAGATCACACTATTAATTTATGTTACAAGAATAATTTAATTTGAAATGTTTTCCATCCATCCACACAAAGTGATAATTATCATTCATCAAGAGCTTAATATTCAGATCTCCTTCCAGGCCTTTTTTAATTGTAGTATTAAACTATGGCAATTGAGCTCTGTGAATAACCACAAAAGGGGCCTTTGGATATAATTGCACTGAAGCAAATTAGAAGTAGTATACATCTTTTATTCATGCCAATTAATTTAGCAGTTGAATTTCTCAGCAGGTAATGCACTATATATGCATTGAGTTTATACCCCATGACAAATGAAACACTGGTCCAACTTCCTTCCCCTGCCAGGTGCTCTGCAGAATGGGCCACTGCTCAGTGGTGTTGGCCGCAGGCAGACCACCATTGGCATGGGGGGGCATAGCAGCCTTCCCGTGGGCCCACACAACACAGCAGCCCCTGAATGTGGCATCTGAGGGGCTTCTGCTGCCCAGTGGGGGCCCATGCCAGCAGCATCTTCCTCCCACCCTGCAGACACCATGGTGTGGGGTGTCACACCAGCTGCAAGTGAGCCAAGCTTGGTGTTACTCTTGCCCATGGACTGATTTGTGGCAGAGTCTACCCAGACATCCAGGTCTTGGTCCAACTTCATCCCTAAAGCAGGCTCAGCTAAGAGCTCAGAGCAGCTCACTCCAGGGCTTTATCCCCTTGAATCTTCCTTGAAAGGACTGTCCTCATGCGGACCTGTTTGTGCTACCAACAAAGTCATATCCTGCAGCCCACAGCAGGAAACAGACAAGATGCACAACTCCACACACTCCCCAAGATGCCTCCTATGTCCTGCTGACCATAATTTTGGAAGTTTCCAATTTTGGCCATGTGGGCCAAAAGTAGATTTTCTCTGTAGAAAATCCTGCTTCCAGGCTGTCACCAGGCCATGTTCTAATGACACCATAGAAATAATAATTAATTTTTGCTGTTTCTTTTTTGAATTCGGACAGAAATGCTTTTTTTCTGGATCATGTAAAAGTTCTTTGTAATAATGTATGGCAAAGCAACTATTAGAAGTTGATGAAGAATATTCTGTAATGAAATACATATTAGGACCATTAAAGGAATGGTATCCAGTAAAATTAATAAACAGCTCATAAAGAGGTCTCTAAGGACAGCGATAGCACCATAGAAATTGGGAGGAGATCTATGATTTTTTCTCTATGGTTAATGTGAGCAAAGCCAAAAGATATGAACATATTTTACTTGCTGAGAGAGAACACTGTAAACAACGATCTGGTAATAAATATATAATTTGGTAAGGGATAAGAACATAAAACAAGCAGAGACACACGCAAAAAGAGCCTCTGTAAGTGTTCTCACTTCTCAAGCACAAAGTAAATGCCACCCAAGGCATATGACTGCTTTGATATGTGTTATCAACAGTCCAAAATGTGTGTTGTGCCTCTGGCCAGCCATAATGTCATCACCCATGAGTGTTAATTTGAGATTTATAGCTGAAACTCTGGCCACACTGCCAAGGGGACTTTTGCCATTTATTGAAATGCAGCAGGCTCTGGCCACAAAAAGCAATGTTGATGTCAGTGCAGAATGCTGGCACACTCTGTCTTGTCCAAAGCTATAGCTGACATGCTCTGCTGAATAACCAAATGTAAAAAGTGAAATAACAAAAGAAATACTTCATCTTCTGCAGAAATAAGCTGCAACTGAGAAAGGTAGCTCTGGGGCCAAGAGAGGTGACCGGAAATCTGGAGACCCAGCCTCTCAGCTACTGCCTTTGGAGAACTACAACAGAACTTTGTGCAAATTGATCTATTTCTCTATAAATGTGTGAAGCCAGCTCAATTGATAATTTTTGAATGTCTTTTGATTCTCCAGTGCTGTAATTCTTCTTACATTTGACAAATGAGCACTCACTTTGTCAGTATTTCCGTGGTAAGTCTGTAGCTCATTATTAAATAGCCAGATTTTTGCTGCAATATGAGACAAGAGACCTGAGGATTTACTCTCAACATGGAAATTTCAGCCACCAGATTTTTAACAGATGCACAACAGTAACCAGCACACTGTACAGAGGTTGTAGAAGATTGCTGGCAGAAGCCAAATCATAGCTGCAGGATATTTTCATTTCTTGTCCAACTGACCAGAAAATTGTACAGACTGTTTTCTTCATGCCTTTGCCTGCAGACAGTGAAGAGGCTGTACGGTACTTTCACAAATACCAAAACTTCCAATAAATTCAAGAAATTACCTCAGTGAGTCAGTCAGAGAGCAAAGCTCAGCTCTCCCAAAAGTCAGAGAGCAGCCCAGCTGCTGCATTTTCTCTCTTTCCAAAACCAGTGCTTGGCTCTCTCCCAAATCCTTTTACATAATCCAGTTCTGTTACTGAACACGTCAGTTTAACCATTATTCAAATCAACCTCCCCTGTGTTTTCAATTGGATTTTCAAACTCCAATCAGTATTCTGTGCCTCAGCTGCCAACTTCTTTTGCAGTGGCACTCAAGACTGTTTTGGATTTATAACATTAGTCAGCTAGACAGTTTCGTAAACGTCACGAATTACTGCATAGATTATGTCCTTGTCAGCTTATAAACCAGCTTTTTCTCCTCTGAAGACCTTGGTCCTCAAATGAAACTCAGTGAAGATGGTCAGGTATCACTGTGCAGTCCAGCACAGAAAAAGAAGGGGAGCAGGACTGAAATATTTCACAGCATTATATTCAGAAGTTTACACACCATGCAGTTATTTCTCAATAAGGCTGCCTATTGATAGAAATACCAATTTCATTGGTATTCACATTCACAAAGATTATTCTTAGGGAATATATTTATGTAAGCCTGTTTCTTTTGTATTTTCTTATATTTCTTTTCTTCTTTGTGCTATTCCTTATCCTGTTTCCACACTTCATCCTCACCAACACTACGTTTTTATGAACTTTCACAAGAAAGGCACCATGTTACCAATTTTTCATTAAAACCCAGGGGTTGATCCTAACCATAACTTCAGTATCATGGCTGGAGATTTAGGCATACTTTGAAGCTTTGGCTGCCTCTCCCTGTCTGCTTTTGTCCCACCAACTTTTTGTAATAAAACAGGAAGACCACAGAAGGAAGCCCACCATCCACAACTGCTTCTTTCTGAAACTCAGGGTATCCTGGCTATTGCAGACCTCGACAGAAAGTAGACAGGGGCACAGCACCTGAACCTGGCTGTGCAGTAATTGTTGCTTTGTCCAAATTGTTTTTTGTCAAAAAAGCTATGAGAGCTCAGACCTGTGGTTCAATTTATGAGTTACTATAGAATAATAGATTCATAGAACGGCTAGGGTTGGAAGGGACCTTAAAGATCCCTTACTATAATGTATTTTTCAAATCTGCTATCACCTATATAACCTACTTATTTACATATACATTTTCTGGCCAAGGGGTAATGTTCTTAAACTACAAGAGGGCAGAATTAGAGTAGGTATAAGGAATAATTCTACAATGAAGGTGGTGAAACACTGGAACAAGTTTCCCAGAGAGGTGGTAGACTCAAGGTCAGGTCAGGCAAGGCTCTGAGGAACCTGATCTAGTTGAAGATTTCCCTGCCTGTGCCAGAGTCGTTGGACTAGATGACCTTTAAAGGTCATCTTCCAACCCGAACTTTCTATGATTCTGTGAAGATTTGGTCATTTCATACCAGAACAATTAAAATCTGTCTTTGAAACAAAAATTGTGTCTGCTTTTAGAAAAACATAACTGAATTTTAGAAAGACAACTGGTTAATTCTGAGTAACCATTTATAGATCAGTGCATTTGTATGTGTACCATAATGCTGGCAGAGCGGGAAAAATGACAGAAAATGCAAGGCCCTTGGGTGAGGTATACATTAAGGTACAAAAAGCATTAGCTTATATTTAATTACATAACAAAACCAGGTTAATATTGTAACCTAAACAGACACAATTCTGCTGAACATCTCTCTCTGGTTGCTGGTTGTTTTTTTTTTTTAAAGCAGGCCAATTTATTTTACAACACTAAGAATTTTAAGTTATTCAGTGAGAGAGACTAAATTTCATGGGTTCTGTGCTCTACTTTAAGTTTCTGTGAATGATTAATAGACACAGATCTTATCTGACTCTTACAGACAGGTTCATTGCATTGTTCAAATCAGGATTAAATAACATCATTATTCTTTTTTCACTTTCCTCCTCATTCTGGAGAAGATTTGAAACAAAGTAATGTTTGATGGATGTGAATTCAAAAAACTATCCTGAGAAGAATTATCTAGCATTTTATCATCAAAGACACAAAAAATAGGTTATTACCTCTCACATTTCAAGGATTCTTCTAGCAGATGCACGGATGCTCTTGACACAATTTACAATTAAAAATACGTGCACACTGTTTTAGTTTTATGCATACTTACAAATTTAAATACTTTTTATAATCACATATGCTTCAGTATGAAGATGGAAAGTAATTTCCTCTTTTAATACTGACACTGTGCAGTTATTCTAAGATGACCTTTTCTAAGCTTTTCCAGGCACTTTTATTATTATTTTTGGCAGTAATAAAGAAGTACAGTGATAACACTATTCCAAAACACACACAAAATTTTGGGGTGCTTTTTCCAAAGAAGCAAAGAATGGAAGTGACGTTAGGTGCTGTCCAGATTAGAAACACTGAGCTAGTAATGATGGGTCAGCTATACAGCAAAGACAATGCCTACTTCTTTTGTGATAACTGCTTCTGAACTGAGGTAAATTTTAACTGACACAGTACATGAGCTATTAGGTAATAGCTTTGGATTGGTTTTCCAAAGTAGTATGAACAAGAAGTTTCCCAAAATACTATATTTTTGCCTAGCAACCAAAGCCCCTATAATTAGACTCTTGGATATAGACTGTAAGTGATGACGAAAGGACGCAAAGAAGGAAGCAGGGGAAGAAGCACTTGTTTTAGATTTACACTACTTGCTTGGAGTGTTGAATGTTACGCATAAAAATGTATCCTACATGCCTGTACTGAATCTTGATCTGTTAGTTTGATATATAAACACATTTGATAGTGATAACTATACAGCAAGCAGTCTCCATCTGGAACAGTGAACAAGAATAACTGAATGTATGGCTGCTGTAGTGTTACTTTATGATTCCATTCAGTCAGAATTTAAACGTTTATTAAGAATTATTTAAGTAATTCAGAAGAGTGAGAATTTAGGAGAATAGAGAGATGGATTTTACAGCAACCATTCACCAAGGTATCCCTTAGTAAAATTCATGGTAAGTTAAGAATTTTCCCCCAGGTTTCTTTAGTTAAGTCCACGACGTTCTGTCTCACAGACCTAATAAAAAAAACAGAACAACCCACCCTTACAAGCTCGCAACAGAAGACCTGGCTTAATCAAAAGGCTCTGACGACTTTCGCCAATTTTCTCTCTGCGTGATTTGGGCTCTCGGGGAAGAAAGACATCAGCTCCCTTCTCCAGCGCCAGGCGGCCCGGCGGGCATCCGCACACCGAGGCAGCGCCGACGGAGGGAAGCCGCGCTGCAGCGGGACGCGCCCGCCGCCCGGCCTCGGCCACAGCAGCACGGGGCTCACTGGGCAGCCACCGCTGCCTCAGCCGCCGGGCAAGCGAAATCCTAGATCCCCGCCCTCTTCCCCGGCGCCGCCGTGCAACAGCATCCCGCAAACGTGGTCGCCGTGGCGAACTCCCCCCACCCGACTGCACAGCCGAGGAGGAGGAGGAAGAGCGGCTGCGTACCTCGACCCAGCTCCGTTCCCTTCCGGGTTGCGGCCCGCAGCCGCCTTCCCCTCCCGTGCCCTGGCCATGGGGGCGGCTGCCGGCAGGGACGCCCAGGACGGGGCGGCTCCGCTAGACCCCGGGCAAGCGCCCGCCCTGCTCCGGGGGGTCGGGAGCCCTGCTGCCTCTCAGGACAAGCTCTTCTTAATCAAAGGTGGAGACAGACCCCTTCTCCTCTCCTCTCACTGCACGGGTTCGGTACCAGCAGCACGGTCTTTTCCCTCCCGCTCGGAGCTGGCGGCTCCCATGCCCCCTCAGGCGCTTCACTCTGGTGCCGGGGCAGGACGCGGGGCTACGAGGCAGGATAGGGGCAGGCCTGGCACTGCTGGCCGGGATCCGGGGACGTTCGGGGGGGGGAGAGGCGGGGACCGAGCCCGCTCCGGGACGGGGGCGGCAGCTGCTGAGCGGTCACCTCCTCTCTTGCTTTGCGTCGCCACGGGGCGCGAAGGCCGCCCGGGCGGAGAGGCGGGGTCGGCAGCGGGGTCCCAAAGTCATATGGGAGCGGAAAAGGGTCGACGGAATTCTGCCCTTTGGGCTGGGTGCGGACCCGCTCGCTGCCGCCCCCGGCCCTGCCGAGACGCCCTCGGGGGTGCCGCTGGGAAAGAGGCGGCTCCTATGGAGTTACAGGTAGCTCCGCGGATTTCTTAAAGATTTCCTAACTCACAAGCAGCCCTGCCAGGTTGATCCCATACAGGGGGCAGAGGAGAGATAAGAGCGGGGGGCACCGCAAAGCTCACCTCAGCCATACGCACCTGGGAGCGGCGGGGGGGCGGCCGAAGCCCCCTCCTCAGCCGGCAGCACAGCCCCGCTCGCTGGTGCCGCTCACCGGGCTCCCCGCGCCCCCTGGCGGAACGTGGCCGCCGCTCCTCCTCCCGCTCCCGCCCTGCCGCACCGTCCCAGCGCCGCCTGTCCGGGGAAAGTGGGCACGGTGTGAGGGCGAACTCCTTGCAGAGACACGGGAGTGACGGCTCTGAGCACCCTTATGTAGGGTCATGGTTCCCCGTTGCCACGAGCTGTGCACACCCCTTGCAGTGCTTTCCTCCCCGCCCCCCCCCACCCCCTCCCAATGCACAATCCTCTCCTCTTTGAGGAGCTAATTCAAGGTAAACTGAGGTAATTTAAGACCAGTTATTATATCTGAAATCTGAATGTTGAGTAGTAGACTTTGAAATGTAAAACACAGTGGACGTGCAAAGTTTGGACAGTACCTGAGGTCTTCCTGCTCCCAGGCAGGAAAGGTGCTTTGTACACTCACATGCCTACAGCAAACTTCTCCCTCACAGTAATAGTTTATCTAATTTTTTTTAAAGTGAGACCTAGCATAAGCATGTTTAGTCCTTCCTATTCAGGCCAGTTTTAAATTACCTAACTGGTAGTAGGAAAGGGAAAACAGGTTGGATATCAATAGTTGTAAAGGAAGAACCTGTAACCTCCCAATTTTTAAATTTTAACAATCAGATGGTTTTGCACAGTGCAGTCTCTGCAACAAGCCTTCATCTTAGAAGCGGAGCAGGTATGGCTGCATGTACCTTTGATGCAAGAAGCAGAAGGCATCAGGAGACCCTAGGTGACTTCGGAAACCATTTGAAACAATTTTTTTTTTTTTAATAGAGCATTAGAAGGTAAAATGAAAAAACCCGAGGAACAAGTGTTGCTTATGGAATGGTCTTTGGAGGTACTGGTGTGATTTTCAAGTGGCCACAACAAAAAAATGACATCTTCACTTTGGGGAAGGATATAGCCACAGAGCAAGACAATCTTAGTAGCCTTGCTTGAAAACATAGAGACTTTAGTTTTCAAAATACTCTATTTCAAAACATTCTTACTTTCTTGCCATATTGAGTTAATGAAAACAATGTAGAAGGCTGTGCCTTTCCTTCAGCATGTGCTCACAGATCTTAATTTTTCAGGTTTAATTTTCAAAACAGGTTTGGTTTTGTGGGGGGTTGTTTGTTTTCCCCTCTCCTTGAGAAACCATAATTTTTTTTCTTAAACTTTTCTTGGCAGGTGGACTTTTTCTAGGTACTGTTGCTACAGCAGGAATGATAGCAGGTTTTGGCACCACACTTGCCATGACAAAAAAGAAGAATCCAGACTGGTTCAATAAGGTTTGAAACTATTTTTTAAACTATTTTTTAGTGGTGGCACTCAGGAAATAAGAATGCGTCTAATGCTTCATTGAAATGTTGGTATATGTGGAGTTTGGCCATACAAAGTTGATGGTAAGAGCACTGGACTTAACTGAAGTCAGCAAGGGTAGGATGAATTTAAAAATCAATTCAGAGTTGGCCTGCTAAATAGTACTTGAGATTAGTTGAAATACATAAAGCTGATACTGTTTGCTGGAGTCATATTACTGCTATATCATGGAATATAATGGATGATCTGGTATGATTCTGTGATGTGTCACAAGACTGTCACCTCAGTGATCCAGATCACCATGCAGTCCCACAGTGCTACAGTGAATCGGGAACTGAGGTAACTGCAGTGAGGATGGGACTGAGAGGGTAGAGTCTGTCAACTGTAGAGTATCGTAGTGGAATTAACTTAGTGAGCATTCAGGCTTTCCACTCCTTCCCCAATTTGTAAGGGGATTAATGAGAATCAGTAGTGCCTTGGTACTGTGTTATCTGATGGCCAAAAATAATCTGATCCGATGCAATAACCAACAGGAGCCACCAAAGCATTCTGAAGAAAAAAATTAAAAAACAAAGCTAACAGTTATCCTGTGTTGTTATATTAATCTGAAATACAGTGTGTATTTAATTGAAGATTGCTTTTTTCCTCACTGATGCTTTGTTACTGCCAAAAATGTAAGAAACAGATTCTTAAAATTTATCAGTCTTATCTTCACCAACACCTTAAAATACAACATATACTACAGATGCTTTTAGGGATCTGAGAACTCATCAGTCATGTTTAATTTAAAAGTGTTAATTCAGTAATTCTAATCATTAATAATTCAATTGGGGTTGTGTAGCCAGGAGGAGGCTCTGAGGTGACCTTATAGTGGCTTTCCAATACCTGAATGGGGCCTACAAGACAGCTGGGATATAGGGCTTTTTGCACAGGTGTGTAGCAAGAGGACAAAGGGGCAATGGTTTAAAACTTGAAGAGGGGAGATGTAATTAAATATTATGAGGAAAATCTTTACTGTGAGGGTGGTGAGACACTGGCACAGGTTGCCCTGTGAAGTTGTGGCTGCCCCCTCCCTGGAAGTGTTCAAGGCCAGGTTGGATGGGGCCTTGAGCAACCTGGTCTGGTGGGAGGTGTCCCTGCCCATGCAGGGGGCTTTGAACTAGATGATCTTTAAGGTCCCTTCCAACCCTAGCTGTTCTATGATTCTATGAATTACAATGCATATCAAGAGAAGAAAAATTATTTTCTATAATGCGCTTACAATCAGAGCCTTTGGATCTGATCAGTTAATCGATCTCCTTTTGTGGTCAAAGAGCATGAGATCCTTCAACTTTCTTTTCAGTAACAATAAGCACAGGTTTCTTTTCTGAAATAGACAAAACAGAGAACTCCATGAGAAGTTATTTCACAAGCTATAGAAGTATAAAAATATACTACAATAAGGAAGTTTTCTCCCTCTTTTATAACATTTTTTTTCTAATTTCATTTTTTCTCAGTATTGCATTTTTTGTGGCTTGCACATATTCTTGGGTGTCTGATGTGTCCTGCTGTGTGAAATTTATCAAGAGTGATGTTCCATTGACATCCAAGAACATATATGCTGGAAATGGCACTACTGCTACTATCTGTAAATATGAATTACTCAAATATCTGCTAGCAAAAGTCTGTTATTCCTGCATCCTAAACTTAAATACTTAAAAAATTAAATAAAAGTGTAAAAGGATTTTTTGTCAGGGTACTTGCAGGTGAACAATTCAAAAAGCCAGACTTCTTGCCTCACTTTTAGTCCAAATTAGTCTTTTGATCCCCTTCACTGCATGACTGCAGTTACTGTGCTGTCACAAACTTGGGGAAAGATCCAAAGGAATGAGAATTGATGCTCAGTGTTGGGAAGAAATGGGAGACCTGTCCTCTCAGCATATTTTTCCATCATGTGCCAGTTTTTATATCAATGAAATAGCAGCATGGCCATCAGATTAGAAACTGAGAGCAAACTATACAGCCTGGGACAGACTTAAATAGTTTTACAGGGGAAAATACATTTTAGAGGGGAAGCTGTAGCATCACAGCCTCATGGCTTCATGACTGCATTCTGACTTCCAGGAAGCAACAGTATGAAACCTTGCTCTTGTAGTGTCAGTGTTACTGGCAAGAGATAAAGCTGAAGTTGCCCCTATTGTATCTCTTCCATAGTAAAGTAAATATTGTAAGCATTTGTAGGACTGCTGCCCAAATTGACTCAAAACTCACGAATCACTGCAGTGACGTTCCGCTAAGAAATGACTGGGACATGTTAAAATGAAATGCTCATATGCAGCAGCCTCCTTGTGGTAAGTGTCCAGTTTTACCAGCTTTTATCCAGGTGTTTTGTTTTACAATGGGTTATGGCATACACAACAATGAACACAATCAAGGAAAACAGTTGAACAGACCATTTATTTTAGACACTACTTCCTTTCAGACACACTCTTGTATCCTCAAGCGGACAGCTACAGGGTTGAGGTCTGTGTCTGAAAAAAACAATGTAATTTTTCCTCCCACTTCCTGCTGATAGCCTCCAGGGAAAAAAAAAAAAAAAAAAAAAAAGCAGCATATATTTTGGTAACCACATCAGTTAATTCTGCCTTATATTTTCGTGGCCTGTTTTTTTAGAAAGACTCGGTTATTGTTTGATAGTTTAGTCTTCAAATAAATAATTTAAAAATAGTTATTTAAAAAAAAGAGGAGCAGTAATGAAAAGAAAACCATCTGTGGATAGAATAATGGGCTTATGAATAAAGCTCAGTTCTCTTAAAAACATTTTTTTTTTTTTTGTCTTTTTTCTCACGTTTCTGTTGTTTTTTAAAATGTTGTAGCATTTCATTGATCAGCTTTCTTGATGCCCTGAATAACATATCTGATAATCACAGGATCATGGGATGGTTTGGGCTGAAGGGACCTTAAAGATCATCTAGTTCCAACCTCCTTGCATGGGCAAAGACACATTCCACCAGACCACTTTGTTCAAAGCCCCAAACAACCTGGCCCTGAATCATGTAACAAACTGTGTTTGTTGTTTACAGAAATCCTTATCTGTGTGCATAATACCCTGAGGAATCAGCCTGTGACTGAACACTGACTGGTGTCACTAAACCCAGATCAATTGTTTCCATTTAACACTTTTTTTTTTCTGGGGCAATCAAGCATTTGATTGGGGTTTTGCTAGCAATTTTCACAGATAATGATTCTTCATAGAGGATATTTTTATCCATTTTGTATCTTCCAAATAGGAGAATTTTTTCTGCATGTCATTGTATACGGTTAGACTAGGAAAGCAGGAAAAATGTCAGAAATAATAAAGTCTTCTATATCTACTCAGAGCAGTGTCTACTGAAAGAGTTATTAAAGTTCATTATCTGTGGTAAGAAAATAATAGCACCTGGTGTCATAATGCGACTAAAGAGTTCTGCGTATGTCTGCATGCATATATATATATATATATATATATATGTGTATGCTTACAGACCACTGTTTTGTTAACAGCTTCCACTTTGGCATGTCCAAATCAGAATAAATAAAGACTGACATATTTCCCTTGTGTCCTTTGCAAGTGTGTATTTTTCCTTGGGTAGCTGTGGCTACAGCTAAATCCTAAGAAAAAGTGTTCATGCTGAGAACCATCAAAGGATCATTTTAAATACAGAGCAAAGATGACGAAAACAAATGGTGTTCTTTCACTGACCATATACCATAATGATGGACACTACATATCTTTAGTTACATCAAAGAAGAAAGAGAACTATTAAATTTTTTTTTTTTAAATTATGTTATTTTCAGAGGAAGAATACAATATACTGTTTTCCTACTTTTTGTGCTGGCAAGTGCAGCTCTTTGGCATGTTTTGGAGACAAATTGCTTCTGCAAGTTAATTTCACTTTTCAGTACTTTAAACTATAAATGAAATTATTCTTTATTGAATATATTTGTATGCTTCCACTCCCATTTATGTTTACCTCTGAGCAATAATTAGGCTTTTTTTCCCAGGACACCTAGTAAGTATGTAGGACTGTTGAGCAAGGATTGTAGATGCTGGCATTTAGTAGTTTTAATCTGAAATCTATGCTTCCATGTGAAGAATTGAACAGCAATCCTTTGTGAGGAAAAAACCCAACAAATTCTTGCTGAGATTTCTCATTATGAGCCAGTGGATTATGTCTGCCCTGCTGCCAGTGCGGGCTACACAGACTGTAGCTGCTGTATACCAAATACATGGAGTAAAGTGGTGTGGTGAGATGGGAATGGCTGGCTAGTGGTAGCCAGTCAGTATGAACTGACTCATGTCAGCCAGCATGTGGCTTATGCCCTCAGTAGCTGCAGTGACCATTTGTGCCCTGGGACAGAACAGATTTCATTGTGCATTGGACATCGTCACAACAAAGGCTCCATTTCTCTTGCCCAGGGGTGGCTTTTCTAAGTGGCAGTATTTTGTGTTTTTAGGACACATCTCATGGCAGACTTTTAGGAAGCAGTATCTTAATGAGTGGTTAAAACCACCTACTCTTGTTTCTAACAAAAATGATTAGTACAAAGACTGCAGTGTTTTCTGTGCGGCCACTTGGTGGACTCTGCAGGGGGATGGGTTCAGCACTGTTGCCTGCTTTTTATAAAAACTTTGTAAATGATTTCCAGAGCTGCTTCAGAGTTGCAGCCCCTCATAAGTAGTCTCTCAGTCACTGTTATATGCTCTGTCTAGCTGAAGCCTACTCAGGTTCCTACAGTTACCTCATCTAATCTTTCAGAAGTGCATATGGAGAGCTGTAGGCCAGCAGCTGCCCTCCACCCATACCTACCCCAGGAAGTCAGAATGCAGTCATGAAGCCATGATGCTGTGATGCTACAGCTTCCCCTCTAAAATGTATTTTTTCCCCTGTAAAACTATTTAAGTCTGTCCCAGGCTGTATTGTTTGCTCTCTGTTTCTACTCTGATGGGCATGCTGCTATTTCATTGATAAAAAAACTGGCACAAGATGGAAAAGATGCTGAGAGGACAGGTCTCCCATTTCTTACCAACACTGAGCATCAATTCTCATTCCTTTGGATCTTTCCCCAAGTTTGTGACAGCACAGTAACTGCAGTCATGCAGTGAAGGGAATCAAAAGACTAATTTGGACTAAAAGTGAGGCAAGAAGAAAAAAAAAAACAAACCAACATAGAATTGACAAATATTACCTCACCAGCTGAGTATTAGTGTTAGTGCCTGGCAGGAATAAATTGCCAGAACCTAAGGGCTAGTGACATTACTTCTTTCAACAGCAGTGCTGGCTGATGTTTGCTTTAAGTACCTGTTAAATCTATAGCTTCACCTTGACATGGATAAAAATAATATTTAGGCATTGAACATCTAAGAAGGATGCAGTAATCTGTACTTATTCATAGTTACACTTGTATTATTATTATACATGACGTGTTATCAAAAATTACTTGCACTGCATACCTGTAAATTTAAGTAAGAATGCTGCTGCAAAACTGTTTACCTCGATGGTACCTCAGTGATTTTCCAGGAATAGTTAAGTCATTCTCAAAGTCTTGGATTGTTCACCTGCCAGTACCTTGACAAAAGGCATTAATTTAATTATGAAAGCTAATGTGCTATGTGCTAAGTACTGGAATATTTTCAAATATTTCACTGAGAGGGCTCTCAGGAAAGAGTACCAAAATCAATGGTGTACAGTTGTGACTGGTTTTGATTCAGTTTTTCAACTGGTGGGGTAACCGAGTGTTGGAGTCTTCTGCACACAAAAGAGTTCAGCATTGCTGGGTAATAATTCTCCCTAGTGGAAAGGCAGCTCATCTTCCCACGTGCTTGGCCCTTTGGGTCTGCTGGCAGCTGTAACACTTTCTGTGGCCACACTAGTACAGGTGGCAAGTCAGGAAAAATTCTAATTCATTAAGTTAACTTATTAGTTCATCTGTTTTTTTCACTTATTGCTCACTTTGTCTTAACCACTTTATTTTTGGTTCTAGGGGATTACTTCTACAGCTGCATTACCAGAGAGTGGTTCATCACTGGCCTTACGAGCCCTAGGATGGGGCTCACTCTATGCGTGGTGTGGAGTTGGATTGCTGAGTTTTGCCATCTGGAAGGCTCTGGGTGTGCACAGTGTGAGTAGCAAGTATGATCCCCTCAAATACCCTGTTTGTCCCTGGTTAATGAATCTTGGTGTGGCATCTCTGCACTAATTCAGCCTATAAGTCACACTTCCATTGACCAGCTGTAGAGTGACTAACTAGAGTTTGTGCATGCAGGGACTGCATTCTTACATCTGGAAAAAAAGGGATGTTGTTAGAGGAGACAATTTTGAGGGAGGAACATTTTTTCCTGTTTATCTGCACAGATGTTTCAGGTTCTTCACAGAAGAGCCAGTGTTCTAATTTAGAGACAAAAATAGTAGCTGCAAACTTTCTATATCCTTTGCTTATTGAATTAAAGTGTGTATCCTATCTTTAAAGCAATCCTTTTATCTGAGTTCTGTTTTTTGCATCAAGGCTCTGGGGACATAAGAAAAACTAAGAGGAAACCAGCTTGTTTTCTAGTGCATTTCTAGAAGGGGCAAGGGGGCAGAAGACTGATTTTTTTGTGTGCAGTAGACATGCCACATCAGGGCAAAAAAACTTGGGAAGCATCTGTGCATCCCAAGAGGCTAAAGCTATCTTTAGTAAATTGCTTATGTTCCACTGTTTCATAGTGTTGCGTGTGACCACTGAAATTCATGTAAGCATTTTTGCTTGCCCCTAGTAATGAGTCCCCTGCAGCTGTAAGTCTGGCAGAACTGCATCCTCTTCAGGACTAGGAATAAATACCTTCCATAGGAAACTGTTTGTTTGTTCAGCAAAATGTCTCCCACAACTAAAAGGCAGAAACTACTACTCATTCCAGTACTGTTCTCATTAGTATCTTTCTTGGTCACTCTGCTGACGTATGCTGTGTAGGTCATGATTTGTGTCCCAACATATAGCACTATGCAACCCTTTATTACTTTCCAATGCTGATTCTTACTAGGAGCCAATAAAGGAAGACAGAACATCAAAAAAGCACAGCAGGAAATGGGAAGGACATGGGAGGCGTCCTCACAAGTCCTCCTTGTGAGACTGCAGTGGAATGGCAGAGACGGAATATTAGTTTATGCTCCCTGCATGCTAAACTACAAAAGTCCACACAGTTTACTATCAGTTGTATCATCAAAAAGGGTTTATTTCACATTTATTTTCCTTCTGTCAGACTCATCCTTGTCCTGATGAAGTCCAACAGAATCTGACCCTAGTCTGCAATTTACATTAACATTTTGTCAGTAAGCTTAGTTTTTACTTCCTTGAGTAGTGGCCTAGACCCACTCTGTGAGGCTGCTTTCCTTGATCCTGCCTGATGGGGAACAACCATGAGAGCCTGAGAGGGCCAAGCCCCAGGAGATGTCAGTCTGATGGGGGCTTCTGGCAACCTGGCAGCAGTGGCTGTTGTGTGAGAAGTATACAGCACACTGCAAGGCATTTTAGAGACTAATTGGGCATTCTTAGTCAGAAAGCTGCACTTGATTATATTATGTGTTGTGTTCATGGTGAAAGGAGGTGGGGAAACTGTATTTTAAGAGGCTTCTGCAAATACCTGTTGGCATTGGTTTCAGTTGCAGAATGCTTATGTTTCACTGATTTGGACTCCAGACACTAAAGGAAGCAGATTTCTGCCAAGAGGCTTTGTCTGCACGTGCTTTTTAACAGTTCTTTCTCTCTGCTCTCCACTGACATACTTACTGCATTCACTATAGATTATTCACTGCAGAATGGAAAACATGTACAATAGTGCTACTCATTATTACAGAATCAAAAATTTGCATTTTTAAATTTCCTGTCACACTATCTTTTTCCCATTTTACTGTCTATGTTAAAAATCAAATATACATATATTTAAAATTGCTGGAGGTAGAACAGCAGAAGTAAGTTAAAAATGAAATATTCTGACCAAAGAAAAGAGGCTGATTAGCATTAAAAAAGTAATATTTTATTATATTTTAAAATTACTGCTGTCACTTTTTGCATTCTGCTTTAACATACACTGACTGTTGAAAGACAGTATTTTTGTGCTTAAGTATCATATTCCTGAATAGTTGAAATTAAACATATAAGCCATCTGGTACATTATCAGTTCTGGGTTTTAAAACACATTGTCATTTTAAGAAAAGCCTACGGAAAGGCCTGTTCATTTATTTTCCAGTTTCAGGGGAACACTGTGATACTTTTGAGGATTTTGCATTGCTCATGTAAGCAGGGATCATAGATTAACAACCAGCAGTTAAAATACTGATTTTTAAGAGCAGAATTGCATGGGCTGTATCTAATCATTATTAGATATCCACATTAGATACATTTTTATTATTATGAAACTATTTACTAAAATTATCACTGAGTGAAAAAAAGTTTCTTTCCACATAAGCTTTTCAGACCATGCAAGACACCATAGATTTTACACCAAGCACAGTATTTTCAAATGAACATTTTAATCTCAGTTAAACATTTAAAAAAGAGACTTTTATAAATTTACCTGAATGGTTGAACACTGTGATGTCTTCAGCATTGTTCACTTGCTCTGTAGTACATGCAGCTTCCCAATATCTCTAAGATGTTACAATTTCAAACCTAGCATCAGGTATCAAGATTTGAAAGCTATAAACTTAAGGCAGACTTCAACCTCTGAAAGTGCTGTACAACACCTGACCTGAAGGGAAACTTAACTCGTTTTGATGCCAGGAATTTGTGTGAATTTATTAACTAAAGCTTTGGCAGCTGGACAAATTGAAGGAGAGGTTCTGTCCAGCCTCTTCACCTTACTGCTGCTAACAGGAACCAGCTGCCTTTGGGAGCTGCTCATTAGTGATCTGGCCCTGCTGGGCAGCAGCTTCATTTGTTTAACAGCTCTTAGTAATACTGATAATATTACTGACAGATAACACTATATATATATATACATATATGCACACACACATATACATTAACTCTGGTGCATTCCCAAATCCACTGCCAGCTCTGTCCCTCTGAGTGTCTTGGTGGGATTTGAGCAAATAAAGGGCTGACCTTCACTTTCAGAGTTTGGAGGAAAGTTCCCAGTCAAGTAACAACTGAGCTGCTAAGTATTGTCTAATCATAGAATCATAGACCGTCAGGTTGGAAAGGACCTCAAGGACCATCTGATCCAACCTTTCTAATGTTATTGTTTATATGAGATGTCTCAGCACCCTGTCAGGCTGAGTCTTAGAACTTTCCAAAGCGGGAGAACCCACCCCCTCCCTGGGAGACCATTCCAATGTCTGTCTGTCCTCAGTGAAAAATTTTCCTCTTGTGTTCGATCAGAATCTCCCCAGGAGCAACTTGTGCCCATTGCCCCTTGTCTTGTCCAAATGACTCCTTGGAAACAGGGAGTCTCCATCTTCTCTGCAGAGCCCCTTTAAGTACTGTAACATCATAATAAGGTTTCCTCTAAGTCTTCACTTGTCAAGGCTGAACAGACCCAGTTATCTCAACCTCTCCTCATATGGCAGGTGCTCTAGTATTCTGATCATCCTCATGGGTCTTCTCTGGACCCACTCCAGACTGTCTGCATCCCTTTTTTTACAGCAGGGACCAAAACTGAACACAATATTCCAGGTGTGGTCTGACAAGCACTGAGTAGATATTTTATCTCTGCTGGAGATGCCCTTGTTGATGCAGCCCAGCATCCTGTTGAGGTCTGACAGAATTGTCCTAATCCTTCTGTCAGCATACTTGCCGTAAATCTGAGGTGATCCTGTCTGCATCTGTGGGAGGAGATGATGAGCATGTCGCCCACACCTGAAAGCGTAGAACTAGAACAGCAAGGTGCTGCTATGGTTTCTGGTTTTTAGAAGGACAAAAAAAAAACAAACCCCAAAAAACAAACCTTCCAAGCGTTGATGTGGTACATGCCCGAGGGCAGGACAGGCTGTGCTCTGGTTTAGGTTTGCCTGGGAAGGCTGGGGGTGTCTCTGCTGCACTGCAGTGACCGCTGCTGGCGTCAGCAGGAGCAGCAGCAGCACAGGCACAGCCTGGTGGGAAAGAGCCTCTTTATTCCTCACTGGGACAGAAGAAGTGGTTTAATAGTCTTGTAATGACCTGGATCTTTAAACAAGCGTTTGTGCAGGAGCAGCTGTGGTGGTGCTGTTAGAGAGTGGCTTCACTTTGCCCAAAATGCTGTGATTTGTAATGTTCAGGGATCTGTCTAGTATGAGAATAAATTATCTATGGGACTGATAAAAATACATGTTACTCTAAGCTTTGTGACTGTTTAAATTACCACACTTACTAACTCAGAGATGAAACAAGAGCAAACTGGAATGCTATTTTCTTGATGAGTTGTAATTGCTATAATTAATCTGTGACCATCATTCTGAAGCAGCATCACGACTGCTCAGCAGTTTGTGTTGTAGAAGGGAACTGAAGCCACAGTTCCTTACACTTTCTGAGACAACCTGTGTTTGCTGTATAAGTGAGTAGTTGTTAAAATCTGTTCCAGACACTAGGGTGATGCGCCAGCTTTGGTGATACTAGAACTTTACTGAATCTTTGTGGTTTGTTGCTTCTTAAAACAGTTCTGTGACAGTACTTACTTCCAGCTCTTAAATGTCTCTGTTGTTAAAGATGGTTCCCTGTAGCTTTACAGTCTACTGCTTTTTTTAAAATGGCAGCATGAAAACCCAGGGGTGATATAGTAAGTAACTGATCTTTACATCTCGGTAAGGGATATAAAAGATTTTGTGCAGTCTCAGGATGAGTTGTTAATGTCCCCTGACTGCAGTTACTGTTGTTGTAATTTGAGGACAGGCTGGTAAGTAATAAACCACAATAAATTCCAGTCCGCTCCTATTCCTAAACTGAGAAGTGATGGACCAGTGAGGACTTGGGTTTGATAATCATAATTTTTCATTAATGTAAAAGAGAAATCTTTGTTTTCAGCACCTAGGTGATGGTGGTTATCTAGTTTTATATTGTACCTTTTGCAGAAAATAACCGTCAGTACTAATCAGACTTTCAAATCGACTTTCAAATCTTGCTTCCTGCAGTCTCTTAGGAAAATGTTTAAAGTCAGTCTACCTTTGATTATTTTCACGTATACAAGCTCTGTCTGTATTAGCAAGTATCACTGACCAGCAGAGTGAAACAACTGGGGGCTGAGGACCCGAGATCTCTGGTCATTCCAGGGGATTTTTAAAATTCAGACTGACTCTGGTCTTGCCCCGTGGCTTGAATGACTGTTTGTAACTGGAGTATGTTGTATTTGCTCTTAGAATGCTTCTTGAGTTTTCTGCTGCCCTAAAGAAACCCAGCTCATGCATTCTGAGACTGATTAACAGTACACAAACTCGTTTCCAGTAAGCACACATAACTGGGAGATGTAGCACTCCTGATCTGAAACTTGGGCTCATCCAGAAACACCCACAGCCTTTCTCTCTGAGGCATTTCACAGAACAGGATGTCTGGCTTCAAGCAAAATGGCAACTTTTAAACAAGTATATATATTTGCTATTTAACAACTTCTGTGTCATGGCATTATCTTACAGGCTTTCAGCCTCATAAAGCTGTAGCTGCCCATTCCTGGTGTGGTGGGCTGACAGTTCTCTGATGCAAAACACTGAGGTATTGAAGTAATTTTGTAGAAAAACAATAGGTTTGGCCAATTTATGATTTAATTCTTTTTAAAGTTGAATAGTAGTTAAAACATCTTATCTCAGCATTCTCCATACGAAATGCTCAATGAAGTTTTAAATTTTTAATTGAAGAATGGTGTTTCACTCAGTAAAAAGATTTAAAAGTAAAAATTTCAAAATTATCTTTTACGATAATAAACTGTTTTAAGGTTTTTTTAAACTGTTTTTACAGTTGACCTAACCAAGTATTTTCAGGAAAAGTTTCAAAAATTGAACCTTTTTTGGTTTCATTTACCTATTCTACTGGTGTTATGATCCGCCACACCTTTTTGTTGCTTGGAACAATGTTAAGTTTCACAGTTTGCTAGAGCTTATGGTTGAGCTGTAAACCCTTATTTTAAATATGCAGGTTTCTGTTTTTAATTAAACTTGCAGCTATAGAATACCTGACAGGTATTGAAACACACTTATGAAAGCCTATTTTTTATTTAAACAATTAGCTATTATGAACCTTCTTTTAAAAGCAGAACAATACCCTCAACCCTTGTAGACTGAAGCATGCAACATTTAACAAACAAGATAAATTATGCTTTAAGAGCCCTTTTGATCTTCATGCCCTCAGTAAATTAGGTTTTATTTCCTTAGAAATAAAAGCATTCTTTCTCCCATAGGAAACAGGCCAGGATGACTCATATGTAGGTTTGTGAGATTCTGATTATTGCTTCCACATCTGTTCCATGGAAAGCTGGGAAAACAGTGAGAGGAATTGCCTAGTAATTTGTGACTAATATGGTTATAAAATATTAGTTTATCATTTTTATAGTGACTCTTAATGAAATATCCTGTTTTTCATTGATCTTAACCTTTAAAATATTAACACTCTGAAACAACTGCACAGCTGTGAAGAGATATCTAAAACAATTAAAAGCAGCACAGAGAATATATACTTGCCATGGTTTTGTTGGTAAGGACATTTTCTAGGCGGGCTGCTTTTCTCTAGAGGAAACCTAACATCTAAGTCACCATTTTAAGCATAAAAATAACATTCCCCTGCTTATTTTGGGAGATATTTGATCTATAATTTTGTGAGAATAAAGTCATAAATACAGTATAAATAGAAAAGAGTACTGGCTTTAAGGTTTAATTAATATAAAAGATAAAATGAGAACATGGAGACAGTCTTAAAATATTACTGGTTTGGGCACCTTTAAATAGTACAAAGATCTCAACACAGTACAGGCATACTGCAGTGGCTGAAAATTTTTATGCTATTTGGTAGTGAACAAATGTTGCTATAAAAGCAGTTTATCTCACCCAATAATCCTAGAGTCTTTCCTAGATTTTTGTTATTAGGTTTACATTTTAGTTGTATTTAATTATCACCTAAGTATTAATGGAGTTTCTATTCCTTATCATGCTTATATTTGATTGCATAATAAAAACATGTGTTATCTTTGCTATTTCATGATCATATATTTCAATATAAATCAAATCTGCCCAATTTTTTCATGTTCCTTTATTTCCTCAATACTTATTTAAATTCAAGCTCTTAAAAAGGAGATGGAGTCCAAGTTGGCACTTCTTCCTCCTGTTTATAGAGCATTTTCCTGTACTGCTTATATTGCTTATATTAATTGAATGTGGAGAAGACTTGCCCCCGCATGTATGTACTTCTAGTATTTTAACCAATAATTAAAGAAAAAAAGCAATCTATGAACTTCACCTTCTAATTGATAAGGCAGAAAGCTTATTCAAGGAATAAGATCATAGTTTTCCTACTGGAAAGCTGCTACATCTGCTTTATGAATATGACAGCTGTAAGTTATTTCAAGAATATGGGAAGGCTGTAACTGTAGCTGTCTTGAGGAATTACTCTGATGTGTCTTGGAAGAGGCTTCTAGCTGTTGGCTGCTGCCAACCTGTTAAAAAGCTGGAAAGAAGAAAACAGTGTTCAGCCTCTGGTCTGAACTTGCCTCTGTGGAATGGTTCCACATCACCCTGGAGTGGATGAGTGAGAGGACTGCTCCACTGCCTGTCTGCACATAAGTGTGAACTCCATGTGTACAACAACTAGCATCCCAGTAAAACTTACCTGACAGGTGTGAGTTACTCATGGTACATCTTAGTCACACGGGATCTTCCTGTGCATTGTTAAGTGTGATGGTCTGGCCCTGCTTGTCTTACCCTTCCCTTCTCCAAGACCCCAGCTGCTCTGCTTGCCTGGAGGCATCGTCCCTGCCATCCCTGGCTCCGGGGGTTACACAGGCTCTGTCAGGTTTTCTCTGTGGAATTCAGCCCTGGTCATGACATCAAAGCTTATACATCACTGTAGAGTTTGGGTTTTATGCTGGCTCTTTTCCCAGCCATGGATCTCACTTCTGGATGATACACGTTCTGAATTCCTGGATATGCAGAGGAAGAAAATTACTCAGGCTGCCTTTTTCAGGAACTGCATGCTTGCAGATAATTCATGTTCTTACTGTGATTCAGAAATCCAAATTACAACACGGAAGAGCATACGGAGTTGTGGGACTCACATCCTGAGATTTTGCATCCACTAACCAACTATTTTTATGCATTTAGATACATAACTATTTTAAATTTCAAGTTACATTAATATGAATTTTTCAGATTTTCCAGGCTGACTAAGGCAATGACTGATACATGATAATAGACCAATTATCTGTATGTCCTTTCCAGGCTCCAAGATTTGAAAGTAAGATTCTGCAGCAATAAATGGCATGTTCTTCAGTGATTTCAAAAGTATTTCACTCCATTTTTCTGCATTGCAACAAGATGAAATATTCCAAACTTTGTACCATTACTTGTATTTTGAACCTCGATGCAGCATCACTGAAATCAGTGAGAATAGGCTTGGGAATGAGACACTGACTTAATCTACTTTGAGATACCACATTCTACAAGAACTTAAGTCCCTGACATTTTATATCAAAAAGATCCACAAGAAATGTATAAAATTTTGAAAGATACTCCTGTATCTCTGAACCTAAGCAAGTTGGGGTTTTTTCCAGATTGTGGTTTACAAAATCACTGTCTTGGTGTATATATATGATTAATAGCTCTATTTTCCATTGATCATAATTACCTAATCACTTTTTTTTTACTTTTTTTTTTTTTTTTTTGGTAGTATTCAAAATAATCTAGCCTTAAACCAGAACAGACTTGTTTTCTTTAGCTTCTTCTTTCTTATAGCTTCTTCTTCCTTTTATGACAGATGTATAAAAAGATACTTTCAGGCTACCAGTTAACAATTCCACTTTTGGGAGCTAAGTGACATCCCCACAGAAATTAAACCAGACAAGAATGGGGCTAGTAAAAGATGTTTGTGATATGCATTCTCTTATGAATCAGTAACATGGTTGCTGCACACTTGGAAAAGTAATAAGGAAAGTATTACATGTATTTTATCTCTTCATGTGACACAGTCATTGGAAAAGAGACAGCCTGACCCTTGTGACTTGACAGCTATCAGTAGTTCACCAGTAATTTGAGACAGAATATGCAATAGCTGTGGGAAGCTACTACATACATATATTGGTTTGGGAACTTTGACTGCTTTGTTCTGAACAGTAATGATCTTCTACCCATCTCCCTGTAAATTTTATTTTGGTTATTTTCATGGGTTTTTTTCTTTTAAACAGCACAGGATATGTTTTACACAATTACCCAAGATTTATAGGGATAGGTTTTTTGAAAAATATGTCTATGTGTTTAATTTTAGGCATTGTAAACGGCCCTCTGATTTCAAAAAGAAATCAGGTTAAGGATGTATGTAAGTCTTCATGGGACAGGGGTTAATATGAGCTCTTGGCTTCTCCAGGTGACTTAACAATATTCTGCAGCTTCAATTCTCTATGCAAGCCTGAAACAGGAGAATCTCTATCGCCCCTCCAAGGGCCACTTTTGTAGATCTGTAGTTCTGAATAATCTGAACATTCATAATGCCTTTGCCAGTGAAGCATAACATCTAAGAATATGAACCAGAGCTCAATTTCCCATGCTTGTTTTAGAGGTCAGCATGCAAAGTGGCACAGGGTGACACGCAGCGAGTGCCCCCTTTTACACTGAGAGCTTGAAGAATCACCTCCAGCTGCAGACTGCCTGCCCTGCTCTCCATAAGTGCTCTGTGAGGGCTCAGCACCTGCTGTTTTCTACAAATAAATTTCTGAATGCAGACCTCAGTAATCATTTGCTAACAAGGGCAACAGCAATCATTCAAAGATCTGGGAAAAGGTGGAGAGAACAATGCTCTCTGATGCTCTTAAATTCAGGGCAGCCCATCTTACCCTCATGCTTTGTGAAATACAAGGTGCCTGAGGAGAACACAAGATGTGTACACTCTGTATTCTGGTGCTCGTCAATATTTCAGTTCAGGGCATCTAACCTCATTTCACTTGGAAGCTAATGTAAGGAGTTCTTGCCAGCATGAGTACTTAAATAGGAATCTAATAATAATTCCTAGAATCTAGGTTGGCCTATTACAAATGTCAGACAGTAAAGTGAAAATTTCTTTGTAAAACTTTCATTCTAGGATTCAAACAGACTCTTTTAGCCCCTCTTCCATTCATTTTAATATGAGCAGCTACGTAAGTGCTCTCAGTAATAGTGTTATCCCAATTTTTGTGTGACATTCTGTCAACGATGTACATTAAAAAGAGATTATTAAATGGAAGATGCTTTTAGGTCCCCATATTTTTGCTACCTGAGGCAGGATCATTAGGTTAAGAGAAGAAAATAGCAGTGATCTGTAGCTATTACAGATTATTTAATGCAGTAAGGTAGATGATACCCTTTAAAAAGAAGCCTGACAGAGGTGGAACAGTTACTGTAATTTATTTGGCAGAAAAAACCCAGCGTCAAGCTTTGCAGTATCTGTGATTAAAAAAAAAAGTAAAATTCATTTGAGTGAAATTCACTTCAGAGAGTTGCCTTCAGGAACAGAATGCTGGAATTCTGCTGGAATGTTAAATCAAGAAATGGTATTACAAATCATTCATGTACCACTAGATTCAGAAGCAGCAGTGGAGAGAGTGTCCTGTGATACTGAAGGCAGCAGAAAGAGATAAAATACATTCAGCTTTTAGTGCTCAGTTTACTGCATTATTAATTGAAGTCATTATCACAATTGAACCAAGTACCCCAGTGTCAGTGTAGCTGACAATAATAAAGAGGCAGCCCTATCAGTGAATTATTTGAAAACATTCCAGTACTTAGTACATAGCACATTAGCTTTCATAATTAAATTAATGCCTTTTGATTTGAGACCACTGGCGTGGGTATTGTGGAATCTGGAGGAAAAAAGAGATTTCCAGGGAGGGAGAGAGGAGAAGAAACCTCCTGAGTTGCACGTCTACTAAAAGAAAAGGCAAGGCAAGACATAGATTCTCCTAAAAAGAAAAGGCAAGACATAAATTCCTAATTGCAGCATCTCCCTCATTAAGAAGTGTGCAGGTAAAGACAAGGTCCCTATTCTTGCATGTAAAGTATGCAGTATTAATGGAACATAAATCTAGATTCATCATCTCAGAAGGAGCTCACCACAGTGCAGGAGCTGGTGAGCCCAAGTTGTTGAACAACAGCTGATTTACCTGTTATGTGAACCAATTTTACCTTCGCTACAAGGATCCTCTTAAGTTGTACTGGAGCTGGTATGACAGTGCCACTGAAATGAAAGCAAGAACATCCCTGAGGCCAGTGGGGATTTACTTTGGAGGCCAAATTTAGTCCTAAATATATAAATGTATTATACAGAGTTCAGCCAGTCAAGCGTCCAGGATATTCAGCTGACAGTCCCTGACTAGAAGAAGTTGCAGCCTAAAATTTGATACTGAAAAGGCTCATAAGCCTTTTGACACTGGGAGAATGGGACAGGAAATTAGGGATACAATTTCCATGGTTATTTATGTGTGTATAAACCGGTTCCATTACACCAGAGAATAGTTGCTTTTCAAAGTCTTCTCCATGCTTTTTGGCACTATGACAAGTGGCTTTAGAGGAGCCCTTGGGTACAGGGAGGGCAGTGGGTAGGATTTGGAAGTACTTTCAGGATATCAGCAAGTACAAACATGGAAACGGAGGAAAAATGCAGGAACTGATGTGATTAGTGGAATTGAAGGGAGAAGGGATGTACCTTACAAGACCAGATCAAAGCCCTAAAGAAATAGTGTACTACATTTTCTTTCTGGGAGGAGAGGGAGATGTAAAATAGAAGTCTGTGGCTAGTACTAATTATGTTGCTTAATGTATTATTAAATGAGAACTCAAGAACTGTTGTGTGAAGAAATAATAGGGTACAGTGTTTTTTAAGCTGTATAGAAATGAAAACTTCTAGCTGTGACATTTGTATTGTGAGGAAATTGGCCTCATTTAGACATCCTGTGTAGACACTAAGTGTTGGTGAGGCCCATGCCAGTCACTGTAGAACATGTCCTTCTCCAATAGCTGAGAACCTAAAGCGTATCATTGAGAAGACAACTCACAGTGCTGATCAGCTTGGCATTATGGTTTATTTATGGTTTATTTAAATAGCTCGCTGTCCAGGAGTCACTAAGGAAGAAAGTCTGTGGAAAACTATAAAACATGGTCAGAGTTGTGAATTGCAATGAAAACCTGTTCTTGTGCAGAGGGAGCTTGTGGAAAAGGGAATAGATTCTGGCAAGAGAAGAAGTGGTAAATGAGACATCAAGTCTGGCATCAGTTGAGAAGTTGTTTTACAAATAAGCGTCAAAATCTGAGAAGGGAATGATGAGGAAATTTCTTAGGGAGTCTTAGAAGCAAAAGAAAGATGTTGAGGATTTGAGATTTGGTCCATGTATTATGGTAAAATTGCTTTTCCAGGAAATGAGTTGCTTTTATCTGCAGAACATAAGTAAATGTTCTAAGGAGAGAAAAATCTGAATATTCTTAAATCTGCATCTGTTAGCAGTGTTTATTGCTTTCTAAATCCATTTTTTCTTTCAGAACGGAGCTTTAATGGTTTATTTCCCAGACAAGACTGCTTTTTGCATCTGAGGGTTAGGGTTTGGTGTGTTAGTAGTAGTAAGGAAGGTGTAAGTGATGAGGAAGCACTGCTGTTTAGTGAATGGCTCCCTCACTCATCATCCTCTTTTTTGAAGGCTTTATATAATTGATTTTAGCTCACCTTTTGTTTTGTGTCTTCAGTGGAGTAACAGAGGTGTCTCGTAGGCCCTTTTAAGTGTGTCATTTGAGTTTGATACCAGAAGAAATTTAGAAGTAAAAAACTGATCATCAGCTGCTATGAAATGTTTCATTTCTACTTACACCAACTGAGCTTACAGCAGTTGATATCACGGTAAGATCTGACGGTTTCTGCGTTACCAAACACACCCCCAAGTAATACTCTGGGTGAAATGAAAGAGTTGGTTCACTCTTTGGGAAGTAAAAACTATTTAATAAATTGAATACTTTCTGCACATCAGAGAACTGAGGTAATTTAATTGCAGGGGACGGGAAACAACAGCTAAGGCAAAGCTCCTAAAGCATTTCCTACAGCATATACTTGTATTTAATTGTCAGGAATTGTGTAATGTAATTTGGGCTGTTCTCTCACGTCAGCTCTGATAGCGGTGTTTATTATTCTTGGAAATCCTAGCTGTCTATGAGACCTTTTCAGTTTTAAATAAGAAGCAAAAATATTAGCTTAGGAACAATTCTGGATGATTGTCAAGATTTTTAAAAAACCAGATCGAGCAATTAATCAAAACAGCTATCTGATTAGAATATAGAAAGCAGACAGTGAATTAGTTTTTATGTGAGAACACAATCAGGACAAAACAAAGGATAATTTGGTTCTGGATTTTTTCTTCTACTTCATATAACACATATTTTTGTTTCATTAGCAGTACCCAGGCATTTTTCCACACTTGAGATCTAAAATGCTTTCATCCATCATAGTTAGTTATTGTCTTAGTAAAGAATTGGCAATTTCTTTGTAAATTGTTTCATTCTTTGTATCAGCTGAAACTTGAGTAATAGCATTGCAACATTTCTAGAAAGAAGTACTGGTTGTCAGAATCACTCATGGGCAGCAACACTTGAACAGAAAATGGCCCAGAGGTATTTGTAAAAAGAACTGATGACCCACAACACTCAAAGTATAGGCACAGAAAATGTGGCTGTTTAGAATATCTAGATTTCCTAGAACCTCTCTGTGGAACATACTGCCTGAGACAGCATTTGGTCTTCGAGAGGTCATTGCATTCAGTGCTTCAATACCACATCCTGTCTTCTCTGTGTGAATGTCATAGATTCTGTACAGCTTCCTAAAAATAGCAGCCCAAAACTTCCCCTGTACATCCTGCTGTTTCTGTGAAAGGATTTTCACTTATTTGATTTTCCATGTCTATCCCTTAAAATATATATAAATATAATAAATATAAAAATATGTAAGAATATAGGTCAAGAGCTTGGAAAAAAGAAACCCTCTAAATCTAAATATTATCTTCAATAGAAGTTATTTTTAAATAAATTAAATTTCCATTCTGGCCTGTCAGAACTACTGGTCAGACATTGGGGATAAAATGTTTATCATAAATACAGATTTGGCAATTGGCATTAATATACTGATATACAGAATATGAAACTGGCAGATTTTCTCTTTCACAGCATTTTAATGTAACAACAGTGAAAGAAAGCTTGGTCCTACATATCATTATGAATCTTGCTTTCCTTCCGACTGATGTATCCATTTGAATGAGACTTAGTTTCACCTGTATCCATATGGGATAAACCTAAATTGTCAGAGCTGGCTAGTATTTTTCCTTTAATACTTGTTTTAAAATCCTTGAACAGACCTTTTGGGCCTTTAATCCATTACAAGCCTATTAAAAAGCACTAAAGTCAAATTACGGGCAGAACCCCCCCCCATTTTAAGCATGTATGTGTGTATATAGTTCATATAACACTAGTGAATCATTCAGGCAAATGGTTCTAATTAGATGCCCTGGTGTTGTGCTTTAGAAGGTGGTACTTTTGTGGGTCCCTTCATACTTTCTTTCACTCTGTTAATCGAACTAACATAATCAGAGGGAAAGTCTTGATTTTCTGTTATTTTTTAAGTATTTTTACCCCTTCTTTATCTTTCACACAGCTTATTTTGCTGGATAAGCCTGGGGTTACTGGTGCTACTTTATTTGCTCCTTATTAATGGTTAACTGATTTAAATTTTTATTCTCTTTTATAGATGAAAGAATTCCAAACTAAAATGCAGTCAATGTTTCCAGCAATTCCTAAAAGTACTGAGTCCACTGTTGAATGGGAAGACTTACTTAAATCAAAGTGAAAGGCTCAGAGCCATCTAGAGATGTCTCCTTCGGCAAGAACAGGAAGAAGTGTCCCATCTGAAAAACAGAGAAGAAAGCTCAGACTGAACACGCTACTGACTGAGTTCACTGACCCTGGGGGATGCCAATAACATCTAGCAGTAATGGTATTAAAGGAAAAGAAAAGCAAACCAATTTATATTGTACTTTTCAGCATGCTTGGTATAGTTATTTGTGAGAAAATGAACCCTCTAAGGTAAGTTGTGCCCAACTGGAAAAAGTACTCTTTGTGAAAGCTTAAAGAAGAAACTGATAATCAGTAGTAAATATGAGGACAAAACCCCAATAAACTCTTATCCTATCCCATATTTTAAAAGGAATTTTAGGAAATTTCTCTAGGAAACAGAGAACAGTTCTTCAGTGACATTTACATGTCCCATTAGGAATGTAAATATCAAGTCAATTAGAACAGATCTGTTACTGAACTTCCAAGATAAAGCAGACAGTGCATTCTTCTAAATAAGTTTTTTAAATCTGCAACAGAGGGAGAATCTAAACAAAACTATTTTTGTATGTGTAAAGGGAAAGCTTAAAACATCCTATACATAAGTACTAACCTACTGAGCTCTTCTATAGAGCAGAAAGAGATCTCTACAAAGTGCAGTTTTCTCTGCATAAAAGACTGCTGTATTTGTATAGCAATTTAAGTTGTAAGTGAAAAAGGAATAAAATTGTGAAACTGTCTGACACAAATATTTTCATGTAGGAAAGTGTATGGGCAGGGCTAGCTTTTTTTGTATATCAGTAGCTCCTGTGGCTCTTCTACCAGGAAAAGCAATGTGACATTTGCCACACTGCAGTAATCTCTTGAAGTGTGGGTGTAAACCAGGAAGAATAATGTATTACTCAGGCACTGAATCTGCAAAACTGTAGATCTGTAAAAATGCAGAATTAAAAAAAAAAGTGCTATCAGTGAACAATCCTCTGTTGAATGCTCAATTTTCAGTTTTTTTTTTTTTAATTGCACACAGCTCAATTAGTTAGTTGTCAGATTTAATAAAGTCCTCTTAAAACCTGTCATTTGTGATTAAGTCTTTATATTCCTAGGAAAGAACATTAAAAAAAGCTCTAAATGTCAGATGAATAATAGAGAATGGTTTTCCTATGAAACATGACACTAAAATAGTATCTTGAAAGCAACTGAAGTATAATAGTTGACATTTTTTCCATAGCTTGATGCTTCTAATTCAGTATTAAATAAATTGTGGTGAATACTGCCATCATATGCACATGGAGAATGGTACTATTTTCATATTCTGTTAGTGTGCATGGTGGTGGTACCTGTAATGCCTATGCATATTAGTGCTGAGTTAAGTACTAAACAGAACTCAATAAATTCAAACCACATGATGTCCTTAAGGTTGCTTACCTTTAATTTGTAAGGTAGGATTTGGGTCATCTGTGTTTTTCTGGATTAATTACTCACATAAATCATTTATCCAAAATGCCCTGCACAGTCAGTGGAGAAAGACAGGACTGGTCAGAGAGTGACTGACACTGTACTAAAATGAATAGCTGCTCTTGGAGTTAGACAAGTGCTAGTCCTGGCACAAGAGAGCTGTCCCTTCTGGTAACTGTTAGCCATTGGATCAGTGCATTCTAAAAAAAAGTTCCTGGTGACAGGTAGGATTTATTAGATCTGAAGGTGCCCAGATATATGGAAATAAGAGATGATGCTCTATAAAAATTCCTAACACAATGGAATATGCAGACAGAAATCACAGAATGTCAGCTTAGAAGGGACCTCAAGGATCATCTGGTTCAACCTTTCTAATATTATTGTTTATATGAGACGTCTCAGCACCCTGTCAGTCTGAGTCTTAGAACTTTCCAAAGCGGGGGAATCCACCACTTCCCTGGGAGACCATTCCAATGTCTGACCTCATAGTGAAAAGTTTTCCTCTTGTGTTCAATCGGAACCTCCCCAGGAGCAACTTGTGCCCCTTGTCCCTCATCTTGTCCATGTGACTCCTTGTAAATAAGAAGTTTCCATCTTCTCTGCAGAGCCCCTTTAAGTACTGGAACATCATAATAAGGTCTCCCCTAAGCTTTCTCAGGGCTGAGCACATCCAGTTTTCTCAGCCTCTCCTCATATGGCAGGTGCTGCAGTCCTTTGATCACCATCGTGGCTCTTCTCTGGACCCACTGTCTGCATCCCTTTTCTTACAGCAGGGACCAAAACTGAACACAATACTCCAGGTGTGGTCTGACAAGCACCGAGTAGATCTTTATCTCAGCTGGTGATACCCTTCTTGATGCAGCCCAGCATCCTGTAGGCTTTCTTTGCTGCTGCAGCACACTGTTCACTCCATGTTGAGCCTGCTGTCCATATGACTTCCAGCTCCCTTTCCACAGGGAGCTCCCTTTTCCACTTTTCCAGCTCTCTTTCTAGCCAGTGGGAATCTTTGAAACAAAAATCACACGTACAGAGCAAGTACCATGTTGAGGTGTAAGGCATCTTCCAAAGAGGGAATTCATAGATCGTCTTACAGCAAGCTTTATTCTGTACTTCTGGCTGGAAAAAAAGTTTTCTCTAGATAAAAGGTCTGTGTAGGAGAGCAAAGCACAATATAAATCAAATCTCAATCCACATGAGAAACATGGAACATCTTGGACTTTATTTTTTGCACTGTGAAGCTCTTATCACAACGAATATTCTGCTGGCTTTGTGATGGTTCGGTTTTTTTCTCTTTCTGAAAATGTTTGGTGAAGAGTTACTAGAAGCCACCAACAAATAAAGGGGAAAAGTATCTGGTACAGCAATAGCAGGTAGATACCACAGTATACGTAGTTACTGAAACTGAGCAAATAAAACTCAGCAAAAAACAACAATGGACAGTATACATCCAAAAATCAGATGAGGTTTCAAGACTTAAATACCAGAAGTAGACACTGGCACAAGGGAAGTCAGTGGGTTCAGTGGCTATCTTCTTTTAATTAAAAAAATACCACCTTTCTGCATCAAGAGAGTGTAACAAAATGTGGAAGTTAATTACCAACTTTTTCTGTGCAGAATGTTATGTTAAAATCAGGGTATTTGAGAAAACTGCTATTCAATGTGGGTAATATAGCTGCTGCAGCAAGTTTCAAATTGTTTCAGGCCACTTGCAGATGACCCCTTTCATTTACACTGTTTTTTCACCAACTTTCTAGTCACATTTAGTTATAGGAACAATGGAGGCCACCTGAGTTTCTAAAATTAGCCTGTAAGCTAATACTTAGCAATACATGAGCTTAACACAATGTTGCTTAGAAACAGAAAGTGAAATAGGAAAAGGATGATGAAAAGAGATGAGTATGGCATAGGGCTGTGTGAGAAAGACTGATGGGCAGGCTACTCCACCATTCTTGTGCCTACCACAGGAGCCTCCACCACACCACCAGCCCCAAGGTCTGTAACAATGTCCTTGCTGAAAAAAGATGGCAAATGAAAACAAGCTGGAAAAGTTTGTTTGTGTTCCACTGTTCACTCTGGCAAGAAGCATCTCACAAGCTTTTACTGTGTTTTTTGTCACCTACAGCGTCAGCAGACTTAAACTGGGTTCCTAAGAGCTCATCGTTTTCGAAAATTCAGGTCACCTAACATACACGAAGAGCAGAGTAGCCTTCAATATTTAGGCTGTCATTCAAAAATCTCCAGAGTTACCATGACAGAAACTCAATTAAGGATGAAGAGCTGAATCAACACTGTGAGAATCTGGGCTAGTGATTGCCGAATTTCTCGATGTTTTGAACCTGATAGGCCAGAAACAATCTCATCTGGGCAAATGGCCCATTTCTGCAATCAGAATTAAGCTGACAGAAGTTTTCTGTAATTTGTCTGTTTCTTTAATAGCAGGGACATATTGTTAAATCAGTTAATGGGAAGAAAAACTGTTTAACAGTTAGTGTGATCCTTTATGTGGTGCACCATCTGCTTATTGTGTGCTGAATGTCCCTGGATGTGGAAGAGAGGAAGTCATACAAAATTTCAACCTTGTCTTCTTTACTGTCATTATCTTGGGCAAGTATGATACATAATCATATTTGTCTTCTGGAGCATATACAGTTTTAATCAGCCTATTAACCAGGAAAACATTTTTTCCAGACTCTGGAAGGCACAAAAAAGGCATTATTATTGCCTCATAAGCAATCTATTTCATGGGCGCTGAACACTAGAGCGAACAAGACAAGTTATTTTTCCTTTCACATCTAAATAAATCTACTTGCAAAACCTACTGGCAGAGACTTTATTCAAGCATATTTAGGGACTAAGCTTAAAAAGCTGAAAGGAAACAAACCACCTTTTGTAGACTGTTGTGATGAAAGTGTAAGAGAAATTTTTAATCCTTCAAATTCATGAATAATTAAGATAAAGGGAGACAGCTTTGACAGTGGGGAGGTATGATTCCTGTGTGGGCTATGCCCAGCTGATCTTCAGGACATGAAGATCTATTTCGTGTTACACTTTCTGCTTTGCTCTTGGTATATCTTTTTCCTTACGAAAAATAGAGAACTTGGAATGGGAATGTTTACTTTCATGATTGGTTGGATTCTTCCAGTACAGAAACATTCCCTGTTTTCTTCCCCAAAAGGAACATTTTCACCTCAGTACTGAACTGACTTTTGTCCTGGACTTCATTTGCATTTGTCTCTTTTGTAAGGCCCCTGGTTTCTTGTGAGCAATAGCAACTGACTAAACTCAGTTTCTGATTCTTATCCCCCCCCTTGGCTGTTGGATAATGACTTTATATTGATGAAATGTACTGGACAAGTTATTGTCCTCTACTCTACTTGGCTACACAGGTTATTTATTATTTGCTATGACTTATTTCAAGAGTAGTGTGTAGATAACAGGCAGAAAGTGTGGGATTCACTCATGTATCTGGGTCTGGCTCATTGCTTTCACACTCTGTTTTCCAGAGACACATGTAAATCTGTACCAGTTCTCTACTGCTTCTCCTTCCCCTTCCATTTAGATCCCTTAAAAAAAAAAAAGCCACAAATGGTTTTATATGATTTTCAATGCTCACAGACAGACAATAGTGACCAACAGGTTTTTGTAGCATTTTAAATACAAAGGATTTTTAGACTGAGCACTTGGGGTCTCCTGCCCTTTAAAATAATAATAATAATAATAATAATAATAATAATAATAATAATAATAATAATAATAATAAATATAAAATAATTTATAAAATAAAATTATTATTATTATTATTATTATTATTATTATTATTATTATTATTTTGGCCTGCTACATTATGTAAGGAACCTGTATATTCTGTGTGACCCCAGTGTGGCTCTGACACTGAAAGCCATTTTTGTGGTTCACAGGTTTATTATGATGTCATTTATGAGAACATAGTCTGAAGTAAGGAAAATAGACTGCAGTGATGCTGTTGAAAAATCAAAGCTTGCATATCAGGGATGAGTTAGTTGATGCCGAACACTAGTCTGATATTAAAGTACAATACAGTCAAAAGCAGTATTACCTGCAGCCAGTGCTTTGCAATGAATCTAATGGATTTCTATTCCCAATTCCTACAGACATCTGCAGAATCATACACTGAAATTCTCAGTATTTACATTTAAGTGGAAATAAAAGGCTCCTTAAAAATGTAACACAAACTGTGTAATAAATTAATCTGATTTTTAGGCCAATTACTACTGTATACTCACAAATTACAATAATTTTGCTAGCAGACTGACAAGTCACATCATGAGTTAGGCTGTTTTTCCTTCTTCGTTGTTGAGCAGCAGTCTTCTCCCCAAAACTCACTGCTCTGGGCCCTCACTGTCATTAAGAAACACCAATAATTTTCTGTGCATCAGCTTATGCTGGCACACAGAAGAGTGCTGGAAAAGACTTTTTGAGTCTCTGTCAGAATTCTGTGGCCTTTGGGCTGGGCTGATCTCAAACCAGCTGGAACATGGTGGGTTTTGGTACGGTTTTCTTTTGAGTTTTGAGTTTCTTTAAAGCTGAAACTTTGAAGCTCAAAATCCTCAGAAGGAACACAAAGAGAAACCTCATGCAAACAAATACCACTGATCTTAACATGTCTTTGATCTTTTATATATCTATAGTGCAGTTCATCATGCAGAAGCCCAGTAAGATTTATAAACTCCCTTCAAAGGGAAATACCTTATCCTCTGTACCACAATGTGCACTCTGCTGAAAACAAGTCTTCAGAGTACATGATGACCCATAGCATGATGTACATTAACAGGCAGTGGGGCAATAATCAGCAAATACAGAAGAACACAGTATTTGGCAGGGTCTATAATACTGGAGAAAATAGTAAAAACCTCAGGTTTTAATGGCATGTTAATCTAAAATGGAAAGAGAAGCATCTTTAAGGGACTCATGGAACTACAAGGGCAGCCAGGCAGCAGGTGAACCTCAGTCCTGCTCACTAACTCAGTCTGAGTTAGCCACGATATGTGGTCCATTTGAGACTGCATCCCTGCAAGCTGTTGCCCTGCGAAGGATTCCAAGAGGAAAACACAGAGCATCATGGCAGAATCTCCACACTGGGTCATGCACAGCGTGACAAACGAGTCCCCAGCTCACACAGATATATGTGGGAGAGACTCAGCAGGCTGCTTCAGTGCTTATCTCAGACCTCAGGTTTCTTCAGCTTTCCACATACCCACCATCCCAAGGCCCCTTCATCCCTCAGGATGCTTATTCCTGGGAGCAACCATCCCTAAGGCAAGGGATGGCTCAGCAAGTGTTTTATGCTCTCAGTTAAACCAACCTGTCTTAAAGACAGGAGTATCTCCTCTAAACATGCACTGGTACCCCACAAGACTTCTGCACAGACAATCTTACATGCACACCTCTGTCCTTTCTCCAGGCCTCTCTGAAAAATCCTGGCCTTAGGGAACGCAGCTGAAACACCTCTTCTTCCTTTTTTCCAATAGCCAGAATCTTTGATTAACTAAGCCTCTGCCTGTCTTAAAATTGCAGGCATCCTTCAAGACTTTCAGGTAATTGCAGTCTCTACTGCATTTCAAAGCTAGGGCTTAGGTTACAGTCATTCCCATAATGTCTGATCAATGAAGTGATCAATTAGGAATGGGAAAATGAGCTACAGGACAGCTAGTGGAATGGCTAATGACCTAACACAGAGAACACTTCAAATCTCTCAGGACCGCATGACAGCTTGCTCCCCTACAAAGCTAGCAGGGCCCTGGAAAGTTGAAAATTACCATAAAAAATAGAACAAACAGATAACTGGATAAAAATCAATTATAACTAGAGGCATTGTAAGGACCTAGAGTGGTCTCAGGAAAAATTCCAAGTGTTTGTTTAACAGATAGGGGAGACTGTTTGCCCTACTAATTATGGCTCTGTTTGATATGTATGAGGCTTTGAATATTTTATAACAGTGATGGCTGTGTTCACTTAAAGGCAGCTGCTTAAAAAAATATTAGAATTCCAGAAAACACTTTGTCTTTCAACTCAGCATTATGTAATGTTTCAGGTTTGATACCCATTTTCTTTGAAGGCTTTTCCTACTGATAACATCAAAGTGTCATCCAAGAAAGATGTTTCATCTAAAAAAAAGTGTTGTTAGGCCTTTTTAGTTTTGTTTTCTTTTTTTATTCCATTGACAAACAGTGAGTGTTAATGCTTTATCTGAACAAAAAATGATAGATGAATTGGAAGAGTGCTAGAGAGGGGGAGACTGGGGAGCACATTTGTGAGCCATCACACAAATTCTCAGAGAAGCCCAGGCAGAAATGCAGAACATCACATCTTAATAGGACATAATGTACTCCAGAAAGAGTAGAGATAATGTATCCTAATGTATTCAATATTTGCCTTTGATGTAAGCTTAAGAATTATTCCATATGTTTTACTCCATCATTAAATTAATTTTGGTTGGAAACCATCACACATTAATTATCAAACATGACTAAGCTCCAGTTCTCTTGTTTTCCTAGGTTATTTGATGTCTGCTATGAGAGTGTTACATTGCAGAATTTTGTTTATAATAGCTGTGGCTAACATGTTAACAGTGACTCTGCCAGATTTGCTTGGTATCCGGCATAAATACAGCTCAGCTGTCCACAGAAGGGACTGCATTAGAAGGGAAAGACGAGTCTCGTCAGACTGCACAGGGTCTTTGTTAAAACTTAATAGAATAAATCAGAATCTATTTTTACAAGGAAAGAATCAACTCATTTAGACCAAACATTTTATATACTGCATGGCAATTACTGCAAGCAAATATTAGCTGGAGTAAAGAAGGCAAAAAGCTATTTAAAAAACATTCCCAGTATTACAGACCACTTCCTGACCTAATGCTTTACTTTGTTTTGAACAGCTTCTATGTGAATTTTCAAGAACATCTTAAATAATAGATACGCCATAATTACAGCCCGTGTTTCTTGTGAGAGGAGGTTTTATTATTCAGATCTTGTCATTTTAAGATCAAAAGATTTCTATTTCAGAACTGTCTTCCTTGCTGAGCTCTAGACAGACAGAATGCTTCGTGAGTTGCCAGATCCTTAGCTATTGTAAGCTCTATTACCATTAAACTAAAGACATGTTCCTGAAAAATCCTTTATTAAACAAGCAGTTTATTGCAGTATTTTCCACACTTTTTAAAGTGAGAAGTCCACATTCCCTCTGAAAAAAACTATGGACTATCTTACATGTGTGAAACCAGAGTGTTTTTCATCTAAAGCAAACAAAAAACCCCTTGACTTAAGAGTAGAAGCTCAGTTTTCATCTATTTGCTTTGTATGCAGTTTTTTCCCAATGTTTCATTGCTGATCACCCAATACCTCTGAATGGTAAGCATATGTCTTTATAGTTAAAGAAACTAAAGGGGAAAAAAATATGCTTTTTCTGAAGTTTTTCTTTGCTAATTCATCATTATAAAGTACCAGTCCTATCAAAAACTAAAAGGTTCATAACTCTGAAATCTGTTTCATGAAAAACAGCTCATCCAATCTGCCTCATTGGGCAGATATAGAGAACTTGCCCCTACTCACAGGTTGAGTAGGCAGTGCTCAGATAGTGAGGAGGTAACATTCACAGCTAGTATTTGTCAGTTCAAATTCAAGGCTAAATGACAAAAGCAGTCTGAGTACAATGATGGCAAAAATCACACAAACTTCACAAGCTTCAGCCCAAATATTTTCAAGGGCAAAAATTTCTCAAGAACAATGACTTTATCCTACTATGTGTCACTTCTACTGTTGCTAAGAAAACAGACTGCTTCTAGTTTAGGCTCTCACAAAAGATTTTGGGTTAGAATGGAGATATATTATTTCCACTCACCACCTGTCTCTAGCAACGTGCAACTTTGAACCATTTGCTTATTCCTATTAAAATTCCTGGTAGATTAACCTAAGGCGTTAATAGACATTCACTTAAGAGGGTACTGCTGCAGGAAAAAGTAGCCCATAAGCCTCCTCCTCCTGCAACCACATTCTTTGCCCTCCCCTCACAGCTGAGCTAGCAGCATCAGTTGTGCAGCTGAGGGACAATGCACATCAGGAGGAGATTCAATCTGAAAGCCAGTTCCTCCCAAAAAGATCATTTCCCAGCTGCTCTGGTTCCCTGATCTAGTGCATCACACTTCCTCAGCTGGTGCTGCCACAGTACACAAGATAGGGATGGGATGGGGGCTATTTTGGGGCAAACTAACCATGATCTAAGTGAAGACAGATCTGGAGTCTTTGGCTGTAAACATCATGATCTTAATAAACAGTAAATGAAATTACAGTCCTGCATGATTACTTTCACATTGTGCTAAATTGTGCAGGCTTTAATTACTTTTTACCAAAACTTCTGCAGGTCAATGAAAGCTCACCGAAAGTCAGGTAAAGCTTAATCCAGTGAAACACAAAGCTTTAGAAGAAGGGTGAATGGCAAAGAATGAGGAAAGACATGACAGAGGTCCAATACTTAATTTCTGGAGAATCTTGAAAATAGATCTGATCAAATACTATGAAATAAGCACCACAACCTCATTTTGTAATACAATGTTTGGAATTAACATCTACCTTTTTTTAACTGTCCTGCTGGCCATCTGTTAGCATTCTTCCACTTTCTATTTAAAAAGCCTTCTTATCGTTCATATATATTTTGGTACTTCTCAACTATACTAATATCTCAGTACCCTCAGAGCTACAAGCTTTCTCATACTGCCTTCACCATGTCTGTAACATCCTCTGAAATGCTGAATAAAAAGCTTTAACTGACATTTCCCTAGTTTGAGGTAACAATGTTCAAGCATCCCTACAACTGCCTTTTCAGTTATCCCTAGTGGGCAGTGGCTGTAATCCCTGGAGTCCATTCTGAAATTCAATGCCAAAAGCCTTAAACATCTTTACTACACGAGAAATGGGTTGTCTGGTTATGTGGCAAGGTAAAGTTTAAGCATTGGATAGGTATCTGGTACTACTTGCACTAGACTGAAACACAGTTTTTCCACTGTTTTGAATCACATGATACAGGTCAATGCGTGTGCTTAATAGTAAATCAAGTAAAGGAAGCATCATACAGTGCCATTTGGTGTTGTGTCAGCCAAATGAATATAAAGGATGCATGCCTCACATGTGGTAGGTAAAGAGGTACAAAAGGTCAAACATCTGTATGGCATCTATTGCAAAGCAACTGCTTCCTGACATAAAGTTTTCTAAAACAGGCATGTACTTTTTTCCTTTAATACATGTTACCATTTTCTCTTCTCCACCTCTAAATTATCTCCGTTTTATAAAATAATTATACAGCTAGGATTTGTAGCTGTGTCTGGTAGAAGAAATAGGCATAGAAACAGCAGAGGAAAAAATGAACGTTTGCAGTGGTTGAAGAACATGGATTAAATGGTGACCCCTGTAAAATGAAAATCTTGTGAAAAGGCAGCAGGTCAATGTGAAAGATGATTGAACTAAGGGAATTATCTCTTCCTGAAGACCCAGCAACATACTAAAAGGGAAGATGTGCAGAGGGTGCTGTTCCACACAACACAGCCTGATCAGAGACATTGTTATGTTGGATAGCACAGCTACATGAGTAGGAGTCAGTCAGTTATTAGGTGGCACTGCTGATCTCTGAAGAATACTGCTTCTTCAGAAGGAATAATCCAGGGAATAAATGTGAATCCAGCACCAAAGGAATTGCATTCTTTGATGCATCATTGCTAAAAATTCAAGTTTCTTCAAAACAACTTGCTCCCAGAGATCTGCATGTTGTAGCTTCCCTATCTTTGCAGCTTTGTCCTTCTGCAGCCTCAATTTTTTATTTTCTCTACAGCTAAAATACCATAGCCTAAAACATAGCCGGCAAGCTCCTATCACCCTGCTACACGCTGGAGGGTTCCAGCCCCTCCACTTATTTCAGAATCTGTTTTTATCCCTGTTGCCACATCCATCAGGGCCATGAGGGAGGCCTGCAACCTGTCTCTGCACACTGTAGAGAAGTCATGAGGAGAGCAATTTTAGGCATGAATATCCTAATGAAGATCCTGTGCTGACCTTACACACTTCTGATTAAGCAAAAATGCAAATGTAAAGCAGTTCAGAGCTGGATTAGCATTCAAAGATTTTTAAAAAGCTACTGTGGCTACATGCAGAGTGACCTTTAGGCCTGTTCAAATCTGCTAGAATGCAGATGAGGAAAAAGAAAGACAGTATAAAGACAGTCTCCATCTTTCTTGTATCTTGCAGCCACCATGAAATGAGCCACAGGAGGAAATTAATATCCAAATCAAGGTTTTACAGCTGATCTGGTTGTGGGGCAAGAGATTATTCCGCATCATACCTGGGGATGTCTCTTACAGTGCCTTCCAAAACCAAAGTTAGCTCGGCGGTTGGTTTAATCACAATCCTGCAGTTTGTACTTTCAAAGATGACAAAGGAAAGCTGGTAGGTAAGAATCCAAACGTGGCTCCCAGAAATGCTACCAGGATCCAGGGGGGATCAGAGAATCCTGGGCAAGTAGAAGAGTTATCTCAGGGCCACAGGAAGGCCATTCAAGGCAGCTCTAAGGCATCTGCTTTCTATTGGTTGGTGTTTAAAAAGCAATTGTTAGAAGCAAAATCTTTAATTCCATTAATTAGAGAAAACTTCTATAATGAGGAGATGAAATATGGTGCATTTAACACAATTCAACGGCCTGATCTCTGGTTTGAAGGCTGTATATCAAGACACATAGGTGCCTGAAGGTTGTGTTAATATTATCCTATAAAGAGGAGAACCATCTTTCTCCCAGAAGATTTTCAACAACATTAACAGTCAACCACTCTCTCTACAGTACACACCTTATTTCTAGGAACACAGCAACTGAAGAGACCTCTTGGGTTCTCAAGACCCCAATATTGCAAGGACCACACTGTATTCTCCATTTCATAAATCAGGGATTTTGTTGCTGCTAGAATGGGCTTCCTTTATGACTGGGAACTGTCTTCTCATTTCCAGGCTAAATACATTCATAGCTACATTTCACTCATTTGTTCTGAAGTCTGACTTTGTCCAATTACTTAAGGCCTGGTCTGCATAAATGTATTTATTTTCTTTCACTGAAAAATACTGTTTGAAAAGATACTTAACAATGAAAAATAACGATGCAGGAGGATCCTATAAACCAGATAAGATCCTCTACTGGTATAAAGTGGTCCGACTTCTAATCATAGAATCATAGAATTGACTGGGTTGGAAGGGACCTCAGAGATCATCAAGTCCAACCCTTGATCCACTACCACTGCAGTTACCAGACCATGGCACTGAGTGCCACATCCAGTCTCTTTTTAAGTATCTCCAGGGACGGAGAATCTACTACTTCCCTGGGCAGCCCATTCCAATGTCTGATCACTCTCTCGGTAAAGAAATTCTTTCTAATGTCCAACCTAATGCTAATGCTAATATGTATTTCCTAGGACTTTAAAAGAAACTTTCCATGTCTTTGTTTTCAGGTTAGACATGAAAACAAATTTCTGTACTAAAACGCTATGGCTATATCTGTAGCAAACACACATGGAACTATACTTATGTTAACATTTCTGCCATTTTTTAATCAGAATGCATTAAAAAGAAAAAGTGAACACTAGAAAAAAAACCCACAAACTTCTTCTGTCCTGATTTCTTCATATATTTTGTTAAAAAACATTTCTTTATTCTTGACCATGTCATATCCCAGTGTCTTATGTACCATGTCTATTTTTGTTTATTTTTGCATCAATCAACTATATGTTTCCAAATTTTGGTATTTTTTACCCAATTCATATTTGAAGTTCCAGTATATCCTTATGCAGCTGGCAGTAAAGCATTATGGTGCAGTGTTTCATTTTCTTTCTTTGGAGATAAACAGTAGCTCCAAATACAATAAAATGTTCACAATAATTTCTTCAAGTTACAGTTAAAAAGCCTAAAAACTTCGTTTGTCTCTTAGAACCTACCACTCAGTTTTTAAATCTACTGATTCTTTGCATATGCTAATAATTTCAGAAAGGCTCAGGTACTTATTTTCCAGTACTTTGATAAATACAAGGAAAACAAAAACTTTTACAAAAATAAACAGCCAGAACATTTAAAACCAGTATCATAAAACTGTAAAATGGAGTAGAAATAAATCAATTTCATAATAGTACACATTTTTCCTGTTTTTTAATCCCTACAAAGTTTTATTTAAAATTTCAAAGAATAAAAATCCTCCATACTCTATGCCATTTTAAAATGACCGACTTCACACAGGCTCTGAGGCAAACTCTAAAATAGCACAGTCTGATTCAGAACCAGATCTGAGTCTTGCAACAAAGTTGGCTGCACTGTGCTCATCACAAAATATGAAAATGAATTTTGTACCTTTACATGTAATGAGTCTTCATACAGTAAATATCTTGCTTTATTTCTGCCCAATATGAGGAATACATATTGCGGCAGTGGGATAAATATGTGTGATTGTGATATGAGCCCTTCTGCTTATGAAGTCTGCAAACCAGAATCAAACATTCCTTTATGAAAACAGCCCACACTTTACGGAAAAAAAAAACCAACAGAGCTTTATGAGACATAATTGGGATCAACAGATATTACTGTAGTGCTGAGATACATTCTGTAGGTTTTTAAACCATCCTTTAGTATGCTGTACTAAAGGAAGAGTTACACATGAAGTTATGGTATGAAAAACCATTAGAAGTACCACTTGTAAATATATTTTGCTGAGCTTATCCATCAAGGTAATGAAAACTGGCATAAATTACACTTTCTTTTGGCTCCTTTACATTCTCTCAGGGTTCTACTCTTACCTTCTAAACTACATCTATAAAGACATCTTGCTTAAACTTAATTCAGGAACAGTGAAATCTCTGAATGTCAGAGCTAGATATCCCAGTGGCTGGTACCAAATCTTATACACAAGTCCACTCAGCTCCTCTTCCTCATGACCTAGTCGGTTCCCCTGAAAAGAGCAGGCTGCCAAGAAAACAGACTTGGGATAGACTTAGCTCCAGGAATGAGATGCAAGAAATTCAGTATTTGCATCAGCTTCTTCCGATGGTGCAGAGCAGAGATGAAGGCAAGAAGGGCTACGTGCAGTGTCACTGACATGTCACCGACACGTAGTGGCTCTTCTTGCAGGCACAGGGTAGTTCTCCTTGCCAGGACAGAGCTCAGGCAGCCACGTTACCCAGCTGCAGGTTCAAATCTAATCTGAGGTTTTGAAAATGGTCTGGTATGCTTTATTCATCTAGCAACCTTCTGTTCTTGCAGGTAAGTAAATAAACTTCCCATTATGAAGCCCCACAGCAGCAGAAAAAACCAGAGCAATGTACTTGAACTGCAGAAACCTACACGAGAAATAACCATGTATCCCTTTGTTCTTAGGGCCATGCAAGGAAGTCAGAGACACATCTCATGTTTTGCATCTTTCAGGGGGAGGGCAGCCAGGAAACACTGCAGCTGGTATTCCCATCAAGCGGAACTGTGAATCGGGACAGTAAAGCCCTAACGCTGTCACCTCCGGTTAGGATGGGAAAAGCTACTCACAGGAGCAGAGAATTAAGCTGTAACGTACCAGTCGTCCAGCAGAGAGCAGTATTTCTATATGGAAAAATGATCACACCTCTAACTACTATTTTTCCAACTATTTCTGCTGCATCTGTTACAAAACCTGGGAATCTCAGCCTTTTCCCCTCTGATTAGTTCATAGGTAAATGAACTCATCATCCAATCCTGAACACTTAATAAGATATGGGAAAGGATTATATTAAAAACAATAAATCAAGATTTAAGGCTACATATTTAAATGAAAATTATCAGCAATGAAATAATTGAGATTCCAGAAAGAAGCAACACTAACTTGAATTCTTTTCCTATCTTGCATTCTGCATATTTTACAGTACAGACAGTATTATAACATTGATTACTGTGATGAATAACATAGACAGTTTAGGAATGGCTAAATCAATCCATCATAATCAGGGAGTGGAATCTGAAGTCAGAAGGTGTTGAACATACAGATTTGCACCTGTGTGTATATGAAATCAGTGAGACAATGAGTGTTTCAGTAGACACACGTTAAGAGTAGCTTTAATTAGTACTTCTAGGCCCCTGGCTTTTAAAAAGTGGAGTGGGGAAACCATCTACCATGCAAAAGCAGCTAACTTAGTATCATTCTTGGAGCCTAGCTTTTTCTATAGTTTCTCTTTGCAGTTTCATTTTTTTCAGTAATCTAATCTAATCTAGTTGCATTTATATAGAGAACCTGCAAGATATATGCCCATTTTGGGAGGCTGAGCCACACTGGAGCTACCTTGCTTATCTGGCTTCTACCCTTCCTTCTAGGTTCTAGCTGTCTCTGTGCCTGAGCTTGTGTCTCTACAACGTGATACAGCTTGGATTCACAAACAGAAAAGCGCCCTTCAGTACAAAGATACTGGATAACAGGCAAGTGGCTTGGATGTTCCAGTCACAATACAGAGATGATTAATCTACACGGCTGCTACCCTCTCCAAGAAGATGACAACTGTGATTACAAGATCAAGAAAGAGTTTGGGAATGGGATGCTATGCAAGCAGAAGTTAAAGGAGCTGCTGGCAGCAACAGCTGCGTTTTAAGACTCTGAGCTGACCACTGGAGTTTTAGTGAGCCCCCATAACTGTGTGAGACAAACCTGCTTCTCTCCGATGGCAATGGGTAAAAGCTGACTGGATGAAAAACAAACTTGTGAACTTTATGTATTGTTTTGTGACACTACCATAGATACAAATCGTGTGGGTTTTGCCATACTGCAAAATTGTGATAAAACACACAGCCTGTGGAAAGAGAAAATGGCATAAAATGTATTTCTGCTCTCTGTCTTTTGCTAGAAGAAAGAAATTTGACATGAGAAACCCTCAAAAATTCGGTTGCCTATGTAGACAGCTCTTTAGTGGTCAAGAAAATAAAGGCCTATGCACTTCTAGCTTATCTGCAAATCTTTCTCTGAAAAAAAAATGAAAAATCTATCCATTCTTTTGAAAAAATAGGGTTTAATAACAAGTCAGTGACATTACGTTCCTAATCCTGCAACATCAACTATATTTATTTGATAAAAATACTGTTGGTTTCAATGTGAACAGTCTTATACAAGAGTTTGCAAAGCCAGGGCCTGAGGATATATACAGAAAAGGCAAACAGATGTTAACAAAGATGAGCAACAAAAACATGCAGAAAGAAAAAGAGAGAATAAAGCAAAGTATGAAAAATGGGAGAAAAAAAAGGATTAATAAAGGCATGAAAAAGAAAGAAGACATAGTTTAACTTTATATCTTGTGAACTTCATTCTTCATTAATACATGTAGTGCAAGAAAGCCATGTCGACTTAGTTGCATTTTCTGTTGAAAATAATAACATAATTGTTTTAAGTGTATAGTATTTGTACTGTCATCTAATAATCTAAGTACTTCTAAATGCTGTAGAATGATAAAGGTGAACATTTTTTAGCCTACTTGCTTCTTTCATACTTCATTGCTTCCTTTTCCTTGCACAAAAGCTCCAGTTAAAAAAACAGAAAAAATTACATGCTCAAATGTCAGCTTTTTCAAATTTACAGGTGCATCTGCACCCCCAAAGGCTTAACTGATTTGGTCCAATAAAAATAATAATTGAAATTTTGCCCTGTCTAAACTAAAGTATCCATGTGGTCCAACGTGACCTCCTTTTTCTCTCCTGCTGCAATTCAGTTTCTTATACTTTCCTTAGGCCTTCCTGCTGCCCTAAGGATTCCATCCCACATTGACACCTGGCTTCCCTTAAACCTTCTTTCAGCCTCTCCTTAATCCTTTTTAGATGCTCTGGAGATGCTCCCTATCCCAGAGCACTCTCAATTACATTCCAGTGCACAAACACCATCTCTTGCCTTGTGCTTCTCCTGCTTCCAAACCACTTCACCTCTTCATCACCTCCTTTGTCTTATCACACTCTGAGTACAAATTCTCAGAGGCTGAATATATTTTCTTTCTTACTAACCTGCACAGAATTGAGTGAACCCAGATCCTTGGTTAAGGTTCCTAGATATCATTTTGATAGTACAAATCTGGAAAATGTAGGGAGTTGTTCTTTCAGAGTCTACAATTAGTTAAGGATGAATGTGTTCTAGTGATAGGTGTTCTAAGTGATATGCTCATCCATTTAAGTGCTGGAGTCATATACACTAGGCTAATTCACTTGAGTAAAGCTATATTTAAGTATTTGTAGGATGGCAGCTACATTTCCACGGAGAACTCTATCTTCAACAATTATCACAAACACCTACATGTTGCTACAGGGGAAAGCTTAAGTTAATATACAATGTGTTACAGATAACAGAGACGAGAATGCTCCCAGTCCACAATTCTGAGGAATGCGAGGAAAAACAATCTGAAAGAAAAATATTAAATTACTCTCATATTCCCACAAAGGAATACAAAGCTCAAGAATCCCAGTAATTCAAGGGAGAAAAAAACCCTTTTCAAATTGGTATGCTCGGTGAGTCTGGCCACACATTCCAACTAAAGAGAACTCCACAGATGTTTGATAAGCTTGCCATGCAGTATTTTTTTACTCAAATTTTTGCTAGGTAGAGGATTATTTCAAGTTTGAAACACAAATCCCTTTAAGAGGCAGAAATAACAAAATGAAAAACAAAACTATGAAACTCCAGGACACATGCAAAAAAATCTACTCCAGCAGAAAAGGGGAAAAAAAAACAACTAACTCTTCTGATAAAATCATTTATCATTCTTTCCAGAATACTTTGCAAGAAATACAGGCTCTTGCACTGCCCACAGGGGCTCCATACTCAGTGAAGGTCATGGCTTTATTGATACCTTGTTTTTCCTTTCACCTCTGTAATAGCAAAGATTATATCAGAAAGTTTTAAAAGCAAAATAGAGGTTAGATCCATTTTCGATACTCTAAATTAAAAGAATAAATGAATCACCCAACTGTAGTTAATGGGCAATTAACATAATTCTGGTCCGGTGTAGCTGAAAGATAATGAAAAAGCTGATTGCAAATGAACCAGCAGTAATGTGGGAGGTCATAATAGTCCCATAACTCTGAATGAGAAACCAATTTCTCCTCTAATACTAGATGCTTTGATTGGTGAAGGGCTTTATCATACTATGAAATTTGCCCATGATAACATAAGACATAGAAAAAGGTTCTGCTGTGTAAAGGGTGGACGGCTTACGGAACAGCTACCCTGAGCAACTGCAGGAGCCTGTACTGACAGTCATAAACTAGAGGGTAATTAGGGGTGCAGTGGTGAATAGAGAGGAAAGAAGCAGATATCCAGTGAGTTCACAACAGCACTACAGCAGGGCAACAACCCATGAGGGGAAATGCAGCAAGGTGTCAGACTTTGATCCAGCCTGGAGACTGGATGTGCTGATGCCCTCTAACTTGGCCAACGTCCTCGAGGCAGCATAATATGTGCTCAATTTGTTCTTAGTTAAGGAAGGGGTAATGGGGTGGGATCAATTCCACCCACAGTGCTTTTCTCTTCTCTCCACTTACCATCTATGTCCTGATCCTATTAAAAGCGAAGATCTCGTTCAGCAAACTGTCATCAGATAAAGTAAATTACATTTAATGCTAGTGGTAATGCTCTCAAAATCAAGAGAACAATTGTGTCTAGGGCAAGGACCACCTCATTCCCTAGAATTTTAAGTACAACTGTATTTAGGAGTGTTGTGGCTTTTGAAGGGAAAAAAGGTAATCATGTTAGAACACTGAAACGGTAAATGAATCTATGTCCTAGCAGCAGATGGCACATTAATAGGGTGCAGGCACATGGAAAAGAACAAACCCTACAAAGTTGATTTTTTTTTTTCCTTGATATTTTTCATCCCTCTACCTGTGTCTTTCCTACCAGGCTGAATAAAAGTATGGTATATTTAACAGAGAAGACTTAATCCTAGTGCTAAACTGGTATCATGACAAATCAAAAGGTTATTGCTGCATTATGCAAAATGGAAAAAGGAAAGTGATGGTGCTTAATACTCAGAAATACTTAGCACAACACTTGGGGTAAACAGATCACAATTTACCATTTTAGACAGGCTTTTTAATTGTCTTTTGCACTACTATCTTGTTCTTAAACTGAGTGGTAAAAGAAGTCACTATTTCATATGAGATGACTTTGTCTTTTTGGTGTGTAGGAATGCACACAACCATATTTGTCTACTGAGAAAATAAGTAACAACCTAAGGAAGAGCAGGTAATAACTTTAATCCACTGAAGAAAGTCAACATGCTTTTATCAAAGAGAGCCTTGTCTTCCAAATGTACTAGAGTTCTCTACAGAGATCAACATCCATCTAGATTATGTTAATTCAGTTCACAGAATCTACCTGGTTTTCCAAATGTCTTCTAAAAAATCCTTAACAAATGTTTTAAGAAAGTTGATCAGTGGTGGGATAAAGGGAAAGATCATGGAGAAGTAATTGGTTAATGGACAGGTCAGAGAGAGGAAAAGCGAATGGATTGCTTTTGCCACAGTGTGTTCCACCCTTGGAGTTCCAGTGGGATCTGAATTGGCACTTGGGATAGTCAGTGTATTCCTGAATTATTTGAGAATGTGGGTAAGTTCAGGAAGCTGTATGATGATACAGCATTATGTCAGATAGAAAGGACAAGCAGTAACAAAAAATAAAACCTACAGGGAAACCTTATGAGGCTGAGTGGCTGTGCAATTAAATGACAAATCAAATTTTCTGTAGATAAATGGAAAGCAATGCACATGGGAAAAACAATTCTAACTCCATATATTAATATGATGGAGTTGATCATTACTACTTAGGAGATGGATATGAGCTTATGACAGATAGTCCTATGAAAATGTCAACCTGATGCTTAATAGCAGTCAAGAAGACAAGTCAAATGTTAGAAAATATTAGGAAATAAATGGAGAACAATACAAAGAACATCACTGTGCTGCTACAGAAAACCATTGCTCAACTCAATGTTGAATACTGTGTGCTAAATACCATCTGGTCCCCTTCCTTCACAAAGGATAGAGATAGAACAGAAATTTTCAAAGGACAGCAACAAAGATGATCAAAGCTGCAGAGAAACCTTCATATTAAGAAAAGCTACTCAGCAACTACATCAGGACACAGTAGCACACTTCATCCTGGAAAAGGATGACCTGTAAGGCAACAACAAAAGTCTAAGAATTGATAAACAGAGCAAAGAAAATGGATCTTGACCCTTCCCACATGTGAGCAAGGGAACATGAAATAAAGATACAAAAGAACACATTCAAAATAAACACAAGTGCTTCTTTGTACAAGAAGTCATAGACCTGTGAAAATCATTACCTGGTGATGCTGTGGATGCACGGACTGAAAGGGGAAAATAGACAAGTAGATCAATCATCTACTGAGAGCTACCTAAAATACAGAAACTACATTTATTCAAGATGAAAACAGTTGGAATCTAGGAAAGAAAGTATAGTGCAGAGACAGGAGCTGGGCTAGATGGCCCTTTGGCCATATTGTGATGGCTCTTGTATCATCTTACATTCTTCTAACAGATTGCTGCATCTAGGATATTCAAATGTGGTTGACTAAGATGTGGGAGGAACGATGAAGGAAATTACTAACACGTTATACAATTTAGACAAATGGTAGGTAGCTCAGACTTGATGTCAGCACAGATTAAAGATAAGTAGCAGCCAGAAGAAGGCAATGCACACTTTGCAGAAGCAGGCTCTTTAAGAGAATTATATAGCTTCACATATTTCTTCTTAACTCACATGAATAAAAAAATCTCTTTCTTTGATTACTATAACAGGACATTTCTTCTACCAGAGAGAGACACTTTTCCTCCTTCTTTTCTCAAATGAATTATGACAGAGATCACCTTATCTAGTGATCTGGGACAATTTGCCAGACTCTCCCATAATCTTCCAGTGTAGTCACTACCTTAAAGAAGTATTTATACTTTGTTCACTATAATGAAATCTGAATGATTTCAGATAATGAAGCCAACTGGGAAAGAAGAAAAGGATCTAAATTTGAAAGAAAGTTATATAAAAGAGAATTAAATACATTGTTATAAAGATGGCATCACCAGATGGAGCTGTTATTTGCACTCTTCTAAATTCTCCTTTGCATGATTTTTAAGTCTTTATATATTGCATAATTTTGTGAAATAGTTTCTGTGCTCTAGCCTATGGCATACAGCAGGGGAGTTTGCTTTCTGTCCTACTGTCTCTACCAGAATTTTTACTCTGGGAATTCTTTGGTGCTTTCTTGAGCTTCTGAAAGCAGACGTTGCCTGAACCCTAACTACTCTTTATTCAAAGACACTACATGTACAGTGGAAATAAAAGTATTGTACACTAGAACTACACCCAGTGCCTGTAATGGCAAGTTCTAACATCCACTGCTGTTGTAGCATCAAGACAAGCAGTTTCAGCTGATCCACACATAACCTTATCAATACTCTCTCCTTCCAGCCTTTCCAGAACAGCGCTTGAGACGGGAGCCTCTCTCCCATTTTTTCTTGGTATGGATCTGCTTATTTGTTATCAGCACTCCCAATATGCATTATCTCTGTGCATTGTCAGCTACAACAAAGCCAAAAGAAGAAAAGCTCTCACTGTAAAATATTAAACTTAAAACCCCAGTTATCTGATCAAAAGCTCTGGCTCTTTCCCAGGGAAGAGAGCAGCCTTTAGCTAATTGCCCACAGAGGTGCCCTTTCTTATTAATCAAAGCACCTGAGCATGCTATTCAAGGAATATCCCAGCTTGGTCAAACTGGCCTGGCCTCTGTGGGTTGATGCTTGCAAGGCTGTATTTAGACAAAGCATCACAACCTTTGCAGAAATCATCTCCTCTTTGTTAAATTTTTGTCTCTATCAGACACTATTACAGGGCTTTAAATTCCACTTTGGCATTCTATTTTTAGAACTCAAGGGGGATTTAGATCATGCTCTGACCTGACACAAGCTCCCTGCACAAGGCTGAATTTCATCTTGTGTGCACTCACTGCTGAAACTGCTGACTGTAATAAATTGAGAAGGCTTGTTCTACGTATGTCCTTACAACACGTACCTTAAATGCTGGATTTCCACTATGGCTAAGATTTCACCATATGCTTGTAGCACAATAAAAATGGCAAATATTGTTTGTAAGTTTCCCCTCTTGTCAGCAGCAACTGTGCTTCTTTAGTGACTGAAGAAAATTTACCAAAACTTTAAGAGAATATGTAAAATAAGGATCTCAGGTTATTTACAGCCAAGATGAATGTTTTCTTTTCCACCCTAGTGTACAACCACACTGTTATAAGCACTTCACTTGCATACATTTTTAAACCTTGGCCAAAGTAAACAAGCAGATAAAAGGGCAGAGGGAAGAGGTCTCATGGATATTAAGCTCCTCTGAGGTTCATTAGGTAGGGGAGAGAGACTACTAATATCCCACCAACAGAAATATCCTTAACTGGTATTGAGCAGTAACCAAGACAAACAGGAACATAGTAAGAGATAAATAACATGGAAACTTAGATGCTGTTGATATTGTTGCTCACAGGTAACATGTTAATGTGGGGAAGCAGACAGCCAGGAGATCAAGACCTATGTGCTCACACTGTTTGTTAGCTTTGATGTTTGTGCTTCCAAATACAGGTGCAAACTGGGGAGCAAAAAACAGAAACCCTTAATATAAAAATATTTATTTATTAAGGATTAAAGAATTGGTCCTGACTGTCTTGCCCAAGTTCAACCAGTGGTGGGAACAATTACATACACTGCTTCAAATTGTCTGGTTTAGATAAATTTGTGTGAAGCTTGAGCTGGAATAATGAAAAGTATTCCCAGGATGGTCTCAATTTCATAACTACACATTAGATACAAGCAAAAAAACCACAACACAAAATGAAGCCAAACTCACGGTAGTAGAATAAAGCAACGAAGAATGACAAAACCAATGAAGAAATCCACAATGTATTCGCTTGTGCCTCACAGTAATTAATGCTTTTTGAGATATTAGATAAACTTTTCTTTGTTGTAATAGAAACAGATTTCCCAGCTCTCCTATTTCAGCTCTCAAGCTCCACCTTTTCTCTGCTTTGTCTGAAATTAGCCACATTTCCTACCACTTTAATAAACGTGGAATAGAATTTGGAAATTATCTGTTTGCATCAGTGCTGGCAATGAACAATAGCTCAAATTTTGAGAGTCAAGGCTTCAATAATAAGGCCTGATTTTCTTAGCAATCAGATGCATACACATGCATACACACACACGCATGCAAGAACACCACATGTCTTTGTGAATAGGGCCCAAAACAGCTGCAACCTTCCAGAAATTAATTGGATTCTGGATCATTTGCATTTTTATATAGTTTGCCAACAAAAGATGGAGATAGCAAGTTTATTAATGTGGAAAAAGAGAGAGACACCAAGAGAAAGAGAGAGAGGGAGGGAAAGTGAATGTTTTGGTTGAGTCACTAATCCAAATTTTAATACACACAGTGCCTATTCACCTCATAATACTGCAGCAGATCCTTCAAGGTGGAAATTGATATGCAGGTCTAGATGGCAGGCAGCTGTTAAGGACTCCTCCTGATGCCTAGGGCCTTTACAGTTCCTCATCTGGGTAGGCATTATGATTTTATAATGGCCATTTTCAGACAACACCCAAGGCAATTCTAGGATTTGCTGTCACAATAGACACGCTGAAAATAAAGTCAGTGTAAATAGATTAAGAAATTGACAGAATAACAAGGCAGAAAGAATTAGAATGAATACACAAATGGCAGATGACAACTCAATGTGCTGTGCTGCAGAGATGGGATAAGGGAAGTGGAGCTGGAGGATTTATCTGCTGCCTGTATGCCTTCAACCTGCTTCCTGCCTGCGTGGATGCCTATTTCACTGAAAAGTGAAATCTTTATTAGAAGATTTCTTATCTCTCTTGCTGCTCATTGAAAAACTTCCTTTCTGTTCAATTGGATGTGAAAGCTCCTGATCTGCAGACATCCAAGACAGCTGCAGTTTTCACAGGTAGTCAACCAGTGACTGTTGGGTAAAAGTGGCACCCCCATTTTACTCAGGAATAGGAAGAAAATACTGATTTGATATTCAGAGGACAGAGTGATCCTCAAGTCCTGTAAATGTTGATGTGAACAGTGGATGACAGCATGATAACCAGGACTCTATATTATGTGATTAATTTACAAACCTCTTAGCAATGCTTGTGCTGAGGTGCACGTGAGGTTTAGTGCATGAACTTGTCTGTGGGAACCCTTATTTGATGTCTTCTTTTTGACAATAAAAAGATGGAATTTCATTTATTCACTTTTACTGCAACTCTGAGTTCATGTCTGCCAAAACCAGCTCCCAGTTCTGCTCAACTCAGCCTGAACAACCAAATAATACATGAGTAAACCAGGTACCTGACTAATTCCTGAAATTCAGACTACATCTTCATGTGCAGAATAACTATGAATAGCACATAGTTTGTTGGCTGGTCTCTGTATGATAGATCCAGAGCAAGAACAGAGTTGGAAAACTGGGCAATAACATCCCCAGGAACTTACTGGGTAAAGAAGGTCCTAGAATTGTTATAATATTAAATGTTATAAATGTTATAATTCTATCTCATTCTTCTCTTCATTTGGATTGAGTTACAATCTTTTTTTTCAGTTTTTATACTAAGCATCAATTGACTCCAGTCATTCCCCATAATCTGGCCTTCAAGAAGATGATGGCAGCTATGGCCAGAGAAAGTAGAAATCAAGCATCAAGAATGAAAAGGGCTGCATTACAGAGCCTTACAGCGTGAGGAAGAAAATGGTAGGGTAACAATTATGAAAAGAGGAAGAAGGTTTCCATTAACAACATGGGAAAAGGATGGAAAATATGGGTAGTGGGGGAAAGAACTATAGTGCTTTTGACTTTTTTCCCCAAGTTCAATGTTATCTCATTTTTGAAAGACCTGAAGCTGCAAGTAGATAGCTCCATTTAGCCTTAAATCAATCTTGTTAAAAGGAATACCTTAATTACAGTTAGCTTGCCAGCATTTAGAAACGAGACAGGAACATGGCCAACATTCTTCTGGCTGAATACACAGACACAGCAAGACACATTATGGAATGACAAAGTATCTAAGTGCACCGAGCCCGTATTTATCTAACTTTTGTTAACCTTAGCAGAAAGCCTGCCAAAGAGTTCTCGTAGTGCTGAAAACCCAAGCAAGTCATAGTCTTATACCCAGGCAAGATTTTTGCATGGCACAAATCACAGTATTTGTAATACCTAGGAACTACATAGTTTCCTGCTTCTGAGACACTTAAGAAATGTGAGAAGTGTAAACTTAAAATCCTGGCCTCACTGAAGTCAAGAGGCAACACATCCATGTAACTTCCATGGAGCTAAGAGTAGATAGTTTCCAATTAAAAAGGGAGCTGGTTGAATACTGACTCTCTGAATATGTCTTATTTAGATGGTTTTAAAAAAAAGCATAAGAGGATAAAAACACAGAAAGCTTATGAATATTAGGGCAGGAGTGACAGAGAAACTACAAGGGAGCAAGATTGTGAAAGGATCATGGCTGAAAGAGTGGAGGAGGAAGCTTATTCAGACAGGACTGTAAAAGGAACTAATGAGGTTCAAAAATGTTAAGGACTGAAGATGAGATGAGAATGAGAAAATGAGTATAAAGAACTCAGGGCTATTGTAGGCAAAGCAGCCGTTGTTGCTATCAAGCAGGCTGAACAGAGGGCTATGAGAGGACTGGGTCTTATAATGTGTCTTTGGAAACAGAGTGGTATTCTGTGATAGTGCGTGGGAACTTGGCACAACATTGTCATAACCTTGCATCTGTTCACCTTCTAGCTACAAAATATATTTTGTTCTCAAAAAGCATGAAACATATGTACCTCTGTAATATTCAGCACTTACAGCACTCATCTTCTGTACTTCAAGAGTGCCTTCAGGATGAGAAGGCAACAACAGGGGCTTCTCTGCTTACAGTGAAAAGCAGTATTTCACCTGTTAAAAACCTTGCAATGCTTCTCCAAGCAGAAATACAAATATTAGACTGCTGCTTCACTATGCAATAGAAATTTATTATTTTCTTCTCTGTAATGAGAAAGCACTAATGAAGCACTAATTTAATTCCCTCAGAGGCAGCAAGAGGGAGAAGCTGTTACATCACTAAAAACAAATTCTGGTAACAGAGAACAGTATTTGATATTACTTCTCCATTGTCTTATCAAAACTAGTTTAAATTCCCAATGGATAGGTCTTATGTTACTCCTTCTGGGAGCATCCTCTGTAATTCCTAATACCTTTTTTCTTGATTATGTCCTTGCTTTCAATAAGGTAATTCTTCTTTCTCCTTAGCATTTACATCCTATAAACATTTACAACTTGATACATTTTATCTGAGTTACTCTTTCACTAAGTTACCTACACTTGACTGTGATATTTTTTCTGTGGTAGTTCATCTTCCTGTTCGCCTTCTCTGGATTTGCTTTGGTTTATCAGCTGTACTCTCTCAACATGCTACATCAAACACAGACCTAGTATTGCAGCCAGGCTACAACAGAAGTACAGACAGGGCTATAAAGACAGGGATCAGCAATGCACAGCTTGTGCACACGCAGCCTGAAACGGCGCCACACTTCATTGCAACTGTGTTATGTTGCATATGGATGCTTAATTTTCTGTTCACTATTACCTCTTAACAATATGAAAGAGAGTAGTATAGGGCTATTCAGATGGTTTACATTCTTTCTGAGCACTACTTCAAGGCTAGTAATGATGCAATTTAAAAAAAATCTGAAATCTGAATTGGACTTCTGCCAACTTCACCCAGTTTTATTTTTAAGCTGTAGGTCTGAAGTGTAGGAAAATATTTACCTTTTGCAAGCAATGCTCTGCATACTTTGAAGGAAGGCCACTCAGATCTTAAGCTACCTGAACAGAAGGAACAGTTTTGCTCATTGGAAAACAATTATGATACACCTATGGACACAGCTAATTCAGAGAGGAACTGAAGCTAAAGACTAAAATAAGAATAGTGCATAGGCTTGATAACGAGTTTATACAGCACTCTCCTGGGACATCATCAATCGTACATTTTTGCTTGCAGAAGTGAAAGTTCTGGCACTAAATATGTACATAAGATCTTCAGAAATGTAACTTATCAGGAGAAAATAATCCATAAATAAATATATATGAACAATTTCAAATATAATCCTGTTCTCCCTTTACGTGCATAAGGCAGGATATGCCTGGAACACTATGCAAATGGGAAACATCCACTACAGTGCAGTATTAGTACTTCATCAGTACTGTAAATCATTCTGGGGTAAAAGATGAGAGGACGCCGAGAAGGAATATTTTTTCCTTTACTACCTTTGTGCTGTTCCTTTGCAAAAGAGGGATGCTCCAGCAGCATGGATGATTGCCTTGAGAAGATGTGACAGCAGCCAAGTGCAAATGTACCTATACTTCTGCTAAATTACTTTCCCTCAACAGAACGAACAACATAAGCTACACACATTTGCTTGAGACACATGGTATACAGTCAGATAGCTAGTTTACATGGAGGTCTAATTCACATTCCACTGCATTTCACTGCTGTTATTAAAGTTACAGTTGCTCAGGAAGCAATTAGTCCTTCTTGTTGCAATACACAGGCTGCAAGCACGCAGAAAGCAAAACACAGTCCTTGATCAGTCAACCCTTCCTTGATCCTCCTTGTCAAAGCTGCTTCTACACTGGCTTCCTACCCTGAACATGAGCAGACCAGAGGCAATGCCTTTCAGCTGCGTATTCTCTTTCTTTCAGATAAAGAATATAGGATTAGCTTGACGAACTGCAGATGAGAAACTTACAGTGTAATGCCAGCTAAATTCTGTAGTGTTTAGAAGTAATGGATGCCATAGAATTCACATTATTATTGGCTCTTTAATCTGGTTGGAATTGGTAAAGGTAACACAGTTTCACAACTCAAGCAATGCTCCCCATAGGCTTAGAAACTGGGTTTGTGCATACAGCAGGCTTCAACCAAGCTTGACCCAGTTAGTACCAGCAGCCCAACCCTCCTTTGAATCAAAACTGCATTGCACGGAGTAGTAAGTTTTTATGCCAAAATAATGAAAAACTATAATGAGACACACACATACACACATTCTCATCTCAACATACATACACTGTGTCCTCAGCTTTCTTTTAATCTATGTCTCACTTTTTTAATAGTGACAAAGCACACTTCAGTCATTACTAGAACCATTAATTTAAGTATCAGCATTGTCTCGATGTACTGTTCTCCTACAGTGTCTAGAATGTCCATGCAGCCGTTGATTTAAGAGACAATATCACTTGCTTCCAAGTTTATGAGGCAATAAACAGCTCCCGCATATTGATGAATGCAGAGGTGTTTGCTCAGCACATTTGCAGGGGACGTTTATTATCCAAGTGCTGTGCTTTAAAAGCAAATGAAATTGCAACTGTTCTCATTTTCTTCCGTTGGGGGGGAAGGGAGAAAAATACTGTTGCTTTTAATTTGCTCCTTTACTTTGCCTCCTTCTGTGACTCATTAGAACGACTGACACAGCCATGGACATCTCCCTCATTTGTGCAGTTGACAACTACAGTCATTTTAGCTTTGGTGGCTTTGCATGAAAACTGCTCCTGAACAGGGTGCAACTTCCAGAATACCAGAGAGACATCACTAAGATTATTCCTTCATGCTTTATTATCCTATTATCCCCTACCAAAGGATTAAGCTAGCTCATAAGCATAGCCACTTAAGAGTTTCTAACCCTACAATAATATTAATTCCTCTGTCCATACAGTAAAAAAAGAAACAATTTTTAATCTGCAGATTTGGGATAATTCAAATGTCAGGGATTAAAAGATAAATCTTTGGATTGTACATCTGGCAAAACACTTCTTGGAATCTACACTCCTTTTAAGTATATGATGCTGGGATGGAAGAGAGGGTGGAGAGATGAGATTGATTGCAAAGCTGCATGCCAACTGAGTTGTTACATGGATGCCAAGCAGCAAGAACAAACGGTGAAAAATGTATTAAATTATCAAAAACACAAAACTGATTTATAGCTGCTCTAATTTCTCCTTTGCTCTCTGTTCCCATAAGGCAGGAACAATATTCTCTTATAAGAAAAAAATATATTTCTAGATATTATTAAAATACATACAAGCATTTTTAAATTATTTTATTTAATACAGCTGGGAATGAAAACAGGAAGACAATTGAATGAAAAGTTGGAATATAAAATTGAAGAAGCAAATACATATTTTCCAAAATCCTCAAGATGAATGGATCTTTGAATCTTTTGGCTTGTATGAAAAGTCTTTAATCTGAATAGTAGTGTATCTGTTGTTTTTTAAAAAAGGATGTTTGAAATTTCTAGCAGAGATGATTCCTTGCTTACCCAAAGAATGTGAGAATAGGGGAAAATATTAACTTAAAATATTTTACAATGCTCTTTATCTTGGTTCATTGTTTTTCTCATTATGTTATTTTCTAATTTAAGACTTGGATATGCCAACCTGCATTCACTGACATAAACCTTTGCAGTAATGCCATTTAATTCAATGGGACAGATTTTTAGGACAAACCAGTCATTAGCAATGTTTTGCCAGTAGGCTGTATAAGGTCATTCTTTTTCCTTTAATTTTGAAAAATGCCCTTGATCCATTTGGAGGTATAAATATTAGACTATTAAGAAGTCATGTTTTTAAACCAAAAAACATTTTTTACACTTAACTAGCCCTTATTACTTCACACAGCTAGAAAAAAAAATTCTACTACACTTGATTTAATCCACAGACTTGGTCTTCTCCATTATGGTCTTTTTCTTTCCTACACTCTTTCTCCTCCTTCCTGTTGTCCTGACTTTTCATTTTATCTTGATTTTTGTCCTTCATTCTCATTTGACAGAGGGAATTTATTAAGGACAAGTGAAGGAACTTACGGTTGTCCTGACACCTGTCCAGCCTGCATGGCCTGTGCTGGGGACTGTTCACTGGAAACAGCCAGACTCCAGTTTACTCTGCTTTTACTGTCTCTGCTGTCCTACTGGTATAGGCTACAGGGTAAACCCTACAAATGAGATGGAGAATAGCAGCATCTGTTTAATTTACAAGTCAGGTGGTGAGATTTAGTTTACATCATCAGCTTGGTCATGTTGGGTTATTACAGATAATGAATTATAGAAATTAGAAGGACCAAGTTCAGCCTGAAGCAGGCTCCAGGGACACCTTATAGCAGTCTTCCAGTACTTGAAGTGACCTATGGGAAAGCTGGGTGGGGCTTTTTATGAGAGCATGTAGCAATACAAAGAGGAGTAATGATTTTAAACTGGAAGAGGGTAGATTTAGGTATTAGGAAGAAATTCTTTAGTATGAGGATGATGAGACACTGCAACAGGTTTCCCAGGCAGGCTATGGTTGCCCTTCCCTGAAGCGTTCAAGGCCAGGCTGAATTGGGCTTTGAGCAACCTGGTCTAGTGGGACATGTCCCTGCACATGCATGGGGGCTGGAACTAGGTGATCTTTAAGGTCCCTTCCAACCCAAACCATTCTGTGCTTCTGATTCTAGCATTTGACAGCCTCACTAACTCCTGTTTGAGGAGGTCATTGGGGTGGGACAGGGGTGGCCACTTAAAGTCACATACTTAGATTCTGCTATAACATATCCAAGCTGGCTGCAGAAAGTCTATTCCAGTACATCAAGCAATGAAAGGAGGAGTTGTATCTGACAGTACATACTGGTGATCAACTATAATACTGTAACATATGTATCAAAGACACAGAATTAAATCATAGTGTGTGATTAAATCTTTAAAGAGAGATTTTTTTAAAGACTTGCTTCTTTTATTCCTTACTTGAGTTGTCATTGTGGAAGAAAACAATGTAGCTTTGGTGTCCCCAAATTTTGAGTTTTGAGTTTTCATCTTCATAAATTCTTCTGTACAGGAAAGGTCAAGAAGAACTCCTTTCTTTTCAAAAGATGTTTTCAAAATTACTACTGCTTCCTACTTTTCTTTATGGTTACCCTATTTGATTTTTTTTTTTATCTCAAAGCAATAGGATCAAAGTAAAGTTGTCTCCAGGAAGAGTAACAGTAGCTTTTGACACCACACAGAGAGAAACATCAAGAGGATGCAAATGAGGACAGGGACTAGTTTTTGTCCCATAGTGAAAAGTGGGTGATGCCAATAATGTCAGACAAATCACTCTGAATGTGTGAGTAGGTGTCACTGTCCCACTGAAAAAAACCTAGGAGATACCAAAGATTTTGAGACATCAGGTTTTTTCTGGATATTATATGCCAGGCTCTACAGAAGAAGACTTCAGAATTGTATACTAACAAACAAGACTTTTCCTTCCATATTTTTTCTCTGCTAAGGCTCTAAAACATGAGGCTCTAAAACATACTTAGGAAGTTTTACTTGCAGAAGAAGTGTGGGAAAACTAGTATTCTGTGTCAAGACTATTTGGGGATCCCCAAAAGTCTCATGCTGAGTGACCAGTTCCTAGCAGCAGACATAGATCTCTAATTAATTTTAACACAGATTATTCAGACACACTCTTTTATTGCCTGACAATTTGTAAGTAAGGTCTGTCATTTGCATATGCTGTTTGGCCAAAGGGACCTGTTGGTGTTGGCAGTGATAGGAAGCTAAGAAACAGTTTTCATAAAATGAGAAAGGAGTGATGCAATCAGGTCTGTCCTCTGATGCAACCCTGTACCCCCAAACACAGAACAAACCTAAGTGATATTCACAATTGCCAAGTTTGTCTTCCCAGTCTGTCCTATGCCCCAGTAAGTCTTTGTTGGAGAATTTTTGGAGCAATCCTGCTCACAGGATTGACATGTGAGCAATCCTGAGTACTTAGCGTTAGCCAGAGTGAGGTAAGGGCCTTGAGGCCCAGCTGCAAGGTTTCTAAAAGATCAGCTATGGGCAAAAGATAAGGGAGTTGGCAGCAGAAAAGAAGAATAACAGGATGGGAAAGCATCGCATAGACAGCACATAAACATCTGTATTTAACCAGTCAGATAGTGCCCTGTGGCATATGAAGAATGTGTTGTACCAATCAGCAATATGCTTATATTATCAGCCTGTATATAAAAGGGCTACTGCTACTCTCAATAAACGGCAATACTTTGATTATATTAATCTGCGTGTTGTCCACCGTGCTCTTCCAGACAAAGGGCACCCGAACAGGGACCCTGAATTGCTGGTAGTTGCTTCACGCGAGGGTTTATGTGGACATTGGGAAATGTGGATGGGGTAGGCACTGCTTGGCAACCGCAGCAGGAGCTGGCAGTGAGCTGGCCACTCACCCCCGTGAGGTAGGCACTGCAAACCTGAGGGAAATGCAGACAGAGGCGGCAGTGCCGTTACTAGGAAGTACACTCTCTAAGAGAGGGATTCCTAGTAATCCAAAATAGATCCAGGAGCTGTGCTTTAACCATACTGGTGTTTGCAGCAGTCTCCATTTTTGCGCTCTTCCCGGCAAATGGTACTGGAAGCTCCTCCAACATATCCTCTCCAAGAGAGGGATACATTATGAGACTGGCAGTCTGAAGCAGCTGCTACAGCAGGCTAAAGAGAGAGCCCTGATCCCCACTGTGGGTACAGCTTTCGAGCTGGAAACGTCGGAAGAAACTGGGAAGTCCCTATGGGATGAAATTAGCAAAGGATCTCCGAGTCTGGAAGATTAGCCATGTTGTGGAGACTGATTCAAGACACATTAAAAGAAATGAGAAGTGAGAGGGCAGCAGTAGCCTCAGCATTCGCTGCCTTAACGCCTGATCTACCAGTACTGACGAATGCTGAAACTATAGACTTGACCCCTAAACAGTTGAGACACCTATAATACCCCCACCAGCACCTGCAGGGGCTATACTGGTTCAAGCTCAGCCAACTGGGCCATTTGACCCTGAGGTTTCGACGAAAAGTAAAAATGGGACTGAGAAGCAAAACCAAAAGCGACCAAAAACACCATCAGAATCTTGGAGGACCCACAGGGAGAGAAGCCGGAGAACACGGGCAAGGAATCTCAAGATGCAAACACCCCCACCCCCCCGCAGCTCCCGGCTGCTCTGCCGCCGCTGCCTTCCTCCCCACCTACACCGCCTGATTTATCTTCTCAATCATTGTTGCCATCAATCTGTCCTCTGCTTCCCCTGTCAACACCAGCAATGCCTGCTATAGAGCAACAACACAAGGAAGAGCTAGGATTCAGAGACAAGCAACTAAGGGAACTACTGAAAAAACTGAAAGAACGGGAGACCAAGGATGAGTATACCCCCGAAAAAAAAAAGACCCCTAGTTTTTGCTCTGGGGAACAACCAGAACAACCCAGGGGCACTAATCCATTTTTACCTCCTGATCCATTCCCTCTTCCTGCTCCTACTTCCCTTAACCCTTTAACACCCACTGCTCCACCTCTTCCAGATCCAACATGGGGAGCAGAAGCAGAGTGTGTGTAGATCCATTAACTAGATGGAAGGGAATTCTTCGAAATGCTATAGTTGAAGGAGAAATGGTTCCCAATATGGGTCCAATGGCTTTTCCAGTGATTGTGGGACAAGGAGGAGGAAGTCAAGGGGTTGCATTAGGTTGGAAAATAATAAAAGAAGCCGAAGTTGCCATTACGCAGTATGGTTTGAAATTGTAATTTACTCAATCTCTTTTGCAGCATTTTTTTACTGCTCAATTGTTGACGCCATGACACAAAAATGCTCATTAATACTCTGTTAACTCCTTCTCAACAACTGCAATTTCATCATAAATGGCAAATGCTGCGTGAAAATGTAGCTGCAACTCCTAGACAAACACCGGTGCATTATACAGAGCGCAAGCACAAATGTTACTCGGAGCTGGTCCTTTTGTACGTGCAGATTTGCAGGCATGGTTTCAAACTGAAGTGTTTCAACTTTCATGAGAATTGGTGTATAAAGCTTTACAAACTGTGCATGATCCTGCACAAGCAACCCCCTCCTTTACAAATATTGAACAGGGGGGAGCAGAGCCATATTCAGAATTTGTGGATCGCTAATATTCAGTGATAACATCACATCCCGATTTGTCAGAAGAGATGAAAACAAAGTTTTCTGGTTTGTTAGCATATGACAATGCTAATGAAAAAACCAAATGTGTGTTAGGACTACTCCCAAAAGGTGCTACAGCAGCCCAACTGTTAGAAGCTTCTGAGCGAATGCTAGAAGCAGATAAAGCTGCTTAAGAACCATAATTGCAATATGGTCCTCAATATTGATGTATATTGTGGTGTATGGTGCACTGGTGTTTCATATGGAGATAAAAAACTTGGTTGGTAATTACACTTTGTTTTGGTTTGGGATACTGCACCACTTCATCTTATTTCAGGTTGATTCTACCAGATTTTAGTAGCAGTAACATTTCATTTTTGAATCTTCTGGTGGGTGTTGTTAATTTTTCTCATGTATTGGTGAGGAGTAAGACAAAAACCACAGTCATGAGAATGAGTATGCCTTTTTGGAGGCCAAGAGCTGCTGTGCAGAGAGTGAGAGCTGCCTCTGGTAGAGAGAGCATCCCCACTCCTGTGTGTGTCTTCTCCTTTCTTCTGTTCCCTATTAAAGCTGAACAAGACCCATAACTAGAGAACTCCTTGTGGCACACGGCTTGGGAACTCCTCCTCTTTTCCAGCTATTTAATTTATATAAAGGGGCTTAATCAAGCTTCCCTTTTGCCAGAATTAGGGCTGTTTAGCACATCTAGCACACAGCTAGAGAGGCCATGGTCTAGAGATCACAGGCTTGACTGGCAGCCACCAACACTTCCCAGCACAGCAATACTGTATCCAGCTACAATGCCATGTATGATTTCATTTCAAAGTCCTTTTGCTCCTTGCAGGGGTCCCATCAAGCAATGCATACATTGAAAGTATGAATTCACAGAAAACACTGGCTCCCCACATGGATAAGAGATCTGTGTTAAGGGGGAAAAATAAAAAGGAATCATATCTGGCCTGCTGCTTCTGTGTGATTTTCATATTTATTAGCATAATCAGATTTATCTTTATTCTTATGTATCTCTTGAGAAGCACAGCTGAACAATTACTGTGGTTTTTTTTTTAGTAGTAAAGAAAATCAGATCTCTTAAGCACTAGGTGACAAGGGCTATAGCCCAGCTTGGAGCCTGGGCAGCACTTTGAAACCCAACCTCCTGTGCAAGCAGGACACTGCATGTGCCAGTACACAGGAAAAATATGTCTATACTGGAGTACACTAGAGGCCCTGAAAGGAGAGCAGTGCTTTCCTTAATGAATTAGTACAGGCAAGCTTTGCATGTTGGATTTATTCACTGCCTCCTCTCCTCAAAAACCACCACCACACCCCCCCTGACAACAGCTGCACTTTTGATTTGATGTGTTCTTAATACCATTTGTTATTTCCTGGGCAAAACTGAACTATGGCTCACCCTCCAAAAAAAGCAAAGATAGACCTATAAAAACTATCTTGCTATAAAGGACTCTATAAAACAGTATGCTTTAATTGCTTCCTGGTTTCATCAAACTGTTTAATACTCAAAGTTAACATCAGGTTCACATTTCTTTGCAGTTTTTATTATTTTAAAGCATAAATTATCAGAAGCTACTTATTTTAGCATTTGCTTTTGTGAATGGAGGTAGCATTTGTGTGACCGATTAAGCATTTAAAAAGCAGTACAAGCCACCACAGCTTTTAATTAGTTGCACAAATTATCACCAAGCACCGTAAATTTAATGCCATCTCTTTTAGGATAACAAAATAAATACTGAGCAGGTAATAACACATTTGTATGGATAAACTGAGTATCCTGTGGGTGGGTTATAGTCATTTGGGACTGAAGCATTTGCTTAAGGTGATACAGTCAACTGATAGCTTGAGTTCTAAAACAGAGAGACTGGCAATTCAGGAAATGAAGTGGTCTGGCTTTGTGTAGAAATGACCAGAGGTTTTTTTTTTTGCTTCTCATTCAGAACAGTTTCAGAATCACAAATAAGGTCAGCTGAGCAATTACTGCCTTTCTTTGAAAAAATACATGGAACAGTCTCTGTACTGTACATGTCTAAAAATGTTTTGGTGCTTAGCCAGGTAAGTCTTTTCCTTCAGAATCTGTCTTCTCACAGCCTGTAATATGGCTACTAAAATGTATTTAAAAGTTCTATTAACTTCAAGACTCTTCTGAAATCTGTGTAACAACAAACGGGTATCATTCAGGAAAGAAAGATATTGAGTAGCTTTTGTAGTGAGGCTCTGGCACTGTTTATCTCTCAAATGAGGTACCAGTTCATGAGGTTAAAAATCATCCAAGTGAATTTCTACATTATAGATTCTCACAACAGTCAGATGAAAACTGATGATGCACTGAAAGCCTGCATGCTGCTTACGGTACAATCAATAATAATTAATAACATACTCCAAGGTATCATGTGGTAAACAAAACCATGGCTGATCTCTATGCACAAGGTCAGTGAGTAGTTTAAATGTACCTATCTTTTGAAAAAACAACCAACCAAAAAACTAACTGCCACTGTACACATTCTTCCCTGTGGAGGAGAGGAACATACAAATTAAGGCACTACATTGCTTAAAGTTAACATGCTATGAAAAACAACATAGATGAGTCTGCACAAGCTGAAGCCTTCACCCCTTTTCCTGGAGCAGTCAGCAGTTCATAAGCCACAGCAGAAGCAACACGTGAAACTCTAAATCAGTAATGTTTTTTTCCTGTAAGAAGCACTCTTCCAAGGTCACGCATTTAAGGGAGCTGACAAATGAAGTCTGATAAAACTAGATGCAGCTATTTCGGATGTTATTTGCAGTGTTTGTCTGGACTGACTTCTCTGCCTTGGACTACCACAGAAAGCAATGCGTGCTCCCTCCCACTTCAGCCCATTTCGGCATTGTTACTGGAAGCTCCTCATTGTTACTGGGGAGCTGGGGACTGAGCTGGGTGAGATGCAGCCACACGCTGTTCTACTGCCCCTGCTGGACTGGCCGCAGCCTCTGTCCGGGCATCGGGCTACATCTATCCCGGTGCCTGCATTTGCCTGAACTTGCCCACTGAATTCACTAGGGCACACCACAATTCAGAGGCTTAACTGCAACCCCTGTAGGTAAGAGCTTCCAGATGCCAAATATTATGCAGGATCCCTGATGGGCTCGGCAGCCTATGTCAAACCCTGCGAGGTTGTAGTTACCATCACGCTGCAATCATGTATCTGAACTGCAGGCTACAATCCCACCGTAAGAGCAGCAGCACTGAGAAAAGGTAACAGAAATCTGTGTAGCATGCAATGCTGTCTCTGAACGACAGATGCCTAGAGCACTACAGAGCAACACAGGTACTTTTAAAGCCAGAGGTAGCATCACAAACTATTCTTGTAGGAATCTACCTAATTGCTTTCAGAACTCATATAAACTTCTGGCTTCTACACGAGGAGGAGCTCCAAATTAAAACATTTTAATAAAAGTTTCTCTTCCTGTTACTTTAAATCAGCCCTTTGCTAGTTGCAGCAGCAGCATCTGTTTCTTGGACTGGAAAAAGCCACAATTCCTTGCTCACTCACTTCCCTCTCTCATGGGGTCACAGATCTGGATTGTCACCACCTTCAGTCACCGCTTCCCCAGGCAGAACCATCCCAGTGTAGTTAACTCTCATCAGGAAATTATTCTCTTACTGTAGCGAGACGAACCTCTCTTAGGGCACGGCGCTCCAAGGTCCAACGCGTGTTCTAGCAGAGGTGCACAAAAAGTGCCCTGAGTCTGTTGCCTCAGGGTTGATTAACCTGGCTCAGTGCTACTGCTCCAGAAGCAACGAACCTCTCTACTGGCTTGCTGAGGAGTGAGCTGAGTCTGTGAGTTTGAGCCTCACCTTTTACTGGCCCCCTAATCCTGCTCATGCGCAGTTGGGGCCCACCCTAATCAGGCACAGGTGGGCTTAACACAAGCTCATGCCCACTACCTGGTAATTAGTGGCACCTGGTTGCCTCATTTCACTACACCTTACTTTGCTGACTCTTGTAATTTTTTCTCCACCTTTTTTACTCTGCAAGTTAGGTAGGGGTAGCACACTGTTACCTTTGCATCACAGAAGGCAGTGTCCTAAGATAGATGGCCACCAGCCCAGCAGCAACATGGGATAATGTGCACAACCTTCTGTGACAGGCACCTCCAGACTCCCCAGGCATATACCCTATAAAGCACGGGTTCATTAAGGATTTTCTGCTCCTCTCAGGACCCTCCACTTCTTACCTTTTGTAAAGGGGTGAATACTCCTTGCAGAGATGGAGGTTGTCAGTAAATAAACTGCTTGAGTTAAATTTTAAGTTTGTGCTGGTAACAGACCTATTAGTAGTTAGAAAAATTCTAAGAAATAGCTACAAGTGCCCATTTTTCTTTCCAATTGTTTGGCTTATTTGGTCAAATACACAAAATTAACACTATTATTTCCACCTAACCAAACTGCTGAATGTAAGGAAAAAAGGAAGGAAAAAAAAGGAAAAAAAAAAAAAAAGGAAAAGAACAATCAAACAAACAAAGAATATTATTCAAAAACATTCAAACATTCAGTTGGGTTCCAAGAAAGTATGAGACAGCACTACAGATTATTAGGTTAAAAAATAATAGTAACTTGGAATAAAACTTTGAGTAAAGAAAGGATTCTAACCATTATACCAGCCAAGGTCCAAGTCATACTTCTACAAAGCATTATCTTAACATTGTCCATAGTAATACTTGGTCCTACATTTTGATCCTACAGTAGCCATCTCTTATTAATGAGCTATTTTAGTGGTGGTTGCTTGGCCTTCACATGTCAAATCAAGCCATCACTAACCACTTTTGTAATATTACCAAACAATAGAGTTGCATGATCTAGAAGGCAGGGTGTGATTAGCTATGAATATTCAAAATGAGCCCAATCTTTTGTATTAGACAGAGTATACTTCCTTCAAAATATGAACTTTTCATACCCACAAATGTGCACAGGTCTTTGTCACACTGTGTCACAAACTGGAAAAACAGTGAACCTGCACTCTGTGTGGAAAAAAAGAAATAAGGTTTGCTTAATTCCCCCTACTCCCCTGCCCAGTGCTCTATGAAATACGAAGCAGGTTGTATTAGCTCACAAACTTCCCCAAACAAAAATATACTTTCAAATGTCTATCAAATATTAAAAAACAAAATATATTAAGTGAGGTACAAACTGCAGTAGTTCATTAAAACAAAATTTTTGCTCTTGTTCCCAGAAAGCTTCCGGGTTTTTTTCTTTTTTTCATTGGAACTGAGGGCAAACATTTCAGACTTTAATTACAAAAAGAGAAATTTAATTAGTCATAATAATTCTTAGGATCAGTCTATAGTCAGTCTTTCTCAATTATTTTTGTAATATAGAATTTTCCTGAAGAAGATCCTAGAACATCTTAGATCTAAGAAGACCAAATTCTGTATGTAAAAAAAGCTCCATAAAAAGACTGTAACAGAGTAAACCACAGGCTCTGTTTGAACTGTTCTTGAAAAGAACAAAGTGCAATTTTGCAGCCCGTAGTAGAATAACTTTCTTGTAGATTATGTGCAAAGGGTGGCCCACTTCTACTGCAGCCTATGCAGACTTAAAGAGGGAGTGCAGAGGGAAATGTATTTTGACTTGGGACCATCTTTATCAACTGATCTCTATGCTGGCACACCCCTCCCTCTACATGCAGCTAGCTTCCTGGACTGCTGATATCCTATCTTGAAAGAATTCTCTAAATATTTCCTTCAGTTCTAAGAGTAATAACTCCTTCTTTACTGTGGGAAAAGCAACATTACAGTGAATAAAAGAATAAAGTAAAATATGGTGGACTATGGGCCATGCTATTCTACATAGGCATAAAATAGTCAAAACCTTTGCACCTCTGATAAATACAGAGAAGGTTTCTTTTATCCTACCTCACATGTCAGGTTTGTCTGTATAGCAGAACTGTAACTACTCTCAGGAATATTTTCAAGAGATGTATTTTACCCAGCATCATATCTAATACTTTTGCTCATAAGGCACTTCTCAGTGCCTTACGCATTGAATTACATTTGAATTACTCCCCTTAGACCACCATCCTAAAGCATTACTTTTTGACATGTGGAGCAGGAAGGCAACACTGGACAACAGATGAGATAATTACTATATGGTGATCATTATTATGACCAAAGACAGCTATAGTTGGGAGTCTGAATTTGGGTGCAATGCTATACACCATTTATGTATGCTTCTCTAAGTATTTTAAGGTAAGTATGCTTTGATTTGCTTTCAAAAAGGCATACAGTAACATTTTGTTTCTATGCTTCCACCACCTTTTGGACAAACTGCAATTAGGCATTGAAAGTGCATAAACAAAATGAGTTAGAGAATGAGCTAGAAAGAGAAGCCACAGCAAGTAAAAGCAAGGGCATACCTAGAAGGAAATAAGTTACCATGCTGTCACACATGTAACTTCCATGTTACCTGTAAAATTCCTGAACCCTAGTCAGTACTCATGTAGCTAATATGTCTGTGTGTAAACAGTACAAGTTTATCCTGGAGTGCCTCTTCTTTAATAGTATCGCCCTTTTTGATCCCGCATAACCTCTCCCTCCTTTGGCAAGATTTGCGTTTGCCTCTCATTTTGGGCATATTACTTGGAAGTACAGATTACCCAAGAATATGGACTCTTTAAAAGAATTTTTTTCTCATGGAACAGAATTTTTAAAGTACCAGTTATCCAAAGCACAGTATGTGAAAGAAAATATGGCTAATTCACTCAATCTTGTATCAGTATGCTTGAAGTCTAAAAATCCAATACTCAGCTCTCTTGGTCAGGTTGTAATTTCAGATACTGCTGGGCAGCTATGTGAATCCTTTGCATGTTTATGTGGCCTATCCCCACATGCTGACAGGTTCACACCTGTACATCTGATTAGCAGAAAATGTTTGACTTGATTAGTCAAGTGCAAAGCTCAATGCAGTCATACATTTGAAATTCAAGATTTCCTGGAGCTGTGTTAATAGATTTGAGACCTGAGTGGTGTGCAAATGAAGCAACAGGAGGCACAGATTTTTACAGACAGTATTCCATCTTTTCATGCTCAGGGGGTACCAAATCAGGAACTGTTTGGAAGTGACATATCCCTCCCTTAATGCCTTGGGACGGACAGCAGTTGCAGTCAGAGCTTTTCTGGAGCTTCTTCAAAGGAAAAGTAGCAAATTCATGTAATACTGACAAATTCCAGATTCCTATTGACTACCATCTGTGCATTTGATGATCACTAACAGCCAAAAAGGCATCTTTCAGATTATTCCTTCACATGACTACATTCTCCTTTCAGCTTTCACAAGGCCTTCTATTTGCAGTCTCTAGGCTCATCCCCTCATTTTCTTACTGCTCATCCTTTCCTGTGACTATGATTTCTCCTCAAATTAATGTCAACACAAAGATCTTCCTTCTATTTTAACACTGTCTCAGTGGAGTATTTGTGGTACCACAGGTGTGGATGCTCTGTGAAGTTAGTTTCAGAGTAATGATACACTATTCATGCTTAGCAATGAACTTATGCTTCCGAATGTCTCTTTGCATATTATTAAGGTTAGTGAACCAAAACGATGAGCTCTGTAACCATAAGGAGACCAAGGAAAACACAAGAATACAGGTACAGACCAGATACAGTCCTAGTTAGTGTGGGGGAAAAGTCATGGAAGGGTTGTCACCTATTACTTCTACCTACCAAATATGTGCATGGTATTTTACTATCCAGTAACAAGTCACAGCTGCTTGATCCTGTAGGACCTGCAATATGAAAGAAATTCACACCATGCTGAAGTAACTGCAGTATTTCAAAACTCCATTACTGACAGCATTTCTAAGAAGCAAATCAAGATTTTATTTCCATGCAGTGTACTCTACAGGACATTACAACAAGTAGTCTTGGAAATAAGCTCCACTCTCAGGTACCACACTTAAATGTATTCAGACTTTCAGAATATTGTCCTAAATTAGGTCAGAACCGAGCAAGAATAACAGGACATTCTGGCAAGGCAAAGTAACAGTGGAAGGAAAAAAAAATCAATAAATACAAGGAAAAGTTGAAAATTGCTTTGAGGTAAGGGAGTTATTCCCACAGAAAGACAATTTGCATTGATTTAATTTCTGTCATACTTTGCTTTTGAGTCTTGTAATGAACTGTACTACTCCTGTTCCTTCTAAAGCACTGTCAGAAGGCCTGAGCAAAGTCATGAATAAGCAAGAATGAGAAATAAAGATTTTACCATCTCCATGCCATCTGCGAAATGCAGGAATCACCTACAGGTACTAAAACATGAGCTGGATAAACAGGGGCAGGAGGCTGGAGCAGAACAGAGTTCAGAGACAAGCAACTGAGGTGAGAATGGGGGACTTAGCAGGAAAATCAGAGTTCTTTAGTAACCACTGGCCTTGCAGTACTGGATAAAGCCAGTACTCCTGAGATTTAACACAGGACAAAACCAACAGGACCAACATTAAACAGATTTCTCTCTCATGCATTTTCCTGTCCATTACTCCCTGGGTCATATTAGTTCTTTACCTGCTCATATCCTAAGTCTACTCTCCCCTAGCCCCCTAGGGAAATGGTTGTCTCTTCTTCCTCTCTGCTCCCAAAACTCAAAGGCTTCTTTGAAACCTGCAGGGTACCATTTATATCCAAGCCAACATTTTCTTTAATACAAGAGAACTATTTAAGTGAAAATTCTTAATTTTTGAGAAGATATTAAAAAAATAAATAAATCAGACCTCTGAAATTACAGCACTGTATTTAAACTGAGAAAATCCTTGGGTAGCTGGCTTTCATTTGGTTGAGAATGCACAAGGATCAGTAGACTTTTCCCTGTACCATTTGCTTAAGAATAAAGCAGCCATCAGGAGACTTCACCAAGGTTTCAGTGAATCTGTATTAAGAGCAATGTTAGTTACACTATCATTTTGCCTAGCGCATGGCAATTTCAGAATTTGCTTCTTTTCAGAGCAAAGTAGTGCTTGCTCATGTATGCTTTCAAAATGAAGCCACATTTTTACAAAAAGACAATCTCAAGGACTGACCTTCCTCTGTTATTCACTTTCACATGTTCCATCTTCTTTCTCACATCTTTCAGGACACATGTGAAGGCAGTGTGGTTTGTAAGCATAACAGGAAAGGAAGCGGTGTACTGCTTCTGGAGAGCACAAGCTTGCACAGTACAGTGTCTCTTCCCTCCTGCCACCCCAGTAAGACTGCTTCGTGGATCAGAAGACCTTCCTCAAAAGAGGAAGCATGAGTGCTGTATGGTGCTCCATAAATTGATGTGATGTGGTGGTATACTGAAGCTTTCAGAACTGGAATGTCCTCTCAGGTCAAAATACTGGTGCACATTCAGTGCTGCTTTCATGATTAATCCTTCTCCTCCCATAGGTGATGCAGAGACTTCTCTCACCCAAGTGGTTGCCCTTCCTCTCTAAATTACCTAAACCCCTGTGTCCACTTCAGAAAAATCCTGCCTACCCTCCAGGATATTCAGGGAACACACAGAATCTGTGAAAAGGCATGAGGTAACCTACAGTCATACTGCACTCTCAGAAAGTGTAACCTTGTCAGGTCTCAAACCCTTTTGGCAACCCCTAGCACATCCTTAAAGGAATCATTAGGACAGCATTTAACACAGTGTGGCCTTCACATTGAATGCACTTACCAGAAGTAAAGAGGAGGAGCAAATCCCTGCTGCTTTGCAAAGTGCATGGCCTCCACTTTCCAGAATTTCTGCCTCAGGGAAGCAGGGAAAGTGATTGGTATTTAATGTTACCCGGGAAAGGAGGGGAAGATCACTAGGAAACACAGGTGGAAGTGAGCTAGGCAAAATCAGCCAGCCTAGTGTATCCCACTGAAATATGCAGTGTGCCCTTCCCTGGCTCATTTTATTTGAAGCAGCTGAAGCAGAGTTCACATAAACTGCTGCCCAGCAAAGCCACGGGAAAGGGGCAGCAACAGGCAACTGGTAGGTAGAGATGGCTTAAATCTGAGCTGTATGCAACATGAACATCTGTGGTTTGGTCATTTGTCAGTACAGTCAGTGTTTGCCAATGTGGTCAATGAGGTCATTTGTCAAAGCAAAACTCTGCTGAGTTCCCAGATGCCTCATTCTTTCATGTGAGCCTCCCTAACATAAGTGCGGGAATAAAAATAATGTTCTTGTCACTACAAGAATAAATTCATTAAAGGTTAGAGCAAAATCCAGAACAATTACAAGGAAGCATTTACCTCTCCACAGACAGCATCTCTCAGTTATTTTTGCCAGCAATTTGGAAAACTAATTAAAGTAATGGATTAATGTATTCAGTGTTTTAAACTAATCAGTAATGCAAACATGGTATGGATTTGCTCTTTCTTAGAAAAACTATTTTTAAAAGCCTTCCTAAATTGACACTTTTAAATAAAAATATTTTTCTTGCTCCTTTTAATTATTTCTAATCCAATGAATAATGAAGCTCAGCTTGCTGATACTTGCACGAGTGTGAGAGAGCAGAGGTCACTGAGCTCTGTTGCTGAGGAGGTTCAATAGCCCAGAGTATAATTTTCCAGTAGTTTGATCAAATTTGGAATTATATAGCAATGACTATAAAGCATTAGCATTACAGAGTGACTCCTCTGCTTTTCGCTAGGAAAAAAGTCAGATTCTGATTCTATGATATTGATGTACAAACACGGGTACATTGACTGATACAGAATCCCATTAACTTAAATGGGTCTTTACACAGGCATCTGCCCTGCTCGTGAGAATCAAAAACTTGATGACTGGAACCTAATTCCTGAACAACAGGAGTTCCCATCTCATAACCTCCTTCCTCCTCCATGGCCCATTCCCATGTTATCACACTGCCAACAGTTTCAGGGAATTTGGGAAAACAAAGATGCAAGAATTCCTTTCTTTCTAATCTACCTACTGATTCTTCACTACTGTGAGTGAAGTATGCTTATCGGTAAACAAAGGAACACTTAAAACCAGACTGTTCTGTGGATAAATCCTGGGACTAGATCCCCAGGAGAGCAAGATTTTCATAATGCTTTTTAGATACAAAGTATGTAATGTTTTAAAGTGGCTGACCTTCCAAAAGATTCCAGCACCTTTCAGATGCTGGAATTAAGTTATGCTCAAGTTAAGCTTTGCAAAACAGAAGCCCTTTAACCCAATAGCCAGGCTTGAATACTTTGTCTCAGGCTGTTTTTCACAAACACCACACCTGCACCCTGCTTATAAAATCTGTCTCCTCCACTTGCCTGAGAATGAAACTCAAATAAGGGAAAGAGATCCTCAGTGAAGCTGTAAATGATGAATAGGTATTCAGTGAACTGAACTTTGAAGCATAAAGAACAGAGCAGTGAAAGTCTGGGAAACTGAAAGATGTAGTTTTAATGTAGTGCTATGCCAAAAAAATCAGTTAAAACATTTAAACACCTTTCTTCACTTAAACTAGAATCTTCAATGGAGCAAAAGTGCCTCTGGGGAATGAGAACGTATTCTGCAAGATCTGAAGGCTATGTTGGAGAACTATATGCACTTCAAAGAGTTTCCTTCAATATCACTATTTCAGAAGGTTTACAAAATGTTTATTATTTATACATTTAGTTATTTAAACAAGTGTAATGTATTACTCAGATGAGAACAAAAAGAGTTTGAAAACTTAATTTTTATGCTGTAAAAATAATGTCTGTTGGACTGAAGTTCCCTTTGACGTTCCCTTCTCTTTTTAAAGAGTTTTTTTCACACTAAAGACAAAAATAATGTCAAGTTCTCACCTCTTGGTTGAGGTTCAAAGGATTCCCCCCTCTTTGTTTTAATAATACTTTGTATGGTAAGTATCTTATCAAATGAAGGCTGTGTTTGTCTGAATTTCATTGAAAAATAAGAGAAGAAGTCAGGAGTGAATAACCTACACTGAGTGCTAATTTCTACGTTTTTGATATAACTACTCTAAAGCCTGCAAAAAACCCAGAATCAACAATTGAAAAAATCAATGAAAAATCATATTGGCATAACTTTTCTGTTTCATTATGTCCCATAATTTAAAACTAGCATTAGAAAATAGGAACATATTTTCTAAAGCCAGGGTATCTAGAGGTGTTCAGTGGTCACAGCTGTTACATGTGGGTTGAAGTATGGGACAAAAATGCTAGGAATTTTTTTTTAAGTTTCTGTGTTCTTCAAAAATTCTGGAAGTCCTTTAAATCAACCTTAAAAATATCCTTAAATTTTGCTTCGAGTTACATAATTTTAGCATTTGCTTGACACTGGCCTGAGCTGCTCTTGTTTGCAATTATCACAATGTTACTTCTTTGACCTTCATTTCTATGCTTCATTTTGTACCTCCTAACTAATCCTTTCTCCTTGAAAACATAGATTTACTGTGCATGGGGTAAGCTCCAGTCAAATTAATAGGCTAACCTCTCAAAAAACCTGATCTGCCAGGTGAGACAGACTTAATAAAAAGTGTTAGTAAGCATCTCTCCCATGTCCCTTGGGCCTTTGTGCAGCAGGTCTTTCTAGAAGAGAGGTGGTGCAGGTAAAGCATGTACACCTTTGCTCTCAGTCCACCAGTCTTCCACAGTCTTCTGCATAGTCAGAGGTTCTGCCTGGTGCTCCTGGTTCCTCTGGGAACATCTCTTGTTGTAATATCTGTTGTGATGCCATGTTGTGTATTTAACATAACTCCAGCAAAACCAGAGGCTATTGCTTGGTTTTAAAGTTACCTATATACCAAGGCTGTCAGCTAGACATAGCGCAGGCCAGAACCAAGGCAATGTGCCAATGACACAAAGAGCATTTGCCAAGGCTTTCTTCAAAATTTGACACTGCTCTGGAGTATGGGAAGCAAACATAGAACCATAACAATTTTACAAAAATCTGTTATTGACATTTCTGTACTGAAAACTCAGTGCAGTTCTTTTTGTTTATTGTTGCTCTGCATTAGTTTGATTGATTCAGTCTTTTCATATTTCTTGATGAATTAATGAACTACAGAAGTTCTCTTATTTGGATGTATTTTCTGATTCCAATTCCGAAGAACCCACAAGCTCAATGGTGATGCCACGAGCAAGGATGGCTTAAGTTAACACATTTAATTTAACAATGGAAGCGGCAGTGAGAGCAAACACTACCATGGTTATTAGTAGCTGCCAAGCCACAGAACAAGCTTGTTCCCCACAGGCCTTTAAACTCTTGTCAACACCTCCTCCAGGTTACATAAAGGAAGAGCTGGGGAGAGGTTCAGAATACTGCAAACCTTTTAATTGGGTGGCAAAGAGCACGACAAGGCAGCCCCATTCATGCAGAGCCTTGTGGCTGGAAGGGACCATCCAAGCAGAACTTTCACCTGGGGTGTGAAGACTGATCCACAGCAGCTCATGATGTCTCAAACTAAGTTGTTGCCAAAGTTCAGATACAAAGCTGCCTGCTTTTTCACCTAGACTTAGATCGGAGATTTTACAGAAACCTTTGTTATTTTAGCCAGCTGTTATCCATTTATTAGAAACATTTCAATTGCTTTCTCTGTTGCATGTTGCTGTGGCTACATTAGTTTCATTCTAGTGAAAAAAATACATCAAGATCGGCTTGTTATCTTGGTCTGTGTTCTCAAGACGCCTTTACCCACAGAAACATCAAAATATTGCAATACCTTGTCTGTTACTACACAGTTAAAGGGAGAATGGGTTGTTATTTAGTTTATTATAGTCAAAACAGCCCTAAAGTGGCAAAAACATTTTTTCAAAAATTTTAAGATACAGTAATATCATTAATTTTTAAGTTTGACTTGTCCACAGCTGATAATGCTGATACTAGCTTTAGTATATGCCACAGGCCACAAACTAATTACAAAATAAAAATTAATGCTTTGGTGATTGTTTTGCTTACATTTCTTCTAGTTTACTACGGCAAAAGCATTGTTTGATCTTCGGTGTTGCAGAACAAATGTTATCAGCTATTTTATCAGCTAAATAATTTTGGAACAGAAGATTTTTTCAGCTTCATGAACATTAAGGACTGTGCCTTTAATCTCACCATGCCACTGAAAGGGTCTTAAAATATTATATATTACCAGATACTTATAAACATGAGGTAAGGATTGCAATTTTTAATAATTTAAAGGATGATAAAGTGGTTCTTTCAGTGAATGACTACTACTCATATTTCTCTCATTATGAACTAAAGTATCTTTTTTAAATTACAACAAACTGATGTACGCGCTTGAGTTTGATACAGGTTGTTAACTGCAGGGTTATCAAAGACTGATGACAAAAGCCTTGGTCATAAATAGAACCCTCATATAAACACATCCTAGTGAAAGGGAAAACTAATAATTCCGAGATAAACGTAGGCTTTTATACCCGCCTCTCCATTTTGAGGGCCCCAAACAAAAATTACCTTGATTCTCTCAGCAGGGGAGGGAGGCGAGGGGGAGGGGTAAGAAATAAGATCAACTTTTCAGAAAATCACCACTATTATTCAACTGATGATAACATTTGATTAAAAAGACAAGGGCTGCATGATACCGGCGGGTCAGGCAGCTCGGTGAGGTGCTGGGGGAGCCCCATGCTGCCCCCATGGGGGTCCCGGCGCTCCTCAGATGGTACTGGGGCCCCGCACCTCGAAATGGCCGCGGCTGCCTCGGCTCAGCCAGGGCGGCAAGGGCTGCGCCTCCCCTGTGACAGCAGACCTGGGGCAGACTGCCGACACCTGACACACACTGACTCTGCGAAGGCTTCCAATTAAAGCATTAAACCTAAGCACCATTTTAAGCTTGGAATAACTGAATTGTGTGTTTGAGTGCAGGTGAAATGTTATGAACGGGACCCACCTTGGGCTGCGGGCAATGGCGGCTTCCTGAGCGGCGTCCTCAAGGAAATCCACGATCCTGCCGCCGGGAGGGCTGCACCCAGCTCCCGGCCCCCTGCACTGAGGCCGAGAACCTTCCCGAAGGCGGGCGGGTGCCAGCCCCTGGGAAGGGCCCTGGTCAGGGAGAGCGGCGGGGAGGAAAGGTGGTGGCTGGGGCATGGAGAGGTGGGGGTCTGGCGGCGGTGCAGCTGCATGTGGAGGGAGAGAGAGAGGGAAATTTGGGGTGGTGAGGAAGCAAGCGTGGTGCGGGAGGACAGGTGAAGAGCTGGGCTAGAAGGAGCTCCTGAGCTCCTGTAGAGACTGGTGTGCCATGGGTTGGACCCGGAGTATCCTTGTCATCTCCTTGTCACATTGACTACGAGTGAAAAAAAAGTGGAAAAAAAAAAAAAAAAGTGAAAGCTGGGAACAATCCTCCCACCACCATTTCCAGACAGCAGATCCAGATGTTAAAACCCAGGTAAAGAGAGTGCAGGTTAGAGCAATTTAATAGTTGCACAAAGGCCTTAGTCAATGACTGATCCATATATTCTGTAGCGCCCTTCCAGCCTGAGTTTTGTCACTCCAGCACCACAACCTCTGCCTGTATCAGGGGACAGAAGCTTTTCTGCACTTTGTGCAGTCAGGCTGAAGGTCGGCTGCCTCTGACGCTGGATTTTGGGATGCTCTGGGAGGTAAATCAAATCATCCAGCTCCTGAAGAGTTTGCAGCCAGCAAGAAATCATTGTTCGTAGTGTAAGTGGGTGAATAACTCCATGAGTGTACAGCCATACAGCTGTCAAAGTTTTATGGGTGGAAAAAGAAGCAAACCAAACACATGAATGTTTTAAGCGCTTAACACACTTTGCCTGGACTAGATTAGAAACTGTACGACTAGCAGTAGTGCTGCCAAGTTTGCAGGGAGGTAATAACTTCTAGGAGGAACAGGCCAGGAATGGTAACCTCCTCAGGCAAGACCACAGCCAGAAGAATGTGCCTCGCTGTAGCTGAAGATAAAATGAGCTAATGAATTTAGCTTGAAAGTCTCTTGTCCAAAAGAATATGGATATGAGATGTACATATGCATTAAACATGGGTATGTTTTCTTTCTTAAGCCACATATAAGGGGAAAAAATATATCTCAGCTGATGGTTCACTGGTCAATATTTGGGTTCTGTGTGCACAAGGTATGTGTGCTGGGAGGCTAGCATATGCTAGGCTGATAAATACACATGAGCTGCTTGAGATACAGAATGAGCTGTGGCTGAGCTTAAGTTATAGAGGTCAGAATGTTATGTTCACAGTGTAGCATGGCCATGCATCTAAGTGCTTTTAAGTGAGCAGTTTTATTGATATTTAAAGAAAACTCTCTTTACTGAAAAGACACTATGGAAGAGAAGAGCTGAGGAGGTTATACTTGCTCACTGTAAAGGTTGGTTATTTATGCTTACATGCTCATCTTTTGAAGAGGTGCAGAAATGTCAAATGTGTAACTCAAAGCTTTTTTCTCATTTTTTACCTCTCTTTGACAGATGTCAACCACCTCCACACTGTTAAAGCCAGGAGCCCTTTGTAGTCACTTTTCCCTGCAGGATAAGAACTCTCAGGAGATCCTGCTGTCTCAAGAACTGATGATAAAATCCAGCACAATGAAGAAATCCCTCTGTATATTAAAAGATATCAATAAGAGACAAAACCCAGGCTATTAAAAAATAATGCCTCTGTATTCAGTACTAATGCACAGGAGAAACGAAGGAAGCAATGTGAGAGGCCTAGGGAGTAAATATTAAGAAAGAAAAATAACAAGAGAACAACTTCCCCTGCACTGTGTTATGAGATATGCTGGTAAAACATGTATGTGTGTATTTTTTAGGTGGTTATAGAATATTAGTATCAAATAACTTCTTGTTACAAGTATCTCTGCCCTAACTGCATGTAAATTGTATAGTGCTAGTTCTGCTGATGAAACCTTGAACTTAAATCTCAACATTTCTCAGATACTGTATTTCATTCTGTAGAGAGCTTCATCATTCATATTAAAAAAAATAATCTTCTGTAAGTTCATTGTCAGATTTAGTGGTGATACGACCAGTGGAACATTTTATTTTAGAATCCTCTTAAAGAAAATGAGGTTTAATAATTGACTTTGCATATTTATTATTTTTTGTTTAATATATAATCTGAAAACATGCTATATGTTGTTATTTTTCTTTGTTCTTCTCAGTTGCAGATGTAAATGTAGAACTGATAAGTTCTACATCATGGAGTGCCATAACTTTTTTTCTAGCACGTGTTGTTAACAGTTTTTCATGTTAGATAACCATCTATCTTTCTATTTGCATGGTAATATATAAACCTCCTTTTAGAAAATATTCCATAGCGTAGCTAAAGTCAGAATGTTTGTCCTTCAGGAGTCTCTTTGCAGACCTAGATAAACATTGCAGAGATGCCTGAGTCATCAGGGATTTTCTTTGCTAGCTAGGCAATTCCACCCCGTCACCCTTTTAATGTAAATAACTATCCTTAATTAATGGAAATACAATATATACTAAGTAATGACAGACTAAGTAAATTAACAAATGCAGGGTGAGACACTATAGCTCTAAAAGCACTGAAGATCTCAGTCCTTCATCTCATTAGTTTAGGCTGGTTAAAAACTATGTGAAGTATAAACCTACAGTTTTTTACTGTGTATAGCAGCATGGAAATTAAATACATTTTAGACTTTTGTTAGAAGTAGCTGGAAGAACAAATCAAGTCATTCAGTCATGTGAGTAGCTGGGTTTGGAATGCAGTCCCTAACAGCTGCCTCCTGTACCCACAGCTGCTGACGGTCACAGAAAGGAAGGACAGATGTTGGAACCCCCAGTTTCTGACAGTCCACAAATAAACAACTGAGGGTGAAATTAACAGTGAAGACAATATTAATCCTCCTCCATTTCTGCTGTCTTGGGGATCTGAAAGGTAAATGTAATTAAATAAAAACTGAATTTATCAGGCTGCACATGGAAAATTGTCTTTGTCTTCCCTTGTTCCCTCTACCCATTAAAATCTCTTTTTATTTCCTTTTTCTTTATACCAACCACCAATGAAATGACAACCTCTCCTACCTTGGTTTAATTATTCCTTTCTTTGGAATGACCCAAATGTAAAAACAGAGTGATGCAGAAGAGACATAGGATACTTTTCTTTCACCTGTCTTCATGTTCTGCATTCTGTTCTCCAAATGGCCCCATGTGTTCTCCATTTCCTCCCTCAGTACTTTTCACTCTTGCTCCTTCAGGCTTAATTATCATTTAAAAAAATCTTTGTGAGGGAAAGAAATTTGGCTTTGGAAGTGTAAGATTTCATAGTGAGAAGCCAGAAGGGGGGAGAACCCCAGAAATTTCACAGATTATCCTGAGGAAAATTAAACTTGTGGGTGGTGTGGGGTCACATTCTAGATCTACATAATTCTACTCTGCTAAAAGGGTGGTACCTTTGCCTTTTCAGTTTACTGTTGCTTCTCGTGCCATTTTCTCCTGTCTCCACCTTGTTCATGACAGAAAGTAAGCTTTTTGAAGCAGCGAAACAACTCTTCCTTTTAAACAGGAAGGAACAGAGATGAGAAGGATTTATTTTTTTCTTTGCTATTCTCTTTGCTATTAAACAACTTTGAACAGTCGCTTCAGAACATGAATGAAGCAAAATGCCACCTGTTAAAACAGTGGTTGAAAGAAGCCTACCCCCTGTAAGGGCTGAATCTTTTTCAGGTGGAAATGTTAGTTTTAAATAACAGCTACACTCGATTCTTTATTACTAAAAGGTATTTTCATGTAATTTGTAAAATAAGAGGTGTACCCTGCATTGCACTGTAAAAGTGTTGTATAGGAATCATTAATATGGAAGATAAGCATATGCTTTTGCTAAAATATTTTTATAAGTAAATAAATCTTTTTTCTGGATATAAATAATGGTGTCATAGTAGCAATGTATGGAGCACTGTTCACTGATTTTTTGTGTAAAACAGCAAAAACAGATGGAAGTGCAGAGGCTCTTAAGCATGAAGATGAATTTTTCTTCTGCATCCTTCCTTTTGTGTAGTGGAAAATGTGGTTTTTCTGAACATGTTGTTTTCATGTGTTTCCTTTTTCTTATTCCTTCCCCAAAAGTTTTAAATTCCTAATTGCCTAAAATCCTAATCGTCTGCTTTCTCCTAAATAACAGTGCAGTTTTAGAGTTTCAAATATTGCACCTTTTTTGATGGTACTAGTCTGAATTCTTTATATAGAGTACCTGTGATCGACTCAGCACAAAAATGTAGGATTTTCTTTCAAAACTGAAAACTTCATGTAGGAACACTACCAGCAGCAGCTCAAACTTGTTCAGGATTCACTCAGGACATGCTAAGTGCACATCTCATGAGCACATCTTCTCCAAAGACTTGAGACTTGTGGGAGAGGTGAAATCATATCTAGACAACAGAGGGAACTGAAGTTCTTACATGCTGCCTTTCTTCTGATAAATGTGTTGCAATACTAACCAGGGATCTAGATCATTTACTCTTACTGACAAAGCATAAAATCACATTCAGGTAGAAAACCTTATTATTAACCTTCCCCTGCCACTCTTCCAGTTACCCAGCCAGTTCTTGGCCTGACTGGAAAAGTGGCAGCAATGTTACATGCAGATGGACATGGTTTGGCTGGCTAGCTAGCTGGGTGGTTTTTTTTTTTCCACACCACATTGTCTAACAAGGCTCCAAGCAGTTCAGAAGGATACTATAGTGGTGCCTCTGACAGCTCTCAGCATTTTGCCACAGCTGTAGTTTCCCCCAGAGGACTCGGGGTCTGAATGCTGAAAAGGAAAACAGATGTCCTTTCTTGTCCTTAATAAGAAAGGGATGAGTATCACTCAGCAGAAGGTTTATTTAACAGCTTGCTTGTATCTATGGGGGTAACACCAAGCAGCGAACTGTTAGCAAGAGGTAAGTTTAGTAGGGGTTACTGCTTCCACACTGCTCAGTATCAGGTTGTAAAAGATCATCCCTGAAATGCACCTCCTGTGATGAAGAGGTACAGGTGTGTTATAATTCACCAGGTATTTCCAAATGCATCAACAGGCAAGAGAAAGCAAGCCCTGCAGCATGTGGTGTGGGAGTGATTACTGAATTAGAAAAGCTAGCAGGAGAAATTACTTTTCATGACGCTAGGGAGTCACGTTTCAAACCTGGCTTATGATGGTATATATTTTACCTGTCTCTGAAATTCTCTTACATGTATTAATGCTATAGCAATCTATATGAACGAGATGGGCAGTGTGCCAAAGGGGCTTGTAATTTTCAAGTACCTCCGTACTGTTATTGGAGAGAAGAGGAGGATATCCACTAACAGTGTAATTATGTGGCAATTCCAGGGAAATTGATGATTATTAGCTTTTTATGATCACACTAACAAAATCAATGATCCAAGAGGAAATAGCAAAAATTAGTGCTCGAACAATATTCAGCAACAAGGTATCACCAGGTGAGAGTGGATGTATCTGAAACCAGATAATTCCTGGAAGTGAAATGGCCATCTCCCACCAATTATAACAATGGATGTGCTCTATTAAAGCCTGATCCACTTTAATGGGGGTCTCCCAGGATGAGAGGCCATGTAAGTATGCAATGACACATACAGTATCAAGAAGTGGGTGGGTGTTTATTCTAAATACCCACATCACTGGGGTATTTGCACCTTTAACCAACAGAGAGAATTACAGGTAGTGAATACAGATCCATTTCTTCAAGTTGGTTATTGCTTTAACAGAATCTTTTATCACTTATTTCTAACATCCATCTTCAGTCTCCTGAAAACACAGCACGGAGACTGGATACCTGCATAGTCAGAACTATCATTTGCTTGCCATGTCTTTCCCTCTGAGGCTCCGTGGTTTTTATAAATAATTAAAAACACTTCTCTGTGATGCGAGAAGGCTTTTCTATAAGGACAGCGATTTGCTGCAATACAATAGTGTAATATTTTTTGAAGGTCATAATAATAAAGTAGGAGAAAGAGAATAATAATTATTGCTCTTTCTTGTAATTAGTTTGCTTTCCGATATCCCACACGGCAACTAGAACATTATTCAAGAACACCCATCACAGTGCTTAACAAGATTTAATGTACATTTATTCTTAACATGTGGAACATATAAAGATTTTATACTGAATAAATGAAAGTCATTAAGCCAGAGGAAAAGGAGGAATTTACATCAAGTTTTTTCTTTTTTAACTACATTATCTTGAAATACAAATGCAGATTCTTGTCACTGAAAAATCTTTGAAGTTGTGTTTCTTCCTTTTTTTTTTTTCCTGTATATATTTTTTTGTCTGTAGACTGGTAACCATTTTCTTAAATCAATCCATACGTAACCATTTCCACACCTTGATTTATAAAGCAAATTGTGATCGGCTGCTCTCCCGAAATAGAGCATGACTTTATACATACAGAAACTTGTACATTACCCTCAGTTGTTGGTTTTCTGTGTTGGGTTTTTTCTTTTCTCTTTTTTTTTATTTTTTATTTTTTTTGGAGATATGGCCCAAATGAAAGAAAAAAATAATTCTACTATCACTTTGTAGATACCACATCATGAAAAAGAAACTAAAAACTTTGTATTAAAAAAAAAAAAATGAGGGTATGTTTAATGTACAACTTCTATATACATCACGGCCCTTAGGCAATAAAAAAATATTTTAAAAAATGATTAAAGGAATTGTGAAGAACTGTCATTGCAGAAGGTCAAAAAAAAAAAAACAAAACCACAACAGATGTAGACAAGACAGTTCTGGTGAGGAAGCAATTGATGTTTATCATCAGGTTTTGTTTAAAAATCTCTAACTTGACTTTTTTGTTTTGTTTTGCTCCTGGCCTAATGTAACCATTTCTCCTGAGGAGAAACCAGTATAATTTTGTATTTTTACTACTGACTGACACCCTCCTTTGATCCCCTACACCTACATCACTAGAATCTTCTATTGCACAGAGCTTTGGGTGATGGTATACAAGTTTTTTTTTATTTTTTCCTTATTTGAAAAAATAAAACACACAGGAACTTGGTATGTTGGTTATTTCCACCTTTTTGTTTCAAAGTGGTGAGACTTTTTTTCCATCATACAATGGTTTGCCATAACATTTTTTTTTTTAAAAAGTCACTAGTTCGCTTCCCAAAAAATATGCAATACAAACATGGAAAAGAACATTGAAAAGGATAATCTATGGAAAAAAAAAGTGTGACCTTTGAATGTACTAGACAGCAACTTTGGTTAAAAAAAATAAAATAAAAAGATGTACTTATACACATAGACAGCAAATATTAATTTCATAACTGTTCAAATTAATAATTTCTTTAATTCCCAATTGGTAAGTAGTGAATGGGGCAGAGGAGCAAAGATTCTTTTTTTTTTTTTCCTTCTTCCTACGTTGGATAAACAAGAACAGAAAACAGCCAGTTATATGTGACCCTCTAATCTCCACTCACACGTGCTTGGCTTCTCACTTATGTCATAACTGCCCAATCTGAAAAAGTACATCACAGATGACAGATGCAACCAGAGAGTTCAGGACAGCAGATATTGAGATATCCAGCAAACGACCCTCGTGCAAAAGGAACTCTGAGCGGTTCTCGTCCACTCTCGCCATGGCCAGCAAGGCCTTGGCTGCCCTGCACATCATGTCTACGCTAGGCGGCTCCAGAGGTGGAGGCTGCATGTGCATGAGGTTATGCTGGCTCTGCTGGTACTGGGCCATAGTGACCCCATCCTCCAGGAAGCTTATCAAGTTTCCGATGCTTCCCTTCTGCACAGCTATTGCCCTTGCTGCTAGTGTGTCCCCCTGGGCAAGGTTCGATAAGAGCGCCATGGACATTTCTCGGCAGACCGGGTTTTTGCGGTCCCCAACGTACCTAACTAAAGTAGCGTAGAGTTTCTCCTGACGACTGAACGGGGGGGTGGCCAAGATAAGGTCCACATTATTGTCCTGGATACTGAGCTTACAGAGGGTCTCCAGCACAAGTCTCTGAGGCGAAAGAACTGAGTTGGGCCCCACGGTTGGAAAAGGATCCTGTGCCTCCGCAGACGGGCACACCATCCAGTGCAGCAAGCCATCCAAAATTGGCAAACAGATGCTTTCTGTATAAGCAGACAAGTCTAGCTGCCCAGAAATGTTGGCTAATGTGACCAATGTATTATCCCTCAAGACCTCGAGGCAGTCCCACCACCACTCATCCTTGCTGCAGGCCACCCCTTTGTCCTCCTCTTCTTCTTTCTCGTAAGTCTGAGGCGCTCGCTTTCTTTCTGGATGCTCGTGGTGAAGAAGGATCAACTTTCCCAGGATCAGCACCAAGCCTGGATGTTTGGACATTTCGGTGTCATTGCCAGGCACAAAAGACAAGCTACGAACGATATTTGACACACATATGCAGCGTTTGGCCAAGGAGTCTTGCCAGTGAGTAATGGTGCATAGAGGAGTCTCATCCCGGCTCCTTGGCTCATCCTCCAGCAGCTTAATATTCCGGTGGCTTTTGGCTTGATGGATCCCAAAGGGAAATTTACTGCTTTCTGTTTGGGAACCAGAGTTTGAGTCTTCAGGCAGTGCTCCAGGCCGAGCTGAGAGGACATCATCAATGGTTGCTGTTATACTTTTCTCTTGTTGTTCCTCAGATTCACCTTTCCCCTCGAGGTCCTTCTTTTTGCTTGGAGAGTTCAAGGGAGGAGGGACTTTCCTGCGTGGAGGAATCTCCATCTTGCTTTCAAAGTGAGTCTGGATATGCTCAGTCGTGTCCCCACCACCAAGCTGCCAGTGGAGAAGTCCACTATCAAATTCCTGAACACGTCCAAGTTTGTCAGATCGGTCAACAACAAATAGATTATTTTTCTTTACAATCTTTATTGGCAGCTTGTCAAATTTACTGGCTTGTTTTGGCCTCTCACTTGGATCAGCAATGGCACCAGGAGTGGAAAAAACAATGCTCTTTTCTTCTCCTTCTACCTTTTCATCCTCCCCCTCCTCCTCATCTTCATCAAAATAGTCAATACATTCATCGTTCTCCTCTTTTCCAGTATCCTCTGCCAAGGACTGGCTATCATCCTTCTTGGCTGCTTTGTGATCAAGTGCTTTGTGACCTGGATCTCCCACTTCATATTCCATAAGGATTCCAAAAATGTCAATCAGGCATTTTCTAAAATATTCTACTAAAAGCTCAAGGAATCCAGATAACTGAGGGAGAAGAAAAAAAACATGAAAAATCAGATAAATATTTTTGTCTGCATGGAATTTTAATAGGACCACTGATGCATGCATCTGGTAAATATTTCCCTTCTCCTGCTGTGGACTTACAGCTAGGTTCTACATGGCAGAAGTTAATCAAAGGAAATTCTTCTTAGCATCTCTCTAAACAGTGTATTGTGTCCAACTACCACAGCTCCATTTGCTTAAACTGTGACAGCTATGAGAGGTACAGAACTTTATTCCTACGTCTCCTTTATGCTACAGTAGACATCTGGCCTCTCCACTTTGTCCCCTTGGAAGTGTCTAGTATTCATTTTCTGTACACAGTACCGAAGCTTATAATACTCTTAGTTTTTCTGACTTTGATTATATGCCTTAAATTTACAAATCCTCCTCTCCTCTCCTCTCCTCTCCTCTCCTCTCCTCTCCTCTCCTCTCCTCTCCTCTCCTCTCCTCTCCTCTCCTCTCCTCTCCTCTCCTCTCCTCTCCTCTCCTCTCCTCTCCTCTCCTCTCCTCTCCTCTCCTCTCCTCTCCTCTCCTCTCCTCTCCTCTCCTCTCCTCTCCTCTCCTCTCCTCTCCTCTCCTCTCCTCTCCTCTCCTCTCCTCTCCTCTCCTCTCCTCTCCTCTCCTCTCCTCTCTCTCAGTTGGTTATTGTGCTGTAGGAATCTGCAGTTCAGGGTCTAGGTACCAACATCCTAGATTAATATCCCATCGCCACTGGAATAGCTCGATTTTTGCCTGGTAATATATAAAAACTGTTGTTGGAGCCTGGTGCTCTAAGTCACCCTTCATAAACAGTTTTTCATGTAGGTTTAATCCTCTTAATTAACTTGTAATCGCTTTCTTATGGAAAGGCAGTAGTTGGACTTGGTATGAATTTACCCTCAGTGGCTTTATTATTAATCATGCTTTGTTGTTATGATATATTCGTCCTGATTGTCGAGCTTTTAATAGTCTTTTTTTTTAAATTGTGGGCTAATAGGTTTTCAGCAAAATGCATCCTTTTGTCCATTCTGTATTCTCTTATGCTTGCCAAGCCCTTGAAGAATTAAAGCCAAATAGATGCTTATGAACTGCAGGAACTGTCAGTCATCATACAAGGTTCTGGCTGCCACTGGTAATAAGAGCTCAAGACAAAAGTAACAAAATATATATATCTACAATATATATATTTTAAATGAGTCTGGTATTCTGTGCAATTTACACCGAGTGCATTAATGCTATTTCTCAGAGAATTCAGATGAGATTCAGCTCACTTCAAACACCTGCAACAGTTACACAGCTAACCTCATCATCTAGATTATTTTTATTAACACTGGTCTTTTACAGGCCATTTCTAGGGTATGATTCATCTGACCTATTTTAGATCTCTACTTCAGGGTGAGATGAATCACGCTATAAATATCCCTAATTCTAAAGTTAGGTGGAATGAAATGTACCATTTGTGTCTTTATTTAAAAAAAAGGTCATTATATTAAAAAAATTATGAGTTATACTATTAGTAACCAAGAAATGAATGGAGCAGAGAAACTGAATATTTAATTTGTACAAATTTTAGATCCTGTTTATTATCAGCACACCATCTATTACTACCACCTAACAGGCCAATGGCTAGAGCAGGGCTGAAAAATGCTGGGAGGCAGTGAGACAAAAGCACACACTGCTGAATCCTGGGTTACTTGCATCCCGTGGAAAGTCAATACATTTCAGCCTTTAAATTGTCAAGCTGAATTTACTGGAAAAGGAAACCAAACAGAAAATAAGTAATTACAAAAAAAAAAAAAAAATCCATAGCCTAGTATGGAACTACTAATAAGACAAGTAGTCATCAAAAGATATCCTCAAATCTATTTAGTATAATTTTGAAACACAAGTTAAGCAGGATTAGTAACATATTGCTGTTTTCTGGGATTGTCCCTGTGCTATCATGAGTATGAATTAGCCACTGCTAAAATTCTCATATTCATCCATGTCCTTTCTACAAGAGATCTCCTTCTTTCAGGCTTATTATTTCCCCTATATGCCTAAAGCAATCTTTGGTTGCTTGCTGTTGCCAATCATAAAAAAGGATATGTTGTGACATTAAAATTTACTTTAGTTTAACACATTTTAAAGGACCTCAGCATTTTTGTAGGTATCTTATCTCACTTTTCTTTCTTTGGGAACTTGAGAAGTATACTGCTTTCCCCCCTACCTGAGAGAGGTTGAAAGTAGCAACAGTGCTGTCATCATATAGAAGAATATTAATAGTGTCTAGCGCCCAGGTGCTTTCAGCCAGAAGACCAGATTTAAGTGACATCATCACTCTCCAGGCCTCAGGAGTTACTGGAAAAAGAAAGGAAGAAGAGTAAAACAGTTTTAGTGCATCCTCGGAAATTGTAAATGAGTTCTGAAAGATGAAATTATGATGATCTGAGGATGCAGAATTTAAATGAAATAGTTACTTAGACAATGCTTAAGACCCAAAACCCTGTTTTCACCACTTAGTCCTCTTCAGCTTTTCTGTAACTGCTGCTGAGCCTTAATACTGGAGAATATCTTAACAAGGCCACTGCTCCCAACTTTGCTGAAGCAGAAATAATCACAAAACAAAGAAGTTGACTAAACCAAATAACTGGTAAATAAAGGTAGAATATCCTACACCAGGAGTGTGGGAACTTGAAGTATGTCAATTTGAATATAAGAAATGTAAAAGGAATTCACAGTAAGAAAATAACTTGGGAAAGAAGAGGGGCAGAAACAAACACAACAAATAATCTGAAATTAATAAATGGGCTGTTCAAGGGAAGCAGAGACTGTAACTACAACTGCATGATCTTCCATAGAACAAGAACACAGAAAGCTTTGCCCAGCTAAATGTTATGCCTGTTGTGTCTGGTTTAACAGACATTCTGAGGGATCTTCTGGCACATACCGTTTGGAAATCTGATGCAAGCTTTATTTTTAATGCATTTCCGGAGACCTCAGGTCTGCATATAAAATATTGCTTTCATTTCATTTCAGATTGTCTGGGATGAGTTTTACCTATCATCCTCACCGATAGGTTTGTTATTACATTTTAATTGAAGGTAATCACATTCTAGTTACCATACTTAGCTGTTTGTCAAAACAGTTTTAAAATGTAAGAGAAAATCAAAACTGAACTCCCTTTCACTCAGCCTATTTTGGTATTTGGCTTTTGTTTTGATGCTTACCAATATCTTTTGAGGTAATCTTTCGTCTTGGTTTTAAGACTGGTTGGGATGCTTCTACAGAGCCTGGGGGGAAGGTAATTTCTCGTCTAATCGGCGGTGGTTGGGGTGGAGGTCCTGTGACCTGTGACACTGGAAC